>NC_137593.1:1200000-1800000 GCF_963210335.1 Falco punctatus
ATTGCTAGGATAAAGCCTCATGTATCATTCAGCAAACTGAAAACATGGAGTTCTGTCCAAATGCACTGTAATGAAGAATCCAGGAGTAGAGCTGCTGCTGGTGCATTTCATCATGATGCTTAGTTTAAACATCCTTCCCACAGTCCCCTCATCTGAAGTGATGCACCACACCCATTTGTTTATTCATTTTAAGCCAGTTCCATCATCTGCAATCACTAATATTTCAATTAGATTGCTGCATGGCTGTGAAATGACTTTCTGCTACTAGCCCCTGGGCTGTAGCATGTCTGTAACATGTCTGACCATGTTACTCTGCAATCTACAAATCCACTTGTTTATTTCCTTGGGACATTCAATCCCCACTGAAGAATAATTTCAAAATATTTTGTTGGCAGTTTGGGTCTAGGGTTTAATGTTAATTTGATGACAAATCCAGTTTTTTCCTTATCCTTTCCTGTTCTGAGAGAACCATTTCCTTGCCTTTTTTTTTTCCTTTGTGCCTGTGGCCATACGGCTGGCACCTTTTCTGCTGCAGGGTCACATTATACCTCCATGTTATTCCTCCTCTTGCTTTCTTCAAATCTCCACAGTTAGCGTAACAGATAGAGAGAGGTGTCTATGATTGATTTATTGCCCTTCTGCAAACTGGAGTAGAATACCCCTTGAGGTTACCAAGATCCCAAGTGCAGCCTGTGTCTCTCCGCATTTCTACAAGAAACAAAGTGCTACATCTGCTTTTCAGCTTTGTTTGTGTGATCTCACAATCACACACAATTAGTTTCCTGGGAGAGAGCACAGACCAAGAGCTCACATGATCTTTACTAACAGAGACAGTCCATGACAGACACTTCTGTGTATCTCATGTTTCTGGGTTTCTCTCAGAAAAACTGAGCCACACAATCTGAATTTTCTGTTGCTTGGCCCATATTCAGTATGATGAAGACAAACCATGTTTTCATACTAAGCGCAGCACATATGCTTCACTGTAGTCAGTCACATATTGTAAAGCTATTTTTTTACATCATCTTATACTGTTCCTGTTTAATTCTGGGTTTTCAAAGAAATAGTACTAGACACTGCATTAAAGACATATGTCATGAACCATTCTGTTGTTAACAGTATTTAATGGCAGATGACTTCAGAGTGCATAGTTTTGTTCTACCCTTTCCCATAAGAACAAATGACCCTTTTCATATTTGTAGGCTTGCCTGTAGCCTTGTGATGGAGGATTCAAGTTTTGGAGCTCAAACAGTGGGCTGGACAGGCAAGCAAAAGAGCATTGTGCAAATGAGAGTGTCGAGGTTGTTTTGCAAGCAGTGTGTGATAGCTGTCCATCCTTTCAGATGTAGAGTGGTGCAGAAGGCCTTGTGGGATTCAGTCCTGATGGGCTGGATCTGCCTAGCCCAAATCACCAGGGAAGGTCTTTGGACTTCAAAAGTCTCCATCAGGCTCTGGTAGCACATTTGTTCAGTTAGTAATTCCATAATGCCCCCGTAAATGAATATGTACTTAAACTATAAAGGAAAGTTTTAACCTGTGTAGATTAGAAGGAATATTTATCCTTGTCAAAGTAACATTGTCAAAGCTGATGGACCTAATAACGGTGGCAGCGTCCAGCGTGACCTCCATAGGGGTCACATGTAGAAACATGGCAGAGTCCTCCTTGGCGCATGGCCTGTGTGCCTGGCCACTGTCTCCTGGCCTGTGTGGCAGTGCTCTTGCCCAGCACCTTCCAAGAAGCAGAAAGGATGAGATCTGCATTTTGTATGAATGTGAAGCAGTGGAAATGAGGAGCAGTCAGAGGAGAAGTGGCAGCTAAACCTTCTTGGTTATCACTCTTCTCTGGGAGGTGGGAAAAGAGACATGCACCCACTGCAGCGACTGATGGGGAGGCTGAGAGAGCACCACAAAAGGCAGGAGTGTCCTCTCGGCTGTGTCCTGGAACACCCAGCACAGGCGATGGGCAAGCGCTTGCGCAAAGTGAGCGGGCTGCCATCAGACGGGCACTGTACCCATGCTGAACTGCTCCCCGTGCCATGGCTGCAACCGGGTGAGTGACTCTTGGGCACCTCCCCTTGTCAGCTGGCCCTTTGCCATGTTTTTCATGTCAAATCTAGCAGTGCCCTGGGTTTCTGGATGTTGGCATTCCTGCCAGCCATACCAGCCTCAGTTGTTTTTCCACTGATCCCTCAGGAACTTAATTTACCCCTCTCTTCCCACCTCTCTGTAGATGGAGTACAGTTCCAACCCTTTCTCCTTATCATTAGTGCTTGGCAGTGGGTGAAGCACTGAGAACACCAGCATAGTCGTTCTCCTTCAGGATACATCTGCATTTCTCTTAATAAAGTCATTTGTTCTAATGCGTGAGTACAATGTGGGGAATTCCCCAGCATTCCTCAGGATGTCCGGTACTGTCTTCACCCAGACAGCCAAGAAGATGCCTCATCCTCCTTCCTTTATGCGGACACCAGATTCTTTGGAGCACATGACTTATTACCATGGAGTCATCAGTCAGAATTAATAAAACAATAGCTTTGATGAGGCATTCGAAAATACGTGGCTGTTTATAATGAGATCTGATGCCCTGGAGTTATAAAAGGAACTATAGGGATACATGGGTGATCCTGCAATATTGCTTTGGCCTCAGGGGATTTATTTTGTAATTTAATCTTAAAGTAAGCAAATAGTATTATACATTCCTGAATTATTTAATGAAGAGCATGACAAAGTGGTAATTGTAAAAGCTGCTCCTTCCCCAGGAGTACATTCCTTTTCAGCTAGCTAATCCCAGCTATCTTGCTAGATGTAAAATTGTCTCTGTACTGCAGCTTTTTCTGTTTCTGTCTATGGACTTTGATTACAGTTCACCTGGACTTTATTTTTTGGATTATATGTGAGCGGGTTCAGTTTGAAAGGAATAGCATTTTTCAGGTTTCCTGTTTTCAATTTTTTCCCATACTTTTTCCGTTGAGATGCCTCACCTGAATTAGTTCCAGTAGCTCTTTGGTTTGGCACATGATGGATCATTGTTTACTGCATTACTGACACGTCTAGGACTGCTTGATAAAAAAGGTTTTGCACTTTGTTCTATGTTAGTTATAGGTCTTGTAATGATTTTGGCTAATTGCATCCTAGAGGTTTTATCTTTGTAGGCCAAGATCCATTTATTAATATTTATTAATTCAGAAGAACACTGACCTTTCATTTTTATGTAAGGAATAAATCTTGATTCTGCCTGTTATTGGCTAGAAAGGTTAATATCATTCCTAGAAAAACTTTCATTAGGAAAACACTGAAAGAAGAGATATGTACCAGCAGTTGCACATATGATGAGGGTATGTAATGTGATGCATCTGTATTTTTATGGATGGAAGCAAACAGATATTAGTTTGTCCTGGGAGGAACTGGCTGTTTTCATGGATCTGTGTTAGGCAAATGCCTGCAGGCCCCAGACGTTACTTTATCCCAGTGACTGAGGTGCCGCATTGGTGGATATTGCATGTTTCTGTGTTGAGCTGCTTGTCTAGACTGGCTTGTAGAAGAGGGGACAACAGTGAAACAAAGGCAGAGATTTCCTGCGCAAGACTCCCATGCTTCTGCAGTGGTGCCCTGTCTCTTGACTGTGTTGCCTTTTCTTATTTGTTTGGACTACCATGAATGCTACTTCACAAATGCAAGTATCTATATAACAGCACAGTTTTCTCTTGGTTTCATCAAGGCAGCCAGTCACAGAGCTTAGGACAAAATATTTGGCAAGGGTTCCTTGATTTACTCTTCAGGTGTCTTAGATGAAGGCTGTAGCAAACATGCATTTCTGTTAGAGCTGGAAGACATTCATCTGCATTAGTTTGTGTTTGTTTTAAGGAATTATGTGTAATAAAGGCGTTTGGGGGTTAATCAAGGGCACCTGCTTCAGTTGGGATTGCCCCTCCAATCATTCTGCTGAAAAAAACCTGTATTTTTCTACCTTGCATGGTGTAATGTGTTTATGAAAAAATGCAACTGATTGTTTATAACAGTTTGTAGCCTCTGACTTGTAACTGAGGTTTACGTTGTGATTCTAAGTCAGACTATTTAGTTGATGATCTTTGGCTAAATACATCATGGTTGGTCCTCCATTCTCTGGGATTATCATTTACTACTGGTTTCTTTTTTAAACTGGTTAGATGTAGTCTCCCAGCAGCCTGGTTTTATATGTGCAATATCCCTTCTTGATTTTGCCCTGCTAGCCTGAGTGCACTCTCCCTGCTGGATGACATGGCAGGTTCACTTCTTGCATCCATTTATTTCAAACTTGGAAAAACTCTGCTGACACAGCTGAAGCTGCATGTCAGACTAGAGCAGAAGAAAGAAAAACCACATGGACCAACTCTCTCATCAGTCTGACTCATTGGCCATAGTGCTGACAGTACAGAAAGCCTCTAGTGAAAACAGAAAGTCCTTTTGATGCAAAAGGACCGAGGCAGCCTCAGCCCAGCCCCAGCTGCACCCCTAGTCAGAGAAGCAGAGGAAGCCGTGCTGACAAGCCTCCCCTGCATGGTGCTGGAGCCAGAGCTGGCCTGCCCAGAGGGTACCGTGGTCAGCAGCTGTCCTGGAGCCTAGGGTACGGATGCGTCCCAGCACAGACCGCATCTGAAATAATCCCTGGCTACATCTGATCACTTACGTCAGTTTTCAAGGCATTTATCATCTTCTTACAGGAACGTATTTATCCAACTCCATAGTTAATAAACTGTAACTTTCTCTCCTCTTGACAGCTGAAAAATATTTCATCTTCAGTATTTTGTAAGTGTAAAGGTAAAATTGCTGAACAAAACCAAAAATAATTAAAATGCCTCTTTTTCATTGGCTAGAGAAAACAATGAGTAAAACCCACTTTATTTCTACCCTCTAGTTTTTAAGCTAGAGGGATTGTCTCAGGAGCCTCTGTGGTTTCTGGAAGTTTAATTTTAAATGCTCATTAAAACGTTACAACTTTTGAACAGAATGACGATAAATAATAGAACTAGTTGGTTTTATTTTGTTTTCTTTTTCTCAGGTTAATATGTACTTCACTTCCCAGTGCCCTTGATCCCTATGAACTTATCAGTGTAATTTCCGCTATGTGTGCACTGGAGCCCCATCACTGGCTGTAGGGCTGCATGGGTTTGGTGAACGTGGGGTGATACGGAACCTCTTTCCTGATGTGGGGCCTCTGAGATGTTACACAGGTGTCTGGTCCTGACTTTGTGGCTGAAGAAGAGTTTTGTGAGCCCGAGGAATACTGCCCAGGTTCTCAAAGCACTGGCTATTCCTCTGCACAGGGTAACCAACATGTCCATACCACAGCTGTATAGAGACCTTGTCAGCTACCAAAAATGTGAAAATGAATGTACAGGACTGAATGGCCCTGGGGTCCATTCTGTTTCCTCTTCAATGTGGGGGAAGAAGCCTCTGGCAATTATAGGACATTAATTTTCTGTGTACGTATTATTCTTAATTGTATGTTGCATCGTTGCCATATGGTCTATATCTGGCACTTAGCTTTAGCAGCCAGATGATTTCTTATTATTATTGTAAGCAGCAGGATGTAGATAGCGTGACCTCAGCCAGCTGGTCTCTAAGGTGTTAATTCCCTCGGTACTTAACTTGTGAGGCTTTCTTTATGAAAGTGTGTAATTAGTTTAAGGCAGTGGGTTTAAACCTTGCGCCTTGTTTCTGTACTTAATATGTTTAAGTAAGTTATGATTGCAGTCATACAGACATAAGAATGTTCCCTTGTTTAGGTTCATTGCAGGGTGAGCAGAACGACTTCATGTTATATAGAGCATCATTTGGATGAGAGATCTGTCATCAGCTGAAGTTAACCTGCACATGTCTCAGAGGAAGATGAAGAGCATTTAAATATACCAACTGGAAAGTTTTGCTGTTTCCTTTTATTCCCCCTAAAACACTGAAAATCCCATAATGTGCATCTGTGTCGGTCTCATATTGTTCCAAGTAGGAGGAGGTGTGTGTGGTGTTAGGGCGTGTTAAGCCATTTAGACAACCTTGATGTGTTGATAATCCCTCCCATGAATTAGAGCTGAGCAGCATCTCCTGCTCAGCCTCTCGAGCACTCTTGCCTACTCAATTTGATTTGCTTAGGGTTAGCAACAGCTTTATTAGGAAGCAAAATGCTTTTCTGAATATAACCTCCTGACCAAAGCTGGTGGAAGGCTGCTAAGGATTAATCCCACCCTCCAGTCTCAGACAGCATCTCCAGATACTGCTTGGAACAGAAATCACTCACCATTAGAGGCACACACAAAGACATAACCAATGAGTCCAGTTTACTTTACAGGTTGGGCTAGAGCTGCTTTTCTCCTTTTGAATGCCCAAAGCTTTCCTTTGTGCGGGGTGGGAACTTAGCTGAGGATGAATTTATTCAAATATCACTGGAGTTTCAGTGTTGCCTGAGGATTAAATGAAGCCTGTCTATTTTGCACCACCCTCTACCAAAACAGTTTAAATCAGAAACCTAAAGCAAGATAGATGGGTATGTGCTCCATAGACCCTGATCATTCAATAATAGCTGTCCCTGCTTTCTGATTCTGCAGGAATGCAGATGTATATTTCAATACAATTTTGCTGACAGAACAAAGCTGGCCCCTCACAGCTCAACTCCAGATGTCAGTCCTGTTCTTGGCACGCCTGCTACACGAGAGAATCTTCACTTATCACTTCATCTCTGAAGACTCCCTTCATATGGAAGACATCTGCTTAATCAGCAGCAAAGTTTTGGCCATGTTTTGACATAAGAAAACTCTCTCTTTTCTTTAGAAGGTTCATGCAATTCCTGACTGTCTTCAACTGCTGATGACAAAAATATGACAAAAAAATCCTTCCCACTTCCCTAGGGATGTAAGTCATAACCTGTCTCTCAAAATGAGGGAGAAGGCAAAGGCACAGCAGGCCCTGAACAGCTGCAGCTTAAGGAGTGGATCTGCACTTTCATTAACTGCCTGAACAATGAATGAGTTTAAATATCCAGAGCTATTCATTTTTGTCTTCAAAGCCTTGAAATTCATCTTGCTTTGTAATGATGTGGAGAAAATCACTAAAGCAAAAGGATGCTTATTTACAGAAATGTACAATAACTTGTAGCTAAAAATACATTTAACTTCAGCTAAAAAATCAGAATAGCATATCCCAGGGTCTGCTTAATCATTGAAAATGGAAGGATAAAGCATTCTTGATACATCAAAAGAAAAGTCTTGTATAGTAGGTTCTTCATTTTGGTCCATTTTGGGAAATGTTTCAGCAGTGACAATGAAAGGGCACACACTGCTCTGGCTGATGAAAAGCAGGCCTAGATGGTTAAGATTAACATTCTAGTGCAACCAAAGAGGCTCAGCATGTCTGAGTAATTTACTGCAAATTGGCAGATGGCTGTAGTAAAAGGATTACCATGAATCAGGTTAGATGGCACGTGTAACAAAGCAATAGCAAGTAGAAATAATATTGCTTTCCTCATTCCTATTAAAGACCAAGTGAACACCAGTAGCTTCAAAGCATGTTGAATAATAGCAGCTTTTGATGCCAGCTAAGAGCTCAACCAAAGCTCCTCTTCATCTTCCTCATATCCTGTCCTGACCTCCCCATGGCTCTGTCCCCATGATTGCCTGGAAGTTTCTTCCTGCTGAGTTGGTCTGACAGCATCTTGGCTGCTGCCTCGTTACTGTTGCAGGCAGAATTGCCCTTTAGGTGCCCCAAGAGAATCACCCCAACATCCTTTGTTCTTTACATCATCACCAAAGAGCCCCCATAAATGGCATATGTCCAGCTTTCAGCCATTCCAGCATCTAGCCCTCTGAGTATGTAGCACTTGGGCTCAGGGATCATTCATTAACGTATGTGTTTGCCCTGGCACTTCTTCTTTTGTCCTTTCAGTGTTTGGTCCCGTTTCATTTCTGTTACTAAGCAATGGACGAGCTCACTCCAGATGGATCCGAGACAGCCTTATTAAGTTTTAATGAGATGATCCTTTGGGTTGGTAAGAGAAGGTGGAACAGAAATCATCTTTTCTTGTGCTTGCCCTGCAGGATACACAGCCTTGTGGTGGGTCAGTGTGAGAACTAACTGATGGTAGAGAAGGCACATGGCTGCTGTTTCCATCTCCCCTTCCCCAGCACCAGAATGATCACGCTCAGTTCCTGAAGCCCTTAGTGTTTTATCCCACTTCCAGCTGCAAGAATTTCAGAGGACGTACCTTCCTTATTTGGGAGGATAAGGTTAGTAGTTATAAATGAAATGCGAATGGATGTTGATGACTACTTTTCTTGGGCTGCTGATTCTGAATAATTAATTCTCTCTGGCATCCTATTTGACATTGGAGGTGCAGCTGACAGCCTGTGATGAATGAGCTGTGGGGCTGCTTTCACTCTCACTGGAGTTTGGTGCAGAGACAGCCTCTGGAGTTTCACACCACTGCACGCTCCCATGTCATGCTGTGTTAGTAACACGGGCTGGATCCCAGGAGGACTGCAGCATTAATGGTTGTCTGATCTTCCTAATTAGCTTGACAGATTGAGAGGTCAGAGCCCTATTAGAAATTTTGTGCCAGGTGAGCTGCAGTATGTTATTTTACTGTTGTATTTATCACATGCTATGAATTCCTAAGTACAGTGTCAGATGTGTTCTGACTCGAGGAAAACCTGGAAAGTAAATTTAGGATTCATTTTGAAAGAGCTTGTTTGTTAAAGATAACAAGAATTACTTATTTTCAGTCAGATTTTCCACTGTTTTCATTGTGCATGTACAAATTAAAGAGAAATTGAAGTATTTTTTCCAGCACAGTAATATTTAATCTGGGATAATGTGATTATAATGATATCACTTTAATAGAAAAGATAATAAATAATAACAATTTAGTATAGATGGTGGCTTGTGAGGAATCTGCTATCATGTTGTACTGCTATGGCTTTACACTTCATGAGATTGGTGGCTTGTTGCCAGAAAGTGGGGAAAATGAAGTCTTATGTGTATTAAAATACATTTAGCATTCTAGCTGGTGATACTCATATGTAACTGCAATATAAAAATCTGCTATGAGAAGCCAGCTAGTTACATCTAAAAGGAAAAGTTGGCATGACACCGTTTAGGTTTACAGTAATTTCCATCAATTTAATATTTGAAGTGAGTGCTTTCTGAATAGGGAGAGCACCTCAGTGAGTCACTAATCTCTCTCCACTTTTCTAACACAAAGAAGGCCAGTGTAGAAGGATGCAAGTTTGTAAAGAGCAGAAGTGTTGCTTGGCTCCACAGACCATGAGTTTCACATGAAAAAACAGAATTGGCAGAAAGTCTGCCAAAGGACAGGGCTAACAGTCACATTGATTACTTGATTTTTCCATAGTAATTACTATTTAGTTAAAATAATTACCTAAGCAAGGCCACAATTACATGACACACATTTCCATATTACATCCAAATGTACAAAAGTATAAAAATAACATCTGGCATCTGTAACTTGAAAAACCAAATTAGATCAGAGTTAGGGTTTCTCTTGTAGCCCATAGACAGGTTGTTGCAATACAAATCTTCTCTAAGCAGTCTGTCAAACCTTACTGCGTTCCATTTTCAATTGGAAAACATTTCACAGGACTCCAAAACAGGAGGCCCATTTCTCCACAGTGTTGGGGTGTGCCCTGCAGTGGACATCAAGGGACAGATTCCAACCTCAGCTGTATGTGCAGAATTTCATCCCATTGCTTGGAAGCCATTAAGAGCCAGTACGAATGTGCCCAGGATAAATCTCAACAAGGGATTTCTACCAGTCTTTTTGTTCCTGAAGTCAACACTGTAGATTCCTGTCCTAGTAATGCCTACAGCTAGGCAGTGGAGTGAGGAGGGACTTTTGGTGAAGGTTTCATCTCAAGGAAGACAATTTTTTTCTACCAAGCATTGTGCAGGACAGAATCTATTTGTCACATTTATTATATGTACAGTGCAATGCGTTGCTTACTTGTGAAGCCGTGTGTGTTACAGATGTGTTTGAAATAATTAAATAGTAAGGTTGAATAAGCAGTTGTACTTTGCTTTGCTTGATAAACCTCAGAAATAACAGTTTGCTTCCCTCTCTTGCTTTACTGGTGATTTGGCCTTTTGGTTTCAGACTTAGATTTCATTCATAATGAGATTGCTCTGTTTGTGTTTCTATATTCTTGCTGCAGCATGGGAGGATGAGCCCACACAATGCATCTTCTGTTTTAAACGCTTTGGTTATTTCACAGTGCTGCACCCCAGATGAATTAAAAGATGAGCTCATATTTTTCAAAGCAAGCTAAAGCATTAGAAGAATGTGATGTGGCATTAAATATATCACTTTTTGGTGATGAACTCTGTTGGTTCCTTCATTCTTTCTATCTCAGACTAATTTTAGAGTACTTTTTGTAATAAGAGTCTAGAATGTGTTCAGGCAGGTTCTTATATATTGCTCAATCAGAAATATTTGTAGCATTTCTGAACTTTCTGCAGTGCAGTTGCTTTAGCTCAGAGGACAGTAAACAGGTATATTAGTTAGACACAGCACTTCTTAGTTAATAACTGTATTTTATTCTGTGATGTTTATTACTGTCGTCATTTGTGTTGGACAAGATCCAGGAAGACTCAGTAACAGTAGCTAGCTTGTGAGGTGTTGTACAGAAGTTGAACAGCAAAAAGATCATCAGCCCAAAAGTGTCATTGTCTTTGTGCCTGCTTTCAGGACTTGTTGAAGGACTTTTTTTATTTTCCCCATGCAGTCTAACATGTACTCTTGTTACTACCGTAAGTGTCAAATACTTACAGGATACTTAAGTATCTGATACTGATTAATCGGTATGTGATTCACAAACCAGAATAGTCCGATCAAAGATCAGTCACCTAAATGAGATCTCCTGATTCCTGTTTTACTTTTGAAAGGCACTGTATTATCTTTTATTAACTGTGTTAGAAATTGCGTTGGCATATTTTTTCTAGCAGAGATTTTGTATAAATACCTGCCCCTTCAGATTTCACTGACAATTATTGTTTCATATGACTGTTTTCAGATTAATTATATATTAACAACAGTTTTAGATGATGTTCATAGTGACTGTAGTCCTTATATTAATCTTTTCTCATATCTGCCTTATTTTTCAAATTTTTAAATTTTCTGATTTACCTGAATATGGTTTCCATTTAAATACATACATTTAATGCATCTATTTTAATAGTGGGGTTTTTTTCCTTATTTAGAGATAAGCTTTCATTTTCACATAATTCTTTTATATCAATTTGTCATAACTGTCATCATAATGTACCTCTAACCATGGATCTTAATCAAATGCAATTAGAAAAAGACTTGTAGAGGATAAATTGTCACTAGTGTAACAGAAACTATTAAAGCAGTGAGCTCTAGAAAGAGGGAGTGTGAGCTAGTAGTTGCCTGAGCATCAAAAGCAATTTGATTTTATTTCAGACTCTGTGCTGTCCTGAGTAGCAAGTTTGCACTCTCTTTACTCAGACACAGCAAAAATGGATTATTTACTATGATAAGATTATTAATACCATAAAACTGATTAAGCTTTCTTACCTATTTACAAATAAATAATGAACCAGCTTTGAACAGCATCCGTGGCCCTCTTCAGTACGGTACTTTCTTTCCTCCTTCAAAAGCATGCCATACGCATGTTGCTGTGTTATTACTGTGTGAACAGTCCCTTCCTGCCAGAGAAAGAAAGATTGATTCTCAGTTGGGCAGCTAACGGATTTCACACAGCCAACACGTTACTCATCTCTGAACTCTGTAATCATTCCAAGATTCATTAAAAGAAAACTTTCCCAAAGGGAAGTGTATAGAACTGAGGCTATCAGGTGAAATCCTTGCTGTGCTTTCCTGGACAGCTTTTGATTTTGATTTCACTTTGGTTTTCCCCATTGAACTCTGCAGTAAAGATGCTGAGTGACTTTCCTCCTCCTTCCACTCCATCAGCTGGAGGGGCTGCCCAGCGCCAGTGTGCAGCACTGTGTGTGGGGTTTCTGCCTGACAGTGCACACTGCAGCTGAACAGCTGCTTTGGGGTCCACATGCCAAATCACCCTCCAGTGGACAGCATCCAAGGGGGCTGCCAGATCCTTACAATGACTTTTGGAAAACAATAAGATGTAGACAAATGTTTGGGAAGCATTTCAAGCCCTGGAGGTCTTCTGTGGGCCATTTCATACAACGGAAAAAACCAGCATATTTCTGGGTTCTTTATATAAAGTCTTCCTTTTACTGGGAACTTGTCCTGAGGGCACCTGTGTTCTCCTCTCTGTTTTCTCCATTCCCTTTTTAGTTCCTTTAGTTCTAACCACTGCTTCCCCTCCTCCCCTCACTTGGGGGCTATCTTCCAGTGACTGCAGTGAGATTAGGGCTGGGATCACAACTTCTGCATTGCTGGGGTCTCCTAGCCAAGCCCTTACTGCATCCTGCTGCAAGGTGAGACCGGTTCCAGCTGACAGGGCAGGCAGCTGCTGAGAGCAGCAGCATTTCAGTGGCAACAAATCATCCAAAACCAGTTCTTGGATGAGGGGGAGAAGATAACCACAGGCTGGCAGGGGAGGGTATTTGCCAGCTGGCCTGGGAAAGCAGAACTGCTAGAGCCAGCTGTATCTCCAGCTATCGCTGGGAAGGAAGGCAACAGAGGATTGGGTGAGCCAAGCCAAAAAGATAATCCTTGCTATGGCAATATAGCATGTCTGGATGCAGGTCAAGGGAGCTGGCCTGTATGAGGATAGCTGGAAGAGGGCAAATTCCCAATGGATGTAACAGAGAGCTCAAAACTGCCAATAAATCTGAAGTTGCTGGCAAGCTATGCTAGGAAGACTGCTTGATCATATCCTTGAAACTGGAGATGAATAAGGACAAAGGTATGATGGGTTTGACTATTTCAGATATCACTTTTTTATTCTTCACTTTTGAGGTGATTCCAGCTGACAGCTTTTGCCAGTTGGACACTTGCACAGCCTCTCACAGCCCTACCAGCACAGGGTTTGTTCTGGTAGAAGAGAGTCTAATGCAACAGCCCCTGGTACTGGTGTTTCGTAACCAAATCCTGTGCTCCATGGGAAAAGTTATAGACTGCCAGTAGACATATAAAGCATTTTAATATTGCAATTAAAATAGAAATAGCTTTAAGTTCGTTTTCTTGGGTACCTGCAGGACAGAGATCTTAAACTCTGTATTTCCACAGCTCTACTGTTACCAGTGCTAGTTCAGCTATGTCTGTGTGGCCACACATTTTAGCCCTGCACATGCACATCCTCATGTGCAGCGGGCCTGAGACGACAGACCTCCATCACCACAGCACCACTGTCGGTGCTGCCAGTGTGATCCTTGACTGCCTCTCCACATTGCAGCTTTCAGGCTTGAGCTACTGTATCCACCTGTTGGCAGGTGTGCAGTGTGGATATAAGCTCGGGCACTTCCTTTTCTCAGGAAGAAATGAAATGGTCTTTTTGGTTTTCCCTTTTTTGTGGTAAGGTCCCAGGTGTCATTCCTTGGCCAGCGTGTTGCAGTGCCACTGCTTCCTCTCAGTGCAGGGTGGGACCATGTTCCTTACTGCCAGCAAGCGTCAAAGCTGATGGCACATTTAGGTACGACAGTAATGGAGCTAAGCCATTAAGTATGTTTGTTGTAGGTGTATATGTATATGTGCATGTGCATAGAGAGTGGGAGATTTAAAAACCAGATACATTACCTGTCATTGACATTGCTTTGTAAGTGGGTAAAACTTCTGATGGTTGGACTGAAGGAAAAAGTGTGTTACCACTAGTATACAGTACAAATGCTAATACTATGTATCAGAAAACAGCAAGTCTAATTATATAAGTTTTTTCTGGTGCTGACACCAGTGAAGATCTTTGCAAGAGTTTCAGTGAGCCCAAACCATGAAGACTTCAGAGGAAGAAGGTACACTAGATTTTAAGAGACTCTTTCTGTTCTTGTTTTTCTCAAGGAGTTGTGTTTCCCTGCTCAGTAACTATTGACTTTGATACTTCATATTTCTGCTAAAGCATTTTTTTCTTTCTTGTAATTAGTTCAGGTTAGCCAAAAATAGGAAGACGAACTAAGCAGAAAGTACTGCAAGATACTTTTGCCATGTCAACAAGGTGGGAAACTCCGATCTAAATGGTTCATACAAGTTTAATGAGGTGAATCCTCTGTAGGGGTTATTATGGTATGAGCAGAGGGTAATTAGTGGTGACTCAGTGCAGGAAAAAAAGCCAACAAACCTGGCTGTCACAAGTTCTTCATCATCCTCTGACAGAAATGAATGGCAATTGCTGCAGTGCCACTTTGTGGTGAAATTAAGAAACATAAAACTTTTCTTTACACATAAAGTTACCAACGCAAGGAGCTGAGTTTCTGACCTGTGGTTTAACTGCTCAGCTTGGGTGCCCTGGTGCCCCAAATCTCTGAGCCCGGTGACCTCCCCAGTGTCAGCTCTGCATTGAGAAGGATCACAGTCTTGGACTTGAAGGTGACTGATCCCCAGGCACTTGGTCCAAAGAGGGTGGATGTTCCCAAAGCACTGCGGGCTTCACCAGAGTACCATCCTTCAGCCTCTCAAGAGTGAGGATATTTCCAGCCTTGTGAGCTTGAGCACTTCATTGGCCTCACCCTAATCTAAATGTGAATTTGATCCAAAGATATTTTATGCTGTACCAAATATTTTTTAGGCTTTACTATGTTCTAAATTATAAATTGCCTGCAACTAGTAAAATCTCAAACCAGGCACTTGCATCTTGCTTAGGGACTGGGGTCTGAGCTGAATGGAGCCACCACAGCAGCTCCTCTGGATACGTCTATGGCAGTGGGGCCTTGCTCGGGACCTTGTACTCTGGAGACAGTACTGTGTACAATGTCACAATGCTCGGTTGCATCCCTTTTTGGTGTCACAGCTATCAGGAGTGATAACAGCACTCAGGAAAAGCATGGCATTTACTCTTTTGGCCCCGAAGTAGGTTATTTATTTTAATTATTTTTTTCAAGTTATTGCATTCATGAAGGCTATCTGAAACATAAAAGACAGGCAAGGCTATATTCTCTCTTTCCTGGCATAGGCAAAAATATACTCTAAAAAATCATGACATCAAAATGAAATCAATTTACATTCCATGAGTGCTGCATGATCACAATGCCGTTCCTGTCCTGTCCAACAATACTGATGTAATTTCCCTGATTGCAATGGAGCATTGCTTTTGAAGTATGTCAGCTTGCATGGGGACAGAAAAAGGAACAATATACTGCTTTTATTAGCAAGATAACTCAGACTTCTAGATACAGGCCAGTATCTGCACAGCTTTGCTGCTATGACACTGTCAACCAATATTTATATAATTTCTTGCCCAATAAATACTGTTAGCTGAAGAAACGTGTTTGTATAAGTAAAGAACTAAGGCTGGTTTTAGAAGATCTCCTTTTCAGTTCATGAACTACTAAATGGTTTTAAGAATCACATGCAAAGGACTGTAACAGACACAGGTTAAAGGATCTTCTATTCAAGGCCAAAAAGTCATGAGGTAACACTGTTCATGTTTGCTGGGGTTTTTTTATTGTTTGGTTGTCTTTGAGAAAGGAGAAGGGGGCCACACCGAGGTGGATGCCTTTATGGTGAGCACAAGAAATAATATCATTAACTTTCAACTTGAGCATAGGAACTAAAGCTGTAGATTGCAAGTTGGAAGAAACGGCTGCCATTAAGGCAGCAGCTACCTTCTTGCTGTGTTACGTTTGCGTCATCCTTTCTGCGCTGTCACCCACGAGGTATGTGCTGCCCTACCAGAGCATGCGCAGCATCGTGGTCAAGTCCGTCATTGGTTATACCTTCATCACACCCTGATTCTTCACTACTTGATAATGTTGAGAGAGAAAAAAAAGCTGAGCCTTTCCCTTCATGAGTTACAAGCCCCAGGCTGTGACATTCCAACTGTAGCTTGTAGTCCCACAAGCTAGCCCCGGTGAAATGAAAGCTGCATCTTACAGAAAACAGGATACTCGCAAAAAATCCTTGCCCCACAGCCCCAGGTTTTAAGACTGCAGCCATTTGCTGCAGCTGCGGACTTCCAGTGGCCTCACTGCTGAGCCTCCCCACTGTGAGGGCTCTCCAGGGATCTGGGTGGCTGGCCTGCCTTCCTATCTGTTGCTCTACCTGTTAATCTTCTTTCCTATCTTTTGTCAGGTTTTTCCTTTTGTACCTCCTGTAGACAAGTCCTGATTTTTCTCATCCCTTTTCCAGGGAAAAGCATGAACGTTGCTGTGTTCAGTGCCTCCCATTGCTAGGAAGTGATCGTGATAGTGCAAGTATGCCATGGAGGACTGTGCTGAGCTAGGTGCCAGCAGATTGCCCATTACACTGCCTTCTCCCTTCTAACTTTTAAACCAGAAAGCGCATCTTGTGCATCTCCTAAGAGCCTCCTAAGAGGATCATTTCCTCTTAGTATATCCTCTCCTCATTTCCTCAAAGTATAAATGTTGTTGCCCTACTGATGAGCCATGCTGTCATGTATGCAGCAGAGTGGGATCTAGTTGGGCCACTGAGCCATTTCAGGTGGCTTCTAAAACAATAAAAGGAGGAATTGCTTGTTCCCATGGCATTATTCTGCCTTCAATAGTTTGTTTTCCATTCAAGTGAAATCTGTCTGTCATAGTAGATGCCATATGCATTATTCTTTGTTTTATTACATTCTCTTCTTCAAAAGCATTCAGATGTTGTTTTGGGTAGATTCAGGGCACCATTAAGAAAAGTACAGGGCATTGCCCTGTTTTCATGCTTATCCCTTGTGAGAAAACTGGGTCTTCTCTGAGCCATTTTATCCTCTCTCCTGCTAAATAATAGACGATAGGAAGCTGACAGGTGATGGCCAAAAAGAAGTGGACTAAATCAAACCTTGATCGCTGGCAAATCTGGAACAAAGTGCCCCAGATTAATTGTCGAAGGACAACTCCCAGCCATAGTTGCTGAGGCAAAGTGAGCATTGCATTCTGTTGCTTGCCAGAGGCTATAGGAAAACCTTGCTTTCCCATATTAGACTTTACGAGTATTCAATATTAATCTGGTCTCAATGGCTCTAAGATCTATTCATCAAGTACATATCACGGTAGATAGGCAGGTACAAAAATGTCTGGGGGTGGGGGGAAAAGCAGGGGGCAGCAGCACACATGCAGAAAAGCAGGAGACTGTTACTGGGATGTAGTTGTAATTGAATTTTATGTTGTCACAAATAAACATTTTCTCGTTAAGAATTACCAGTGTGAAACAGTTTTACAGTGTGAAAGCGACTGGTTGGATCTTGGCCTGTAATTTAGCAAGCAGAAAAGCACAGAATTTAAGGACAGCCCACGTACTCCATACAGAACTGTGCTCAATCCTTAACTGTGGCAAATGTGCACAAACACATAAGGGTCTGGAACATTCTTATTCTTCAGGTTTTTCTGAATCCTGTACCAAAAGCTTTGTTTGTGCAATTAAGTGACAGACTTCAGTCTAAGATTTAGGGTTTTGTTTTGTGCTACATGATGCTGTCAGCAAACCCTGACCCAGTATGAAATGCAGTTTCATTGAAGATAATCGTACAATAGATATTTGTATTACAAATACCCATGATTTTGTTGCTGTGACTGAGACTTTCTCAAACACACATATAAACTTAATGCAAAAACCCCATAACCCAATAGAATGTGAATGTGTAACTTCCTAAACCACTTGCAAGGTTTTTCTGCAGTCGGGTTGTCACATAATGCTTATCATTAAGGGCTGGGTATTTTTCATCATTTCATTTTGCTGGTGATTTAGTCTCCTCTTGTGCTTTTACAGTGCACCCTTGTGACTGAAACCCAAGGATCAGGAATTTGGGTCCTCACAGAAGTCCCACAGCAGAACTGTACTTCAGGAAAGCAAGTTCCGGGCATACGAGGTAATGTTAAATTCCTGACATAGTTCCACTGAGCTGTCTCAGAGGATGAATGATCTAGAATAAAGCGAAACATTTATTTCCTAGTCAGCATGCAAGGGAATTTTTGTTTATACCCTGTGCTTTGATCAGATTTTGAAAAAACAGATCAGTAGCTTAATTTCAAATAAAAAATGAGCAATGTCGCAGGTAAAGTTAATACTTACTCCTGAGTTATTGTTTTAAGTGATGATAGTAAACAACCTTCTGTTTCAACATTTTTGGCAATGTCAGAGAGTCAAAATATCCAAAATCTCTATTTTTTTCCTTGAAGTTTATGAGCGTCCGGTGTCTTGGATACGTATGAAAAAAAACAAACCAATTGTCTCTGTATTGCAAGATATAACTTCCATTCCAAGCTCATTTCCCAAAGTATGTTTTTCAAAAGATTATATGTGCAAGTGACTTTGGCACCAGGATTAGCAGTTTAAAAATTTGTTTTCACAAACCTCTAACAAAACATGGCAACAAAGATTAAAACTGTGGACAGAATGCAGAATGAATGGAAACAATCTCTCTGACTGAGTAAGGCTGAACTTCACTCTAGTTTCCTCAGCCTCTCAGTTACATTTCCATTCTGCACGGGCAATTGAGATATACAGTTATTCATGTACAAGGGAAAGTTCAAAGCCAGGCAGGAAACAACTGAGTGGAGGCCCAGGGTTTCTTGTGGAGAAAGGGCAAATTCCATAGTTAAACTGCAGGAAGCCTAGTAATTCCTAGGCAGGGCAGTGAGAAAAGACCTTAACAGTGTCAGATAGATCTTGGGGAGGGGGTGGGTGGGGGTTGTTGTTTGTTTTGGTGGTGCTGGTTTGGGTTTTTGTTGGGTTGGGTTTTGTTTTTATTTGCGGTGGTGGTGTATAAAAAACGGTTTCATAGGAGATAAAATGTGGAGCTGGGCCTCTATCCTCTATACCTCTTGTTGTTGTTTCTAGGCATTATATCAGAATGGTCCACATTCAGGAAAGGTCTCTACTAATCTCAAAGAACTGGATCTGGCCTTAGCCTCTAATTTCACGAAAAGTAATGGATCTCTAAAACTGTAGATGTTTGAAGGCCTTTCAAAAAAATCACTTTAAATTGTAAAAGGAGCAAAATCATTTGGGTCACCTGTGCTCCAAGAAGATCCCAAGGCTTGGTATACCATGGCAGCCGTACCAGTTTGGCAGTGTGAGAAGGAGAACCAAAGCCAGCTGAAATGAACACAGTTTCTGAATCTTACTATAGTTTCATAGGAATAAACTCCAAGTCAATACCACAGAGTTTTGCTGGAATTTGGGGGAAAAGAAGAAAGGGAATAGAAAAGGAACTTAATTTCTAGTCTTCATATTCTTGCTAGGGAATAAAAGCTATCAATTGAGAAACAAGTTGATACTGATCTATGAAGCCCTTTATAAAGTTTTTGAAATTCTGCTAGTAATGCAAAACAAATTTTCTTTTGTACGTCCTCCTGTCTTGTTCAGTCTCTTTGTCCACCCAGGATGCCCCAGGCTCTTGTATTTGTCAATATCGATAGTTTTGCCTTCAGATCCCATGAGCTGTGTACCCATGTCCGTATCTTTCTTGCAGTGTTTCTCTTATGCACCTGCTGATGCTTCTTTCTGCCTTACACATCTTCAAAATCTGACTAATCCTTTGCCAGTGACCAAAGATCATGAGGAACTGACAAAGGGATCATAATTTCCTTTTTTTTTTTTTTTTAAATCTCCACCTGGATATGACCAGCCACTTAATTGCTTTCAGCTAAAAATTCTGCAAGAGGTGAGGAGGTAGTAAGTGCAAGAAATGCCACTGAGTTAAGAAGCTTTAAGAAATAATTAGTGCTGGAAATTGCAAATACTGAATTACACTTGTTTTATGTGCTAATAGCTAGGCTGTGCCCCTGCACTTTGCCCAGGGCAGAAGGTGGAGTTCAGCCCTTCTGTCCGGAGTGGGGCAGAGAGCAGGGACCTGCCACCCGCCCCGTAACATACTCCTCCCTGCCAGCAGTAAACGCTGCTCCACGGTGACCCCTCTCTGCCCTGTGTGCATCCACACCAGCACAAGGTGTGTATGTCTTGGCCTCGGGTCTCAATGGTGTTTGAGGGGAAAAATAACAATGACAGAGCAAAACCAAACTGTGTATTCAGTGCCTGTTTTATTGTTCAAGGTATTGTTCAAGTAAGGAACCCCAAGTCAGACTGGGTACTTTTCTCTCACCTCTAGTTATTGCTGAGCACGACTTTAGTGTGATAGAAGGATAAATAGGGAAGAAGCCTGGGTCTGACAGGTTTAAAACACAAGTGCAACTGCAAACTTGTAAAAAGTATCTTTCAAATATTCCACACAACTTTATGCTAAGGCTTCATCGAAAAATTTACTTGATGTATTGTGGCTTAAAAATACAGTAATATTTTGGAGTCCTAAAAATCACAAAGTTATCTCTAATTGCCATGCTTTGTCAAACAAAGTTAGTGTCAAAATGGCAGTGATTAACGCTGACAGGAGCCCTCAGAGTCACACGGACAATGTCAGAGGCAGGGTCTGGCATGGTGCGAGCAGCATGGTGTATCTGACGTGACTACAGGCAGCCTTTCAAGAAGGGGCAGAGTTGCACCGGCCACTGGTGAAGCTCTGCCACCATGGGCTTGTTTCACACGACAGAATATGCTGTTCTCCAACTTTGTCTTTCAACACTCTAAGTCACTAGGCTGCCAGTATTGGCAAGGAATGGTCTGGGGGTGTTTGGGGGAAAAATGAGATGTTAATGGTGTATTCATGTGGGCTGCTGTGCAGCTGTGCCAAGGGTACATCCAACTCACTGGGAGGAGACACTGGTCTGGGGCCAAGGCAGGGACTGACAGAGACTGTCTAAGTAAGATTTAGCCAAGTAAGTGAGAAGAAAGAGCCAAAGGTTTTACAGGAATGTTCTTAACAACAAATGCATTACCTACGGTCCTGAAGTGTGATGTGTATAAGTTCTATTGTAGCTTTTACATGTCCCTAGAGAGAGACCCTGGCCTAGCAGAGGCAGTTATCTGCCTCAACACTTACTGTGCCTGACACTGAAATGGAGCCAAAACCCCACACCTGATACCAGTAGGGAAATGAATTAAAAACTTTTGATAATGCTTACACCAACCCTATTGTATACATAGGCTGTACAGGAACGCTGGCCTGCAAAGAGCTGGTTGTGGCTTCACAGCTGTTTAACTCGAACTCACAAGATGAAATCAATGCTGTAGCTACAGCTGTAGAAATTCCAGAAATTCCTGCTCTGGGTTGCCTGCAATGCAAATCGGAGTGTGAGCCCAGGAGAACCAATGCTAAGGCTGATATCTCTCTCTGCTTCCTCTCCAAATGAGTGCTTGCTTTTCTTTAAAGAAAATGTGTTTAAACCTACATTTATCAGAAAAGACCAGATAATTGGATTATTTATATATAAACTGGCATAGCTTCACAGATGTCAACAAGCATTTAATTTCTGGGGTAATTTCTGTATGACTTGCCAAGTGGAACTACTGCTTTGTGAAGGGCAGTAGGGCATGTAGATACTAAAGCATATGCAGTAAATCATAACCTAGTGCTTAAACTTTTAACAAGTTTGCATTGTCTTAATTATTGAATTCAGACTGCTGGCACTCACACTTAATGACTTTTTGACTGTATGTTACCTACCTGGAATTAAAACATTTTTGTATTTCAAAGGTACTGTTGTTTGTGCCTTTCCAAAATTCTGGGAAAATGTGTTTGACAGTAAACTCAACAGTCAGGGACTTGTCACAGTGCTTTTAGCTCTCCAGATGTTTTGCTTATTTTCAAGTCCAACACATTCACTGTAGTTTAATCTAGGTAAAAACAGATATTTTTTTTTTCATCTGTCATCTCTCTATCACTAGCTCTTGGTGAATGACTAGAGAATTTATGAGATGCAGATGCAGCCCTCAGCTCCAGTGATGAGATTATATATAGCATAGTGCAAAAAGTATACCCTGGCTGCAAATGCTATGCAGTTGTTACAGTCATGTGCTGTATTTATGAAGGAGTCTATAATACAAACTCCTCTTGGATTTCTAGCACATCACTGGGTTTATAAATATTTCTGAAGTTAAAAATAAGATGAACAGCTCTGTCTAGTGGCAATTTCAGTAACTACATCAGAAAGTCATTATTTCTAACAGAATTCAGCCCATATGTGTTGAATCAATTGAGTTTAAAAATAGCTGGTTGTCTTGCTTTTTACACATGACAAATGCTCTGCGTACTTCTGGAGACACACTGGATAAACATGTGAGGCCATATTCTGCCATGAGTTTTCTGCTAGTTCTTTTAAGAGATTTGCAACTTTTATTTAATTTTCACCAAAGCAATAAAAGCCCCTGACACTTTGCCATTCCTAAAGCTGTGGTTGTAATCTGTAGGGCCCTGCTCCTTCCCTCCCCGTTGAAGTATTCGGTGCTGAATATTCAAAATCCATCTCAGGCTCACAAGCCTGTTGTACGACGCTGGAAGCCTTGCAGGACCAGATGTCATTTTGGTTTGGGTTTTGTGCAAGTTCCATGGTAGTTCCCTGTGTAGTTCTTAACAAAACCACATAAACGGGTGAATTATTCTGGACCCAGCCAGAAACTGGGGGTGGGAGATCCCCCACTTGACCAGTGTTAAGCCTGGAAAGGTCCTGTTTCACACCACTGCTGAACAACTCATGTTGGGTTGTCTGTGCACTCACCTAATGCAGAAAGCTTAAGTATTTTTTAGTGATATTAAAATACTGTCACTCTGTTCTCTGTGTGCCATAAGGTCAGGAGGTAAGGCAGCTCTGCTGTTGGGACGTAAGGTCACCTGGTGGGTGGGAGTGCTCCACTGGACCCACCTGCAGCATCTTCAGCTGGTGCCATCTTCTCCCAGTGCAGCTGCAGGCTCAGGGCGACTGGCACCAAGGGGATGCAGGAGTGTGATGGGGAGAGGGTTGCCTTCAGCTCCCTGTGGGTATTGGGGGCAAAAAAACCTCAGATACAAGCAGGACATTAATATGCCCCTCTCTGTGGAGATATCTTAGCTAAGAGCACGTATGTTCAGAGATTGTGGCCAAAGAGTAAATAATCTCTGGGCTGTTTGTTTTATACAGTAATACCCATATCTAATGACACTGTGTACTCTTCACGATAGGCCTCTGGATAGCTTGCTACAAGCTGAAGGAAATTCTAAAACACTATAAAAATTCTAAATCATATCTTCTCCAAGATGTTACAAAAAGATGGGTTTTTCCCCTGAAATATCAAAATTCTTTATAAAAATGCTCTTCAAAGAATTCCATTTAACCTCACGATTCTACTACCGTAAAATGTATTATATGGTGTATGGAATGGGAACAAACCCATACAAATCATCCGGTGGCTATTCTGTTAACATCTATCTCAAAGGATGCTTCCATAAAGTCATAACAAGCTACTGAGACACATCCATAGATACTATTGCTTGTCATCAGTGCTAAATCGCTGTTCTGTTTAAGAACACGGGTCTTATGTGGAAAAAAAAGGCTAAGTGCAAGCAAGTTCAGTTGAACCTCTGCAGAGACATTTGAAGCTGCCAGAGAACTAAGATCATGCCTGTGGCAACTTCAAATGCTAAGAAAAGCAAAAATTCTTTTTCTATAGCTTGCTTATAGAATATTCTTGGGTTTTCTGTAGCGTGCAAGGCCACCCTTTCTACAGTGCTGATTTAGATTGTGCCTGTGTCTCAATTTTCAATAGATTTAGACCATGCCTCAATTTTCACAGTGGTACATTGTAATAAAACACTTTCAGAGCCCTGCAAGCTTTAGAGAAAAGGTATGTTAATGAATAAAGTCTTACATACAAGTTAGGAAAACAATGATCTTTCTTTGAACAGATCATCTCTGCTAAATGTGAGGTGATTTTTTTCTTCTTGTAGTGATCCATTCCTTCACATGGATGAAATTATACTGGTATAAATGGGCCTAGACAAACAGAACTTATTCCTCAGTTGGAAGTAATTCAACTGATACAAGCACTTTCATGCCATTAGGTTACAGAAATTGTCCCTGAGCTTTATACTGCATAAAATATTTCAACATAGTCAAAGCAGAGAAACCTTTGAGTGTGGGCATCTGAAAGGTAGCCTCTTCCACTTTGTGCCTCTGGTTTTCTGTGTCGAGGATTTTACCTGAGGTGCTACGATGCGTGGTCATCTTCTCTGGAGACCTGTTAATAACGAGGCTGATTCCAGCACTGTTAGATAACACCTAGGTGATAGCCACAAGGCAGGGTGATGGTGATAGCCCACTCTTTCGGTTCAGAGTTTGCACCTCGGTTTTGTTGAGGCTGGCATAAAGGCAAGTGGCTGGTGTTCCACTTGACAGAAGATGACAGGGGACAGCAGATGCTTACTTTATTTGCAGATGTCCTGGAGATCTCAAGTCTTTGTATGCACACACTATTAGCTTGAGTATCTTGAGGTTCAGTTAAAGAAATGTGCTGGACCCAACAGCCGGTTAAAACCCATCTGTGCTGTAACAGAGATGATGTGGACTGTGGCATTTAGCAGTCAGCATAAGTGCTACCTCTGGTGTGGAGTGTATTGTGCAGATACTCCCTGTGCATGGCCCTTAGCAGTTCCCGGGTGCTAAGGTGTTATCTCTGGTCTGTTAAGTTTTAGCAGCCTGACAACCACCTACCCAGTCTTGCTTTTCTTGCTCTGTTATACGGAGCTGTGTGCTCATCAAGATGAGAGGGTTTGGAAACCCAAAGCCACCTGCCCACCTCCACACCCACCCACTCCTTATCTACTTTAATTGATTCTTTGAGAACGACTCAAAGCATACTTGTACTCAAGATGTTGATGGTAAAAAAATACCTTTCTATCAAAAGGGAAAATGGGTGTGAAGGGAGAAGTTAGTGAAACTGCTGGAATTATGAGTTGTATATTTCTGTCGTATATGTTGCCTAGATCTGAGACTACAGCTGCCCGTATTAATTGTGGTAAATCAAAATAAGTGAGCACAAATAATAGAGTGCATAAAGCATTTCAGTGTAAAGATTCAGAATGCTATCCTGGTCTAATGACTTCAGTGTACAGGACGATCAAAGGTCAGAGCCTAAAAGATGCAAGATGTGCTCACTGGAAGTTGCTCAAGATTTCAGACTAAATGCATAGCCAGCAATGGGGCAGACAGCATGTCTCTGCTGCAGTAAGAGATTGAAGCTAAAAAGCAGATGCTGTATAGATTGGACCACAAGTGGCACAATCCTTTTATATTTAAAACTCTCTTGAAACAAGGACTCTGCTTTTTCTAGGCAGGCAAGGCTTTATTTCTTAATCATGACAAGCAGGTAGAGACAGAATTAAAGCTGCGATGAGAATCATGTGCAGCAGAACTTTAGTATGAAGTCTAAACTTACACATTTGTCTGAAATCTCCACTGAAGCCAACAGAATTTTATACAAGGAATGCATTCTTTTAAACGTCTCCTCCCTTGCAACACCTCCACTCAGCAACATAGCCTGCAGCCTTGACTTACTTTTTGTATAAGCAAAGACTGAAGATAAGGAGAGAGAAACAATAATAGAAACCTGCAGTTTGCAAATTGCCCTGCCCGGAAAGAATTCCAGACTTTAATTCTATTGCTTTCTCTAAGTTCTCTGCAAGTGCTTTTACTGTGCCCCATCACTTTGGGTCGTTGCCTTTCTCTGTCATACACCAGATTGATTCTGGCAACTTAGGTTTTTCTGTTATTTTTGTCCAACATTTTAAAGCTGCAAGTCCTGGATCATGTCTCCTTTTTCTCATTCTCCCCTTGTGCTCGGTTTTCTTTCTTATACCTCCTTTTATAAGTTCTGACTCATTTCACTCTCTCTGTGTGCTCTCATTTGGCATCTCCCATGATGTCTGCCTGCCAATGCCTTGCAATCCCATGTCGTCTTCTGCACTCAGTATGTTTCTTGGCTGTCTGCCAATTCTCAGACTTTAAACATTATTATTTCTAGAAGCTGCTCTCTTGAGATGTTTTTCCTTTTTTATTTCCTCTCTTTTTTTGATATTTCTAATCATTTCTCCTTTGGCCCTGCATTGAACTCTCTCCAGGCACAAGGAAAATAAGAATGTTCTTTCACAACCTGACTTGGAGCATAATAAATTCAGAAGGGTGGTATAGAGATTTGTTTAAATATGCTCCTGGAGGCTTTACTCAAAGTGCAAAGGACTCTCAGCTACCTCTTTACAGAGCAAAGTCTGTAGACAAACCAAAATTCAAAGTTTTAATAGGCTCCAATGATCTATATATGCTAAACAATTCAATTTGTTGATAAACTTGGGGAAGGCAAGAGATGACAGACAGCATTATTCTGGCAGGTTTATTTTACTCTTCCTATTTGCTATAAAGAGTGTTTCCCCCAAACAATCATGTACAACTGAATGTGAGAGGCTCACTAATTTACCGAGAAGAAATTCTGGGATTTTTTTCTAGGCCAACACTTAGATAAGTACTACAAATTTGAAACGAGTATGTCAATAAAAATGTTCACGTCTGTATCTTTTTACTACTGGCTCTTCTCTTCTCTTTACAAACACATTTCTAAGCCTTCCTTTAAGCTCACTGCTGTTTTGAAATTGTGTTGCTGTTCTAGTGGTTTCAGGTTGTATCAAATGGCCATTTTCCTGCTTTTTTATGTAACAAAAAGTGTGTACGTCAATAACATAAACCAAAATTGCCTATTTTAACGTTAAGTGGTCACAGTCACTCTCATACTTCTCTTTTCCTTTGTCTTTATTTCACCTCTGTGGCAAACAGGGACACAGAAAGATTAAGTCTGTGGGTCTAGAAATACATACTTTTGCTTACAGAGGCGCTTGCCAGTCTGTAAGTGAAGTGCTCCAATCTGCGTGAGAGGTCTGTATCAGACTTAGTAGCTGGAGGAACATTTGTTGCAGGCTTGGTGTTCAACCTGTAATATCAAGGCAGTAATTTATCATGTCATCTTTGCCAATTATAACTAACATAATAATTGCATACTGGCATATACAAATAGAGAAGGAAACTCTTGTCTCATCCTGAGGCTAGAATATTGTGTTATTCATTAATCTGTTTATACGTTTGTATGAATAGGCCATATGGTCATTAATTAATGAATGTTCTTTGCAAATGAAACCCCTTCTTTCTCCATGTCAGCCTTGACTTCTGCAAAGTATTTGCATGATTGGAATAAATTTATGTGCTGGACTAAAAAAAATTATAAGTCAATGAGAAGCTATAAGTCTTTCCACTAAGTTGAACTAAGTTGTATTCATATACAATATACAATTATAACCAGATCTTTCTGCCTTTGGGGGTTTTGCATAATATTTTTGATCATACTGATCACTCGCAATATATGGCTGATCACATAAGGCAACCACCTTTTTTTTAATTCATTAGCTATTATAACCTCTTTTGTAGTAATGTTACCCTCACCAAATTCCCTGGGTAAGGATGTCTGCTTATAAATATATGCACATACATGTGCGTATGTATATATTTAAAAACACAAATCCCATTCTACACACACTGTTTCTGTGTAGGCAGAAAAGTACAATTCACAGACATTGCTCCCAGAGCTGCTGTTTTTGGAACAGGCAGAAATAGTCTGGTGGTTAGTTGTCCCACACTTAGTGCCTTCAGTAGCTAGTGCACACTGCATTTTAAGCAACCCTTCAGCCATTCTCATCAAACAGACACCCTTCACGCAGCAGTTGGTGTCCTTCGCTGAGCTGAAACCTGTCCGGTAGCTCAAGTCCCTGCTGGGCAAATGATGGCCCAGTAAGCTGTGCCCACAGCATGAGCCCACGGCGCAGGCAGAGTAGTTACACTGCCCTGGCTGGTACACGCTCTGTGCATGTGTGATGTGCCACGATTCATACAGGTCATCCAGCTAATAGCAGCTAAGAGGTTTGGTTATCTTTGCCTTAGGGTTCATATAAACTAGACGCATAATGATAAACTGTGCAGATTTCTCTGTTACAGACTCTTGAATACTCTTTTTATGATTTAGTGTTTTTATAAATGTTTTCTATTTACTTTCATGAGTTGCAATTGATAGCAGTGGGACTCTTGTTAAAGTATGTTATGTTTCTTATTAATGCCAGATGTGTTCATCACAGCTGAAATACTGCAGTGAATGCCAAAGGAATTATGCCTTAAGTGGAGTCTGAAATGCAAATCTCAGGGTACTGCTCTCCAGTGATTCATGTAAACTGTCTTTCATTTGCTCCTTAAATTCTTGTATTGAAGATACCCTAATCTGTAAGTATAACTGTCACTTAACAATGCTTATATTTAAAGCACTCTGCTAAGGATCACTGCTCTTCACAGCAGCCAGAGTAAATGGAGAAGCAGAAAGGTCCTAGAACCAAACACTGAATCTTGCTGAAGGGAGAAATCTGAAGTCACAGTAGATTTTGTATGAGGGTTTGCCTGCATATGTTTTTCAAGAACAGTCAGTAGCAGGGCACCAGAGCATGCAGTGAATGGTTGATAATTGCTGCAGTATGCAAAATGAAAATCAGTAAAATCACCATTCCTTCATGTCTGCTCAGTGGTAGGCATTAACCCAGAGAATATCAAGCAGCAATGCAGTATGGAAGGCTGTAACAGATAAGGACAGTGTGCAGTTGGAGGCATCTCAGCAGTCAAAGGCAATGTGAGAAAAAACAGTGTCTGGAACTCACGGTCAGTTGATATGTTTGCAAATAATACATGTGCTGCTTGTTGGATCTGTTTAAATTAGTTTATCTCTTACAGACCACTTTTTTGCAAGTGATTCAATTGCTGGTTGGGTGAATGCTTGTAACTGAATATCAATCACCGTTTAAAGCATTTTTTGCATTTTTCTGCCTCAAATATGTAGCATTAATTCTGGAGTAATATGATTAGTAAGCTAACATGTATATATGAAATGAAAATAACTATTAATTAATGTCCAATAGTGACTATCACACTAGATGTCTTAGCTGCAACTCTATTTTATGTGAGCAGAATTTAAATGGAATTTGGTCAGCAGTAATTTAGCCTGATTAGGAACTGGACTCTTGGATGGACTCTTATTGCTGAGTTGTATGCAGATTTGTGAAGAACAGTGTCAGGGGACTTGTGTGAATGGAAATGAGAACAAGGCTTAATCTGTAACGTTAAGCATCTGCTTCTTTTACGTATGCAAGGGAAAGGGACGGGAAAATACAAATGCATAATTGTGTGTTCTGTGAATTAATTGCATTGATAGATTTATAACCTCACCCTACGGAGAGAAGTGAACAGAAATGTGTACTGGATAAGTTGCTATGTGGACAAATTTCATAATGCCGTGTGTTATTTTTTTTAGGGGAGGATTTTCTCAAAAACTCAAATTGCTGGCTTAGCTCAATTCTCAGGCAAGGAAGGATACAAATCTTGCCACTCACCTAATGAGAACAAAGGCTAATGATGACAATTGTAGAAAGTTCTAGACCTAATGTGGATTTTACATAACAGAAAATAATGAGTTGTCTTCCTTTCGTAAAAGCAATTGTGTAGATAATTTTGCATGCAGTAGAATTCACTATATCCTGGCCCTTCACCTGTGTTGCCAAATGGCAGCAGATGCAGGTTTGCCTGGGTGTTACCTTGAGGACTTTTCCTTACTTCCTGCAAAACACAGACCTTCACAGCATTTTGCCAAAACAGCCTGGAGAGGTGGCACAGATGCATTGGCCCTTGTATGGAAACCCCTCTGTGGAAAAGTCTCACAGGAGGGTGACCTACCTCAGCTCGGGCTCTTCTGGATTCACATCAAGCTATAATACTTGGGAGCTGTGAATAATTAGGATGGGGATTGTGCTTCTCGAAGATATTAGCAAAGAAGAGCAGTAGATTCCTCTCAAATTTTCCTGTACCTTTAATCTTTTACTTTATCATCTGTCTCTAGGTGAGATCAGTCAGTTGTAGAAAAACCTCCATGAGTTCAGCTTCGGCAGTTTTTGGAAGTAGGTGAAAAATGCTGGTAGGAATGAGTCTTAAGTTTCAAGGGAGGCTTGGGGAGAAAGGTTCATCAATTCATCAACCAACAATTTAACCAGGGTAACTTTTTTTTTTTTTTTTACTGAATTTTATCTCCTCAAGGACAGGGAAATCTAGCATTTGCCTTTCACATTTCTACTGCTGCTAGGCTCTTTTTTGGACTAAAGGTGAACAAAGAGTGAATCTAGTTCTTCTGTTGCTACTAGGTGAAACAATGGCTGGGGGCAAACACTTCCATATTTTTTCCATCTTCACAGTTTTAGTCATACTACGTTTTCAGCTAGAGGCTTCTAAAGGTTAGTTGGAAGCAAGCTTATCAGTCTAGGAATGCAAGTCATGAACTTCATTAGCTCTTTATCTAACATAAGAATTTGAATGCAGAAGAAACAAAGGATTAATAGGTCTTGGATTTTTATGTCACAGACGTTATAATGTCTGTTACTGTAGCATACAGTACAGTGGATCCTTGAGCAGACAGCTAACTGTAAGCCTACGGTTTCTTTGTACGTTAAAACTAAACTGGAGTTGTGTATGGTTAGGCACTAACAGGATGGGTGCTGACGAGGGACAGGTGCTGCTGGCTGGACACTGGGCAAGTGAGAGTGTCCTAAAGCAAAGAGAGAATGTTTTTCCTTTTTCCTTTCTAGCAAGGAAAGGGCAATAGTTAAACCATTCTCTGAAGCTTCTCCAGTGAGATTTCAGATGTAGCTTCATAAGCCTTTCTGCACCTGCTCATTTTTCCACGAAGTGAAGGAGCTGCCAGGTACATTAGCCTGTGCTCAGCTCTTCTGCTGTCCACCTGTGTGTTTAGACAACAAACCAGCTCTCTGCAGAGCAGATGTGGACAATGGCTTGGCTGCATCTCCCCAGCAAAAAAGGGCTGTTGGCAGTGTTCAGTTACACCTTTGCCTGCAGATTGGTGAGCCACTGTCTACCAGCAGAAAGCAGATAAGAGGACATTTGTTTCTTAATGGTTCCTGGCTAAAGAGTCTTGTATTCTAGCTTAGGTCCTGGATGGGACTCAGAAGACTTGCTCTAAACACAACGTAGATTTGATTTATGCATGAGCAGCACTTCTTGTAGACTGGGACAACACTCCCCGGCTCTGGGACCACCTGGGACCACCATGAGGTTCATGTTACACACAACAGAGGGAAATACATGGTAGCTGCGCTGGGGAGGTGATGGACCATCACAATTCCTTGTAACTGCTGATGGACCTCGTAACTGCTGCCCTAGAAAAGTCCTGTACTGCAGTGAGGCATGGCAGAAGGGAAGAAGCCCGACAGAAATGCTCTCAAACCACAGAAATTAAAACAGAGGCCTTATTTATTAAAATGATTAAGTCATGTATTCATTTTCACTGACGAGGTTTTTGGCCTGTGGATACAGAATTTGGAACTGTCTGGTCTTCACTTGTTTTTCCACATCTTGGACATTCTCACTCCAGTCATGTTTTGTCCCATCTACATCTTTTTCCCCATAAGAACACAGTGTCTGCTGATCTGCGGCTTTATAAAAGAAATTGTCCAAGGCAGGACGCTTGTGCTTTTTGCCTTACCTTTAATAGGTGTTGAAATGTATGAAATAATTCATATGGTTTTTAAGAATCATATCAACGATCCCTACTTTACCTGTTATTACCCTTTTTAAAAGGACTCCTTTACTAATCTTACTCTTCGTTAAGTGAACACTCTTTAACAGTGTTTAACACAAATGCACATTTAAATCTATTCTGTTCCATTCTGGGTTTCAGAATAGTCTTTTCACTTTTCCTTCTCCAAAGAAAACAAGAATGGACAAAATGTGAAGTGTGTGTAAGTGAAATGATGGTGTACAGCCTGGTGAAGAAAGTGGATCTTTCAAAAAATAAAAATCTTGAAGTTTTCGTCTTAATGGATTTGGAAGTTGCCTGCTTCCTTGCTTGTTAATGTGGGTCTATTATAACTGCTGGCTCAGCTGCCTCTGTTTAGCTTTGTGAAGAGCTTTTCATACTGTATTTTTTAAATACAGAACTAAAACCATGCTGAGCTTTTCTTTTGCCCTGACAAGAGCTTTTCTGTGTGTGCAGTGGCTGCCGTCCATTTGCTATCTTGTTCTTTAGTCCTGGGCAAAGCTCTGTGCATTTTAGAAATAGATAGCCCTACCATCCTGGCATCCCCTCTGGTTACTAGGAGCTTCTGAAGGGAGCAACCCATTTTTTGATTCATTATTTACCTGTCCCCCCTTTACATGAATGAGGGAAATATTTGTTCCCTTTGGGAGGGATAGGGACAATGGAAAACAGTCCCCTTCTTGATAAAGAGACCTCAGACTCTTTGTCAGTGACAAGTCAGCTGTGAATATTTGTGTTTCCCCAAACAAACATGTACTGTACATATATGCTGATAGTCTATGGAATAACCTTAACCTCAGCTGCTCTGCCTAGCAGGTTTGGAGGTATGCAAGGCATGCAGAATACTCTTCTGGCAGGTACTAGTGATGATGAATTGAGAAAAATAATCTATGATTATTTGATTGATTTCTAAGTGAGCTATTTTTTAAAGAAAGGCATATGTCAGTATATGAATATATATAGGTACAAGATTAATGAAAATAAGCATGCTACAAGAACTTGAAAAGTACTTGCTTTAACTTTAACTTGCTAAGAAACATGCCTGACATTGTTTTGTACATCTCTCAACAGTCTGAGTAAAGAAATCAAGAGCTGAATGGGCAAAAAGCCAGAGCTCCCCTTTCAGCTCTATTTCCTTTTGGGGCTGCTGTATCATGCAACAGGGGACTTTTCACATGCTTTTATAGCCCCGCCAAGGGCCTCTTGAATCCTTTCTGTATGACTTGCTCACAGCTTATCCAGCAGTCCCATCCTTGGTATATGGGATGTGGCCATTTGGTCTGCCCTTTCATCTAAGAGTGCATTTCAGTGAGTGTCAGGAGTGGTGGAGTGGCACCTGTCCTCACCCTGCTCCTGTCTGCGTGCCTTTCTCTGAGCCAGGTCTGTGCTGTTTCTGAGCAGCCCTTCACATGAAAGCAAGTCTGGGAAAGACAGGCAGCTGTGGGTGCATTTGGCAGTTGTAGACAGAAGGAAAATAAATCACTGGGTGGGGCAGGGAGTACATTTATAGATATAGAATATCTATATAGATATAGAATCATAGATTCATAGAATGGTTTGGGTTGGACAGGACCTTAAAGATCATCTAGTTCCAACCCTCCTGCCATGGGCAGGGACACCTTCCACTATAATATATATGTATAAATATACATATACATACATATTTAATAATGTGTCTAAAATGCCCAAATAATTCTTTAACAGATGTATGCAGAATAAAAGCAGTGTTTAAGTGTTCATCCCAAAATAATGCATACCTCTTTCCTGTTTCTGTGATGAATGGCAGTGTATAGCACCCTTGGTATGGACTGTGGCCATGTTTCCATTGCACGCTGATAGAATAAGGATAGGAGATCTACCATGTCGCTTGGCTCCTGCCGCCTCTCTTCAGCATGATGAGGGCTGCCAACAAGATCTCAGAGGCATGTATTACCACATGAATGAGATTCCCATTATGAGAATGGAGCCAAAGGCCCATAATTTAAAAATCTGACTTAGTGTTTTTAATGGATTAAGGCCACACATCTATTGCGCTTTCCTCCAAGGAAAAAAAGAACTACAATTATACTTTATCAGAAAAAGGTGAATGATAAGATTTGAGATAGCTCAGGCTGATCTTTTTAAATAGACATCACCTACTGTAAGGAGCAGAGCAGCTGCTATCTTTTGCCTTATTTTTTTAAAGACTGTGTAATTAATTGAAACATTGTGGGAAAAAAATATTTGTATGGGGTTTATAGAAGCAAGGACTTGCAGGATTAAGATGCATGAAACTAGAAAGAAAGATTTTCGTTATCATTACCTTCTCCCTTTCTGTATCAATTTCCTATCTGTATAGAACTTCATGTAACAAACTCAGTTTTTTAAACTAAAGACTTGATTTCCCTGCTGTGCTTGAACAGTGTGTATGGCGACATAAAACAGTGGAGAACTGAGAAACCCTTTTTAAATTTTTTTTTCCCCAGAAAACTTTTTGGTTCAAAATACAAACTGTGTATAATGATAAATATATATGCATTTAAAATCCCTCCCAGTGAAATAATGTAAGGATTTTATTAAAACAGGTATGGACTGTTGTTAAAATGCACTTTTCTTTCTGAAATCATAACCATGAATTAAATCAGTTGGGTAATTAAGAATCAGAATTTGGCTCTGCAAAGTGCAAAGAAAGGTTTCTAATTACGTTGTAATTTAAATAAATCTTTCACTCAAAGTAGGATGCTGTGAGAAAGGCTATTTTTAGACTTAAATTTTAGAGCAGACTTCTTTTGTTGTAATACAATGTACTTCTAATAAATCTCCTGTGTTTCAAAGATAGCTTTCAAAGCTTTTGTGTCATAGAAGCTTGCTCTTTTTTCCCCCCTATTGGAAGCGTCTCCATTTTTATAGCTTTAGTTTTGGATGGCTAGTTACAGTTAGGTAGTTTAGTCCAAGAATATTAGTGTGGTTTTTATCATTGTGATTGGACTGTTCTGTTAATGGTTTACTTAAAACAAAGATATATATTTGCTGTGGCATTTGCTGGCCAGTCATAACTATCTGGAGTATTTCAAATATTTCTAGGTTTTCACTCACAAGGATAAGAACATCTGTAGCTGCCTGTCCTTTCTAATGTCTCTCACTGCTGGATTAAATATTTCTCTTGGAATTCTCAGGAGATTTGGGAATAGCTTTTTAAACTTTGAGTTACTGATTAGTTGTAGCTCAACACCTAGCAGGCCATTCTGATGGATATCGTGCAACAAGACTCCATTGCAAAGCCTGTTAACTTGAGTGAGGAGGCTGCCGATGCCTGGACTAATCCGTCATCTAAGTGTTCCACCCAGCTCATGGATGGCAGAGAGCAACTTATTTCAACGCCTTGCAAAAGATTTTGCTTATTATTACTAATGTGGCCAAGTTAGAAAAGGACATATACACTTTTTCCCTATACATTTGCATGGACTATTGATACCGCTATCATAAATATCATGAGTACAGCTGACGTTTGCCAAAGGTCTCTTACCAGAGCATGGCTGGATTCTGCCCTCAGTGGGAGCCAGGTACTTGCTGCTGGTGACTGAAGAATTTATGATACAGGGCAGTGGTTAATAACCTACACAGCAGTGATTAGTATTGTGTAGCTGGTCAAATGTTACTGCCTTGTCCTTGGACAGAATCTGAGTATTTCCAGTTCTTGTGACTTCTAGGTGCTGAGGGCTTATAGTAATGCAAAAGATGGCTATTTCAGAATCAGTTTCCTGATGATCTGGGGCACTACAGTGAATGTTATCATTAATAGAAATCCAGCTAAACATCATCAGCAAAGAAAAGACAATCAGGGTACAAGAGGAAGGATTATGTGTCTGTTTTGTAAAGGCATATGCATGTCTTCATGTTCAGCAAAAAACTTTCATACATTTATTTAGTGTTTCAATTGTTCCTCGAATCATTCCTCTGAGAAGTTGGTTTTATACCACTAAAAAAATGAAGTTGAAAAGAAAAAGCTGTCATACTGTTTATAGTGGATGATAGTTGATTTGCACTTTGCTATTTCTCTAGATGGTGTAAATTCAGCATCGAAGCTACTGCAGGACTTCCTCCATATCCCAGTTGTGCATGTTGAGATATGATCTTTATTGTATTGCCATTGGATGCACTTAGATCTGTTTAAACCTTGCATATATAAACTGAGCTTAAAAATTAATTCTAAATCAGTAAACTCATTTAGGAGTATTTACAAAGGAGTTTGGACAGGCTTAACCAAATGGGTCATAAAGAATTATTAGTTACACAGCTTGAGAGGTGTGGATTGTGCCATGGCTCAGACTGTAATGTAAGACCAAATTCCTTTCCTGTGAGCTTTACTGCATCGTTGTTGCCAAGTCACAAGAGTCCATAAAGGCACACACAAACTAGAGTACACTAAAATCCATAGAAAGTGTCTGGAGGGGAAAAAAATCTTGCTTTACAAAAATGAACATTCTCTCCCATTCAGCACATGAGAGTTCACCTCTTGCAAGCATTTGCACCTGATATTTAACATCCCTGAGATAGGTCTTAAAAATAATTGTTCTTATCAAAGAGCCTATGTAGCTCAAAGTGAGATGATCAAGATAATTTATTTTGCTTATTTTTCTACTTGAAGAATGGATTAATTGTGATACAGAGCAAGTAGGTATCAAGCTAAGTAAACTGGTTTGTAATGCACGTTCTTCTTGTTTGTCTTAGAGAGAAAAACGTGTTTTCTGTTTCCTTCTAGCTTCTGGCTTTTATCACTTAAGAAAACAAGAATATAAACCACATAAACATTGCCTAGGAATGTTACCCATTGCTTCAGTAACCTCTCGTTCAGCCAGTGAACACATTGACACTGCAGTCGGGTAGTTCCAAATGTTGGCCTGACAAATACCAGCTTAATTCAGTACCATTGGACAGAGGATGCTAGCAATTTAGTAACTCTTTTCTTATTTGCCTAATTTTTTTAAGACAGAAGGAACATGCAGGAACAAGAACAGGAAGCACTTCACAGTATCATAGACAAACTGTGGCTTGCAGTTCTTTTTAAGTTTTCCAAGTAATGACACAAAGGTTAATTTTTTTTCTTTCTTTCAGACTGCAGTTTAGAATATTTTCAGCCACTTTGTCTTTCATCTCCTGAGAAACTTTGAATAAAACTGTAAACGAAACACAAGCACTTTGACACTACACGCAAATCCAGATGTGTATTTAACAGCACAGAGCTCACTAGGAAAAAGTCAGGCAAAATTTCTGAGAGCTGCAAAGAAACATTCTTGCTGTATGCGTGCGTACCTTCATCCACTCTTACCCTTTCTTCTTCTATACCCCAGAGGAGCATAATTCAACATTAAAAAAAACGCTTCATACAAAATACATATCATCCTGTAAAAATAGAAACCCAAAGCACAGTAAGACTATGCACAAATATGAGCAATGTTGTATCAGTAACCACAACGCACAGAGATCCTTCTAATCATTCAGAAGACCACAGAGCATTGTCACCTGTGCTGTAAAACCACTGAGAAGTTGCAGTCCGTGTACTAGCTCAAATGACTTTTTTCACTTCCCTAAAGCTGGCTGAAAGCCAGCACTGCTAGTTGTTGCTGCTCAGCTTAATGGATCATGAAAACATTTGAGGTGGTGCCCCAGCACATTCAGGGCAGCTCATGTTTTGTTTCCCACAGCCACCAGACGAGTGCCGTGTTCACTTCCAGTTTCAGGTACTTGTAAGGCCTTTACCAAGTCAGTGGAACTCAGCTAAGTGCTCAACCTTTGAAAAAGGCTCTTGCCTACCAAAGCTCTTCCCAACTAGGTAAAGTATGTGGACTTGAAATTGCCCGAGCAGTCTGCTCTTTGTTAGTCCCATGCTCGTGCACACTGGCCAGCTGACCTGCTGGCATAAATAAGTTTGCATGGCTCTCATGCTAAGATTTTTCAGAGTAACTTGGAAGTATTTAAACTCTGTTAACGTTTCTAAGACAGCCTATTCTCCACAGCAGCTATGCTGGGCAAGGTTTCTGCTTATTTTGGGTCCAGTATTGCCTCTCTGGAAGAATGCCTTTTTCAAGGTCTTGATCACCTTCAGTTTGAGTTAAGGGATAAAATCAGTCTGTGACTAATTTTGAAACCAACTGAAAAGCAATAAAAATGTTTTGTCTATGAGGACTTGCTTCACAGATAAAATTAATAATTTACTGCTCAGGCAGAGTGCACTAGCTGTTCTCCTTCAGACAGAGGCCTTTGGCAAAACGGTACTTGTGTCTATTCACTTCTTTTTGTTTTTCCTTCCTTTTGAATCCTGAGTTCTTTCTTCTGGGATTCTGTTCTGTTCTTGGCTCAGTAAGTGTCTTTACCCCCATCTTCTCTCTCTTTAGTCTTGTTAAAAGTGTTGTATGAATTCTCAGACTTCTCATTTTGCTTCTAACTGGTTGTTGTTTCAGCTGAAGGTCTTTTCTTTCTTTTCCTGCAATATTCTGTTATACATACCCCCTCTCCTTTTTGTCTTCCCCATAACAGCACCTATCGTTCTAGAATTTCAATTGCCAGAACTACTATTTACAAACCACAAAATAAATGTGCTTTGTAAATTGTGCTTCTGTAACACTTTGTGGTACTGAGACCTGTGCAAGCACATCACCATCTCAGTCTGTTGAGACATGCACCCGTGCTTTGCTCCTGCAGGAGGAAATACTTCCCGAAATCTCTTACAATGGGAGGTGTAGTGCTGGCCAAGCTGTGTTTGAAAATAAACCCAGGTTCTCTGCTATTGCTTTTACTAGCCTGCACCCAGCACAGGCCATTGGAAAGTAGATCCAAAAGGACAGCTGGAGATCTCCTTTGTACAGGAGAGACACTGAGCTATAGAAAGCTCTGGTGTCACCAGTTTTATGTTTCTTACTGCAGCAGAAGTGGGGCTGAAGCACGTGACTCTCTGACCAATCCTTCTTTATGTAATGACTCCTGGCTGTCCATGGGCATGTCATTTATGTCTTCATGGCTAGACAATGAACTGGGGAGAACGGTCCTTACCAGCAGAGCCAAGTGCAACAACAGCTCTTAAGCTGACCAGGTACTAAGACAAGTATTTGTAAGAGATGCTTGAGTTGACTGGTTAATGCTTGTGCTTTCAAGAGAGAAGTGCTACATCAAAAGTGCTGAGATGTGCTTTGGAGTTTTCTGTACTTTTTTTATAGAGACATACATACACACATAAAAACATGTATAATTTAAGTATGAGAATTATTTTGTTAAGAGCTCTACAGGTTCTTGTGCATTGCATATCTAATCGTGTTCGTTTTTAATAGTCTCCTATCTTAATTAACATGAAGTTGAGAGAAGTGAATGATGAAAATTATTTCAGACAGGCTTATTGTCTGAAGAAGAAAGATAATCCATTCTGAAAATGGTGGTGTAGTGGATGAGAAAATGGAAGGTTCAGTATGGGATGTGTCTTTTCGTTCTTAAGAATCTTTTGAGAAGCAGAGAAGTAAATTAACCTTGCAGTTTTGTATGGTAGGCTAGGAAATAAGTGACAACCAAGGTGAAGGATGAAAAAAAGACTTAGATAATACGATATAAATTATTTCCAAATGAGGAGAACACTGAAGTGACTGCTAGAAAAGAGGAGCATGAATCTGACTGGGAGGGAGACAAATTTAGAAAACTTGAGCTTAGAGAAACTATATAGCTGAATTTTGGCACGTATAACAACAGAATATATCCCACTAATTAAAATGTATTTGAGCTAATTAGTGGGTTCAGAGCTGAATTAGGAACAATTCTAAAAGCCTGAATAGGAAAGATAATAAAAGAAGTGCCAATTTTTCAGAATGTTTAGGAAAGGAACAACCTTACATATACTGCTATTGATGCATTAGTTGCACAATATATTGGGAATTGCACAATGTGGGAATGGCCTCTCACTAAGTAGATCAGGGAATTCTGTCAAACTCATGGTTATTCAGGTCCAATTAGCCCTACTGCAGCCAAAATTATGGTCTTGTTGAAGTCAATAATAAAACTCCCACAGCCTTTCGCAGAACCAGGATCTCACCCGTTACTCACGCATTGATGCATAGTTTCCACTGAAGGAACTTCAGCCAAGAAGCTAAGTGAAGCGTGGAATCTGAATGTAGAGAGTACAAATGGGAAACTTGAACTTAGGGAGGAAATGCACACTTCAGAGTTTCAGCTCATTAGAGAAAAAGAGAGAAGCTTCCATGCCTCACACTCCACATCTCCTAATTTTCTGATTCTGTTGCTATGGCATTCATAAAATTCCAGCATTTTAATGCAGCAAAGGGAAATCTGGGATTAACTCTGGGTTAATCAGTTGTCCAGTTGTTTGAAACTAAACCAGGTTCAGTGTTTCTGAAAATCATCCACATTTAGGTAAGCCATTAAATAGGGTTTAGGTATCTACCCTGAGAGATTCAGGTTTGAAAATCTCAGCCTCGATTTACAACAGCTACCCCATCTGTGCAGGCAGCAGCACTGAGTTGCGAGTGGTCCACTGGAGTTATGTGGTATGGAGGTTCAGCAATCTGCAAGTGGAACCACGTCTCACTTGACACCGCAGGGTGGACTGGCCAAGTCCAGTGACACAGAGAGGCTGTATGGTCACAGCCTGAAAGGGTGACTCCTGTTCTGACTGCTGAAAATGACAGCAGTGATTCAAACCTATAAATTATTATCTGTCACTAAGGAAGCAGATCAAAACCATAGTGTTCTCCAATATTTTTTATTTCATTTCTGTATAAGCAGAATGTTCATTCCTTTAAAAAAAAAACAACAAAAAAAACCCAAAAAACAAACCACCACAAAAAAGCTCAACTGAAAAATGAACTTACAGGATAAGAAGCAGCTCTTTGGAGACATACCGACAGTAGATCCTCTCTTCCTCCTGTCATTTGTTCAGGCATTTTCTGTGCAACATGCAGACAAAGAAAGAATAAAGAAAGAGCAGACACAGAGAAAAGCATCCTTTAGTTGCAAAGACATGTTTTTGCAGGCTCCCAAGCTTTCTTTAGTTTCTAATAGCAACCACAAAATGTCTTCAGCTATGGCAAGCAATGCTTCAATCCTTTTGTTAGGAAATGTTTGAGGTACCTTATCTTCCTACTAAACTGTTTAAATAGCAACATCTTATGAACTACAGTAATCGGTTAAAAGAGTTTATATCCACATTTTTCAGAGACTTTTCCTTAACTGTTCTCCTATAGAAGGGATGTTCTTACAATTATTGAGATGAAGTTCACTGTCAGCATTTCAAACATTGTAAATGGAAACCTAAAACTGGAAAAACAGTGTATATACACAAACTGAAGATGAAGGGACCCAGTTTTCAGTTTCACGACTCTCCTTTAAAATCCAGATTTGTTGCACATTCACTGAACAAAAAAACAGAAATAGATGTAACTTTTGGAAAGTTTGATAACCTTTTACAGAAGTTACCTACTTTAACAATAGACAGGCCTAATCCTACTGGACCTAACTATCTACATTGAAGTCCATGGGAGCTTCACTAGTAAAAGTACTGTAGATACCAACTTTGTATGTCAGCAAAGAAGGACATATAATTCAAGCAAGGCAGGAAATGCTTTTCTCATTAAAATTTGAAATACCACATACACACACAAAATTTGGTTAAGATACTGAAACCTCAAATACTTCCTGTTGGAAAATTCCCAAGTGCCTCCCAAATGATGCAGTTGCCAGGTAGCTTCCTTCTTTCACAGTAGGACATGATCGGTGGACCCACTTCTGATGCAGTAAATGAAAAGACATTATCAGGAAATGTTGCCGTTGAAGTACCTGGGTAACAAGTAATATCATTTTAAGACTTAGTAAACATGAGGTTATTTTTATGATCATGTAGATAAGAAATTTGTAACTTCCATTACTAGAATCAGAGGTAGCAGTACCTCAGTCATTTGTCATGTTTCTCAGGATCCTCATTCTTTCTTACTCTTTTTCTGCTGTTCTATTCCAAGCTACATCCCAGTCTAACAGTAAAAATAGCATCTTGTTCCAACATTGATACTCCATGAGCATTAACAGGTCCTTTATTACTGCAGTACAATGGGATTTGGTTTTCCCCTAAAAGCTTTTAGTTAATGCTGGAAGGCTTTATACTATTGCTGATTATTTTAACAGCAAAAACAATTAAGGGGAAAATAGAAATAATGAAACTATCTTCTGCTGGTTTTGACTTACAGTTAAAATTTAGCTGAGCATAATTCAGAGTAAAACCTCTCACAGCTATATATACCAGTTGTATAGAAAAGACAGAGGGAGGAAGAGGCTAAGAAGGCTCTGCCCTCTCTACATGGCATGGCTCTGAGTGCACTGGGATTGCCTGTGTTGCTGAAGTAACAAGTGTCCTTCTCGGTAAAATCCTGCTACTTTCGCTGGCAAGCTCCACTCCCTTGCAGTTCATGGCCCTGCCAGAGCGGAGCAGTGACAGAAATATTTCAGCAGTGGCCTGGCTCCATCACACTTACATCTCATCTTTTTTTCAGTTTGGGGTGACCTCTGTCACTCCTGTTGTTGTGGTCAGGATTTTGTGAGACAGTAAGAGTCTTATTCCTTCACGCATGCTAATTATGAGATAGAGACTTGCACTAATCTTCTGAGAACAGTTGGCTCTTTTTCAGCTGACTGTAAACAGACCAAAGTAATGAAAAGAGAAGAGTTTTAAAATAATGTTATTTATACTAGTATTTCATAGCTGCCAGTTAACACAGGTGGGACATACAGGCGATTTCACTGCAGATTACGCAGCAGCTAGACCCTTCACCTCTGCTTGCAGGTGCACAAGAGGACAGGTGTCACTGAAAATGCCGACAGCACGAGGTTGGCTGCAGTGAAAGAGTTCCAGACCCCAAACAGCAGTGAAGATCATCTGCACTATTCTGAAGTTTTAGGGGCACGGCTAGTCTGGGACCTGATTTGGGGAAGGGACAGTTTCCAAAGTAAATGCAACTCACAGCACCTGCATGGGAACTGTTTCTGCTACGGTCCACTGGCACTGGGTCTCGCTTCACACCTCCTTACACCCTAAAACTGCCTGGGAGATAGAGAGGACTGATACAAGGATGGATTAAGAAGCACTCCGTACAGCAAAGTCAGTCAGTTTATTTAAAAACAATGAATTACAGGTGTTTCCTGAACATGTCTAGGTATGTGCAAGGCTGAAGAGCTATAGCCCAGCGCACCCCTGAGAGACAGCCGTGAGCTTGATGATACATTCTAAATGGTTTTGAAATGGAACATACAAAGTGTCCAAGTATTTTTCTTCCTCTTCTGTTGTTAACCAGAAAGCATAGTCACAACTCTTGAGTTTTTACACATTTCCTGTAAGTTCCTGCATGAACATTTTAATTTGATTACATTAAGATTTTACAAAAATATATATATTGAAACTTGCAACCTTTCCAAAGTTATGTTTAATCTTACCATTACTTGTTGGCTTGTGAACTTGAGAGAATCTCTCGTTCGCATCTGAGTGACAAGATAGAATTCTGCTGTACGGAACTGGAGAAGAGAAAATGGTGTATTTAGCATACATATACTTATATATGTATATATAATAATATACATACATTAATATAATCTAAAATATGTAGAGTACGATACTGATTACACTGCCATCTATTAAAATTTATCCTACAGGACCCATATAATAAGCACTGCATTTGGGGCTGGAGCACAGCCATTCATTTAATAAATGAAGGCAGAGCCTCAGCAATGCTTTCTCTCTTGGATTTCAGAGAGAGGATAAGTATGCTCTTAATTTGGATGTGGGGAAAAGATGAATAATCCTCCATTTCCCTTGGTAGATTTTCAGGGAATAACCACATTCACCACTGAAAATATCTGCACATGTCTGCTAATCTCTGTCTCATACTCGTTATGATAAACATAGTCTTCTGGCTATCAAGGAATGTTTAGTGGCAAGCAGGTATAGAAACGCTTTCTGGTTTGGTATAGATTTACAACACTAGCTTTTAGGTATGTTGTACTTGCTAGCAAATGGTGGGTTTGCTTAAAATTTTCCCTAGAAAATGTTCAAGGTCACTAACTGGATTAACCCGATGGCTGTGAAGACACGGCTGAGAGCTTTGCTGGCAGATGTCTGCTCTCGACATGACGGGGTGTACAGCGTTCCAGGTTTTACCCTTGGCAAGCAACTGCTCTGTCTGTAACGGGCCCTGTAGAAAGGCACGCTCTCCCTGCCGGTACTTAGCTAATTTAAGGTTTTTTCTTTTCTAAAAAAGTACCTCAGTGATTTTATACTGAGACCTTGCTTTGTATGAGGTGTTAATAACTACATTTAAATTTATTTTTCTCTCTTAAATGATATAGTTGATTTTACTTTTCTTATGATGGCAATCTTATTGTAAGGGGTTTATTTCTTTTTTACCGTGTCTGAAATTGAACACTGAGGTGGCTGTCCAGAAACCAAAATTATTTTTGCAATTGCATCATAGTTAATAAGTATGTGTAAGAGAATAATCTTGTAAAAGCTGATTACCTCAGTTATTAATAATTAGGATTTACGAGTTAAGTAATATGCTGCAACTATATCCAATTCCTTGGCAATTTCATGTGGAAAGCTGAGAGATAATTTTAGGAATAATCCTCTGTGTGAATTTTATTTATAATTAATGCACAAGGCTGTGAAATCCTAAGTGTCAACTGAACTAGCATTTTAGGTTACACCTGTGGCTTCTCCTTCTGTGCTTGTAGTATTTTTACATATATGCAAAATGTAAATAGTATGGTTTAATATCTTTAAAAAGGTAATAGAGCACTTATAATCTATTTTTTTCTGATTCAGTGATACATGAACTCTTCCAAGTTTGGAAAGAACAATTAAAAATCTAACAATATTTTTTCCAGCCCTTCTCCTTTCAAGTTTAGCCAGGAGTTTAAGCAGATACCCATCTTTCAATCAGCAAGTTATTTTGTTGAACTCAAGTCAGAACATTAGCACTCTTGAAGTTAGGCATGTGCTGATGCACCAGAGCACATTATAGCCCATGTGAGGCTACCTGGCCCTTTCTCCTCCGCTTCTGTACTCATGGGTATGTTTTTTTTTGTTTTTTTTTTTGGGGGGCGGGGGGCGGGGCAGGAATCACTTAGCCTTTGCAATAGTTTGCCATCAAGCCTGATGATAGCCCTTCTCTTTGTTACAGTTCTCTTTTCTAATTTAATTCCTTTCTTGTAACAAAGATGATCATCACCTCGGCTTTCAAACTTCCTAAGTAGCAGTCCAAGATTTGGCATCTGCCAAGTAGAAACCTGGTGGGGTTTTTGGTTAAACACGCGCTCAGAGGGGCGACATCCCTCCCTGCCCCCCTCTTTCTGCCAACCATAGCGGCTGGACCAGTTTTCTAAACCTGTGTTTCTAATACCCAGAGGACAGAGCTCTCATCACTCATTCAGGAACACCTGTGTCACAGATGCATAGAGCAGGGCCAGCTCTGCACCCCCCCAGAACCCCCTGACAAACCCCCTAGCTGGTGTCTACAGCCCTGAAGAAAGCCCCTGGAGCGGTTACTAGCTGGCAGGGCTCCCCCAGCCAGGCACCTGCCATTGCCAGGGTGTTGCTGGCCCAGTCTGTACATCAAAGCTTTTTGTATTACTCTTTTTCAGTTGAAATCTGTGGAGAAATCAAGTTTGCATCTTGCAGGTAATGAAAGCAAAGTGCCCTCTCAGCCAGGTGCGAGGAAACCAGTTCCGCCTAACAAAGCTTCAACAGCTCCCAGCTGCTTGGCCATTTCCTGATGGTCACTTAGGTGTAAATGACCTGCGTGTTTCAACCACTGATTTCAGTGGCAGAAAACCTGAGAGTGAAGGCCAAGATTAAGGGAAATAGGTATGTGCCTTATCCTCCCATCTCCAAACCTCTGGATTGCAGAGTGCCCCAAGCTGTGAAAGCAGGGCCTGGACTCTTCAACTGTTCCAGGTGTTTCTGTCCTGCCATCTGGACTGGGTACATTGCACAGGAACAGAAACCATACCTAGATTTGATCTTTCATGCATTTGAAGGAAGCCTGACAAATAATGCAGGTTTGCAATTTGATACTAGGGAAGCATTCTAAACTATATTTTACATTCGTATCTGATGTGACATTTAGTAGCGGAGCTAAATAATTACTCATGCTAAATGTTCTACATACTGTCACAAGGTAGCTTTTAAAACATAGGGATCCTTATTTTTTCCCCAACAGAAGCAGAGACAATTTTAACCACAGAGAAGCAGATAGCGAAGTAAGGGCACGCTGGAATTATTACTAAGTGTAATAGAAAAATTATCTGTGCTATTTATGCTGGGGACTCTGCCGCTGAGGCTCTCAGCGCCGGGCCCTGTGGTGTGGGTGGCAGCAGCCTTGGCTGGGCTGCAGGACTGGCAGCAGGGTGGCACCATGCACAGGGACCCGTGCAAAAGCATGAAGCATGCTCTTGGCTTTGCTTTGCTTTTCAAAACCTAGTTGGTTCTCCTTTAATTATGTTCTATGATGTACCAAAGTTACAGTTAAGTTTCTATGTTTTTACCGACACCGTTTTTTCAGGGTGGTGTAACCTGTTGGAGTTCCGAGCAGGTTCACGGTTTATGTCCTGTTTTCTTAACAAAAAGCTGCTCCTTTTCCCAGCTTTCTCCCACCACTTGTTTGTTAGGTGCTCCAACGCCTTCTCTAAGGCCGGAGCAGCGCACGGCGCCGCGGGCTCGCGCCAGCCCCTGCCCGGGTGGGCGCCGTGGGGGTGGCACAGGGGCATGGCCTGGGGGGGCACGGCTCCTGGCGCAGATGCAGCATTTTCCTGGTGTGCCGGCACCACTGCGTCCCCGCAGCCACGGCCCGGGGCTGTCGCTGTTGGGCTGCAGCCAGGCCCCAGGCGCCCGCGCACAGCTGTACGCCCCGCGCACGGCCCGCCCGCCTTGGGCAGCGCTAAGTGAGTTCAGCTGGCGGCGCTCGCTGCTCCCGTCCCGCCGCCCGCCACCTGCGTGGCGCTGGCCCGCGCTCGGCCTGGGGAGCAGGGAGGGCAGGCCCGGGGGAGCAGGGCAAGGCAGGCCCGGGGAGGGGCCCGGCGGCGGGGGCTGGCAGAAGGCAGTGGGGGAAGGCGCGCCGCCCTCCGCCGCAGCCGGGCCGCAGGTGGGGCGGGGAGGCGGCCGTGTCCCCCCGCCCCCGGCGGGCGCTGCCGTGAGGTGAGGGCCGGGCCGGGCCGCTGCCGAGAGCGGGAACGGGCTCGGGCCCCGCGCTCCCCGCGGCCGGGCGGCCCAGGGCGGGCTCCTGGCAGGGGGGAGCAGCCTCTCCCCGAGGGCGTTCGCGTCCCTTCTGGCGTGCGGCGGGCAGGGGGAGCTGGCGGCGCCCCGCGGAGCGGGCGATGGATGGGGCGGGCGAGGCGGATCTCTGCGGCGACGAGGCGGCGCCGCGCTGGAGGAGGAGGGCGACCCCCCGGCCGCAGCCCCGCGCCTGGAGCAAAGCCCGGCCGCAGTCGTACCAGAGCCCCAGCGGGGTGCTCTACACCGACTTCCCCGTGGGGGACAGGTGCAGCTGCTTCACCGTGACTCAGCCGGCCGGTACCGTCAGCACCTGCCCGGGCGGCGGAGCGCCGCGGAGGGGCCCCGCCATGGGTTCCGTGTCCAACGGGAAGGTGCGGCCTCCGGCCCGCGAAGCGGTCTCCCCTGAGCCGCCCTCCCCGGCGCTCGCTCCGGCCTCTGACGCTCCGGTCGGCGTTAGCGCCAACGGCGCCGTCACCTCGCCGGGCAGCCCGCCGGGCCATCATCCCCTGAGGGTCCCCGGGCAGCCGGCACTGGCCCCGCAGCGGGAGCAGACCGCTCTCACGGGCAGCCCGCAGCTCTCGCCCGCTGGCAGCGCAACCTCGCAGTGCAACCGGCTCCCCCGAGCGCCGGGCCGGCCGCCGCCGGGGTCCCCTGCGACCTCCCCGCCGCCCGCCGCGGCCGCCGCGGGCCCGCCCGCCGTCCTGAGCACCGACAGTCCGGCCGCCCGCAGGGTGGGCACGCAGCAGATCATCCCCAGGAGCCTGGCCTCCGAGATAAAGGTGACGAGCAAGGGCAGCGGCCAGAGCACGGAGGCAAGCAGGAGGGTGCTGAAGGTGCGCAGCATGGTGGAGAGCCTCAGCGCGCCGTTGGCGGCCGATGCGGAGGAAGAAGCCGAGGGAGACCTGGACAGCCCGGGGACCCTGAGGCGCGGCCTGCGCTCGACGTCCTACCGCAGAGCCGTGGTGAGCGGCGTGGACTTCGACGGCTCTTCCAATTTTAAGAAAAAAAACCGAATGTCCCAGCCCATACTTAAAGCGGTTGTTGAGGATAAAGAGAAATTTTCAAGCCTGGGCAGGATGAAGGTAAGTGGTGCTGAACGGAGACACGTTGATTTTGAGTGGTGTAGGCGACACTGGCGGTGATTTGCAGTCTCTAGGTTTTCCATAGATGCTGGAGTCCTTCCAGTCTGCTTCTAGCTACCGCAGAACTTCTCATAGTTATTGGTGAGTCTCGCAGATCACTTACAAATGTTGTTTTCAAAGTGAAGTGGTGGAGGCTTCAGGGACAGGGCTCTGTTGAAATCCAGGCAGCTCAAAAATGTGTTGATGGCAGCCTCCTGCTTGCGTTTCCTGCAGGATTCCCCAACACATCGAGGTTCTCTTCCACAATCAAGTGATGTTCTAAAACTTTTCCCCAGAAAGTAGTAAACATGGGGAAAAAAGACTTTGACCTAGTAAAGGCTACCTGCGAAGGTAGGCAGATGGACAGAAAAAATGAACTTTCACCCTTGCTCCTCTGGGACGTTAGTATTTTTAAAAATCAGAATGTGTTTTTTAAACTGATAGCGGCCACTAGGTATGTTTATTTGTAGCTTGATTTTAATGACTGCAAGTAAAAGCAGAATGCCTGTTTTTAATTCTTGGTTGTAATCTCTTAGGAGCAGTAGATTTATATTGAATGTTAATGTATTAAATTATAAAGACTTACTGAAAATACTTTTACTTGAACATATCTTATTGTAATATTGTATTTCTTTTTTAATATAATCTGGTACTTTTTGAAAAATATATTGGTAGATTTCTGCAGAGTTTGGAATTGTGTAATAAAGTGCTCGAGGCTAAGGGTAATGCTCTAGCTATTAGAATAATTATCAGTTTTCAACCAAATTAAAAATTATGGTTATGGCAGCTTTTGTGAAAACGCTGTAAGTGGCAAAATAGTAATCAATCAAATTGTGGACTGCTGCAGAGTAGGGAGGTGGTGATGTGATTTGGTTTTGGTAGTAGTCTTTAACAGTATGTTTTGTTTAAAATAGGAGCATGTGATGTTGTCCTGGCTTTACACACAACCCCCTTTTTGCTAGTAGCATTTTTTTAAAACAGACTTCTTAGACCATATGACCTGTTGCACCAAAACATCTGTTTTGCTTCAAAGTTTTGTTTTGGTCTCAAAACATTAGTTTATAAAATACTTAATGTGGTTGCTCTTTGCAAAGTGTGTGAGAAGAGCCACTCAGTTGTGTACCTTCTGTCCTCATAGGAAAGTCCAGTGACAGTGGAATGAGTTGCAAATTCACTGAACTCTTGTAAAGCTAGTGTACTATGCTTTTGAAACATAAGAGAAGCATTGGGGACAAGTATGTATAAACAGCGTGTGAGAGAAGGAAAGCTAGAGTAGCTTTTCACTTTCTGTGGTGAAACCATTGTTTTCATGAATACTTGTCCAACACCAGAAGTTTATAGATTAGGGCCTGCTAATGTGGTGCCTAAGTATCAAAACAGAAGTTCTTGTTACCATTGATTGTTTTGCATTCTTTTAATGTGTATATATCTCTTTCTTGTTAAAATTATCAGAAGAAAATGCTGAAAGGACAAGGGACATTTGATGGGGAAGGTAAGCCCTTTTCTGTACAGACTTGATAATCTGCTCAATCACAAGAGAGATGAACTCCAAGATTATTTTGCACGCTTCTTTCATATGTAGTCAAAGACTTAAGTGCCTTGTTTTTCAGTACACTGTCTAAACCATGGAACCATAGTTTTAGCACTAGACATACTTCAGGGAATGTTTTAAAGAATACAAAATGGCAGGCTAAAAATGGGGTTTTGTTTGAAGGGCTTCTTTTCAATTTAAATTCCATTCCTTCCTAAAAGATTAATTGATCAGTGTTTCTGTCTTGGCCCTAACAGTTCTGTAGAATTACATGATGAGGCTTCTTCCTCCTGTTGGGACTGCCTTCCTGCATATTCCCTGTGACTCCCTAGGTGCAAGATGTAACTTTTGTGGATCAGTTTATGGGTTTGGGGTCATCGCTTGCAAGCAGATGCCCAGATTGCTGTTCTCAGAGTTTATGGTTCACGTGTTTCTCCCTTTTCCTCATAAGGCAGGGGTGCTGGGGTGTGTTCTGTGAATTCGTAATCCTTTTCTTGCTACCTAGGCTTCAAGTTTTAAGTGTCAGAAAAACACTGTTAATGTTACTCGTTAATTCTGGGCTTTGCCAAGTTTGCTGCTATTCGCAATATTTCAACAAGAAAAAAAATCTTTCCTGGCTACGACTCCATTAGTCCATGGAAGTTTAATTCTAGCAACTGCTACTCTCTTGGCTTTTCTCTGCTTAATGCCTCCTTAAGGTCGTATCAGCTGCTGTGTTACCTTCCTTTTCCTCTTACTTCTATTTTCAAGACTTTTCTACTTTGCTCCATTTGCATTGCTCTCTATCTTACTTTCATCTTCTCTCACACTGTCTCCTGATGACGTTTTCTAGATTCTCTTTCAATGTCTCCTTTCTATCTTGAACTGATCCCAGCTAGTACCTTTCTCTGTAATGCCTCTCAGAATTCAGTTGCTGTACATATTTCTGGCCTTAAAAGCGTATATGCTGTGTAGACCTGTTCCAGAGGACAAATACAAAAGGCCAGATGTTGTATAATACTCAGGTGAGGGCTGTGTGGTCTGAGAGGTGGAACATACCTACCCAGTCCAGCATCAGACCTCAGGAGTTGCACCTGTGTGTGGAGCATCCAGACTGTTCACTTCTTTCCCTTTTATCTGGTAGGGGAGGACTGGATATTGTCCAAAGCCTGGCCCATCTCTAAAGTACCTTTTAGAGCTTGCTTTCTTAACAGCTTGATCTGCCTGTTAGGTTGTTCTGGTCTTGAATTTCTCTGTCCTTTTCTGGTTGCTTTTGAGAAGAGTGTGTGGTCAAGGAGATTGGGAAATGGAAAGGGTGTGCTCCACACCTGCACTTCGTTGCCGTTGATGATACTGAATGAATGCTGGCACTACTGATACAACGAGTGTATTTTGTCTTAAGGTTCATAGGCCTCATGTTTACTCAAGCAACCTTTGAAGTTTCTATTTGGAATAGTTCTGACCTCAAAATTTTGAAATTTGTATCATTTCCTTAGTGAAGTGCAAAGATGGTACTTAAAGCTGATGGAATGAAAGTTGGCATGGGTAGTGGACTTGTAGATTAAAATAGCTAGACCTCCAGGTTAGTGACTCTGCTCAACACGCTTGTTCAGTTTTTAAATTGCTGGCTAATTTTGAAACATTGTGCAGCAAACCAAGGAAGAAAAAACTGTTTTCTGGTTGTTGTTTTTTTTTTTTTTACAAAGAACACATCTGTTATTTAATTCAGTCAGTGTGGATCTTTTGGTAGTGGTACAGTGATCCATTGTTACTGTACTGCACCATTGTCCATCCTAAATAAGATACTATCTTTGTCTCGGAGTTTGTGAACAGCACATTGACATTTTGGGTTTTTGCATTGTTTAAGTGTTACTTACAATTTTATGAAAGCAGCTAAACAAACTTTCTAGCAATTACTGACATACTATTGTTGTTTTATAGAAAATGCTGTATTATATCAGAACTATAAAGAAAAAGCTCTGGACATAGATTCCGATGAAGAGTCTGAGCCCCGAGAGCAGAAGTTGGATGAAAAGATTGTTTTTCACTGTAAGCCCCTGAGATCAACATGGAGTCAGCTGTCTGTTGTGAGTATTTGATCATCATATAGCCAGACAAAGACAGAGTATCTAAGAATGTATTGAAGCAGGTCTTTTTATTTGCTACTGGAATTTTTGGCTGAAGTTTGTCATCTCCTTTTTCCCTTCCAAAATAAAAGATGTCTCAATTTTTTTTTTTTACAAGTTTGCAACTATTCAAATATTAATAATACAAATCCAGAGGTCTCAATTTAGCTTTTGTTCAGGTTTCATGTAAGGTAACTCATAACAGCTTAAAGAAAGCATAAATCATGTCTTCTCAGTCAATTTTAGTAGGTATAGACTGATGCTCCTGCCAGAATCTGTTTCCCTGGTTATACTGACACCTTCCTTTTTCTAGTGCAAGTGTGTTTGTAGGCTCGTGTGGCCACACAACAGAGTATGTGATTTGAAATCACCAAAATAATAATAATAATAAAAAAATCAGTGTAGTTTAAGGTGAAATCAAATGCAACTTTGAAATGCAAAGGAATTAATATTTCACAATTTTATGCTTTAAGATACTTTTTTTTCTTTTTCAACTATGCTGGGAAAAAAAAAATCAAGCATGTCTCTTTTGTATGTGCATTGAATTTAAGACCCTAACTTTGTACTTTCCACAATCACTGGAGGTGGTTGCTTAGGCCTTACCTGCACAGGGTGCTGGCAGCTGTGCTGATGGAGGTCCTCAGAAGAGTTACGGTTTACGCCAATGCATGTTACTGTATCTGGCTGTTCTGAATGAGGTGCTGCCAGCCTGAAAAGACAGGTTGAAATCCTAACAGTGTGTAAACTCGGAGCGAAAACTGTGCTTTGTGGTACCATTCAATAAATTTGTGTGGACTAAACCTTGAACAGGATTTAGTCCTGTTTGGCTAGTTTGTTTGTTTGTGTTTGGTTGGTTGGGTTTTGCTTTTTTTGCTAAACATTGTTTTTCATTTCATGAGAGGGACATGGAAGTCCTGATCAATTACTGGTCTTTGTTTTGCATAACAATCAATACAATTGAGAGGGTCCAGTTTAGGGTCCTTTATTTGGCAAAGACAGAACTTCACCTTACTACGTACCTTACTACGTACCTTACTACGTACCTTACTACGTACCTTACTACGTACCTTACTACGTACCTTACTACGTACCTTACTACGTACCTTACTACGTACCTTACTACGTACCTTACTACGTACCTTACTACGTACCTTACTACGTACCTTACTACGTACCTTACTACGTACCTTACTACGTACCTTACTACGTACCTTACTACGTACCTTACTACGTACCTTACTACGTACCTTACTACGTACCTTACTACGTACCTTACTACGTACCTTACTACGTACCTTACTACGTACCTTACTACGTACCTTACTACGTACCTTACTACGTACCTTACTACGTACCTTACTACGTACCTTACTACGTACCTTACTACTCTAGGTTGATTTGACTGCATGTATTAATGGAAACCATTTTTAAAAAGCCGAGTATTCAGATTGTGGTATTCTGCTACCCATAGCACAGTCCGTGAAGCATCCGCAGTGGCTTTTTCTTAGTAGCGTTGTTAAACAATGTAGAATTCAGCTGTTTTAATCAGTAATGTAATCTTGCTAGCTTCCCTGCTAGTAAATCAATGATACTGGTTGATATTTCAACAGGCTTTCATCATGTGCATGATTTTGAGACTAAAGGAACTGTAAATAAATCTGTGGTTAATTTTATTATCCTTTGATCATTTCTGTGGCTTCTAGAGGGATATCCCTAAAATGAAGGGTTTGGGGTTTTGTTGGTTTTTGTTTATGTAACTTGCAGAATGTTGCAGAACTTCATCTCTGTATGCAGCATAGGAGTGTTACGTGACATCAGCACTGGGTTAATGGTTGGACTCGGATCATCTTAAAGGTCTTTTTCAACCTGAATGATTCAATGATTCTACGATCACCTAGAATATTCAACAGTTGGGGCCATTGGCTTTGTATATCCTGTATAGATTAGTTATTAAGCCTCAGCAATATCTTCTAAGGCTACTTATGTTGTCTGTTTAGAAGAGCTGTCTTACAGGTGTTGATGACCTTTTGCTGTTTAAGGTATTGAAATAGGAATCCCTCTTTGATTCAATAATTATGAAGCAGGCAAGACAATGTGGTTTTGAAAAGATTAGCTTTAATTTTTTTTTCAACAAAGAAAGTACATTAAATGTAGTTTATTTGCTTAATGCTGCAAAAAAAAATTGTTTATAATGAAGTCAGGGTTTTTTTCTGCCTTTAGGCAAACCAGCAGTTAAATGTTCAACAGCTGAGGTATTTTGGGAGGAATGCTATTCAGTAATAATAATAATTTCAAAAACACTGATTTGTTGTGAGACCAAAATAGTACAAAGATCATTTCAGTAAGAGAGCCATGCCTATGCCATGCTTACAGTTATACAAACCAGCTTGTTCTTCACGATTTCCAGCACAGCAGACTTGGTCAGTGTCTTTACTTGATTTACAAGGATGGAGGTGGGGAGTATATGGGAAAAGGTAGTAGACTGTGAAAACAAAATATGGGAATCTGAATCTTGTAGTGTCTCTGTTTATAACTCCCTGGAAAAATTACATGCTGTCAGTGTGTATTAAAAAGCGAGTGTGGAATTGTAACAGGAGGTCCGCTGGAAAATGTCAAAGTATTTGGTTTCAACATATGTTAGGAAAGAAGGAGAATAATACATTTATGGTATTTGTTAGCAGTGACTGTGCTAGGAAATAGAGGGGGGATGCAGCAGAATGAATCTGCTCTTTCTGCAGGATGTTTCTTTGGCCATACAGGCTTGATCGCTGATGCAGTCAGTTCTGACCAGACTTGCCATTTGAGGGGAGTAGTGAAACCTTCATGTATAGAGTTGTTGAATCCTTTATGATAATAATAAAAACATGTTTCTCTCTTCCTGCAGTGTATGCACCCATGTGAAAGTAAGATTGAGCTTTTCAGAGAACATATACAGACTCTGAAATGGGGTGCTGTTTAAGTCGAGTTCCTTTCAAATTCTTCTCTTGAACCTTCTTCCTGTTGCAGATTAGACAGCTAGCAGTAGTGAAGCAGGTGACTAGGTAAAGAGCTACCTTATCTACTATCTCTGTTCCTTGCAACCTTCATCTGTTAATTTAAAAGTTTAATTTAGGGAGAATAACCAATATTTCCAAATATATTTGAAAAGTATCTTTCGATAATTGTGAAGATTTCCAGCAAATCATAGGCAGTGATACTAACTTGTGCACTATATTAAATGTATTTACTTTCCAACAAATGCAGCATTCAGGTGGTATGGTATGGATAGTGACAATGTGTGTTACTGTGCATTCAAAGAATCACAGCATCGGTTAGGTTGGAAGGGACCCCTTGAGATCTTGTCCAGACCCCTGCTTCAGGAGAGTTGGCTGGAGCAAGTTGTCTGACTGTGTCCAGGTTGTTAACATTTCCATGGGTGGAGACCTCACCACCTCCCTGGGAAACATGCTGCAGGGTTTGACCGCTGTGTCCGACTGGTGGACTTTGAACTTAAATGTGTGTTTTTCGAGGTCCTTACCATACAGCCTGGAGATACGAAGCATGTTTACTTTTCATTACTACTGTCAATGCTGCTATGATTCTTACAAATATTCTTGAGATCTACACTGGAAACAATGTCCCATAGCATGGGTAATTCTTAGCATTATTGATGTATTTGATCTCATACCCAGTAGGTTCAATGTGTTTGTGTAGCGCTGCATCAAGATTTTGCATGTTCTCTCAACTGCTGTTTCTCTAACCTGAAACTCTTTCCAAGCTTTGGTCATCTTGTGTTTCATTTTTCTGATCATCTCTTTCTCTGGCTTGGGAAAAGTGCAGCTGTGGTTTTTCTTATTCATTTAAAAAGCTGCTCTAAGTTGCTTTACCAAGTCACTCGCACTGTCACCTTTCCATGACTGCCTCTTCTCTGTGGTATCATACAAAAGCTACCTGGTTTTATTGTCGAGGATCTTCAGGGCTAATCTTTGCTTTAGCTCCTATTTCTCTCCCATTATCAGAGGGCTTATGTTAAAATTGTTTATGGTGCAGCTGCTTCCTATATTTGTCAGAGAAATATTTCTGGTGAGTTACCCCCATCCAGCACCTCTGTATTTGGAGGAATGTCTTGTACTTAACCACAGAGTTAACCTGTTGTTCTTTTCATCTTTTCCTCCTCGTCTCTGCGGCTGAATCAGTCATAAGTGAGTTGGAAAAAGTCCAGTGGGACAGTAAGTCAGCGGTAGTAGCTGTAGTGTTGGGCCTCTTCTTTCTGGTTATGTTCTTAAGCTTATATTAACTTTTTGTTTGCATAGTATGATAAATATGATTTTTAGGCTATTTCAGCTAAAACATTTTGGAATAGGAATTGAATTTTCTTTCACTGTGCGCCAGAAATAGTCTCCATATTTGGGCCTCTTTGGAAGCGTTGCCATTGATTAAGAATATAAGGTTGAGCCATTTGCTTATGCAATTAATTTATTTGTATACTTTTATGTACACATCCATATATGACAGAATAATGATCACAAAACACAGCTACACTTTTTGAACATTAATACAGTGGTTGCCGCAGTGACCTCACTGGAAATTTGCAGTTGCTCTGTTAACAGGAAGCATTGAAATCTCTTGGATATGTTCATAGGTATTTCCTGTGTTGGCATATTTTTAGAAAAGTCTTCCACTGCACCCAGAAAAAAGTGACATTGTGCTTCCTAGTGAGTGCTTTAAAGCTTTCAGGTTGTTGATTGAAAGGTACTTTAATTCTTGCTTGGTATTCAGAAGTGTATGTTTGTGGTGAGGGATCTGTAGCTTAAGTTCACAAGTTCAATTAAGTTCACAAGAACAATTGCTCGCGCACTGGAATATTTGTTATTTTTGCAAGTATATACATGCATGTGTATACTTCGGTGTGCATGCAAACCAAAGTGTGGCACTTGTTAACGTTGTGCCATCTTGACTGTTGAGCCTCCTATTCAGATTTGTGGTGCCTCGTAGGCAGGCATAAAATGAGGAATAATAAATCCTTTAAAATTCCAGGGAACAAGTGGAGTAAGAAGAGAAAGCTGCTGATGATAGTGCATTGGGAGCTTTTGGGGAAGACTGAAAGAGAAATGGGAGCATGAAAGTGCATCTGTTAGGTTTCGTGGAAAATGGCTACAGCTGGGGTTCATGATGGTTGCATACGGAGGGCTGGGGCAAACTTGTCTTGGCTGATTTGGCTGTAGGGTGCTGGGTGGGGAGAGGTGTCATTGTAGGGTTGAGGATAGAAATACTGGGGTATTTACTCAGGACTTTGCCATGTTGTTTATAGTAAAGCTGGAGCTCCTCCAGAATAATTTTTTGGCCAACAATCTACCTGTCTACGTAGTTTGTCTATGCCTTTAGGTGTTTAACAAATGAAGGCACTAAGATTATCCAGGGCAAGTCGGAAAACAAACCTTGTGATGTACATGTGTCACTCAAGAAACCTAACTTAAAAAGAGAAAGTAGTTTTCATGCTTCTGTGTGTGTGTGTGAAATCCAAGGAGGTTGTACAGGGTCACCGTGATTCAGCTGTGCGTGCTTTTGCTGCAGTAGTTCTGTGTTTGTGTCTTGGGATAGTTTTTAATGAAATAAATTTACTTCTTTTGGTAAGTCAAATGACAGATGTTATTAACTTTTAAAAATTATTTCATTTCTGCTAGTTCACTGCTGTCTTTCTGAAATGAATAGATTCTTCAGCTGCGTTCTTAGGGCAATATTTTGATAGTCCTGCATATATGTATATATAAAAATCACATTTTTCTACAAAACATGTTAAAAAATTAATTTATTTTTTAGGTGAAGAAGAATGGATTATCTGAAGTGATCAGCCAGGAAGAAAGAAAAAGACAGGAGGTACTCCTTTAAAGTAACATTCTTCTTCGTTGCTTGTTTAGGGGCGCACTGCATGCCTGATTAAATACTCTATTTGTTGATAAGAAGGCAAGTTCATCGGGCTGTTTTCTGTCCTAGAGTGAAGTGCCGTCTTTCCTCAGGGAGAATAAATAAACAAAACCTGTCTATTGCTGATGTGCATGACCCCCTGCCACAGGTCTCCTACCAACCCGCTGCAGCTCTTGCCTAGGTACGCTCACTCCAGCAGATGTAGCATGGTTGGCGGCTACTCAGTAGCGGCAGGCAGGCACTGCTGCATGCTGTGCTGGGGAAGGTGTAAAATTAACCTTGTATTCACAGAGGGTAGGAGGTGGCACATTTTTAAAGGCAGTGAGGAAGAATTAACAGCTTTTTACAGTGCCTCTTAGTTGTAACTAATCCTATGAACAAATTTGAACCTGCGAGCACTGTGTAGCTGGTGTAACTAACCTTTTTCCTTTCATTCTGAAATGGAGTAGGTGCATCCATGCTGTCAACAGTACAGACAACAGCAGCAATTACTGATGTAGTTACCTTTTCTCTCTCTGTCTCTTTCCCCTTTGTTCCTTTTGTCCTCTTTATCCACTTCCTCTTTGCTCCTTTTGTCCCCTTTATCTGCTTTACCCTCCTTCCTTACTTACAGGGTCTATTTCAAATGAATGAGAGGTGTTGAAAAGAATAGCCTGACCTAGCCAACTGTATACCTGCAGTTCTTGAGGTATGTCCTTCAATAGGGAAAAAAACCCAAGTTTTTTTCAGTAGAAACACTGTAGCATTACCTGACGTGGTTGTTTCATTATCTTCAGGACATACCTCAGTGAGTGTAGCTGAGTGAGACCTGACTGGGGTTTTCTGTATGTGTATAGCAAGCCTCAAATATTAATTTAGCTGCATGACCTACAGCTATTGTGTTCATATGTGAAATACAGAAACATCTTGTATTGCATATGTGAGATTTGTACAATGGTTTGGGGGGTCTTTTATCATGTTCCAGTTCTTTGCTTATCTTTTGGGGCTGTGCAGCTGTTCAGGCCATGTGTTCTGCTTTTCTGTCTCCTCCTGCTGGGAAGCTTTAAGACACAAAAGCATTTCTTTCAGTCATATCCTTTAGGAGCCTTAAGTCTATGTTTCTGGGAGTCATATTTACATCCTGTCAAAGAGAACAAGTTCTTTAGATGCCTTTTAAATGAAAAGTTTTTAATGTTACCAAAAAAATGTTTTCAAGCCTGAGGGTTTTTTATTTGAATGTTAGAGGCCTGTTCCTGCAGAGAGAGCCTAAATAAATATTCCTAGCTGTATTACCAACTCGTGCTTTTGTTGTATTTCTTTTAAATTGCCTTTTATCAATTATTCATTATTTATTCTTTAAATTGCTTTTTATACCCTATTAGATTATTTTTGCCATTGTAATATAGTCACTGTAGAAAAATAATTTGTTTGCTTTCTACCTTGATTAAATGTCAATGTCATACAGTCATGCACATCCCATCTTTCAGAACACATTAGTGAGATGGATGGATGTGCATCTTTGTCTAAATATATATTGGACTGAAGACTGGAAACTTAACTGCTGGGCAGAGGCCAGAATGCCCATTTTAGGTACCTTTCTGCACTCTGTTAGCCAAGCAGGATGTAGATTTGCCACCAGAGTTTGGCTGATTTATGTATATGTGCTCTAGATTCTTGAGGCTGATGGGAGTTGGCAAGCAGGCAATGTAATGTCATTTTAAGCATCACGTTTGTGCATCTTCTTGCACAGCAGTACTCACTCCTGTGAATAACATGTTGTAGCTGTAACCTATCTGCTGCTGTGTCTCTTACCTAAAAAGCTGAAGGGATCTTGGTAGGTAATAAGACAGAGGCTACTGATAAGTACATTAGACTTCATTTCCTTGTACATATAATGGTCCTGTAGGCTTTCTGTGGAGTGCAGTTGTCTTTGGACTGCATAAATCTTGAAGGCTTCAGCTAAAGCAGGTTCTAAGAAATCCAGAACTTATTATTTCATTATTAAAATCTCAGTTCTTTGAAGAAGACTTTTTTAGAAGAGCAAGAGTAATTTTGAAAGCAGAGTCTGGGAACACTGAGTCTCAGGATACCCAAGGGAAATTGTATTTAATGAAAAACTTACCTTAACACCACCAGAATTCACTAGGCTTGAACTGTTTTAAGAAATCTTAGGAGCAAATACTTCCAGCAGAATATTTTGCTCTCCCCCCACCCCGCTCCCGGTACAGTTTGTCGCAGCTGGCAATATCCAGGGAGACCACCTTCAACCTGCCTGTAGTCGCCCTTGCCTTTATACCTGTCCCTGGAGGAGCAGGGTTCCTCTGAAGCACATACGTCAGCCCATCTCAGTGAACTCTTCCTGCAGCCTGTCAGCTGCAAGACACTCTCTCTGTTTCTCTCTGTATATGCAGAGCCATGGGCATCAGCCTTTCCAAATACTTAACTTGTGCACTGCAGCATTTAAAGTATCTATTTCTCCTTTGGTTTGAGAATGCTTAGGGAAGTTCGTTGCAAGTAGCTAATGAAACTATATGCACAAGTATTGCCATTAGCTATATTGAGAAGAAAGCTGTATTACTTCTGCTGGTGGTATTATTCTGTGCTAGTAATGCCTGGAATGTGGCACTGATGACAAATGTGACTTGGTGTGGAGCTTGTGACAGAAGGGTTCACGAAAACTGTTTACTTTTTTCCATGTATATACATACAAGAACTCTGTTAGATTAACAACAAATAAAGCCTAGGGAGGCAAAAGCTGTCTAAAAGCTGAAATGGTTTCTATTTGAGAGATGACAATTTCCAATGGAACAAAGATGTGGATTTCAAAGTCCAAAATCCGTTAAAAGTTTGCTTTGTATGTCAGCCTGCTGATGGAAGTTACAGTGGCTACTTAGAAAGTGGTAGGGTGATAAAGCAGAAGTTGTTTGTGGGAGGTGAGGGAATGTACTGGAGGGCTGCCTGGCTGGTGTCTGGTCGCTAATCACTAAAGGGGATTGTGGCTGTTACCCCCTCCTGTCTGCTCTGCCTCTAGGCTCCTGTCCCTGTTGCAGATAGCTCAGCTTCTCATCTGCCTGCTCCTAACTTGATGTTTTGAAAGTAACTAAGATATCGCTGCTGATACAAGACTAAAACCTGAATTTTGCGAAGGGTTTTGCTTTTTGGCAGATGCTTGAGTAAGCAGAGTTCTGTTACCCAGGAACACTTTCAAGTAAATAATGCAGCAGCTTCTGCTTAAAAAGAGCAAAAGCAAATACTGGCTGGTGAACAGTAGTATGACTGATACAAAGCTTCCAACTGGACCACAGAAAAACCGATATGTTTGTGGTTTTTTTAGCTAAAAAAAACAAACGCAAAACCCACCTTTTCAGGAGTATGAATGGGGAGTGATCACAGCTGTTTTTTTGTTTTCAAACTCTCTGTTTGTGCTTGCATTGAAAAGTCTAATATAGACACTTAATTTTTTTCGTTGTATTAAATAACTTATTTCTAAGTAAATGATGCAACTATCATAGAAATGAATATTTATGGTATAATCTCTAGCTTATATCCAATAACTTTTCTTTGCACACCACCTCCACATTTTCCTTTTTTTTTTTTTAAAAAAAAAAAGAAAGTGTAGTCAATAGTAAGTCTTTTCTTTCCCCCTCTGCTTTACAGGCAATATTTGAAGTGATATCTTCTGAGCATTCTTATTTGCTGAGCTTGGAGATTCTCATCCGGATGTTTAAAAATTCCAGGGAACTGAGCCTTACGATGACCAAAACAGAGAGCCATCACCTTTTCTCCAATATCACGGATGTTTATGAAGCAAGCAAAAAGTAAGTGTAGCAATGCATTTCTACATTTAAAGAAAGTACACATTTTAGATTAGAAATAAAATCTAAAATTTAGATTTAAATTGTTTACTTTTTAAAATTATATCTGATTACTGCTAGTCAAAAAATATTTCAAACAAGTAATGAAATGTAGCGTACAGAATAATGTCTTTAGTGTTACCACACATCAAAGGAACAGCTGCAAAGTAGCAAATTCAGCATAAATTTAGGCCTGACAATTTAAGAAGAGAAATCAAATGCTGCACATATTAATATGCAGTGTCTTAGTTTTTTATAAGCTGTAAATAAATCAGAATGGAAATTGGTTCTCTGTTCTTTGAGAGCACCAAAGTATGTGCTCTGCAGTGCTAAAGAATCATTTCATATACTACAAACAGCTAAGGTTTTATTTTGCTGACCATAGATTCTGTTGTAATATGAGTAAGCTCCTGTTTATTTGGATTATATTTTCCTTACATACCTCACAGACAGCTCCTTAAATAGTAGAACTTTGGTTAGTGCTGGCTAAGATATATGGTAGTATTTGCAGACTCAAGCTGTGCCTTACCTACACTCTTGTTCTCTGAGGCATCTTGCTGTTATTTGGAAAAATCTTAGCTTTTCTTGCTAGAGCACTGCATTTTTAAAGTTGTTTATTTTTCTGCCTGTATGATTTAGTAAGGAGAGCTTGCAGGTAGGCTGAACTGGAGATGTCAGGTTATTTTAATACCTGTTTGAACATAAAAGCAAGTTTTTTATTGGAATCTCAAGTAACCATTTTAGTGGTAACCATTTCTTCCAAAACTGTCGTGCTAGTTTGAAGATGGAGAGTACGACCATGTGGACATGCCGCATAAGTTTGACAGACTCACCCTGCCACTATGTTGGAGCCCCATTTAATGGGGTAGGCTTGTTATTAGTTTCTCTGAAAATTGGTAAGGAAAGAACATAGTGTATTTTAGTGGAAATAAGCGTCCTTCAAATCTAAATAGCTCCAAAGCTCAGTGTTGATACATTAAGCATTTGTACCTAGTCTTTACAGTCTGTTGAATTAAACTTGGTCTGCCCTTACTGAACTGCTAAGGATTGAGCAAGAGTTTCATACTTGCCCTTAAGAACTGACTCTTGCCAGTGTTTTCCTTAATCAGTTGAATCACTGTTTACTTTCTACTGAGGACTCAATGTGCAGCATACTGTGTGACTGTATCTTTTATGTAAACAGCGTAGGCATTTTGCTGTTTATGAACAGTGCTGTGCACACCATAGCACCTGACACCAGAGACATGTATTTCTGTTAAAAAGAAGATGATCTGCTGTGCTCTTTTTATTGTTTTTATTATATAAGTTCCTTTGGTACAAAGTCAATAACAAGAAAAATGGGCACACTACAAAAAGGAAATGTCAGATCTTGCATGATACAAACACTGAAAAGTCTGTTGTATGATTGTTGGTAATTACTGCCAGGATTATTTAATACAGGACATGCATATGTATGTGCACTCATGGTGTACTGCAGGGTATGAATACTTCAAACAGTTGTTTAATGAGGCTTTGCTTTGTTTCAATTTGTACATTATTTAGCCTGGCTAATAGTAGTAACAGCAGGTGAATTACTGGGGTCTACATAACTAAAAAATAAAAATGTCAATGCTTCTTTTCATAGACCTTATTTCCAGTTTGAATTCAAGCACAATGGCTAAAGGTTGCAGATGGCCTAGTTAAGATACTGATTGATCATAACTATAGCACTGTACAGCTTTAAATGCCTCTCTCTTTACCTGTGGAACAGAAAAATACTAGCATCGTTTCAGAAATGGGGCTAATGGTTGGCTAAGGAATCTTTCAGTCTGGGAATGTTTCTGGAGCCAGACCTTCCTACCTTTTCAGCTTTTTTTTTTTTTTTTTTTTTTGTTCCCTTTGTTTCCTTCTTGTAGAAATTGTGATGTTCTGAATTCTTTAGCGTTAAACCTGTATTTAACTTTGTGGAACTTTTCAAGTTTTATGTTCACAGTCATGGTAATGGCCTTTCTTGCTTCTATTGCTCTGAAACCCCATGGAGTCTGTGGAATTTTACCTCTTTGTGCAGCAGTTTGACTTTGTCTTCTGAAGTTTATGCAGTAGTAAGATTTAGTTTCATGGAGCATACATGTGAGAGTGTCTAATGTATGGTGTCAAGCGCATACCTAATTTAGGAGATACAGAACAGGTGTGTATATTTGGACTTACTGGGTGTACAATCATTTCTCCATCTCCCTGTTCCCTTTTGTTTCTCTCTCTCATAGTTGAGGTCTTTTGCCAGAAGTTGGATGTTGTCTGAATCCACAGCTACTGCAGGAAAGAGTGGTGTGACAGTAGTGTTCTCAGTGAGTGCAGGTTAACAAAGACCTTATTTTCAAGGAATAGTCCTTTTTACAGTCTTCTCCTTAGACAAAATGTGAACTGTAAAAGTGTCATGAGCCTGTTTTTTGTTAGACAAACATTGATGTCACAGGAACGTCATATATTAGAGGGTGATTGCCATCTTTTTTAGATGGCTTAATAGAAATCAAAGGTTTAATTGGTGAGCAGATGTTGCCTTTCCTTTGGATTGTTTCTCTGAGATACAGCTGACCATACTAGTAATAGCTGTGTGAACAGATGTGTGTTTGGTTTTTTTCCTTTGTTTTTTCCTTGTGTTGAATAAGCCTTCCAAGTCACTTAAATCCACTTTTAAATTTCTTACTTAAAATATTTAAAGCAGAGATGGAGGTGGGGGAAGCAATATTTTTAGGGGAATTCTTACAACCCTTTTGATTAACAGTCTTCAGAGGAAGTGGGATGGGGGCGTGGTGGGAGAATGGAAAAATACTACACTATCCTAAAATTATAATCTTAATTCTTTCTTGTCTGGGAGGTCTTAACGGTTTAAGAACTTGGGGGTTTTATAGCTTGGAGTAAAACCAGAATTTGTAACTCCTTTTTAAGCTTAAATGAAAACATACTTTATTTCCCGAGTTATGCAATACCGTTAAACTATAACAAAACTTTGTGCTGCTTTTCACAACCTCATTTGTGTAAATAACGAAAGTGATTTTAAAACAGAAGCCTTTTTCTTGGTATCTCCAAACTATTGCTTCCCATTTTCAAGCTTTTGTTATAAATTTGCAATAAAGTTGAAGATCTGTTCCGTTATGCTGTATTTTAGGCAACCTTTCCTTTACTTAACCACACTTGTACTCAAACATATTTTTATCAGTGGTTTTGGTTGCTCAGACAAAGGTTTGGTGAGCTGAGGAACATGAACTGATAAAAATACTATCTTTAGTCAAAATTGCTTAAAGCTTATATCTAGGAACTTTGACTTGGAACATGTTTAATGGAAACTCTCTAGAAATGCCAAGATATGCTTCTGATGCATGACAAGGCCATTTCTGATGGAACAAAGCTGCCTTTGTGAGAAGCAGAGTACAGACAGCAAAGACAGCCTCTGCTTTTGGGAGCTTATTGGAATGTCTGTAACACAGAAGAGTTGATCTGAATAATTTGTGCAGCATACAATGTGTTTGTTTATGAAAATGTCTTGTAAGGTGGCTTCAGAAAGCTTAAGGTTTTTATTGCGGATTTGCCTGTATGTGTAATAGGGGAATTCATAACTGATAGAACACAAAATCCCACAAATTGCAACCTGAGTCAGTGCAAGCTGTTAGAGATGTGATGGAGGATGCCATAGGCCAGCTTATTCAGCAGTAAAAGTTGTATGCTGTGCTTGTGTAGTCTGAGAATACTGTGCAATCTATCTTACTAGTGAGAAAAACTCTCCAGTCTCAGTACGCGGTGCAAAAGAGGTCAGTTTCCCAAGAGCTTGGCTTGGGAAAGGGGAGTTACAGGGAAATTAGTGAAATGCCTTGAAGAACAATTGGTCTGACGGGTCAAATCAGCAAATTTATAGGAGAAAGGAAAGCTTTAGCATTGTTTCTCTCTGCCATTAGGTCAGCGAAAGGCAAAAAGCTTACAGAGTATCACAAGATTAGCAGGGAAAGGCAGGAACAAAAAATGTTTTGACAGGTCTGACTTTTTAAACTCTGTGTCTTGACTTTGGTAATGAAGCTTGTGTGGGTTTGTGAGGTAGGTTAACATCTTATCTGAGTATCTTCAATTTAATTTTGTATGTGTGAATATAAGTTAGGAGCCAGGTAAGCTTTCTCCTAGGACTGTTTTGTAAATCAGGTTCATGTTTCACCTCTTCCCAGCATACCTTCAATGATCCAGCTTCATCTTTTTCCATAGGAAAATACAGTCGTAGTGTTTATTTAAGGAGTGTGTGTATTGAATCAGTTAACTAGACATTAAATAGATTACTTTTAGAGAATGCAGAGTTCTGTTGCTCACTTTCTTTAGAAGATTGCAAACGCCACCACCACCCAACCCCAAACCCACATAAAACAAAAAAAAAGTAAAAATAAAAACTTAAATACAGTGAGTAGACCCTGGGTGATTCAGGTGAACTACAATGAAAGAGAATTATTCCTAAGTTACAGATCACCAATTTGATCTCCAGGTGACAGTGGTATAAATCATTAACATCCTTTTTTCCTGTTTGGTCTAGACTGATAATCTTAGTCTGTGTTCTGTGTTTTGTCCCAGTTGTGGCCATCAGCAGTTTTTGAAGAAAGCTGAGTAATGTCTTGAGGGCACCCAGCTGTGTGTGGTTACTGTGTTGGTGAAGTGGCACTGAGGTATATTCTGGGGGAGAATTTCTCTGCCCTTTCAAAGATGTTCATACTGGGACATTGTGACACGGATAAGCAGCTTCCTTATCAGTAAGTCTGGGTGACGTTGGTTATGTTGGACAGAGTAATGGGAACAAGAGGGGGGGAAAATCCTCCCAAATGATGTGGAAGCAGGATGTGGGGTGTCTGTGGCTCTGTGCAGAAGCTGATGCTGGTGAGCACTGGTACCCATGGCAGATGTTGGTGAGCACTTGACCACAGGTGATGCTTGGGTTCTTGAGGTGTTGCAGAGCATGGCTACATTTATCATTTGTGGTTTTTGCTTTTCTCCCAGCCTAGCTGAATAATCTGCTTTTACTACTGATGGGGCCTTTTTTGATTGTCAGGAGATTCCAGGGATTCTGGAGGAAGTATTGTAGAGCAGTGAGTGCAAAATACTGTATTTTTTCTTTAAATTTATGTGCCCATAGAACACGTTTATGGATTTGCATCATATTGATGACTTGAGACAGTGCATTTATCCTTGTTTCCTCAGATTGCTTCCTTCATGGTTCATTCTGACATCAGAACTCTTTGGCTTGAATATCTAGGAGGTACTTGTTCAGAGGGTTCTTCTGGCAGCTGAAATAACTCTGAGTTGACTTGCACTGTGTCTTTGCAAATGACTAGCAGTGTTGGTAGACCGCAGCTTTAAAATAATACGCAGCTGGTACTTGCATTCCTGACCCAGTGATTGTTCTTTTATAGTTTAGCTTCCTTATTGGAGACAAGATTAGATATGACTTCAACACTCAGGAACAACAAATCTGAACAGAATCATACTTCCCTCCATTCATTTCCTTGTGTGAACAGAACTTAAGAGAAAGAATGGTTTCTTTTTTTTGAACAAGTCTAGAAATTTTTGTACATATACATATATGCATTGTGTAATACTTAATTTAGTAAATACCTGGCAATTACCTATACAAAAAGTGCCCTTGAAGAAAATACAGTTTCCCAGAAAATAGAGTAAGCTTATTCACTTAAACATACTGAAAAGAATACCCTGAACTCAGAGATCTGCATGCATCACCTTCACGTGTATTTTCGTGCTGTACAAATAGACTGAACTGTTGCCAGCTGTTGCTACGTGTAGGAGGAGGATGCAACAGGAAGATAATTGGACAGTGACTCTGCCACAGTGACTGGAGAATGATGACACTGTTTGTGAGCCTGTTCTTCCCTCTGCTGCTGCGCTGCCCTTCCTGGTAACCCAGACTTTGATCCCAGAGCTTTCCTCTCCTGCAGCTCTGATGTGTCACCTGCAGCCACAGTGGTGACCAAAGCAGGGAAGTGGTTTTTTGGCTAGCACCTATGGAAGAGTTTCTCAGCCGAAGATACTGCTGATAGTGAGCCGTGGGGGGTTGCCAATAGGGATGGGTTTAACTCTGAAAAGATTTTCTGAAACAGTTAGTGTTATATTAAAACACTGGTTTAGAATAGTGGACAGAAGTGTTTTTCTGTACGTTCCCCTCTGTCCTGTGTAGAGTCCTGCTCAAGCTGTCAGTGTTTTCCATTTCAGATGCCCCTCTGTAGGAATGCCAGCTAATCGCAAAGAAAACTGAATCTATTCACAGTTTGCTTGTCTCAGACTTGTGTGACCCTCCGTGAAATTAAATATAGCGTGTGTTAGATTTCACAGTCTCTGCTCAGGCATCTTTATCTTTGCCTTCACGCCTGCTCAGAGGTGTTGTAAAAAATGGCTTTTGGAGAGGCTGTCTGAGAGTCTTCAGTAACGCTGTGTATGGCGCAGAAAGTGTTGGCGGAGGGCATTTGCAGTTGTGTCTCTGTTACCAATGGGTTTAGCTTCAGCCTGAAGCCAGCTATTAAAGCTAGATGGGACTAGAAGCTAGAATAAACTTGCTTTACTTTGTCACGCGGACTGTACAGTATCTTCAAGAAACACCAACATAAACATAAAACTTAAACTGCATTTATGCAGTTATATCCCCCATGCCGGATATATGAAGTTTAAACATTAGTTGCATAAAACTTGTATTTCTTCAGAAAATCTTCTGTGTCCCAGGAGTCATTTGCAGTGTCATTTACATGCTGACTGTGTAACCATGGTTTTGTTTCTCTCTAGCACCTTGCCTCCATGGTGTTCTACCCAGCAGATCTTGAAAAGTTTGTCAAGCTTTGTATAGGCACGGTTTAATCCATTTAAAATTATACTAGCTGGTGTGATCTTTTTAAGGAGAACTTCAGATCATGTTGATGATTGTCTTAACTTACTTTGCTAATTAAAATAGACAATATGTAGCTGGATTATGTTTAAAAGAAAAAAAAAAAAAAACAAAAAACAACCAAATTGCCAGTGTTTTCCAGATCCCTGGAGCTGCCATCTCCTGCTTTGCTCTGAGTAGACCCTTCAGGGCATTGTTTCTGAAAGAGATTACATGATGAAGTATTAGATTAAGTATCTTGTTTGGATTTTAGGATTTTCTTACTTGGCAGTGTAGATGTATCCTGTATTGATCAGCTCTTTTTGCCACGTAATCAAAACCTAAATGACTACTGTTTGCCCAGATCACAAGCCACAGATGAAGGTCCTCTCATCACAAACTGCAGTACTGCCTGAAGGGTAGGGGGAACCCATTCTTCTGATGAGTTTTACTCAAGACTTTTCTGCAGTAAATCAAGGTCGTTTTTCAGTGCATTCTTTTTTCCCCTTAACTTCTCTGAAATAATACGATGGCAATATTCTCAAGCATTTGCATGCCAGGTGAGGAAAGAACTAAGAACAGTCCTGCTCAACCCTCGTCTGTGGTAGGGGTTGATTTAAACTGTTGTGGTGGGGTTGAGCTCACCTGAAAAGGCACAGGATACTGGCTGCTCTGTGAACCACTTGGCTGTTCTCTGTGCTACTCTGGTTTTCTCTTGAGGCCTTGGCAGTCTGTGCTGTGTAATGCTGTCTCTGGTTCCTTTTTTTCCTGCAAAACATGATTCTGTTTCCTTCTCGCCTGAACTGGACTGACAGCAAATGTTGCGGAATAGTGTATATTTCAGGGGGAAAGGGTTCAGTAAAAGAAACTGCAAAGCACCCGAGGCTGTGAGATGCTGGTTACAGTGGTACAGTTGCTGTGCCATCTCAGCTGCATGATGGTGGGTGTGCATTTTTACTGAATTTTAATTGTGGTTGCTGAATGACATCAATGGTGTTTGTCAGCTGAAAGGTAACTCAATTTCTATTTTAAATTTACAGAAACAGTATTATTGAATAGTGGCCATTAGAATCTTACTTGTTTTACTAGAATTCTCCAGAAAGAGGTGATGTTTTTTCTAGCCTATCTATACTTGTATTCAAAACTTAATCTGCATGCTGTCCTCTCTGTATTCTTCATGTGTTGTATTACTGCCAAAATTATGTTGACAAATTAATTGTCTTTGTGTCCTTCCTGAAAAAAATATGACTGAAGCGCTGTACTGTCAATTTATCTTCCTGTGGAAATGCAGCACAGATGGTATGTAACTCAGTGTCCCAGATTCTTCCAAGGAGAGACTCACCGTCAGGTCCCCTTAGAACCTTTCCTCTTCTGATTAGATTACTTTTCAGAACTCTTCTGCCAGTCGTTAGGATTTCGTGGTCAGTTTTTCCTTTACTTCTGTCTCAAGTACTTTTGGAGATACTTCTTTCTCTAGCTGAGGTCCTCAGCCTAAGAACTGATACTTCTCTACCTAATTGTCTTCTAAATGACTGTTTTTAACGTTAACCACCCAACCCCCCTGCCTTCCCTCACCAGTGACTTAAGATGGTTTGTGTTATCCAGCAACAGATAGTTTTGGCATCAAATAAAAATAACTCATTTTGAGATTAAATACTGTTTGAAACAAGGATTGAAACCGTATTCTAGATGAATGGCCTTAAAACTGTGAGTTTAACCCAAAGAGTCGTAACAGCCCCCTCTGTTGTAGAGGGCTGCTGTAGGACCAGCATAGTAGAGTTTATTTGTATCCTTTTATTTTTTGCACTCTGATGTAAAAGGGGTAGTTTTGGTGCTGGTGGTGCCTGGAGTTTTCCCGCCTCCTCCATTACTCCCTCAGGTCAGCCAACTACCAGCCAGATGAGATACAGCTGAAAAATAACCTGCAAAGCAAACCTGGTCAGAGGTTTTTTTTCTCTTGCCTCCTTTGCATCCCCATCAGAGCAGCTTCCAGATCTCATCAGCTCTCAGCCCACGAGCAGCTGTGCTGATGTACCTGAAAGAGCATGGTAGGAAAAGGAATGAGTAAGTTGGACAGGAGCTGTCGAAGCTGGCATTGCCGTAACTATGGATGAAGCTGCCATCTGCCACAGTACTTACTTGTACTGCAACCCCTTCCTATATTCTGTAAAAACATATTCTCTGTTAAAAAAAATTAATTGCACAGCAGCATTTGTAACGCACTTCGTGGAACCTCTGGCTCTTCTTCTGTGGCCAAACCTCTGCATAGGGAGTTCTTTATGAGAATATTTGTGCTTAAGGACAGTAGAACAAAAATACTTAAAGCCTTCCAGCTGTAACCCAAAAATTACCCAGTAGGTGTTTACGCATCCTTTCCTGCAGAGCATCACTGTCGTGAGCATCTGAAACTTAGTGCTCACACAGATCCCATCAAGTAGTTGTGCTTTGTGGTTGGTCTTGCAGGGCTTGTTCTAGCAGCAGCTTATGAATCTTTCACCAGTTTCCAGAGACACTGTTGCTGCAGGAAGAGGGAAGCCATTTATCTGCATATTTCTCTGGTAGTAAAGTGGATGGATGTCCAACAGTTCCCGACCTTGCATCTCTGCTTTCCTTGTGCAGAGACTGATAAGGAGTGACAAAGCAGCCTTTCTTGGTTGAGACTGAGAAGTCTTCAAGATGTCAGTCTTGTTTCAGAGAACTGCTGTTGCCCTCCATGTGTAAAAGGCACAGAGTTGTTAAGTCTAGAAGTGTCTGTGTTCAGCAAGGCTGTCATGGTGGTAGAGATACAGGTGTTCCCTTGGCTCCTCTCATGTATTGTTGGTCGGTGCGCTTTGTTTAGATGAGATTTTCAACTTGAAATTTGTGAGGAGAAAGCTCTCATTGCAGGTAATGAGTTAGGTTATGTTGTTCCACATTACTTTGCCAACAGCAAGGCAGGTCTGTGCAGTGTTTACACCTAGGAAATGTTGCCTCCTGCGTGTTGTGCTGTAACTTCTGCTATAGGTGTGGCTGTATCAACATGAACATTGTGTATACAGGTGTTTATGTATACATTTTATAGGAAAAGCAGCTTTATGTGCAGCAGTATCAAAACCTGCAACTTTCTCCCTACCTTCTAGCATGTGTGATAGTTTGCTGCCCCAGGTAACTGCTACCAATGTGTAGGAAAGAGGCTGAAGTGCCTGTGATGGCACAAGGAGGAATCCAGCAGCATTTGAAGGTGTGCAGTGTCACGTGTGCTGCCCCGTGGCCTTCCCGGTGACGGGCATTGCTGCTCTCCTTCAGACGGCGCTGGCGCAGGGCGCGGAGCACACTTGCACTTCGAACCCGTGTGCCCTCAGCTGCCGAAGCCAGGCGGCTGCCAGCCTGACAGGGCTGCCCCGGGGCAGAGATGAACCCGGAGCTGCTGTGGGGCTGTACCCATTGGGCTCTGGGGAGGTGGGGCAGGAGCCTGGCGGAGCGGGTGGGGGTTGTAGTTGGAAACAAGATGACAAATGCCAGACTTTCTCTGAAGAGTTTCCTGGGCGCTCTGTAAATCACCATTATTTCTAGACTGTGCTGGAGAGTTCCCTGGCTGATGCGCTTCCCTCAAGACTCAGCAGTGCTTAGTTTGTATTTGTGTATGGTTCAGTTTTTATCTTAACAGAAATTTCTTCCCAGATAGCAGGATTGGTTAGCTCTCCTGCATGCAGCAGCGTCAGTATTCGCCCACAGGTGGCTGTTGCGGAGCTAGGGGTTAGAGGTGACAGCCCAGGGCTGAGGGGTGAGACGTGTCCAGTCCTTCCCTGAGGTCTTTGCTTGCTCTGTGTGTTGGTGTGGCCGTTCTAGTGGGTATATACATGGGGAAAGTCTTCATCCTTGTTGCTAGGAAGCTTCACAAAATGGCTTAAAAATTGTGACATGCAAGAGATCTTTTTGTTCTGTGACAGGTGAGTGTGTAGGTAACTTTTCAGACTCGTGGAGACAGGCAGAAGTACCCTGTAGAGGAATTTTTAAAGGACCGAGGACATATGTTACCACTGTCCAACCAACAATGGTAACATATGTCCTCGGTCCTTTAAAAATTCCTCTACAGTACCCTGGCTGCTTCTCGGTAGTGTAAAAAGCATTACTTTGTTTGGCATGGGAAAGGTTTTTAAAATGAAGACTCCTGTTGTGATGTCCTCATTGATCAGAAAGATTTACATTTCTGGTGCCACAGAGCGTTCTTTGTGTGTTCATTTGTCAGTGGGTATTAATCAGCTGAATCAAGATTTGTTTTTCTGAAATGCATCCATTGAGCTAGATGCTGTGAGCACTTACCTGCTATCTCAAGAATCTCACTGTAACAAAATATATTGGCAGGGTTGCCACGGCCTTTTTGTTGTTCTGGATTTCTGCCGGAATGCTGTGCAGAGTTGAAAAGGCAGGCAGCTTACCGTTGGGGCAGGGACATGGGGGGAGGCTCCCTGACAGTTGTGCCACTTTGTTGAAGAGTGAATGAATATGCTGTCAGGGTCTTCCCCACCTCCTTCCCCCCAACCCCCACCGCCCTTGTTTGGCTTTGTAATCGCTCAGTGGATATTGCCTAACAAAGGGTATTTTTATGGGCTATTAGCTTTGTGGTGTTAGGCATTATAAATAGATGTGTGTGCATGTATTGTTTTCCATTACTTAAGGTAACTGTAACCCCTGTAACAAACAAATTATTTCAAAGGCCTGTGGATGCAGTCCCTCGCTTTAAACGCCTTCTTTGCAGCCATTGTTTTGCTAAGAGCTCTGATTCTGATTCAGCATAAAATTTTTGTGGAAAGCCTTATTTTACCACCCCCCCTCCCCAAACAAAAACACCAAACCAAACCCCAACAAACCAAACAAAACCAACCCAGATCTGTAATGCAGACGTTAAGCTTTTGTTCCTGATGAGAAGATACAGATTTGGAGAGGCTGATCAGAAATTTTTATTACTTTGATATGAAGTTATCAGAAATTAGCAGTTGTTCTGTCAGCTCCCTTCTTGCTAAGAGGAGGCAGCTAAATTGTTCTTGCTTCCATTCCAGCAGCAGCTTTTTGTGTTAGTGGGCAGTAATGTTGTCAGCAGCAACACCACTATGAAGCTAAATCCGCATTATAACCTTCTTTATGCCAGACATACAGGTCATTATGACTTAAAAACATTAAGCAAGAACAGTAATAATAATGAACTTTGAAATAAGCGAGCTGCAAGCCAGACTGCAGTTGGCTTCCATATACTGAACAGCTTTGGTCATGGACTGATGCTTTCAGTGAGTGTGGGGTTGGCCAGAGGAGCAACAGCACTGTCCAGCATTGCGGGCAACAGAGCGCTGCATGAACCCGCTGGCAGTAGAAAAAAGTCAGATAAATGTTTGAGAACCTGCATTCGATCGCTACGTAATGACCCGTGTTCAAACCCACAAGGACGCCGTGCCATCTGTCCCTCTCGCCAGCCTAGTAGTGCTGTTGCATGTATTCTGTCGTTTTGCAAACAGAACAAAATGACCTCATAAATCTTATTGCTCTCAGGTGCTGATCACCTCATTCTGGGGGCTTTTGGTGTTCCCCAGTTACTTTGGTTTCTGACAGATCTTTGACCACGCTTGCTCTTTCCTAGTCTCACTCACCATAAAGGCTTTGCTGTCACTTGTCTTCTATAGTGACCCTTGATGTAAATAAACTGTTAATTTTTTTGCAGTAGCTCTGACCCTTCTGTATATTCCTTTTATGTGCTGTCATTTGGTTCTACATGCTACTTGCTCCCAGATAATAATTGATTCTGTAAGATAATTGTTTTTTGACTGCTGATTTAAAAATCTCTTTTATCTGCCTAATTGGAATAATTCAGTACAATTTAGTTCTGGAATATTCAGATAGCAAGATGTAGTATTCATGTGAATGTAAGCCTTGCCCAGCTAATACTTTTATTTAGGGGTGATGGGAGAGTAAATGTTGAGAAGAAATGTTGCCCAGAATGGTTCATGGCACCTGTTTAAGTAGAACTCTGTTGATGGGAGTTTTGCAGTTGGGAATGAGACATTGTTGAAGCCTTATAAAGGGGAATTGTAGGAATTGTTTGTAACTGTGCATGTACCACACTGCACGTTTGTGTTTGTACAGCTGAATTAACTTGAGTTTTTGAGAAAGTTGTGGGTATCAGTCATTGATTAAAGCAGTGCTAATGAGTAGAAAAAAACAGGTTAAGAAAATTGCCCGGGTAAGCCTGTTAGGATGTTGTTCCTGGTGGCAATTACCAGCTTGTTAACAATCTACCTAAGGACATGGGAACACCCTTAACAGGACCCACCAAAACTTTGAGGAAACTCTTGTCTTAGAGATGGGCAAAGTCCAGTATTGGTGAGATCTCTGGTGTTTCTAGATCCTGTGCTATAAAAAGAAACAAGCAGGAAATGAGTTAAACGTGTATTTCTAAATTTGGCACGTAGCCTTTAGGGGAGGGGGAGTCTGAGTATTACAAATTGGATGTTTCTTTTAAACAACATAAGGGCAAGATGAGGGAGATCAAATACTGTCTTTTGATGCTGTTTGACTTTCACTGAATTGGATCTAACTTTAACCAGAAAAGTTTTGGATTTACCAGAAACAGATGCTTTAAATAAATCTTTTTGATATTAAGCAAAAAAAGCCAGTTACACAGTGCAACTAATTTGTAGTTGGTTATATTGAACATAATCACTCAGTCACTCAGTACTGATCTTTATGAGAGATTCTGTCATAAAATTTTAAGAAAAAGGTTTTTATGATGTGTCTATCACTGATTGATATTGTAATTAGCAGATGGATGCAAAAAAAGACAACCTTTTAATCAAACTTTGATGCATGGTTTCCAGAGGTAATACTTCTAGTACATTCTTTGGGGGGTGGTACTTGGGAATGCTGCTTCTCTCTGTCCCTCTCTTTTTATTGTCTTTAAAAAAAAAGTTAAAAAATTACTATCCAAGATTTCTACTGTTCCTTACAGTGACTGTGACTGGATAGATTCTAAAAGTGGAAGTTGTAACCCAGCATGGTCACACACCCTGTCAATGTGCCATAACATATACAGCAGGAAGAAATGTTGTATTTCCTAATTTCCTGAGCAGAGTAAATTGGCAGCGCACTGACGAGTTCTCCCAACTATAAACATGTCTGAGTAGAGTAGAAATGAATTGCAGTTGTCTGCAGCCAGTGGTGGTCAGCGGTTGATATCTGGTTCGTGAGAAATTGTAGACTGTGTAACTTGGAAACTTTTTGATTTTTTTTTTATTTCCTTCTTGGATGCCAGTGAAATTTCAGGCAACTGTTAACTGTAGTACTTGTCCATGATCGTATGAGATCTTATAGCAACTTTGTGTGCTTTGCCAGTTAGTGCTGCTCTTGACACTAAAAAACCAAGTATGTAGCATAATGCAAGCCAGCGACAACTTGAAATATTTTGTGCTTTGAAATAAGATGGGTGGAGGACAGAAGGCTGCTGGAGGGCTGCCTGCACGAAGCAGCCAGGCTATTGAAAAATTTTGTGGCACCACTTAAAGGGGAAGAGTGAGGAGAGAACTGTGCACTGTAGTAGACAGCATTAGGTGTGTCTGTAGGCAGTGTCCTGTTTTTCGTTAAATGATAATACTGATAAACATTGCAGTGCAATCTGCAGTTAGTGTCAGACCTTTAAAAAACAAAACTAAACAAAAAATCCCAAACACCCCACCCCTTGATTATTCTGTGTGATTGAGACAGACTCTGGCAACCACTCAATTTAGGCAGCTGCTTCTAAGCACCCCTGAAAAAATGTCTTCGTTTTGGTTAACCCATGTTGTTAAACACTTGCATGGCAAGTGTCTGTTCATCCTGTTGTCCTCTTCTTACATGTTTGAGGTTTGTTTGTAAAACAAACCATGGAGAACACTGGTGGTGCACTTTAAAAAAAGAAAAAAAAAAAAAAGGAAATGCTGCAAGAAGAAGGATTTTGAAGAGCCAGTGTTAGTAATTAGATAATGTAATAAAGGGCTGAAATAAAACATTTCAAAATACTTTAGCTTTTTTTTTTTTTTCCCCCTGTGCTATAAGAGAACTTTTTTTGTTAGCTGGTTTACTCTAGGGAGTTCAGGATTCTTTGAGGGACTCATCCTGTATTGATTTGAAGAATCAGTCAGCAATACACAGGCGAGCAGAGGTTATCTTTATTCTGGAGCACTGGGTGCATGGGGGATCGCTCCACCAAAGTCATGCACGCTGAGGGGACTTTTCAGTCCCCCTTTATACAAGCTACTCATACCTATTCATTAGTTTTCCAAGAAATTGTTTATATATTCATTACAATTCTGAGAATTCATTTACATATCTCGTGCCTGCGCAATGTCCTTGAGGAGTTGTCTCTGTGCAGACTCTGTTCCTTAGCGGTCATGTTTAAAGTCTCCATCTTCACCACGTTGCATGTACAACAGGAATCTAAGACCAAATGTCCCTTCTAAAGATAACCAACCCAGGGACTTAGCAGTCTGTGCATCCGTCATGTGGCAGTAAGGGTCCTTGGACACTTCCCGACTTTTAACTAAACATAGGTGTGTCATCCTTTAAGTAAGTGGTACAGCATTCACTGTTCAGTATAAAGGCTGAAGGCAAGATCAGTGTATGGGTTTCAGCGGCTTCTGCGTTTTTAAGGATTGCACTGACGTTGGCGTGCCAGTGTAGGTAATTCTAATGACCTGCAATAGCTGATCTGCATGAGCTCTTACACCCCAAACTGTAAAGTACTTCTAATGAGCATTGTGGAAGTAAATGCTTTTGTTTTCTGGTAAAATTCGAAATGCAGGGAGGATTGGAAAGCTTTCAGAGGCCAAAGGGACTTGCATATATGGACCAGAGGGCAAATGATAGGGAGTTCTTAGAGCAGGCATGTTTAGGGTAAGAAGTCAGCACAGGGTTTCGGTTTCTGTTCCCATTTTCCCTGTTTCCAATCTGTGTTTGGTGTCGGTGGCAGACTGGAGCATGTGGCACATGAGCACCGTGTCCAGCTCAGCCTGCTGTGTATTGGTTTTGTTCATCGTTTAGCAGTCACACAGAGCTTTATTTCATTGAACATTTCTGGTATCATACTGCCTTTGTTACAAGAGGAAATGTGTTAATGTGTGCTTGAAGTGGTTTGTTTCTAGAAATTCTAGTCTAACCAGATCAGCAGTGCTGTTTCTTGCATTTGGCAGCTGCAGCTAGAGAATGGGAAGTTGCTTTGCCGGCATCGCTTACACTGAGCTCTGCCAGGTGACATCGCCACCCTTTGACTTGTATCATCTGAAGGTTTCCCGTATTCTTCTGCCAAAGGAGAGCTGATCTCGCCCTTCCACAAACCATTTAAGTTGTCATTAGCTTATGAAAGTCAGGGGTTGTGTCAGGTGAAGTGTAAAATGTGAGAGAAAGTCTAATGTTTTTGTAAAAACAAGTAATTTATTTTATTTTTTCACAGGTTCTTTAAAGAACTTGAAGCAAGACATCAAAACAACATCTTTATTGATGATATCAGTGATATAGTTGAAAAGCATACCTCCTCAACGTTTGATCCATATGTAAAATACTGCACCAATGAAGTCTATCAGCAGCGAACGCTTCAGAAATTACTGTAAGAACTGATTTTAAAATACGATTGCAAGATCACTCCCTTTGTAGGACGAGTGGGTAGTAGGCTGTGGTGTTTGGTGCAAAACCTATGGCTTCCAGCTGAGCATGTACTTACATGCTCAGCGTTCCTTAATGTACAGGTTCCTTTGAAGTAATTGAGAGTGAAAGTACACCTGGCTGTGCGGGCCGGTCTGTTTGTGGTCATGTGTTACGTTCCCTCTCCACTGACAAGTATGGTTTAGTCAGTGTCAGACACACACGCCATGTTTGTCCCACGGGAGGCTGCTGCACTCACGTTTGCCTACAGGAGAACTTGAGGTTTCTAAATGGCAATACTGGTCTGGCGTTTTAAGTAAAATAAAGCTGAAGGCTTAGTCAGTATGACTCCTGCAGATCACACTTTCCTATTAATAGAATAACGATTTATTTAAAATCTAGCAACTTTCACAATTCTTTGGTAAAACATACTGTTTAGTTCTCTTCCCATTTTCCCCAACAGAGCCACAAATCCAGCATTTAAAGAGGTGTTATCACGGATCGAGTCCCATGAAGATTGCCGGAATTTACCAATGATCTCTTTCCTCATTCTTCCCATGCAGAGAGTTACTCGTCTCCCCTTACTGATGGATGTGAGAACAGAGTTATTTTTCTATTTTTCCTTGATGCATATTCTTTTAATGTTACATTGTTCCTTACGAAATTCCTGGTTCTCTTCATATCTTCTTACTTACACCAAGTCCGGGGCTGTAGATACTGTTGATTGTGAAGTGCTGTTGTGGTTTTTTGCTTACTGTGCCTGGTATCTCCTTTTCCTGATCCTCCATTCAAAAATTAAATATTTGACATTCTGATAGAAAAATGGTGTAGGAAAGGGTCAAAACAATGATGAAACCAAGGAGGAACCTAGCACAAAACCTGTATATAGTATTTGGGTTAAAATTAAACCCTACAGTTTAAGAAACAGGACTTCCTGTCATATACGTTAGGTGAGGGTCCTTTAACAGTGAATACTTCCAGGAACAGGGTCGTTAAGACCCTCAGGTAAAAGGGTCCTGGTGTAACCCCGAAGAACAAACTCCGCTCTCGAGCGCATGGTGGCTGTTGGCGAGCGGGACAGTATTGATGCACTTGCTGTCCCCACAGTGTGCTACACTGGGATGTTCCCTTCCTCTGCAGGTTACTACGTGACTTAGGAAGCCTGACGATGTGCCAGTGAGCGTTTGTGAAGTGAAGTTCACAACGCTAGAACTAAATTTATGAGCTTGACCACCAGCAACAGTGCAGATGAAAATCCAGGCTCTGATTCTAGCATTGGCAGGATCCAGAAGCAGGACTAACAGTTTTGTTTTATATATTTGCAAACTGTGCGCTGATTAATTTGATCATGTAGATAGTTACTTAGTTCATTCATGGACACTGAAAACTGTCTTCCCTGCAGTACGTTTCTAGGTGAAAAATGGAATAATAACCCACTAGGTGTGCCTTCCCTTTCTTCAGTTTTTTCCTTTCTTTGCATCCTTCCCCTTGCATCCTTCCCCTCTTTGGCTAAAATAATCTAAACAAGCAAACCAAGGATTTTACTTTCCACTGTTACAGTTTTGTTTTGTTTGTTTTTCTTGGAGATGGTTGTGTAAACCTTATATCGAGACTTCAAAGTGAGTTTGATTTTTAAGGCTTCAGTACCAGAAATATGGCTCCAACTACATTAAAACAAATGAAAAAAAGTGATTTAACTGGTCTGTCATCGATTTAGATGCCTGTTTCTGACAGCACTTCATCTCCACCTCGAACTCATAAGAAAAACTCTGTCAATAGTTAAAACTGTCATGTGTAAGTCATAGAATTTATTTCTCATTACTTTCCAGTACTTGCTCTGTCTGGATGCTGCAGCTGCCTTCTCTCCCATGTGCTTGTTTGTTTTAATAAAATAATAGTTATGTATATTTTTCTATGGTACACATAACAGCATAGCCTTATGAGCTTTTTCTGTGAATCCTTTGGGAATACCTACCTTCCACAAAAAGGTCAGACAGAGTAACCCGGCGCAGTTTTCTTACTGCACTTATGGTTGTACTTCAGTGGGCAGTTCAGCTTCCAGGAAAAGCGTAATGCTGCAGCAGGAATGACCTGTTCCTGTGCGGCTGCAGGGGATCCCATTGTGGTTTGGGAAGAAGGAAGAGGCAGGGCAGCAGCAACTCCCCTCGCCGGGAGGGTACAGCCCAGCTCTGCCACAGCGTGCCTGCGGGTGGAGGTTGGCCCAGAGGGGCAAAACATCGTTTACATCACTTGGCTCCAGAAAGCTTTCATGGGAGGCATTCCTTCGTGTGACCGCGCACTCTGAAGGAGTGATCTGGTGTTCCCTCGTTTACCCCAGTCCACAGCTATCACTGGGTTTCCAACTAATATGTACATAAAATTCTGTATTTGTTACAGTCTGTGCTGCTTAGTTTTCTGAAGTAACTGACATTTTATTTCAGACTATTTGTCAGAAAACTCCTAAGGATTCATCAAAATACGAGAACTGCAAGCAAGCTCTGAAAGAAGTGAGCAAGGTATGTTCCTAAAAGTTTAATCTGGATGCAGAATTCTTTCTACTTTGTTTTCCCGTGTAAATTGCACTGCATGCTTTTGTTATTTCAAAAATCCACTCGGAGAAGTGGCTGCTTTTGTTTTTTGTTAGTCACTAGAGAATTAATTTTCATGTTTATTACCCATTTTGTTCACTGCTTTCATTGTGTAGCCGGACAAATTGATCCTGTTTGCTACCACTCCTTCCAACAGAAAGCCATATGGTGGGCCATAGATACAAAAAAAGCCAAAATGCTGTCCTGACAGTGGAAGTCTGAATTTTCTGAGCAAACTTCAGCTTTTGTTGTAAATTAATCAGATTATCTTCTGTCAGTTGTTCAAAACTGTTCTCCTGTAGTCACGCTCTTCTGCCAAGAACGGATGGCAGAAGAGCACAAGTCCATTTTCCATGAGTGAATTGCAAATTTCAACAGCACTTACTTGTATAATAAATTCCAGTTCCTTCCATTTGAACCCGAGCAATCAGATTACCTTTTTTTAAAAAAAAAAATAGTGGGAAATTACAGTCCATCTGTTTAGTATTTATGTTCTGGAATGAGACAGTTCTTTAAAACAGAACATGGTGGTACAAAAACTTAAGGATCTAAGGGCTAGCTATTTTTTGCTTCCAAGATCTGGGAATTTCCAAAACTACAGTGCATTGTAGGCTGTTTGGAGCTGCGAAGTACTGGGCGTTCTTTATTAAAACAAAAGCTTTCTCTGCATGTGTAGTGGGTTTGCGTGGCCAGGTTTGGTAGCGGGGGGCTACAGGAGAGCTGTAACCCTTCTCAGTCAGAACTTTGGGCTGAACCTGTGTACCATGTAGACTCCCCTGAAGAACAACTGATTCTCATGGCTTTGTAGGGTAACTCAGGTTGCGGGGATCTCAGGAGATCAGCCAGTGCAGCCTCTGGGCGGAATCGGCTGTGGGGTCAGACCTGCTTACTCGGGGCCACCTTCAGCCTGGTCTTGAAAACTTTGTGATCCAGTGTGAAAATGTCAGTTCCTTCATAAATTTTATGCGTCCCTGGAAGTGTGTTTTATAAAGGAACAAGAGTTTGTGTTACAAGCCTTGAGTACATTAAACCTGTTAAATAAATGTCTTGGTTTTTAGCTGGTGCGTTTATGCAACGAAGGTGCTCGGAAAATGGAAAGGACGGAAATGATGTACACGATTAACTCCCAACTGGAATTTAAAATCAAGGTATGATGATGATATTTCTGACCATAAGTCATGTAGCTTAGCAATAGCTTTGACTGCGTGTTAAGTTTTGATGGGTTCATTGCCAGCATAACCGAAGTAAATTAGCATGGGCTGTAAATACTGATGTGACTTTTCAGTCAAGGAAGACAGGTTCATGTTCTGGAGTAGCTGAAGCCCTGGAAGCCTGGAGGGTAACCACCAAGGACTGTTGCATCTAACCAAGCAGATTAAGCTTCCAGATGAGGCTTTTCAGGGAAAGGGAGTATCTGGATATATATTTTTAAAAAGAGTAATTTAGCATTAATTACTGAAGAATGAGGTATGCCCAGGCTCTGGGTTTACCTTTTCGGATTAAACCCTGTCCCCACTGGGGGGACAGCACCTGTGCCACCAGTCACGGTACGGTTTTCTGCTGTTTGACGTAATTTGTAACAATGTGTGTGATGGTCTCGTCACCACTCACACACAGTCATATGCTGCGGTGCCTCTGTGTCCGTCCCGTCGTCCATTCCCTCACGGCTTGCCAGGGTATTAACTGCCTTTTTGTCTCTTTCTCCTGATGTGAAACAAAAGCGGAAGAATGCACAGTAGCCCTTCCGCGCAAAGGGAGGCTGTGTTGCTGCACAGCGCACCTGGCCAGCTGCCTGTGCTGTGGAAGGCTCTCATAGGATGGGAACTTGCTGGGTGGATTAAGAACTGTTTTTTGGGGAGGTGCTGCAGTGCGCTGTGGAACAGTTCTGTCTGCTGTGCTGGCACGGCTGGCTGTGCGCGAGCAAGGGGTGGTAAATTCCATCATCCCTGAACTGACTGTTCTGCAAGGTGTGGGGAGGTTTGACGTTCTGCTTAGGCTTCTGACTGCAGCTGAAGGACAGATGGTGCATTTGTAGAGAGTGAATTAGTGTGTGTAATTGGAGCTGTAAACAGTGGGACTTGCATAGCACTTTCCTATCGCACAGAAATTCTTGCATTGAAATGATCTGTGATGGCAGGATAACAAAACTTTTGTCAAGTATTTTCACTTTAAGTAGAAAGGTTGTGTTTTAGCAAAACGGTTTTTAAATATATATTGAATTAAGTATTCTTTGCTGTAAAGACAAAGTTAAGTTGCTGTGAAGATTTTGCTGTTAGGAGAGGCAAACTGCTGCTGCTTGGCGCAGAGATGCTCTCCCATACGTGACAGGAGTATGCTCAGGTAAATGCCTTTAGGCCAGGGAAGGGTCCCAGTAGTATTTGACTGTCTGAAAACTGGTATTGGATACCCAGATCTACAGCAGCATGAATTAACAACCCAGGCCTGTTTCTACTTGGAATTACGGTCTGTTTGTACAGGAGTCTGATGGCCTGCTGTAAAAAAACGGTCTGTGTGAGGCGTCATCCTCTTTGTGGGAGATGCTGGAGAACAGGGTGGTGTCCACGGAGGCAGCGCTGCAACCCCCCCGGCCTGGCTGGCTCCCCCAGGAGCTGGCTCTGGCTGTGCCTGAGGGCAGAAGCTGCTGCCCCGGCCTGCGACAGCACATCTGGCAGCAGCGTGACTGCGCAGCTGAGATCCTGCGACGCCTGCCTGGGACTGCACGCTCTGCAGCAGCAGGCTCCAGGGTGGGGAAATAATCCCAGCTAAACTACACCTTTATTAATGCAGTTCAGTTTGGTAATCCCACAGCTCTGTCTTGCTAGTGCAGGTGCTGCTAACCCTCAAGTAATTTTAAAAACTCCTAGGCTACTGCAGTATTAAAATTTTTGTTTTTCTAGCAGGAAAAAATAGCAGACACTATAGTCATAGTTAGTAGCCGTTTTATTGTACTTTCAAGGTATTCAAGTACAGTTACTTTTTTTCTTTTCAGTGTTTGTTAAAATACCGTTTCTATAACCAATGTCTCATGGTTACATAATGAGTGTCCCTTTGTGAGAAGACTTTGTTACTACTACACATGTAGTAAGTAGAGGTCCATGTTTTTAAAACAGTTCTTTAAAGGATCTTGGTCGGCCTTCGAGGAAGTGCTGTGTCTCCACAGAAGATGATTTTCAACTTGTCTCAAGTATTTTGCTTTTCAGGCTTGGACTAAAAACTGAAAGCAATTACAGTATTTACTTGTAACAAACACTTCTTACCGAGTGACACGGCTACATTTGCTAAGTGTGGTGATAATAGCCTAAAATAGTTTGGATCTTCTGAAGTCCTTGGGTGATTCACCTTGCAGTTTGGTTCAGTTTTCAAATGCACAGAAGTACCGAACAGTGTGTTATGTGCGTATAGTTTATAGCCCCTCACGTTCCCCACGGGAAGAGGACGGACACTATTGCTCCCGACTTCACAGAAGCCAGAGGCCCTGCACAATTCACTGCACACGCTCTAACTGGCAGTTCTTGCTGTTTTCATGGGAGTAACAACAACTTCATCCATTTTGCTTTTCTGTATTTTTTAATGCAAAATTCTTTGTGCATCTTAAATATAACATATTTGTGGATGTGGTTTAGACCTTATCTGTGGCTTGAGAGCTTGCCAGCTGGCATATGAAAGACTGCCTTGGCCACATTTCAATACACTTTTAAGTTCTGACAGCTTTTTTTATACAGAAAAGAGACGGTATACACGATGTACTCTTTTGGCAATTAAGGAAAGATTTTAATATTACAGTAAAAACAAGCTGCCTCTGGAATACAGTCCAAGAATATAGGACAATGTGGTGAACTTGCTTGGAGGACAATTAGTTCATCCTGAAATAGAAATCTTCAAAGTACATTTTGTCTGTAAAACAAGCATCATGGTGCTGTAATTCTGTTTTGTAACCACTATAGATTAGGTAAACTATTTCTATTCTTGCTTCAGCATCCCTGTGTTCTGGGATTTTTGTTTATTGTTTTGTTAGATGTAACTGTAGAGCATTTTATGGGGATACAAGAGAAGCTACTCAAATATTGTCACCTTTGTATGTAGCTAATCTGTAAATTCAGTTTTTCATGAAGATTCAGAAGTTTTTATTCTTGAGTTTCTCAAATTCAGCCCCAGAAAAACTGTGGTGAGTTTTTCTTTTGTGACTTCTGTGTTCAAGGACCATGTAGCCCAAAGTCTTTCAGTTTTGCACAGTCACAGAAAACGCAGTGGGGTGTCACTGTTCAGGGGTGGGCTGGTGGTGTCACGTGGAGCCATGACTGCATTTCAGTAAATGTAAAAGCTATATTTTTAAACAATGCATTTTGATGTTACTTGAAGGTATGGAACCAGCCAAGTTTTGATTGGAAGTATGCCAAGTTTTTTAAAGCCAAATGATGATAAAACTTTGCTTGATTTCAATGACTGAGCTTGGGAGTTCTCTGAGCGTTGTATCTGAGTACTGAGCGAAACTAGCCTGTCATTAACAACCTGTGGGCTTTAATGGGGTCTTTAAAAAAATGACCTTCCGTAAGAAAAATTGCGTGATACAGTCCTAGAAGAAAGTAATAAAGTTGACTTGGTAGAAGTCTGTTAGCCACTGCTCCAAAATGAATCGCAGTATCGATTAATGAACTTGAAGTTACAGGGATTTATAACCAGGCTGATATACTCTGATACACTAACAGACTTGGATAAAAATCTGTTTATGAAACACAGATTTGAAACTAAATTTTGCATTTCCAAATTGGAGAATACAGTAATACAAAACTAGAGATGTGAGGGAAAAAAAAAAAAAGTTATACCAATAAAACCAGCATATGTGAGATTAGGTTGATTTGGAGGAAATGTCCAAAGGGAATTTCACCAGGATTCAATCCATTAATACTATCTTGGTAGTGTGAATGCAAAAATACTAGGAATCACAGCAGGTAAATTAAATATGTTGGTATTTATTTGTAGTCACTGTGGAAGGATGCAAGTGTTGAGAGGTCCTGAAAGTGTAGCAAAGGTTTTGTTCTAGTAGATGCCTGTGTGCAAGTGCCAGGTGATGCTGAATGGTCATTGCCACCTGTTCTGGGTATGTGGGGACATACAGCACTCTAGGACAAGGTAAAAAAGCTCAAGGCTTCTTCAACCTGTATCAATTGCAATCAACAAAACTGCAGTCGCTCCAGAGGGCTGCTGCGCTATGAGCAGCCTTCACCTGCTATTGGTACACACTAGCTACCTTCCAAGGGAAAGCGCAAGGAAGAGTTCCCTGCCTGCGTGGTGGTAGAAAAAGCATCTCCGTGAAAAATTCCATTGTGTGCCGTTTCAGTCAATGTAAAATCATACCTCAAAATTCAAAACCACGGGGGTGTCTGCACATCAATTTAGAGTTATTATTTTATTCTTCCAGCAGCAAGATCCCAGTCAAAGCACCGTTTTGGTTTTGGCGTAGGATATGGGGCAAGTATTGACATGTTGAAGTTAGCTTAGAAAGGCAGCTAAAGCGATTAAAAGATGCAGAAAGACAACCCAGGCCCAGTGAAGATGACAGCTGACAAACTGAATGAAGAAATACTTCTTTACAGGCATGTGAAAGGTGCTTTAAATGAGGGGTAAAAAGCAGTTGTCTTCATTAGTCTAATCATGTGAGACCAACAGTGAATTTGAACAGCAGCAAAGGAAGTAGGCACATTTAGTAAGCAGCAAGCCAGTTACATTGAAAGTAGAAACAACAATTTGATTATTTTGCTTAAGGATGAAGAAAAATATATAAGCTCCAAAAAATATAGCAGTAAGCACTTAATTACTGTGTCAGGTGTCTTGGGTACAAATGTTCAGCAGTGTGGGCAAAGCAGCTGCCTCTCCTGTTCCTGTGGCGTTGTGTACCCGCTGAACCAGCTGTAAGGTCAGGCTGTGCAGCTCGGGCTTTGCTTGCAGAAGTTCCCCAGAGCCTCATCCTTTTTTGTGCCTGGGAGAAGGTTCCAGACATCTGATGCTCTGCCCAGCATGTGGTCAATACCTGCAGGTGCACCAGCATCTTCGGTATTCAAGTTAGGCCCCAAGCAGGTCAACAGCAAGTACATGGAAAACTTCCCTTACCGCTATCAAGGGGGAGAACTTAACTGGTTTACTGTGGTGGTTACCCTGGAAGAGCGATGCTGCCTACACCTCGCAAACCGAGGGGCGAAGGTTTATGCAAACCTGACTGACGTTTCTGGGCAGCAGTGACGTGCGCACAGCAAGTTGCTTCCTCTGTCCTGAGAGGGTGCTCCGATGGCCTCAAGCCCTCAGCCTGGCTTGCCTGTCCCCGTCAGCTGCAGGAGCAAATCACAAAGCAATTACGGTCAAATGCAACAGTCACCGTTTTCAGGCACAGCGGAAGACGGGGCAAAAAGCTTAAGTTCATCCTGAGAGAGAACAGTTACTTGTTAATACAGCCTCTCCTAAGTGGTATCTTGAGATGTTCTCTAAAAGCTTTCAGATGTGCCTTTGAAACCACCAGTGAATTTATGATAGGAGCAAACCATTAGCGTTTCGGCATTAAAGCAGGCAGCTATTTCAAGCCCTACGTATCACATACTGCTTTACCCATTCCTTTGTGTAGCTGTGTTAGACAGAGTAGAAAATGATGCTACCACATTTGACTGATAAGCTTTCTGGCATCTTTCACTTTCCTTACTTTTTGATGGAAAAAAAGGTCTGCACACCCTGAACATGTCAAGTTACAGTTCAGTACTGTATTAGGACCTATCTAATTGTGGATACAATCTGTATTAGGACCTATCTTATTGTGGATGCAATCTCCATAAGCCGTTTGTAAAGTGGAATGTACAGTGTGTTTATGTGTTAAAAGGATGTTACGTTTCTTTAATTTCTGTGTGTGGTACAGAACACACATCAGAAAGAAGGTACAGCACTGTTTTAACTGGCCTTAGGGGTGTGATGAAATGCAGAGTACAGGACCCCTCATGTCTGAGGTAAGAAGCTGAAGCTCTTCTGACTGCGCAGGCAGAAAAGCTGTGAGGTACCTAGAGGAAAATCCAGTGTTCTGAATGTGCTTAAAGAATGATTACTTACTGTACAAAAATTTACATATTCCTCCTGGAAGAGTGTCTCTTCATTTTTAATCACTTTAGGAAGATCTCACATAGCCTGTTCCATCCCAAGTACGACCAGTCAAGTCTGTTCATTTTTACCTTAGATGAGCCATTGTGTCAGGTGCCTGAGTGGTGGTGAAGTATTTGCAGGCTGTTAACTTGGTACGGATTGATGAAGACACCTTAAACCTCAATTATCTCTTTTATGATTGTACTCATCACCTTTGAAGTTTATTCAAGCATTTTTCCCCCAAAATATATAGTATTCTAGTTACCTGACTTCTAAAAATCTGTTTTTTGAGGATTAAAATGTTACTTTCTTGCTTTGTAGCCATTTCCACTGGTTTCCTCTTCACGATGGTTAGTGAAAAGGGGTGAATTAACAGCATATGTAGAAGACACTGGAATTTTTTCTAAAAGGACTTCTAAACAGCAATTGTACTTCTTCCTCTTTAATGACGTCCTCATTATCACCAAGAAGAAAAGGTAAGAGCTTCACTGATACAGAATTGCCTTTGTGTTACCCCTCGAATCGGTGAGAACTGTTTAGTTATCGTTGTCTTTTAAAATTACTGCAACTGTTGTGTGTGAGGGGAAATGAAAACTGAAGCTTTCTGGCTTTGGAATGGCAAACTTGATTGCATCCACAGCATCTTTACAGAATTTTCTAGCCACTTGCTTGTTTCAAAGAATGAAGGAGACTCAGAGAGAAGCAAGTGGGCCTGATTCTTCTGGTTTATACTGCAGATGTAATATGGACTAAACATGTTTTAAGTCCAGTAAATATTTGTAAAACCATTTAGATGTTTTAATCTGCTGTGTCAGAGTAAATAAAGAAGTTGTTTGAGTTTCTAATACTGCTCTATCAGACTGCATTTAGAAATGGAAGTGACTACCTGTTAAACAGGATTTATTTTTGGGAAACCCAATTGAAATTCCAAATTGTCAAACAAATTAAGAAGTTCATACTTGATGCCTTAGCAAAGGGAGAAGTTTTGGAGGGATCAAGTAGTAGTTTTCATTCCCTTCCGTGGTTTCCACAGTTGGGCTGTTTTTGAGAATGATACGAGGGATACAACTTCTAGCAGACTCCATATTTAAATTCTTATCACTAGATTTGAGCGGAGGTTTAGAGTAATTGAATGGAATTTACATCCTCTGTTGTGGTGGTTAAATAAATAATTAATGGATAAACCTAACTATTTTGAAGAACAATTATTTTGCATCTGGGTTGACCAGTTAACCCAAATCCAGTTATTCTTACACAACACCCTTCTGTGAAATCCATAATGTAAATTTTGAGAAGCAGGATAAAATCTGTGAAGAAAATGCTAATATTTAAGCAAAGAAAAAACTAAATGTAAAAGAGGGGGGGAATATTTAAAGTAAAGCTTGGGTTTTTTATAAAGATGAGAAGAAAAGTGGGTCATTTCTCCCCACTATCTTCCTGATGTAAATGTGTTTATGAGTGTCAGCGTTTATCAAAGCTTATGCTGAGATGTTTCTACGAGAATCGCTTGGTAAATCACTGGCTCACTGGAAGCACATCAGAGTTGTATCGCACTTTTTTAAACAGTGCATTTCTTTTCTCGTGGGACTGCTGTTAATATATTGTTGCGTTGGTAGCGAACTAAATGTTTGAGTTGGGAAAACTGAAAAATCTATTATGTGTTGTTACATTGTTTATCGGTTTCCTATGTGATGGCTTGTTGTCCAGATCATAAAGCAGATTTTTATAAATTCTCATCCAAACTTTGAGGCTTCTGATCTATGATAGTTTCCAGCTGCTGGAATTGAAATGAAGCCAAAGTTAACGAACTCATATTAACGATGGGATTCACACAGTCACTCTCCCAAGACCTCCTAAACAAATGGGTGTAACTGAAAAAGACCAGTTTCTGCGAGCCTGCCAGATAACTCCGAGACTGAAGCAGGTTTCATACACTTTGCCCAAGCGAATAAGCTTATTGGTAATTTTAGAGCTTTTGGTGAGCCGTTCTCTCAGCCAGTGTTACCATGGTCACCTCAGCTGTGGACAGAAATATTTGTTGCTGGTTGAGTTTCCATGTTCATATTTCTGCTTGAGCAGTTGCGTTTCAGAAGATTCTTAACATGGCACAAAAATATCACTCCTCACTACTGCACTAAAAATACTAATTACTTAAGTGCTCCAATCATTCAGCTTAATCTTCACCCAAAAGTTAATCTGTAGCTATCCTGTCTGAGCAGTTTGCCATATATGTAGAACCTCGCGCCTGCAGCTGGCAGTGGCTCAGTCCCGACTTCTTGAAAGGCCAGGCTTGATGGTACCCATCAAAGACGTCATCTTGGTGACGGCTAAATAATTTTAGTCCTAGCAGATGCGGCATATATCACTGCTCATGCCCTTGTTTCGGGGACACTTTCCCAATGTCAGAATCATCGTTGGAAGAGCCGTGATTTTAGTATGGAGTGAGGAAGCGTCCCACACCCCTTCTCATAATGAGAACTGTTAAGTTTTAGCTGTGGAAAAGGTAAAGGGCAGTCTTGTGTTGGTGTGTATATTCCAATTGTAATGGTACTTCATCCATCATAATCTTGCTCAGCTACAGTTTCACCTCCTGACGGCAAGGTTTCACTGCCTTCCCTCATCCATCAAGTCAGCTAAATGGAACTCAGCTATCAAATTTTTAACAGATGCTGTATGGCTGTATCGCATGCCTCTATGAAATATTTCAGAGGCTTAACGCTTTCCCTGTTAGCTACTGGGCAGTCCATTTTTATGTGTGTTACAGATACCTTGGTTATCATTTAGGCTCTGATTTGTGTGCTGTAAAGTCGGTTGCTTTATCATGCTTGCCCTTCGAAGAAGTAAGGCAAATGGCTGCTGAGTAATACTCAAGACCAGGCACTGGGATTAGGCCAAAAAGGTACATGTGAACTTGTGATGTCATTCTACGCAAGATTTTTGAAAATTAAAAAAATCTGCATTTCCCTGCTGCTCAGCTTTTAGCTTATTGGGAACTTTTTCCCTGTTCAGTAGTCATTTCTTGTAGCCCCTTCTGTGTAGACACAATCTGAATTCTTAAAATTTTACAAAATTAAAATACTCCCTCTGAATACTTGTGAAGTTTTAGTGTGTTACTTTGAAAAGAACAGGCAGTGCCAGCATGTGTAGTCCTGGTGGAAAGGCCAACTTTTGTATGGCTGGTGCACAAGAAGATGTGAACAGGAAGTCAGCCGGGTTTTGGCATGCAGTGAAGAGCTGGGTGGTGTTTGGACAGCTCAGTGTCCTCTGCCAGGGCTACCTGTGCTGTGGGTGGAGGAGGCAGGTCCCTTTGGAGAGCAGTTCTAAGCAGCAGCCTAGCTCAGCTGGACCAGATTGCCCTCTAGAAGAGCATCTCTCTTGCTCTGACTGTCTAGGTATTTCTGGGAAGTTAATTTAGATATTTGTGAAGTTTAACACTGTGAATACTCTGCAAAGGTAAGTGTAGACTGACTTTAAGTAACCTAAACATTTAATGTATTGTTCTTTCAGCTTTGTGGCAGTTCTACCCTTCTGTTTCATTCTCTCAATTCCATTCTCCTTTGTTCCTTCTCTGGCTTCTGTCCTTTTTTTACCAATCTCCTTGCTGTAGTGTGAATTGCCACCATTTTGGCCATGACATCCACTACAGGGACCAGTAAACCAATAGCTTCCGCTATCATTACATTTTGAAGGTAGTATTCTGACATAAGGAGTAACATGCAACATAATTAACCCTGTGTGCACTACAGTATAATGGTTGTTACTTATGTCACGATTGGGAGATTTGCTTTCTCTTGGGCTAGTGAAGAAACTATTCCAGGTTCTACAAAGCATCATGAAATCACTTTAAATACACATACTTCTAGGTTTTTATGTATTTCCTTCATGAGTTTTCAGTTTTTTCCCCTTTCTAAACCACAGGTATGGGTGTCAGTCTCATCCATACCTCTCCTGCACCGCTGATGAGTGTAACTGCTGGGTTTAGATACACACTGGGCCGTTGCTGGGCATGGTAGATTTGGAGAGGACCAGGCTACAGAGGAGGTAATTTCTGCAACACCTTTTGTATGCTGTAACAAGTGTTCTGCTAAAATTACAGCTAGCTTTGAACTCCACCAAAGTTAGATGCCTCCCATTTATGCCACATGCCCTCCTGGGACCATGGAGATCTGGTTACATATATTTTAGTTACAATGCTCAGAGCAGCCTGTGAGCTAGCTCCGTGTTCTGCAGAGCTAAGGAGAACTCCAGAATAAATACAGTTTTGTTACATACAATTAAACATCTGCCTTATCCAGCTGTTCAAAAAATCCACCAGTTACATCCCAAGTGCTTTTAGAGGACTTCAGGTGAACTCCAGAGGGGCCTATGTTTTTGAATGAGCATACATTTATTGAATGTTCAGTTTTCCGTAACAACCTACGGATATCACTAGAATCCTGTCTGTCTTAACAGTTCTATGGCTCGTCAGCTCCTGAGACACCTTCACAGTGGAATGCAGCTGGACTTCATACACTGGAAGTCACCCAAAGGCTCACTGCTGCTTGGGAATGTTACCTGTTCACAGCTTCTGGCAAAGCCAAGTTTTTTCTCAGGATGCCACGGGTGATTTTTTAATTAAATGCAAAGTAGCTTCTATTGGAATGCCAAGGATTTCTGACTGGTGCAGCTGGAAAGAGTAAAGGCAATGGTCAGACTGACCATGTGGTTCCTGTTACAGTATAGGTGGCCTAGAACAGATGGTATTACCTCAATAGATACTAGGTCTTCATAGAAGTGCCTCTAAAATTTGCACACATTCCCTGCAAAGTGATATAAAATAGTCCTCTTCTTCCATGTTCTGACTCTAAACAGAAAGTGAATGTTCAGCATTATTGTATTATCTGATTACAGTAATTTTAAGGAACGTGTTACATGTCCTGCCTGTTACTCCACTGCCTGGCTAAGCAGATTAAGTTTTCGTTTACATACATCTGCTCACTCCAGCGCCATCAGCCTTATCAGCAGATTTCATTATCTGTTTGGAAGGAGGAGTGTGTGCAGGTCTCCCAGAGGACACAGGAGGTAAAAAGAGATGAGGACTGCCTAGAGGTTCCAAATCAGACTATTTTGCTGAATGGAGGTAAGAAAGAGGAAGGATTCATAGAGCACATTTACAAGTTGTATAGAGTACCTGATTTTTTTCAGATGCCAGATTCCCAAATAACTACAGCAGCATCCCCCTAGGTGTTTTTGCTAGTTCCACCCTTGCCTAAGCAGAGGTTGCCCAGAATAAAATACTGAACTTAAGAAAACCCAAACTTAGCAAACACCAGCAAAACAAAACCCACCAAAAAAACCTACCTACCTTTCCCTGTTTATACTAATGAAGTATGTATTTTAAGAAAAAAGAAAGGGAGAGGGAGACTAATGAACATAAATAGTTTTTTTCCTTTTCCAGTAGGACCCCTCATACTACGGATGGCACTTGAAACATCTATCCTCGAGTGATAATAAGTATAATCTTTCTGTAGATAAATGATTTGAATTTAGAGCTAGATTTAGGGGAATGTGAAACCTGAATCTATAGTCTCTACTCCCTCCCCTCTCACAGCCTCTCTTAGAACACTTATGCTTTTCTACAGTAAAACCATCACAGTAAATTTACATTTCTTCTTTCAGGGAAGAGCTGTGTGCACACCTTTCCCAGAAGGGCATACTGAATAATTAAAGATTCCTTTTAGCATCCCTGGGTTGTATGTCAGAAATTGAAATTTAGCTTCCCACATGCTGAAATATTGAAGATTCTTCCAGCGTCTCAGGTGCTTGTGTTAAATTCCTTTAATCAGACCAAAACCTATTTGTATTCTTTCTACTTTGGGACCCAAGAAGTAATGTGTAATAGCATAATTAACCTGGCTTCATTTTTAGAGAACTCTTGAGTTTGCTGCATTCATTTTTCTAGGTGACTGACTTTTTAGAAGTTTTTTACTCTAAGGAACATGGAAACAATAGTCTGATCAAAAGCTAGGCTAATCAAAACTGAGGGCAATTTTAAAAGCTATTTGATTTTTAAATGTTTAATAATGTATTTCAAAGCTAAGTTCTTGCAGCCATGCTCCCTGAAGTTTTGGTATGTGTGCATTGGTCAGCAGCATCTGAATGGGGAGTTGCAGTTGCAGCCCACAGAAGTGGGAACGCCAGCAGGCTGGGGGTCTTGGTGGTAGTGTTTTAGACTTGGAGAAGAAGAAACAGGGAAACATTCATCACCTTATGAGCCACAGTGATTTCAGTCATCCTATATGGTAAATCTTACTAAGTTTGTCTGTTGTTGCTTCTGCTTCCTTTTGTAAAGCCCCCGAAACTCCTCAACAAATACTTGTGAGAAGGATTAGTTCCATTAGTATCATGTTCTCGTGAATCATGTGAGAAGGTACAAAGCTGCACTGCAAAAAAAACCATTTCAAGTATTGAATTCACAGAACAAAAGTAAAAACATACCCCACATTGCTGAAATAACTTTTACACTAGACATTAGCAGAAACTATTAATCCATAAATACAATGTGATCTGTAGACCCATCATCACTTTAAAGATAAATTCTTCTATCGCTGTACGAGTCACTGAAATCAGCAGTCACTTCTGTTCCGAGTTGTACCGTTGCTCAGTTGGGTTTTCGCAATTCTTTTTCTGAAGAATTTAAAGTAAGAATTACAAAGACCACTGTATCAACTACCAAGGTATTTGCAGGTATTTTTTTGACAGTTGGCAAAACAGGTATAATATATCCCCACAGACGGTGTCATCATCTCTGTTCTCTTACAATATCTGAGCAAACACGAAGTAAGAATACACTTCATTTGTGCCTGTCAGAACATTGTGTGTCACCACCAGCATTTCAGAGGGCTTTAGTTTCAGGTGTTTGGGATTTGCAGGAGTTCAGTGCTAAGGTTTCCATATATCCCTGGCAGCAAAATTAATCTTCAAGTATTTTTTCAATTTAAATTTTTTTAATGGACAATTGGTAATCTGAGGCTTTAACATAGCTTTTCATCACTTGAGGTCTAAACACATTTTACTTTAAAGGTGGAATATGTGTAGTTGCACTTTAAAATCTGATGTAATTTACTACAAATTCGATGAACACGACAACATACGGGCTAGGAGGGGGAACTGGCTTTATGCCCATGTAAAAGGTTTTTTTCTATCTTTTCTTGTTGCACCTGTGTAGGACAGTAAATCTGAAAAAGTTTACAAGCTTATGTGAAATCATGAGGTAATTAGTTTATCACTGTTCCGGGTTCATGGTATACCCTGGCAAACTTTCAGTGGAATCCTGAAAGCCTTTTTCAGCTGGTTTCTGTTTTCTTGTGATCAAATGCTATTTCTTGAAGTGATGTAGATTCTATTAACTATTTATTTAACTATGTTTCATGACTTTATAAACATTTAGAAATGCACAGTTGTTTTCCACTTGGAAGAAGAAATACATTTCCAGTATTGCCTTAAGTAGCAAAAGCAATAGTTAAGAGAACTAGTTTAACTTGCATAGGAGTGCTGAAGAACGCTGCTTAAGGTATCTGGGTAGCCTGGAGCTGAGGCATGTGTCATAAATACAGTCATGGATTGAAGAACAGGGGGGTTGAAGGAACTGTTCCCTGCATTGTCCAGACATGCTTCTTCCTGTCTTCACCTGTCAAGAAGACCTTATTAGCTGAAGTGATTCTCACATTTAGAAATGAAAGGCTGCTGTTCAGGGAAGAGCACATATTTTCAGTCACACTTTTATGTTCTGATTTGCAGCGTCTAATGTTTTGTCCACCTCTTCGCTCACATTTTGCATAAGGAAAGCAAAGCTTATAACTCGCGTATCTTCTGGAATTCTTTTTAGTCACTTTTGGAAAGTTACTAAGCACACAGAGCAATCTATTCATATCCCTTAGAGTTGTCCCATTTATTTGCAAAGTACTTTCTAAAAGGTAAATTGCACAGTGCATTCTGCAAGACCAGTAATGTGTGACAAGCCTTTCCCCATTTTTATAATTAGCAATTAATCAAGGTTATGTTCCAGAATATCATAGAATAGTTTTTGAACTAGACCTTCTACATGCAGATTGGACAAGGAGTACAAGATGACTGTCCTTTATTTAAAATGAAGATCAGTAGTGTTTATCTGGAAGCAATGTATGTACCCACAGTTGTACAAGCACAGGAAAAGGGAAATTTTACTTTTTTTCCTGTAACATTCTATAATTAAAGTCTGCTGTTCATTTGATGCTACAGAAGAAAAAATTAAAATTCTGTGTAATTGTTGTATTTGTTTTTTCGAATTCAGTGAAGCTGAGATTACACCCTCTCAAGAACGCCAAAGTCATATTTAACTGCGTCACTAAATGAAATTCCACAGGGTTTAAAAAAACTGATCTGCTTTGTATCTTGCAAAATTGGCAATTTCAAAACAAAGTAAGAAAGATGAAGATCTGAGGTGTGAGAACTGTGCTATACTATGTAGCTAAAAGTGGATTCCCTGACTTAGTCTGCTTCCAGATATACTTTATGGAAAATAAAAAAAAAAAAAAAAAATCCCACAAGTTTACATTTATTCCTTTCTTGATTCTGCAGTGAAGAGAGTTACAATGTCACAGATTACTCTCTAAGGGACCGGCTGGTGGTCCAACAGTGCGACAGTGAGGACCTGACTTCTTCCCCTGTAAAGAACACCTCGACTGTGCTCTACTCACGGCAGAGTTCTGCAACTCACCTCTTCAGACTAGCCGTCCTCAGTAACCACGCAGGAGAGAGAGTGGAGATGCTCCTGGGAGCAGAGACCCAGTAAGTAACTGATTGTTTCTGTAATTTTTCACCTGTTCAGCGCAACAGGCTGCCCCTCCCACCCCAGCCAAGGTAGTATGAAATGCCCAGCTTCTGTCTGGCAACTTAAAATTGAAATGAAATTAAACAAGTTCCCAAGCAGGCACTTTGCAATGTCTGCACAGCAGTGACCGCAGGGGCACTGCTGCTGGAGTGACCCTGTGTGTGTGTCGTCAAGTGTGCTGGTGCCCTGCTTGGGGACACCAAAGCCCTCCTCGTGATGCCTGTATGCTGCTGCAGTGTGCACTGTGTTGCAATCGGGTAGTTTCAAAGCAGGACAAGGTAGCCTCGACAAGCTTTTCTGATTCTTAATACGTGGCAAGAGCAGGAGAATATGCAGTTATGCTAATATCCAGCAGGACATTAACATAAGTATTTACTGATATGAAGTATAAAGCCTCTGCAAACCTAGCTCAGTTTCTCTAATCTTGTCACAAGACGACTCTGGTTGTTAATGTTATTCTCTTTCTTTGAGGTTACAGTGTAGGAACCATGAAAAATTGTATGTGCATGTTGAAATTCTGTTAATTGAAGTATCAGTTATTACGTGCTACTGTTTTGGGGCTTCAGGTCAAGAATTAACTATGCCTCTGTCTTGGAAACTGCCAGCTCCCTAGCCAGTAAATAATGGTGCGGCTGCACTTGCAGCATGTCGTTACTGAGCGGGGTAACTTAAGACTCTGTTGGAGGGTAGAACAGAACAGAGAAATCACAAGCAAAGCTTCGCATGTACGTGAAACCGGTGTGGTCTGAAACAAGAGTTCTCCACAAAGGCACTGCTATGCATCCTGTGAACAGCTGAGTGTCTCTCCCAGACCCACAGCTGAATGCAGAAGTAGATTTGGCAGCGGTGTGTTTTCCCCAAGTAGTTCAGTACAGAAGAAAGGAGCAGAAATGATGCTGAAGGTAATGCAAAGGGAGCAGTGATGAAAGGTACAGTACATTCTAGTCATACGTTGCTTCAAGGCATTTTATCAGTGATAGCTTTGCATACAGATGCTTATAAAATAAGCCAGGAACTGAAGATCTTGAACACATTTTTGTGAAAGAGTTGGGAATTAATGTAAGACCATTCATAAACAGCACAGAGTTCTGTCACTTTCTGGGCAGAGGGAGTTTATGATCAGAGGGAAAGCACAGAATATACATAGAAAGTCAGTGTAACGTCACTGAAATCAGCACAGGATCAAAGTTTAACACGTAGGGCTGAAGATCTGACCTAAAAGAGGTCTGGAGAGAGCAAGATCGAAGTTTGTGGCATCAAGTGAGATACAGAGCAGACATAATTCTTGGATCTAGTATGTATACAAAAGGAAAAGTTTCTGTACATCACATTGTGAAGTTCAGACAAGATCCTGGCTATCTCTTCCGCTGGCGAGGCAAACAAATGAGGACCGACAGTACAGATTTAAGCAGTCTGGGTTTCTTGGGGGTTGCAGAAGGAATTTTCAGTGAATTGAAGTTAAGAAGAAATCAAGTTTTGCCACATAACTGTGTAGTACACTACACAATGATATGTTCACATATTAAACAGTAAGAAATTTCTGTATTGCAATTTGACCTACAAACATTACTTAAGTATCTGATTTGTCACTGAGTTGTTGTAGCATAATTACAGCGTGTTCAAATACTTACTCTTAACAAACCTTCCAAGAACTGCAAGTCTGTGCTTACCTTACCTGTTAACATAGCGCTTTTATCTAATAATCATTATGTCCAGAGGGCGAGTGCCTAAAGTAAACCAGAACAGCAAATGGTGTACTGTACTTGAAAGCACTGTATGTACGCATTCTACAGCTTAATATATAGTTATTCTATGAATGGTTCAGACTATTACAGACCTCAAAGAGCAGAACTTGTGCCAAGGACCTGCGGGTTCTTAAATTTCTAATGAAAGGTCCATTAAACTGATGGAGGCACTGTGGAGTCAGAGCTACCGGCTCTGTGTTAAAGAGTGTTCCCATCTCATTCTATGGCACATGTGCTGCTATACATGCCCTGTAATCGAGTGTGTGGATCTGAGTGTAATGCAGGTTACTACAGGGGAAGCGTTGCTTTTGCTGCTGTAGTTAAGGGATGTGTTCTTGATACTTATCAAGGTAAGATGACTTTTGAGTAATCTGATGGCAGATACTCATTTAGGCTTGCTCTGCATCTCATACTTTTCAGTGCTCATTTTCTTTTTTATTGTTTTAAGGTATCTTACCTCAATTACCAGTTCTTTTGGTGATGTGGCATTTATACCGTGTTTTCTGTATGTAGAACACTGTATTACCAGGAAGAAACAAGCACAGGTCTATCCTGAGGCATAACTGTGGTGGCAGACAAACGTTAGGGTATGAGTGCAGAATACTTTTGTCCCAGAGCAGTGATTTGTGAATTATTTATTAGCTGTGTGGTGCAGAAGTGGAAACTGTACTGGGTTAAATGGAAGGAGTTTGACATTTCCCTGGGGAAGCCACGGAGCTGCCTGTGCTGGGATAGAGGTGGTCCTTGTTCTCCTGTCATGGTTTTGAAGAGCGTTTGCTTTAGAAATGAGCAACAAGAAGTGTCTTGTTCTTTTGGGTGCAAATATCCAAAAGGCTGTCATTTCTCTATGGTGCCATTAACTTCCACACAACTGTTCACAAAAGTGAAAGATTTTATCTGTTTTAGTGGAAGCTGGAGGCGGGATAGAGGACATGAAACAGACTGCTCCAGACATATCCCAGCCTGGAAAAATTTACAGTTTTAGGTTTGCTTTCAAAGCTTAGAATAACTCTGAAAGAAACCGTAGATCATGAATGATTTCTATTAAAGATCTCATTATAAAGTAATCAGATGATTCAGACTTGTTTGGGAAGAAAATGCCGTACATTTTTAGTTGTCTGGGCTTTTTATGAAAAGACATTTTGTCCTGCAGATTTATTATTGATTTGCTATAAACTGTAATATAAATAGCAGTCTTAGCAGATTGTTTATTCAGAGGTAAAGATTCTGAAAAGAATTAAATTTAGAAATTTCTTATTTTTATAGGGTAATTATCATGTACACAGAAGGTACAGAAAAACTTTCTGCAATAGGGAAGCCCAAGCTGGATGGTTTTAGCATGCTTAATGAATACTGTTGCGTATGTAAACCGAAATGTTCTGTGACGCAAAAATTTCTAGCGTAGTTTTAATCACGTTTTGTCACTTCATGTGGATTGTGGTTTCCAAGTACAAAAGTACCAGGGTTAGGTCAGGAACTTCATATGGCCCTGTGAATGAAGGCACAAAATGTATGGTGCACAGAGATTATGCAGAAATATATACTTAAACTGGGAGAGTCTGGCATTACCCAATTTTTCTTAAGAGTTGTCTGAAAGGAAATGTAGTTTTCCTGTTACAAATGGTTACAGGGGAAGGAAAAATAGTCCAACACCTGTTACCTACTTTTAATGACTGAAATGTCTGAAGCGGCATGAAGTTGTAGTTTTGGCCACCTGTATAAGGCGCAACAGGTAGCAAAATGTTAGTACGACACATGCCCAAGTTCCATCTTTGAGGAAGAATGTGTGTTGGGATTAAAAAAAACCCTAACACCAGTTTCTAACTATAAATGCCAAAGAAACAGTAAAAATATGTCCATTCAGGGTATTTTCTTCATTCTGAAAGAAGCATGGTCAGAACAACTTTATCCCCTGGAAGTTTTGCTAGCCTGTGACCAGAGACTTCTAGAGCTAGCTGGAAGAAAGGCTACAAAAGACTGTGTCGGCATTCTTAGAAGAGACTGATAAACTTTATTATGGAATGATGTGTAGTAGAATGGTGGAGACTGGGCTTCACAGTCAAACTGCAACACATGCTGAGCAACAGTATGTCTTGGGAGATGTAGTCTAGATCTAGAGAAGTCTCTTACAGTCTGTGTAAAATGTCCCATCTTCTGACACTTTGGAAACAGCACTAGTTTCAAGATGTTTCAGATTTTTGACAAAATAACAAGTCTCAGCAGAAGTCATGTGTTGTTATTTTTAGTTAAAAACTGCAGTTATCCAAAGACAGCAATGCTTTTTTTTTTTAGGGGAGGGGAAACAGGAAAAATTCAAGCCTGAAACTCCCTTGAGTTATTCTAATCTGTACTGATAGCAGAACCCAACAAATATGAAATAAAATCTAGTTTCACTGAAATTTTGGCTTGGGAATGAAGTTTCAATTGCCAAGATTTGAAGTTACAATGATTTAAGTTGTTATAGCTCATCTTAGGTTAACAGAGGTGATGTAGGATTAGTTTTCCTTTACCGTCTGACATCACTTTTAATCTGTTCCACTCCCTTCAAAATCAGTTGTCAGTAATCTGTGCTTCTGTGCTTTGTTGTGTAACACTTAGGACCTAGGTAAAGCCTTTCTGCTTTCCTCAGAAGTACTGACACACGTCATCTGAGATTGCTTTTATTTTTCCTGGGTTAAACAAGGTGAGATTCGAGTGACTAATAATTTAGGCCTTTGTTAGGTCCTTGCTTATTGGTGCGAGTTCCCAAACCAACACTTCTGGAAACATGAACATGTCCTTCTGAGAGCACAGAGACTCTTTTGTTTTGTATTGCCTTTATTAGATGTCTTGTATGTTTGATGGATTGTTTTTAAAAAAATAAGATTACAAAGATGCTTCAGTCACAGATACTTGTGGAGACGTTCACCTGTATTACTTAAAAATAAATACAACAAAGGCATGTAGGACATGACGCCCGTAGGTCCCATGTTTATAGGCCTTTTTCCTAATCAAATCTGCTTAAAATAGTTAAAATATGTTTGAATAACGTATTACTAGAAGTACTAGCACACCTTTTCTTGCCATATTTTGAGGGGAAAAGTAGTTTTGTTTTCTTCACCCAGTAATCAAGAGGAAACACGTAAATACAGATTCTTGGAAGTGGTTACTACTAATGGCTTGACCATTATTAAGAGCTGGAAACCGAGTTTTGCCTTTGTTTACAGGAGTGACAGAGCTCGCTGGATTACAGTGCTTGGACAGGACAGAGACAGGCAGAAAACTGACAGGACAAGTAAGTTACAACTAACAAGATTTCTGAGAGCTTTGGCAGGGAATGGAAATGCACTGCCCCTTAGTAGGGATGTGAGCAAGCATAACCATAGAAATCTCCTAGGCTCTGTTGCTTTAGCATATGTGAAGTTGCCATCTCTTCCTGCACACAGGAGCTTCTTCGAGGAGTTCTGTTTAAGGCAGTGTTTCCATTTGCATGCATCACCTTTCTTTTACGTGAAGTGTTTAATTCAGCCTTTACTTATTTCTTCCACAGCTTTAACTCAGGTGGAGATCATCAGAACTTACACAGCAAAGCAGTCAGATGAACTGTCTCTTCAAGTTGCCGACGTTGTTCTAGTTTATCAAAAAGTAAACGATGGTGAGTGAGAATTTTGCTGGCAGTAACCATCTGTCACCACTGCAGGTGAATCGAGCTAGGAAAAAAGTGTTTTTCCTTATAGCACTGGGCCATACAATGAATAAAGGTTTAGCTTCCAAGAAAAATGTGAGCCTTTTGGTTCAGGTTTCTAAATGACAGCCTCTGCTTAGGCAACAGCTGTTCAAGGTGTAACTCATCACCCATCATAATTTTTGTAGATAAATAGCTGCAGAAAGTATGTGCTGGCTGGTTTTGACGCATGTAATGTCCAGAAATTGAATTCTACCTAAAATCATAGGGCTCAGCCATTTTTGTGAGTGAGCATCAGGTCTGTCTGAAAGAAACATACATATTAGTGTGCTACATGCTGTGCTTCCCTGCCTGTTAGGTAGAGGGGTCTAGCACAGTGAAGAGTGATTCTTGGCCAGACATGGAAGCAATTATAGTAGTATCTCACTATGTGCTGACTCAGTGATGCTTGAAGCACCAAATCCTAACTTTTAATGATGTTATTTAATATTACATGTGAAATCAAATATCCCATCAATTGTGCTGCACTATTTTCTTTAGGTTACAATGATACTATATTCTTTGTATTATTTCAAACTGTATTTGAATTACAATACAAAATTACCTTTTTCATATTATTTTTCTTGTTGTTCCTAGTCTGCCTGCATTAAAAAAAATTTTAAAAACAATCTGCCAAAACTATCTTAATTCGGTACTACATTCACTAAAAAGCTAACTGTGCAACATGATGACCGTGTCTACTCCAGTGCAACACATGGAGTTCTGACAAAAGTATGTTTAACATTACTTGCAAAGGTTTGTTACTCCTTGTGTCGTCTGTTCCCCACCCACCCAGGTTGGTACGAAGGGGAACGACTGCGGGATGGTGAGAGAGGCTGGTTTCCCGTGGAGTGCGCTAAAGAAATCACATGCCGCGCCACAATTGACAAGAACATGGAACGGATGGGCCGCTTACTCGGACTTGAAACCAACGTGTAGTCTGTTTTGCTTCTTTATACTATATCACAGGATTTGCACTAATTGTGCTGCTGTACCCCATGGACAGCACCCTACAGCTCTCACACAGAAGGTGTGAGTCACCAATGCAAAAAATCTACTTATTAAGAGCACTGATGGTTCAGATACTCATCCCTTCTTGTTATGCATTTTGAGCAGTGTACTGAAACCTGGCTTGACCAGTAACAGATTTCAACTAGAAGTAGTTTCTTAGGCACTAGAGATCAGCCATACATCTTCCTGACTCAAATATCAGTTTCACCATATTTAGTCCCTCCATCTGGTTTTGAGCATTTTGGCTTTCTTTCAGAAGCAGAGCTCTTGTGCAGGAGACTAAAAACACCAGGAACTCCCCCCACCCATAGAGCTGGAGGAGGACAGCAGTACTGAGGCTTTCCTGGTCCTCAAACTGCAGCATTACATTCCTCTGTAAGAAGCAAGCAGATCCCTAATCAGCCTTAGCAAACCTGACGCAAACTCCAGGGAGGAATTCAGAGAGAAGTACCTCCCCATACTTGTTCAGACAGCTCAGACGTTTTCTCCTTCTAGTGTTGCAGTGGTGAAAGGCTTTCTGAAAGCAAGAGGTAGGAACTCTGGACAATAGATGATGTTGATGATCTCCTCCTCAGATCCATTTTAACAGAGGTATTTTAAAGGAGTAGAACTGGAAATGCGTCCATTTTGTTTCTGTTTTCCTTGTGTATTAATAAGAAGATTTAGTTCAAGTTAACGCTTTTAAAGCAAGGGTTTTGATGAGGACTGCAGAAAACATGAAATACTTTGTTATGGGGTGGGGTGGGTGTTTTGGTAGGGATTTTTTGTTTTGTTTCTTAGTCTTTCTGTACTTCCATTCTGTGGAGGGAGAAGAACTAACTGAACTTCAGTTTACCTACATCTTTAGTATTTGCTAGCATCATGTCGAACCTGCAGGCAAAAATACGGGAGAATAAAGAGCTATAGAGTTTTCTTAAGGTGCCAGGTCTTCTCATGCTATTATATGTATGAAGAGTAGGACCACCACTAAGGAAAGACATGGAAGGAGAAGGCTTACCACTACAATTTAACTTGGTATTTTGTTACCTTTGCCTTCCCTGATTGGCAGTGCCACTTGATGTCATGAGGTGCTTCAGGCAAGAGCTGGGAGCCAAAATACTACTCCAACCTTGCTCTCAGAGGAGCTCACATTGGTGCTGCTTCACACATACTCTTCTCTGCTTTAGAGAAGACTGCTCACAATTGCACTACACAACACCTGCTAAAATTTTTTGCATCTGCAGTTTAGCTTTGGAGTTTCACAGAAGAGACATCACTTGATGTTGTGTGAACAAAATGCACTCTAAGTAAATCTCAGTGCATCTTTTCTGTATATAAGCATGACAGTTTGTACTATAAAAATCTTCACCTTTTTCAGGACCAGCTGGTAACTCAACAGCATAGAATACACGTTCAACAAAACCATGGGGAGAACATGTAGTACAAAGGCTTTCTTATTGTTGTATTCCCCATGTTTTTCAAGGGGCTGTAAGTTGTTTTATATACTGTAATATGTTGGTTCAATTTGTGAATGAATTGTATGTTTATAGAAATATCTCTGTAACCAATTTTAAAATACATTAGGAGGGCAATAATTTTGTACAAAAATACTTACCTTGACAGTCTGACAGTGGTTATACAGCCTTGTGAATTAATTTATAAGTGGACTGATAAATAGTAGTGAGAAACTGTAAATTGAACAAAGACTTATTTAATAAAGCAAAAATACTGCTAATATTGTAACAAATATTATTGTACACAGGCAGATGTTTAACACAACTGAATGTATAAATCCAGACATTAATTTTATTCAGATTTTTTAATACCATTGTATGTATTTTTCATACCTACTTTTTCCAAAAATAATGTAATGGTTTATTTAAAGGCATATTTTTCCTGTTGCTGGACACAGTTCTTCAGGAAATTAGACATCCATGATTTTACAGGACAACAATCAATAAAATGTTTTTTAAGTCCTTACTAAAAAAAGCTTCAGGTTTTTTTCATGTTAACATTCTTGTCAAAAGACATTAAATCTGTTCTGTAACCTGTGGCATTTAAAGTTTTCCGTTCTGTAAAGAGAAACAGCACCATCGTGTGCCCTACTTTGTCAGTCATAGAACCAATTTACACATATGCCCACAAACTTGGAGCAATGCATAAAATGCAGGCCAGGACAGCATCTCATGTCTCAGATTGTACTGGTAGAGAGGAGTCAGGAATAGAGAGTGCTTCAACTATTGTAGCTTTCTATAAGCATAGCCTAGTTCCAGTCAGAAGGGACCTACAACAATCACCCAGTTCCACCACTTCAGGGCTGACCGAAAAACTTGAACCATGGCATTAAGGTTATTGTCTGAATGCCTCCGAAACACAAATATGCACGGGGCATCAATCACCTCTCCTGGAAGCCAGTTCCAGGGTTTGACCACCCTCTCAGTAAAGAAATGCTTCCTCATGTCCAGTCTGAACCTCCCCTGACAGACACAGCTTTGAACCATTGCCAGGGGTCCAGGGAGAAGAGCTCAGCAGCTCCCTCCCCTCCATCAAGAACCTGCAGAGCACAATGAGCACAGCCCTCAGCCTCTCTTCCCTCAGAACTACACAGACCCAGAGCACTCAGCTGCTCCTCACTGGACATGCCTTCCTGCCCCTTCACCAGCCATGGGAGCCCAAGTATTTTGCATGCAATAAATGCTGGAATATTATACTGCAATTATTTATAACATACTGTAACTTCTGTAGTGGTTAGTATACAAAAGAAGATTGTTATTTGTGTTAGTGCTGACAGCTTGGGACTGGCTGATGTCTGCTGGCCACAACAGCGGTCTGGGGACCTTCTCAGCAGCAGCAGCAACCTCGCCCTTAGCCAAGCGGCTGTTGCAACCTCCCTGTGCACATCTGCGCATTTGTCCCACTCGTCTGTTCACATATAGCTTGTTTGATGCTGAACAAAGGATCAAAATAGAAAAAGGTGGCCTTTTTAGCAAGCTACTGAGGCAGTACTTCCTGGAGAGTTTTCTAGGGAAGCAGCTGATGCCATCAGTGTTTTCTAAACTACACAGCTCTACATAATTCCCCCATCCACAGAAAAAAACTACACTGCATCGCATTCTGTTTAGGGTAGCATCAGCACATGCCTGAGGCAGGCACAACACCGGTAAATAGTATGACCTCTTAAAATGGAAGTTAACATTCCATGGTAGCTCAAAGAGGTCTGAGAAACTTAAGACAGCATGACAAGCTATTTATTTAAAAGTAGGTTTTTAAAAACTATTTTGTGGTGTATCCCCCCCTTAGCAACTCCATGATATTTTCATCAGCAAAACTGCTCAAGGAAGAGATTACACTAGTTTGTCCTTTTTACAGCAACAGACCACAGGAGTTTGTGGCTGTAAAATTAACTTTCATTTTTGCAGAGCCTGGAATCTGTACTACCCCTTCCATACGTGACTTCTCTGATGAGGTTTTAAGCAAATTGACCAACTTCCCCCCCCCCCCCCAAAAAAAAAAAAACAAAAACAAAAACAAAACACCACCAAAACCAAAAAAACCCCCACACAAACAACAAAACAGGCTCTCATTTCCCTGAATCAAAGTTTCATTTTACACGATGCAATTAAGTAGACCTTATGTATGGTCAACCACGTGAAGCCAACATGTACAACTGGCACAGTCATTAGGTACCTGCACAGATGAGAACAAAGTCTCAGGTTTATGTTTACCCCTCTAAAGCTGAGGCCTTACCCAAGTGAAGGAACCCGCTTCAGTCCTGGCAAGCCTGGATGCCCCCACAGGGCCATCAAGTACCCTTTCAGAAAACCAGTACTCTTCTGACTTCAACCTGTCCTGGCAATTTCTAAATACTCGGAACAACTGAAGAACAGTTTAATTATATAAAGAAGAGTCAGTCTCTTCTTTGTATCATCCCTACAGCATAGTAAATATTTTTTTTTTTAAAGTTCAGTAGAAAAAAATGTAAAATGCTACAATGTTGTATTGTTCCCGACTTTCATACCAAGGAATAACCTCTTTCTCCATTATGCAAAGCTAATTTGCTGAAAATAAAGTTATACCACTTTAGTCAACCTACACAACTTCATGAAACAGTGTCTTCGCACAGCAGCACGTTTACATGCACACACCTTAAAACACTGCATCTCTAGAATATATTCATAAAAGCTTCATTTTTTCCCCTCGTATTCCCCGTTTCTAAATTAACGTACTTAGATCAAACGAGTAGACACAAGTAGTAGAAACAAACCTAGAGTAAATTTTGATGCGAAGATTGAGGAACTCTGAGATCTTTTTTCCTGAGAATTAACACAGGGAGTGTTAAGTCTTGGCTCCATTGTAATCTGCAATTGATATTCAACACAATGTGTTGATGATGTACAACTACATCATTTAGGCAAACTGGAGAGAACACAAACATTAGGAAAAATTAATTACCATCACTGAATTGTTTCCTGCTATAACCTGGAGTTCCAGAAGGTACTAGAAACTCTTTAACACACAGGCAGACACAGCCTTCATTAAACGCAGTAGGAACTGGGAAGCAAAACATTTGTGGTCTCTAGCTAGCCATATGAAAAAAGGTTAAAAACCTTACATCAGCATTCACAGATATTCAGAGATAGTTGTGGTTTGACCCTGGTATGCAGCTAAAGGCCACCCAGCCACTTGCTCCTTCCCTGGGGGTGAGATGAGCAAGAGACTCACAGAAGGGTAGAAGTATCAGAACTCATGGGTTGAGATCAAGACAGTTCAATAGGTAAAGCAAAAACCGCATACACAAAGCTAAACAAGGAATTAATTTCAACGTTTCCATGGACGGGCAGGTAACTCAGCCATCCCCAGGAAATCTGGGCTCCAGCCCCTTAAACTGTAACTCAGGAAGACAAACATCCCAACTCTGAACATCTCCCCTCCTTCCTTCCCCAGCTTTTACTGCTGAGCAGTATGAGCCACACACCTAGTGTGGGCCATCCCTTGGGTCAAGCTGTCCTGGCTGAGCTGCCTGACAGCTCCCTGTGCCCCACAACCCCCTCACCGGTGGGGCAGCCCAAGAAACAAGAAAGGCCCAGAGACTGTGCTAGGAACATCATACCATCACAAATCCAAAACACAGCACCATACACATTACTGTGAGGAAAATTAACTCCATCCCAGCCAAAACCAGCACACCTGACATCTGGAAAAGGCCAATTTTCAAACTCCAAAGAACACAGAGGTTTACTGATACTCAACATATGTTTTAAAGCAGAAAAGCTTTAAGCACAGTTGGGAAAGTACAGCCAATGATTACTCACACAGTAGTAGTAAGTATCTGGCCATACCAAGCCACAACCCCTCAGCACGCATTTCTTCTAGCAGTAGCCTTTATACCACGCTCTGATCCTCCACAATTTGGGATGGTGGTTTGATTTGTTTAGTCAACACCATCACAAACAAGTGCTTTACGTAGAGGTGCTTAAAGAATCACCATTAAAAGTATTGAACAAAAAAGTTTTAATAGGAATTTGTGGGAGTGAGACTTCATAAAGGTCAAGGTTCACTTGCTTGCTACATAAATAAATCACGCAAAGAATAAAATCAAAATTAAACTGGAATAATTTATACAGAAATTAAAAACGCAGAAAGGTAGGGGAGAGCCTCCCGTTGAGTCACGAGGTTCAGAATGGACCCCCTTGCTTTCTAAACTCTATTACTAATAGAGCTTAGGTGTGGCTAGATCCAATCCTAGTCTCAGACTTGGTCAACGGTTTATATCTAAAGATTTTAAGAAATAAAGAGAATAAGGGAAAAACGTCCCGCTGAGTCACGAGGTTCAGAATGGACCCCCTTGCTTTCTAAACTCTATTACTAATAGAGCTTAGGTGCGGCTAGATCCAATCCTAGTCTCAGACTTGGTCAACGGTTTATATCTGAAGAAACTTAAGGAGTAAGAGAGTAGTGGAAAAGCTCCCGTTGAGTCACGAGGTTCAGAATGGACCCCCTTGCTTTCTAAACTCTATTACTAATAGAGCTTAGGTGCGGCTAGATCCAATCCTAGTCTCAGACTTGGTCAACGGTTTATATCTAAAGAAATACAAAGAGAACAAAGGGAAAATCTCCCGCTGAGTCACAACGTTCAGAGTGGACCCCCTTGCTTTCTAACCTCTGTTATTAATAAAGTTTAGGTGTAGCTAGGTCCAATCCTAGTCTCAGACTTGGGTCAAGAGCTAGACACCAGCACAAACACTGATATTGTTACCCAAGTTCTGCTGTTGCTATATTTCTGTTTCCCCTTTGTTTTATTAGGCAAAATATTAGCCATCATCTAAAGCACTGCAAAAACCAAGAACAACAGGAATAAAACCACTTACCATCCTTTATCTTCTTCCCAGACTTTAATCCAACCCTGCCATAAACAGCCCTACTGCAGGTGCTTCATCATGAACCTCAACTGTGTCAGTGCAGCAGCAGGCCCCACACACCCCCTTGCTCCACCCTCATCTCTAACCGCCATTTTGAGTCCTCCTGCATCGGCCCCTCTCTCCCTGCACAACACCCCATTTCCAAACCCAGAGGCCCGAGTTGAAGGACTAGTCATTTCACTATCATTTTCACACAAATTACAAGTAAATTTCTTGTGTTTGTTCTGGATTTTTTTTTCGTCTTTCCACTTCAGGCGTTTACTTTACACCGGTGCCCCCCTGCCTTCCCGCCTCCTCAGACGCGAGGCCCTCACAGCAACTCGCCGTCCTGAGGTAAACGCACCCTCCGCCTCCCGCGTTTACCTGCGTCCCGATCTCCAGGCAGGTCCCGGCCGTCTCCGGTAGGGTCCGGAGACCCCCAAAGCTCCCATCTTCGAGATCCCAACCGCGGGGGGCTCCAGGGAATGGGGCTTGCGGGCATTGCCGCCTGCCGGGACGGTCCGCTCCCGCCCAGCAGCAAATGCCCGCCAAACCCCCTTCACTGGAGCCGCCGTGGCGTTTCCGTCTGCCCCTTAAATCGCCTCCTGCAACCGCCACCCCCAGGCCAGGGCAGGATATTCCTCCTCCCTCCTATTTAAAGCACAACCATCAGCACCTGGGGGTAAAATAATCGACCTCCACAATCAGTGTAACTACGCGTCACGGGCTTTTTTGCAGCTGTGTTGCAGAAATAACGAGCTTGTTAACCACTCCCTGTTAGACACAGTCTAGGCGCTAGGTTAGACCTATTTGTGTCTAAAAAAAATAAGCTTCACCTGACCCATTCTGTTTTTTTCAGCATAAGGTTCTTGTTCACCACTGTCTAGGCACTAAGTTAGATCTACTTCTGTATAAAAAAATAATGTTTCTAGTTCTGTCTTCTTCAGGATAAGGCTCTTGTCAGCCATGGTCTAGGTACTAAGCTATATCTACTTCTATATTTAAAAAAAAAGTTTGACTCGACCAGTTCTGTTTTCTTCAGGATAAGGCTCTTGTTCACCAGTCTAGTCACTATGTTAGATCTACTTCTGTATAAAAATAAAAGTTTCACTTGTCCAATTCTATTTTCTTCAGGATAAGGCTCCTGTTAGGCACAGTGCAGTCACCAAGTTAAGACTTATTTCTGTATTTAAAAAAAAAAAAAAAAAAAAAAAGCTTCACCTGACCAGTTCTGTTTTTCTTCAAGATAAGGCTCATAAATCCTCAAGATCATTTTGCAAAGCACAAGAAACAAAACTGAACTAAACCCCAAGAAGGGAGAGGGGTTACATCTCCAGGTGACCAAAAATGAGATGCAGGAGCTGTGTTCCCCTGGAAATAACTGCAGCTATGGCTGCAAAGTGCAGGTACGAGGCTGCCAAGTGAAGTGCCAGCACTTTTCAGTGCCTAGTTGAACACCAGCCCTCCATTTTAGCTCCCCAGGCAGTGAGGGAACAGAGCCTGGCCCCAAATCCAGCCCCCCGCATTGAAAGGCCCCAGCAGTCTGCCACCCCTGCATGAGCCGGATCACAACAGTATTTCTCAAGTCACTCTACTCAAAATCCCAAACAAGCATTGTTTCTCAGATGCTCTTACACAGGTGGAAGCATTTGAAACATTCACCACTAAGAGCAGATGTAATAACACTTTAAAGAAAAGACTTTTAATGTAATACTGTAACCCGTACATGGACTGTTTTTAAAAAAGAAAAAATTAGAATGCAATGAAACCTTAAAGTGTATTCCATCATGACTTTTATCTAACCGTGCTTCCTGTAATCTGAAGTTATAGTCAGCAGCGATGATGGATGGAGACAGAAAGTGGAGAAAGATTGACTGAATGGGATAAAAGGCAGAAGAAGGGAATATTTCTGAAGATTGTTTCTTCCCACAGTACAAATTTAATAAGTGTTTTCGAGTTTACTTTAATTAAGCTACAATTACCTTCTGTGGAAGTGTTGGTGAGAAGACTGCTGCACAGCTGGAATAACACATTAAGTATAATTACTCACCACCCCCAATTAAAAAAAAAAAAAAAAAAAAAGTCTGAGATGTTTCTACCAGTAGGAAGAACAGTTTTAAGTATTGAGCAGTATTTTAGCAGGTTTTTTTAATATCTGTTACCTGATGGGTTTAAAAAAAAAAATATGCTACAGCAGGTCAAGAACCATACATACATCAACTAACATTGCTAGCATTGCATTTCTCTTACTTAAAAGGCTACACTGAACACAGAATACCATGCATATACAGATATTACGAACTATTTTGAAGTAACTGCTCTTCAGCATGAGGGAAATACCAGCTTACCCTAAAAAAAGTTTTTCCTCTAGCTAAATAAATGCTATAAAAAACAAGACAGGTGAATACATTGGCTTTATCAATACAGATGAAAGTGTGTCAACTATAGCATTCACTCTGGAATCGTGGAGCATAGTTTCTGGCACTTTCATTCTCCTGTGTTGTGATTAAGTCTATAATAGCTGTCAGAACTGCCGTATCCCTGGATTTAATATCATTCCAGTCCACAGGATGAGGGTTTTCTATTTTTTCTTGTAGAAGATCATCGAGCTCTTGTCTTAAATTCTGGAAAGAGTTTGTTGGAATGAAGAGGGGGGGAGGGAAAAAGAAAAGTGGCAATTAGGGCTACACACATTAGTACAGTAAGTTAAAATCCCTTGGGCTCCTCTATTCTCTGATCAATGCATTTTAATATTGCAACTTTCCAAATCAAAAGCTGTTTCTCAACTGTTTTAGCAGTTTTACCTTTTACGACAGATGACCATCTCTGGATGTGATGGCCTTTAACAGCCTATACATCCACTAGCTGACTATTTCAGGATTAAAAATATCTGAGTTTAAAAAAACCGAGTCAGCTGCAATTTCTAAGGTCTAATATTAAACAGAGCTCTATTCAGCTCCTCTTTCCACTGGAACTTGTTACTGTTAGCTGAAGAGCCCCATCCTCATGTTTCCATATCTACATAGACATTTCATGGGCTGATAAAAGTAATCTTACAGCCTGTGCTACAAAAAACGACAGCTCTCCAAATTTCTCACTGTAGCACATGTTTGTAAATCCTTCCAATTCACCCTGTAACTCTTCTTCTCTAAAGCTTCTACAGTTTTTCAATACCCCATGAAATTTTCAGTAGAGGCTGCACTGGCTGAACATCACCACCACCACATTCCTGAAGCCTCAACAGGCATACAGCCTCATTCTCATTGGCCAAGCTATTACACTGGAAACAAACAAAAAAATTAATGTGAATGCCTTTAAGACCAAACATAAGGGAGTACATTGCTGTTTACTTCTGCCCAGTTTACTTTTCAGAATGTTATTTTTACTGCTGCATTTTATCTCACATTCATCTACACACCTTCAGTAGATCTCTTTTGTTCACTTTGTGTACTTGAACTGCTTACTGGGAATACACTGAAAACATTATCATCACTCTTTCGTAATAAATCAGGAGCTACGCTGTAACATCAAATATAGAAATCTCTAAGAAGAATCAGTGTTATACTAAATCTTCCACAGACATTATTATTAAACATACTCACCTTAACTAAGTGCGCTATTCTTGCTGGAGACTGGAAAACAATCCACTCATCCACAGCAATGGTATCCTGATCTTTATCCTTCTGAATGGATATATCTCCTCCGAAGAACAAGAGACAATATGGAGAGACCTCTGTACAGTCATACAAATAAATCTGAAAGAACATAAGAAAAAATTGTCCAGTCACCCTTCAAAACATCTTAAGCAACAACAGTAACACTTAACGAAACTCAGAATTCCAGAATCATTCACAAATTAGCAAGATATATTGGAAAAATATCTGAAGCAACTCAGTTGGATAAAAGTTAAATGAAATCAGATTGAACAGGAGCAAAAATGGTCCCAAATATAGTCCTTCACACTAAGTGGTGAAATCAAAGCAACTATGCCGTAAGAATCAAGGGGGGTGGGGTGGTGGAGAAGGAAGTCAAGAAATGTTACACTGATTTGAAATCAAGGAAAAGACTTAACACCTGTTATTGCCAGAACTTTAAAAAAAAAAAAACCCAAACCAAACAACCCCTTCAAAAAAAACCTCAACCAGAAAACCACAGTAGGTAGTTATTTGTGGAACAATACCACCAGTATCACAAAGAACATCATCTGATGGCATGCAAAAGGAATCACCGAAGACAGGAAGGCCTCAAAACAAAGGCATGTTCACATCCCCTTTGAACCTTGATCCAACCTTATTAAAGAGCTAGAAAAATAAATTATAAATGTAAACCCTTCACATACACTGCTAGTTCTCATCTTCAAATGGTACACAAGCCAGTTATAATGGAACTCCGTTTCTTCCACATTAACTGATTTTGGATGAATATTCACCGTTCCATCTGTCTTGGTGCAAACTTTCACCCTTAAAAAAAAGAAAATTATTTTAGGATTGAAATGAGATCTTGAAAGTTTAGCACAATTGAATCCCAAGTTAAAAAAACCCTCCAATTCTCTACTAGAATACTAAAGTCTGAAAGTACAAGGATGTTCGAAGAAACTTTAACTCCCTTCCCAAAAAATTAAAACTGAATCTTCAGTATGAATTTTTAGACATCCCTCTGCATTTAAAAAGTTTGATTTCTTTGTCAAATTTATCCCCGTAAAAAACCCTCTCATTCTCTCAAGTAGAAAAAACAATTAGTATTCTTTCTCCAAATGAAGGACTCCACGAATTACTGAATTTGGTTACATAAACCAAGTTTGAAGCAGCTTTCTGGAAAAACTACATATGAGCCTGCATATCCAAATTCTTTGCTTGGCATGGAACAAGGGATTAGCTACACCACTGTCGACCAGCCTAGAGTGGTGTACCTCTGTTTGTACCATGCGCCTTTGATCTGACTCAAGGGGTGACTGTCACCTGCTTTGGTTATACTTACTACCTGAAATCACATTTCCTTTCTAACGTAATAATGCCATCAGACAATAAAAAGCAGAAACCAGCCACAATACATATGAAGCACTACTGTTCTCCTTCTTCCCATATTCCAGAGATGTAATTCTTTTGAGTGTGTACCACTGAGCCCTCTACTCCCTCCCTGTGTGCCGAAGTATTTTGTAAAACATAGAATTCTGTGTTTGAAACTGAAACAGCGCCGTTAAGTGTAACAAATCCTCTTGCTTATAGGATCACAGAGCCTTCCTGGGCAGCTAGCTGGCTTACACCTAGCCCCACCGTGCAGCAGAGAGAGACACACATTAATTTCCATCAGGTTTGCAAAATTACTGCATCCACTAGGTGACTCGAACACACCGGACTTTGTTTAAAAGGGAATACCAACTGCCTAGCAGTGTCAGCTACAGACGGGTCTAAATTATGCAATCTGAAGTATAATATTGACTACCTGTTCTTACTCCTTTCATAGCAAGAATCACTTGGGTTTGTTTGGGGGTTTCTTTGTAATTACAGGCATAATGATTGCTCTTGTCTTGCTGTTTCAACATTACACACCCAGAAATCTGATCCAAATGTTCAACCCTTCATTCTGCCTTAATATCATGTCCATGAAGAAGGATATCTATATTCTGATGAATGTACTGTTACTGGAGTAACAACTAATAAAACAGCCTGATAATACAAAAAGTATTAAATCAACAGCAGAATTTCTGGGCCCTATCTTGGCAAATAAGAAAGGATAGCGTAGGACTCCTTTGGCAACAGCATTATTGACACGTCGTAACATTAGCCATGGGATGATAAAGGTCACGCAAATTTTTTCACAGACTAGCGGGTATCCAAATGTTAAACAAAGATCAACAATCCCATGCTCTCATCTACCCTTCTCTAACGAAGTAATCCACAACCATGACTTGAGCTGTAAAGAGATTCATTCATACATTCAAGCCACTGCCTCACCTTGCTAAACTACCTAATGTAGAAAACACCTCAAATACAAACCAGCATCGAACCAAATCCTTACATTTTTCTCTTTTTGCTGAAGCTTGGCCGGATCTTTGCAACTTTTGGATATAAGCCAGCACAGATGACTGCTTTGAGCAACTTCTCATTATCTGTAGAAGACAGCAAAGTGAATAACGCAGTTCTGCAAACTAAGATCTCAGCCCTCAGAAATTTTCCATCTCCTTCCACTGTTTACCTGAGTTGGTATTAGATTTGGGATCCTTGGGGTCTCTGCTACTCACAAATCCAGCTGCAAGGAGATGCTCAGCAAACTGTCCTTTCATGTTATGCAGCATCTAGGAAGCCACAAAAATTATCCCAGATTGATGCTGTGCCAAAAGGCTCCTCCCCTCTTCCCCACAGACATGATTCTCTTTTTTTTAAACTGTCAGGATGTTACCTGCAGTGTATTTGAAGACAAGAAGTACTCCCAGCAATAGTCTTTCTCAGTTCTGAAACCACGACGCCGAGTCTCTTCCCAGCCCTAAAAATGAAAACCATAGTTCAAAGGTGTTTCATAAGTGAACATATACTAACAAATTAAGGACACCAAAAACTGGTGGTTGGCAAACAATACAGTTATATTTTTCTCTACAAGAGAGAAAGTAAATCCTTTGATCTCTTTGTTTATGTACATGCTGCACAGAGCGGAGACCCATACCTTTACTTCAAATCAAAAACTTCCTTTTTCCATGGCAAGGAGGTAAAATCTAGCTAAGTTTGCCAGAACTTCATCTGCTGTTATTAACAGTCCTGGGTAGAAACTGCATTCCAGGCTATTTCTTTCCTCTTCCTCTTGCCACAACTCTACACAGCTACATCTCCTGCACTTTTAAAGTCAGCTTCAGTTGTTTGTAGAGGCCAGAAGGACAAGATTTTATGACTTCAGCAAGGTAACTATAACATTAAGTTTTCTTTGTCTCTTTCCCAGGCTTATCCACAAGAAATCAGGTTACTGAACCTGAAGACAAGATTCCTCAACACTAGAAGGCTGAAAATTAATTTAGTTTTACGTTTCTGTAGAAGTCAAGAAAGAAACACTACAGAGCACAAAGTAATCAAGTTTATTCCTTTGAACAAACCATATTACTCAAATTAAAACTCTAGAAGAAAACAACATTAAAACATGCCTACCGTGAAAGCATTCACCACAGTTAGATGATCACTTTTAGTGTTCTTTGACAGTTCCTTTCTTCTTGCATCTGCTACTTTCTCTTTGCCCTAAGAAAAATCAGAACCTATAAAATATTCATGACTGACACAACAGTTCTTTTTTGCAAATTAAAGTACATATATAAAGCAATACTTTGTATGCAACATACATGAAAATTAAAACTCTTTCCAACATTCCATAGGCAAAGACAATACTTCATAGTATGTGAAGGCACTCTTTTACTAATAAAAATGTAATTAACATGAAAGTAAGATTAAAGTGCTTTTGAACTACAACATCTCCGTAAGTCCCAATACCCTTCTGAGATTCTTAAAATCTTAGGTGTAATTCTCCTCTCAGAAACTTTACCAAAGGAATGACAAAAGGGTCTTTGAAGCTGAGGCTAGCTGCAATTGTAAGCACTGGATCCAAACAGCAGAATAAAGCTCCAAAGAGGATCATTTTTCCAATATGTGGTTCAACTGGTAATCGCGCTAAATGGACACCTAGTGGAGTCAGTTCTTCCTGTCTGTCCAAAGCATTCTGTCAGAAGAAAAAAAGAAAAAAAAAAAAAGATTAAACACCATATTTGAAATGGGGAGGATTTCCTTGAAATAGCCACTAGTATATCTAGAGAACAAAGGAAAGCCTAATAGCTGGAGAACACAGCTAGCTGTGGTAAGATAAGCTAGGCAAGTGATTAAGCAAATTATGGAGATATTGAAATGTTCAGAATTGCCATCAGTCTAAACACCGCCCTTCACCTAAATCCAATGTTTTAATTTATTGCTACAACTGATTTGTACAAATAATATCAGAGCAGGAAGTCGGTAGTACATATGTGTCATTAACTTCTCCTTCCCCAGCATCCAAAGGGGCAATGACATACAAGACACTTCTCCATATACCTTATCGCCTACAGAAAAGTATCTCAAACACTTCACTAGTCTGACTGGGATAGGAAGGCTTGGTGGATGCATGCAGCTGTCAGCAGGGTGGTACAGAAGTAGTGAGTTAAATAAGTATCTGTAGGGACTTTAAATGCAAAGTGCATGCATCCATTTTGAGTAATTTACAAAGTTCCTCAGGAACCCTATGTGGCCCATAAGCATAAGGTGAAATGTCCTCTGTTCAGTCAAGAAATATAAAGGGTCTACACATTACAGTAAGGGGTTGCAAACATCCAGACCTGTAGAATCAGAACTGCCTGATAACAAACAATGCAGTAACATGGTTCTAAACAGATTATTTCCTTGCATGTGCATTAAGTGATACTTTACCAGCTCCATTAGATGATTTATGGCCAACATTACAGCATCGTGAGATGGTGGATCCATTAGCTTGCTCAGAAAATAAGCAATTCCACCAAGCTTTAGAATCTGAAAAAAAACCAATAAAACACCAAAAACCTACAGCAACTGGAGAAAGACGGTTACCTAAAATTAGTAAGCAATGGCCACACTAATTAAAAAAGCGTGAATAATTCACAGCTTGAGTTACAATTTCACTAATTCAGAACTAAGGACAAAACTAAAAATGTATTAATGATGAAATTTAAAACATAAGGATCTACTCTTCATTCAGCATATATACACACATGGTATTCCTTATGCACGCGTAAGAAATTCAATACAAACTGCCAAAAAGGAAAACTCGCATCAGTTCTAAACTACTTTTTAGTAAAATTAAGACTTCATATCCCCCAACTTAATGGCATTTTCACTGAAGCTTCTCTGATTGAATTATATTTGAAGGGAGAGGGAGCGGATGCACAGTCCAGATTTTTGTTAGTACACTTAAGCTTTTATTCATACTAGACAATCCTGTTTGTCATGGGTTTGATGCATTAAGATACAAGCATGCATTTTGCAAAAGTTACTGCAATTACTAGCTAAATAGATTGTACTTCTGCTGTAACAGAATTTTGACTTTAAGACAACCCTGGGCTCATAGCTGCATTAACTTAATCTCTCAACCTCTGACTCTAATGGAAAGTAATAAACATGTTTGAAGATTCATGTTTACCTTGATTTGTAAACAGAGTTCTTCCAAAGGTGTCCTCAAGATCTCTGGCAACTGATAATCATCTAGAAGGCTAGCTCGTAGTCCATTGTATAGATGGTAACAGTGGCCTGGCTGAACTCTGGAATTATTTAAATAAACAGGTTTTGGGTTTGTTTTTTTCCTATGACACTGTCATAGGAAACATGATTATGTTTGTTTATAAACAGCTTTCCAAAACACCTCAAGGAATTAGAACTAAAGCGTATTCAATTGTAAAAGCCATTCCAGCATTCTGAAACATAGGCCCATCAAAAGTAAAAAGGCATGCAGAACACAGAAGCCTCCCATCAACCACTCAAAACCAGCAATGAAGGGACCAGAGAAGAACTGTAAGCTTGAACAAGAGAGAAAAATACTCCACAAGGTATTTTGAGATTTTTTTTTTTTTTAAAAAAAGGTATATAGCTAAGTGGTACTAATTGGTAGGCAATTTTCACTCCAACGTATCATAGCCTCAAAAATCAGGTGTGCAGGCAAACATTAGCAACAAAAATGACAGAATAAAAGAAAAAAAAAAAAAGCAGGACTTATAAAGGAAACTCACGAGCTAAATACAACACAACTTAGTCAGTTGCCTAGAAAGACAAAGAAACCATTCTCTCTGTAAGAACAAGAGACAGTTGTGCTAGCATCTGCTACTGAAAGTATGAATAATGAAGTAGTATCTTCAGCATACACGTGCTCCAAGACTGATGGGAACTTATCACAAGACTTTTCTAACTGTCCCAGTTATCCTTACCTTCCTGCTCGACCTTTCCTCTGCTTGGCATTAGCTTTACTAACCCACTCTGCTGCCATTGTGCTAATGTTGTTCTGCGTGTCGAAGTGAGTCTCCTTTATTTTCCCACCATCTATAACAAACACGACGTCATCTATTGTAATGCTGTTTAAAAAAGAGAGAGAGAAAAAAAATGCAACTCTTCATCTTTGCAAGCTGGACCTACGATTTGAAAGGGGTTTAGCCTCTCTTTATCCCCTCCCAAACAGTGAGCCAACAATAAAAACCCATGTTTGGAATTTCATTAAGTATTACGTTACTAAGCAATTCAAGAAAGAGCCTGATTTATGCTCCTAGGCCTGGCAAAAGTCATCACATGGGGTTATGAAGTCTGCAGATTGGCAGCTCAGATTTACCATGTACAACAAAGCCAAGTAATTATAGTCACATCCACATTTTAGTTGTTTAAAACAATTCAAGGAAAACTGCTTAGTCTATAAACATTTCTAAAGATGAAGTGTTATAAACAAATGCTAAAAACACAAAAACGTGTTCTTGGAAAGATTAAACAGGTTTATACTTTAAATTATCACTTTTGTTTCTTTTGTGAAATGTATAGCTTTGTTTGGTTTGTATAGCTAGCTATTTACCTAGTCTCTGCAATGTTGGTAGCAATCACGATTTTCCTTACTCCTGGCGGGGTCTTCTTAAAAACCTGTAATTATCCATGGCCCATTTATATGTTTGCCAAAATCAACATATGCTTAATTAATTTTTTTTGTAGTTGTGAAATATTACGATAAAAGAAAAGCATACCTGAGTCTGGTTAACAGTAGGCATCAATGAATGTAAAGGTATGATAATAAACCTATCTGAAAATTAAAAACCAATAAAAGATACAGTGTGAGCAAAGAAACTTTAATTACAGGAAAATCAACTATGCAGAATAAGAAAATATGCTGCAGGTAAGCCTGTTCCTTATTCTGAATTCACAGATATACGTATCATAATAGCAAATTCTAAAAGTAAAAATGTATAAAGGATTTTTTTTTTTACTATGCTACAATGACCTGACAAAGAAAATATATGAAGTTATGTACAGTAATTTATTTTTCATTTTTAAATTCTCAAGTTATTCAATAATTGCTCAAGTTTAGTAAGTAAACTAACAGTCTTTCATCAAATTGAAATTCTTTATGGAATGTACGCAACACGAACCATAAGATAACTATATGAATATTCAAGAGCACAGTTAGATAAGTTAGATGAAGATGTAAGTTAATCAAACAGGACAAATTAAAGTGTATCAGGCATACAGTCTTTTAGTATCTTATTGAAAAAAGCTTCTAGGAATAAATAGGAGTTAAAACAACTATCAGTAAAGCAGCAGACAAGCTGCTGAAGAACGAAGAAAAGAAGAAATGAACACAAAATGAAGACAGAGAGTTTAGTTTTGGATGGCAGTTATAGCTACAAGAAAGGATAAAAGGAAAAAGATGCAGGTCTGAGATTGTTGTTCCTACTGTTCACCCCCACACTGAGGAAAAATGAGTTATTATCATTAACAGATTAAAAATACCACAGAAATGCAAGAAATGCTGAACACACTGCAATCATTTTGAGAGAAGAGAAAAAAAAAAAAAAAGAAAAAAAAGAAATCCAGTGCCAAACCAGGAATCACATGCAAAAATTAGTTTGCCACTAACACTACTGCTAGAATTCCCATGTAAAATTTTGTTTTTACCTGACTTAAACATGACTTGTGACATCAAGAGATCATGCAGAGTGCTAATGTTGTCCCAGCCTGGAAGAAACACTAGAATTGCACCATCCTATATATAAGTGAGGGAGTGAAGGGAAAAGGGGTTAGAGTTAATTATGCTACGCAAAGAACCAGCTACTTGCACAGTAACACATACATGTTGGATAGGTGATATTTGGAACAACGTTCGTAAGATGGTTTTCTATAAAAGTTAGCTGCATCTATCCATCAAAATGTTACAAATAAAAATAGGATTTTAAAAATTTTCCCCTGCGGTGTTTTAAATACAGCCATGTCAACACTAGAAGAATTTGAGCTGCAAATAAAAGAGAGAAACTAGTGTGTAATTTTCAACACAGGAAGAACAATACACAAAAAGCAACTTATGCTCATAATCCACAGGTTAAATGGTCTATCAAGTGAAATATTAAATTATTTGCTTTTTTTAATAATCAAAATTCTCTTTAAGGAATCAGCCAAGGCATCAGCTCTTCTGCAGATGTTTTTGAACACAGAAACAAATATGTAACTTCAGGTTATGACATCCTACATACATGTTACCTACGGTAACTCACTTCATGTTTGTCACTGCTTCAGGCACAGGATCCTTCTGATAATTGATAATCTGATAATGTTAATGCACATTTGGGGAAAACTACTAACACAGTTGTATTAACTACTGATTTTGACAAGCTGAAAGCTGGAAGAGCCTCCTAGTGCTAGACTGTATAAAAATTCAGTCTTCATAGCATCTTAAGTCATAATTAGATTACTCGGGCAGAAAACCCATTAAAGCCAACTGCACAGTGTAGATATGAGGCAGTGAACATCGACTCTTAGGTACTGCTCTTGCCCTCTCCCTCCCATCGCTGAGGAATTAAGACTGGAGATTTAGTTGTACACTAAAAAGGTTTTCAGACAGTTTTCTACAGCTATTTCACAAAACATTAACTTTTACTACAGATTACAATGAATACTATCTTTGACAAACATGTACACAGTCACAGAAACTACTAAACATTAAAATTTCATTTGTAATTATACTACTTTCCATCAAATAACTAAGATGTATAATTAATTTGAAGGCTTATTTAAAAGCTTAGTCAAAAGAAAAAAAAAAGCAGCAGAAATCTAAAGCAAAATGGCACCCAAACCTTCACGTATCCACCCCATTTTAGTTACAGGACAATCTCTACTGTCAGTGCAAAAAGTCAGGCTCTTCCTTTTCCCCCCGCCCCCCCGTTCAGAAGGGACCACAAATGAGCACATCGAATGCACTGGTAAATTCTCCACGTTTCTTATGTGCCTAGCCCTTATTAGTATCCACAACCCCTATTCAAGAAAATGCTTAGATGTGTGCTCCCCTTCAAACGTGGGTTCTGTCCCACCATTTCAACAAAATGCTGTAATTAACTACATTCTGAACTCAGGGCTTAAATAGTAAGTAGATATTTAAAGCTGTTAAGATGACTTCTCTGAAGAGCAAAACAATTTTTTTTTCCTTCTTTCTATCTGTACGATAAGCCAAACTATCAGCTCTGACATTCTCAACCGCCACCGATCACAATTCAGTCACATCATTGAAATGTGACGATAGGAGACAGCAGTGTACCTCTTCTTCCAGAACGATGTGTCTGATAAGCGCTGCTATAAGGTCCAGGTCGACCTTGTCATCATCCATCATTTCCAAGGCATCTATAGTGCTTGCCGAATACCTACAGGTGTTGATAGCACACATGTTGGGAACTTAGGAACATATGAAGCCATGCACTCATGTTTCTCTTGCAGGGCTCTGCAATCACGCATCTGTGTAACTCGTTACTGATCACTGTATTTCTTTGCCTGTACTCTTGAGATTTAGTTTAGTGCAATTATTGCTGGTTTAGAACAGTAAATTTAAGAATTACCACATTATGACTGAACTGCGTTTGAAGCATTCACTGGATCTCTCTCCTCCTCGTGGATTAGCTAGGACCTAACAATCAGAGTTCACCCTTCAATCTACTTCTCGTTCACAGTGAGTACTGGAGGCATCTCATCTGTCCTGCACTTTGATCTCGTGAAAGCTAACACTATGAAAAGAATTGCTAATTGCTTCTAAAGACATGCTGGGAAAGGAAAGGAGGAGTAGAAATGGGATGAGCAGAGCATGGGATAAGCCAGACAGATATAGCACTGAGGACACTTCCCTTAGAAAAGAGAAATTAAACCAAGCCACCTATATTCATTATTGTTACCAAGCTGGATACATAGACAGTCCATATATAGACAGTCCCAAAACACAGAGGACAAATAAGACAGGAGAAAACCAGGAAGACTCTGTTCCTGAAATAAATCAGCCAGGCTATACAATTAATCAACGTATCCAGATTACCAAAGTAGTCAAATACTGGTAATCAAAAGAATGTTTCAAGTGGGCAATCTCTACTAGGTGCTCAAAACACAAAATTATTTAGCTTGGGTTTAAACCACTCTAGAGGAGTATTAGGATATTCTGAGGAAAAGGTGGTGACGGGCTTTTTTGTTTTGTTGGGTTTGGAGGGTTTTTTCTTTTGTTTGTATGTTTGGGGTTTTTTTTTGTTTTATTATTATTATTATTTAAACCAGCTCATTTTGTATTATGTTAATTATGAGACTAAAATACTGCGAGATCTCTCTCAAAGAAAAAAAAAATAATGAAGGGGAGAATTCATCAGAAGAGAACTACTGACCAAAGCTCAAGAAGCCTGATATTATGCTGCAGACTGTAACGGACACCACCACCACCACCAGCAAGCAACTCTACACCTGTAAGTTCTCTTACGGTTTGCACATGCAAAGGAAGCTAATTCTCTGCAATAACTCTAAAGTACTTCAACAGTTGCCAGCCAACTGTACGGGCAATTTCATCGTTACTGTTTTCCACAGTGGCAACTATCACATCGTTAATAAAAGCACAGTAATAGAATACAGCATTCATTTATGTCTCTCAGTCAAGAAGCATCTAAAAACTTAATGCAAAAGAGTAACTTGAGGACAACCTGCCCCGCAGCTGCCTTAAGTAGTCTGGCCATCGTTCCCTGTAAATCTCCTCTTTTTCTTCTTTTTCTGGTCTGCTTATGTGTCCTTGCATGAAGCCTTTCTTCCACCGTGGCCGACGGTCTGTATTTTCTGGAGTATACCTTTAAATTTAAATAACAAACATAATTCAGTTTTGGAACTACAGTAATTTAAAGCTAGCTGCATAGTAGTTTTACAAACTATGGGCAACATGCCGTGCTTTAGCTATATCATGTAAATAAGATTCTTAAAATTTATTTTCTGAAAGAAATCTTACTTACGATGACAGGTACCAACTCTAGTAAGCATGAGAACATGTAGAAAAAAAGACTGAACAAACAGGAAGAGTAGCTTGATTTAGTAGTCTGAAAATTCACCACACTGAAAAGACAGACAAGTGGGTTTTTTTCTCCTCATGCCCCCATCTCCAGGTAGCTTTGTATCATTTTTAATTACAGTAAAAGCTACTAAACTTCCCATTAAAATTTTTGCTGTTGAAGAAGCACAGCTAATTTTTCCACTGGTTAACTACACAAAGATAATCTTTCAGAAGACATACTGAGCAAAAAACCCTAAAACATTATCTATAATGGTCTTCAGAAAACACACTTACCTCAACTTCTCAATTACATCTTCAAGAAGATACTCCACCACAGGGAAAGTGAACCCAGGTATGTGAATCATTGGACAATTATCTGTTGAGGAAGGCACAATTCAGTTTTAAAACAGCAGATAAAATACTGTACTGAAATAATGGAGGCAATAAACATTCTTCACTATTTTTGCTATATAGTTGCCAAGTCTAAAGGGGTTTTCTGTTGATTTTTAAATTCTCAAAAGAAGGTACAAAATTCAATTCCAAATAACGTTGCTGAATAAAAAAAACCCACAGGCAGCAAACAGTATATTGCTCTCCACCATGTTCATCTGGTGCCAGCTGCTGCACAAAGCTGGAAGACTGAGCAACTGAAGGCTTCAGTCTGGTTGCCCACTCACACCCAGACTTCTAAAGTATGGTAAACATTAGTAATTTATTTTAGTATGAAAACACTCTGCTGAGTCCACTTCCACAATAGGTCTGAAAAGCAAATACAGAAGCAATACATGCCCAGGATGCGCTAAAACGAAGGGAATAAGCATCTCCAACAGTTGGCAATTATTTGTAAAACTCAAGCCATTACCTCTTTTGATAAAAAGCAAACCTAAAATTTGAGAACTACATTATAACATAGAAGCCTAAATTACTTAAGAGGAACTTTGACAGAAAGCATTTCACCTACCAAAATACTCCGAAAACTTCTCCGCATTTAAAGTAGCACTCATTAGTATTACTTTCAGATCCAAACGAATATTCAAAAGATCTTTAATAATGCTCATTAAAACATCTGACTGAAGATTTCTTTCATGGATTTCATCAAGGACTACATGACTAATGCTGGACAAATGCCTAAAACAGAAGAGGAGGAAGTTAAAACATTTGTTTTTAGCAAAATTAAAAAAACAGAGCTGAGACTGTAAGAAGCAGCTCAGTAGTCAAGTCGTATCATAATTGTAGTCAGTTTCTTATTAAATAGGATAACTTACTTATCTGACTGGAGCCACTGTAGGACAATCCCTGTGGTACAGTATAAAATTGAACCTTGTTTCCTTGGTAACCGACTGAAAGAGATACATTAAGAATGCCTCAGTTTTCTTCCGTATTTTATAAAGTACTTTAAAAGCTTAAAATCAAAATGCAGGTAGTCATTATAGACACTATGAATTACGCCTCTAACTTGCTCACTTACAGTTCAGTTGGAGGAGCAAGGCACCGGGCCACAGTAGCAGCATTTTTGATGACGGAGAATGAACTACTTGTGATCTGCCAGAAGCCCTGACTTCCCAGATATCTTTTGTCATCATCTGCACATCGATCTGCTGACCCCAAATTCCTGCAGCTATCTAAGCTCAGCGCAGACAACAGCTTAATTTACAGCAGCATAACATGCTTGATTAAACAGTAAAGAAAAATAGGAGATTCTATAAACTCAAAATAAAATGTTGAGGACTAAGCAACTGTCACCTCTCACAGCAGTTTTTCTTCAACAGTAATTGAGATTCCATTATTTGCTAGTAAGATTTCAGGTATTTTTTTTTCAATTACAGATGACTCCAAATATAATAGCTTTTGCTCTACAGCACTAGGTCTACAATCTCCTGTCAATGCACCTAACTTTTATTACCTGATCCCAGTGGGATTACTCAACAGGCAAGTGTAGCAAATACATAGCTTTCCACAGCAATATGGCTTATAACATTCTCTTCTTTAGCATTTCCATTTTATCTTGAAATTCACAGATTTAGGGACATCAGTTTCATTGCTATCTATAGCTGAACCTTTTAGCTGAACTGATAAAAGGACTTACTAGACAACGTACAACTTGGTGCTACCCATTGTTACATGCTACATAAAATACAGTGATCACACTCAAACATTTTGCTACATTTCAAAAACCTTATTCCTCACACCAGCTATTTTCAGAGGAATCCCTTTTGGAGAAGATACCAGAATGAAAGCAGTCATCTATGTTAAGAACTTCTTTTCAAGTTTTCTTGCTTGAATAGATGCCACTATACACGAATGCGTAAAAACTGCCAAGGGAGCCTCTCTTACCTCTGCAGACGAATTTGGTATCCTGTACTCTTGCCATTACCACATGCTTCTGCCCTTTCAGCAGCAACTCTCTCAGCAACCTTAAAAAATAAGTAAAATCAAAATAGTGCATTAAATAAAACAAAATTAAAATAAAATCCCACCAGGCAAGCTATGATTTAGCTACCTATTAGGAGGAAATACCTAGAACCAAAATGTTATGTAAAGAACAAAAAAACACCCTGAAAATCACTTTTGCTCCTCCACTGAGAACAGCATTTCCTATCAGCAACCCAAGAACAGGTTTGCAACCCAGGATGTATTTTAAAGGAACACAACCATTATTAAGCATTAGCAATACAATCACCCTTTTGACAGGGTGAACTTTTCGTCAGAGCAAGTAATGTTCTGTAATTTTCTGACACTTAACTATCAGGAAGGGTAATTACTGTGCACTTAAAGGCCAAACTCTTTCTTGCTCATTATTACACCTCCAAAGGGCCTGACACAACATTAGTTTTTACCTTTATTCACATCTGCACTGCCCAAATATATTAAAATCACAAACAGAAAGTGATTAAATTCAGGGAAGAATGAAGCTTGCCATGCCAGTACTCTGCTAATGACCAAAATTTATGAAGTATCAAATTAGTGTATATTAACAAAATTGTCATATGCAATAGAATCTAAGGTGACTGAAAACGAACACACGAAAAGCCCCCTTCAATGTCCACTACAGACGGAATGTTTATCTTGAGTTTTAAATTTAGTATGAGTACATGTGATGGCAGAGCAGTTTCTTTGAGAGGTGTACAGCACCTACCTGGTCATTTGGAATTTTTTCAGATCTTAACTTCAAATAATCTAGCAGACTGTACACCCAGTTCATAAGCTAGCCCATGGATCCTACCTAGGTCCAGTGAGAAATGTATTTTCACGTAATGAGTCTGAGTAAGGCAGTAATTTCTCCTCAGATTTATTGGGGGGGGGGGCAAATCACAAGAAGTTACTCAGTTTGTCAAAACGGCACTTACCGAGATAGCGCTGATCCTCCTAGGCTGAGTACAAACAATCCTGCATGTAGACCCTTTCCCTCGCTCTATGTAATCATCCAAGATGAACTGTGTAACTTGGGTTGTCTTTCCACAACCAGTTTCACCACTTATCACAGTTACTCGATTATTATTTATAAGGTTTACAAGTTCCTGTTTCCAAAAAGAAAGTATTTATTGTACTACTGTTCAAAACAGATTTCAGAAGGATTTGGCAATTCTCTACTACTGTGCAGTGAACTTAGGAGAAACTGTCATAGCAACTAAAGAAACAGATACTCATCTGTTTCTCATAATACTAAAAAAGTGTAGTTTAAACCACACAGGTAATTTCTGCACATTTGCGCTTCACATGTGTTAAGGTTTAAAGCATATCAAATCTGAATACTAGCTTCAAATACTTAAGATCCTGTATGAAAACAACATAAAATCACTAAAACAAAAGCCCGAAACACATTTTTAAACTTTTCTCGCTCCTACTTGCCTTCTATGTCTCTTTGGTGACTGAAAACAAGTATTTTCCCTGTTGGACTCTAAGACTGTACCAACTGAAGATTTTCAGCGTGGTATTTTAACATTTCTTATACCAACAGGAACAGATTTCTTACACTCCCAGCCTCTATCTCTCTATCCAAAGGATTGTAAAGGGGAGTACAACTATTAGAAACACACACCAACAGGAAGGACCACATTATGCCAAATACGTTAACTTTAGAAAGGAAGGTCACTAATCATTCATTGAACCTACAAAAGAAGATATAACTGAATACTCAATTTCTATTTCATACAGGTGACAACAAATGAAGAATTAACATCAATTAATAATAACCCATACTATCACGGATGTTGTACTCTTGACTGGGAAACTAATGGCAGCAAGAGTCAGCAGTACAGCCATTAAGTCTGTGATCAAAAAAGGGTTAGTCAGCATTTTACTAAATTCTAAATTGGGCAAGTGTTCAACAAAAGGCCAAAATTGTATATTATGTAAGAAAAATAAAGCGTGACAACTTACGTAGTGGCCAATTACTCTATAAAAAAATCCAAGTAACTAGGAACATTCCCTAGAAGTTTAACTGACAGAGAAAGAAAAGATCTATACTTTAAGAAAAAAAAAAAAAAAAAAGGAAAAAAAAAAGGTACTTCAAGGTATCTAGTAAACAATACCATTTCCATGAATGCTGCTGCCCCTACCGATAAAACTGTATATAGCCCCACAGCACTTCACCCTCTTCATGAAGCAGTGAACCTGAGCTACTTTCTGGAAAGAAGTCAAACCCAGTGTCAGAATTTGGGAGGCTTCAGCACCTTCATAAAAGGCAACAAAGGTTTCCTGTTAGTCCAAGTCACACAATCGTTTTCTCCTATTTTACAACAGAGAAACAGAAACCCATATTCTTTCAAATGAAACACGTTTACCTGTCTCATCCCATATGAAGGGAGTTTCTCTCGGAATCTCTGAAAGAAAACAGCAGTACATACCTTTAAGCACCTTTTCAACACTGAACTAATACAACAGATTTCATCTACAATCTAGGCTAAGCTGTGAAATAACATGACAAACTGTTCAGCTAAAACTTACATAAACATGGGCCCACTAAAAGTAAGTTTAATTCTATGCATGTTTTCGGTTTCATTAAAATCATTTAAAACCAACTGCTCAGTACATGAAGAGGTATGTATATACAGTTGCAAGACTAGGGCCTTGTATCGAAGGGAGCACTGTCTGTTCATGGTAAGACTGCTTTATTTGACAACCTTATATATGGCTATTAGAACAACATAAACTATGTTTTTAAGAGGCAATTCCTTGAGAGCTCATTTTTGTGCTTTCAGATTTAGACATAAATGTGGCGATACAATCTATTAAAAAAGAAAACCAAACCCAAAGCCTCCATCCAACTAAACAATGCGAAACTTCAGACTTTAGATGCTATGCAATCAAAAACTAACTGAAAGTCTGTTTTTAAATTGCTGTCCTATTGATAGGTATGCATTTTATAAATGCTGAAGGCAATTTTTAGCAAAAGTAACATCATTACAACTTCCTAGTAAATAAACTGCAAGAATTTATGTTTTCAGGTTAATTTAAAAAAAAAAAAAGGAAACAAAAACACAAACCCAAAACCCAGTTAAAAGGTTTCTACTTAACATGGAAAAGTACCTGCATTTCAATGTATCTAGGATCAGATTTCTTCTTTCTTAAGTCTTCTTTAAGCTGCTCATCTAAATCAGTATCTTGTCCACTTTTTTCAAAAAGATATTCCACATCCCGATCAAGAAATGTTTTTTCCAAAGCTGGTCTCTGTCTTACAGGAGCTTTTTCAGCATCTGGTTTCACTTTTGCAGGCTGTTCTGGAGTAGGTCTGAAATAAGTGCAGAGAAGACACACTTCAAAGATTACCCAGGATGCGCTGGGCCACTGCGAAGAGTCCATTCAAGGCAAACCACAAATCCATTTTTGAGACATTACATCCACAAGTTACATTATGTTCTTATGGCCTGATGGTCAAGTATGTCATTAAAACAAGTAAAGTCTGAAAATCACCAGCCATCAAAAATACTACATCAGTATCCAGAACTGTAATGTGTTCTTTTATGTGAAATGAAGCTAACAAAGCAACAAAACATCTCCAGAGAATTACTGCTTAACCTGCTGTCGGAACCACTGCCCTGTAACTGGATCATTCAGCCAAAAAGGCCCAAACACCTTGTTTTAGTGGACTGCGAGTAACACACGTTATTATTTAAAATCCTTTACGTGCAAAAAACAGACCCTGGTTCAGAGAGACCGAGAAAACATTCTGAGACTTCACAGTAACTGAAAAATGAATGCCTGCTCTGGAAGAGCAATTCCAGAGGGCTGGGGAACTTAAAAATTCCATACATCTACTCTAGTAGGCCTGGAAATCAATTACAGGATTTTATGATTTAAAGTAAAAATGTAACACCCCCAACTCAGCAATGATTTGGAAGAGTTTTACGGCCATGGTTACAGCTGACTCTTTCAGCATGACAATATGCGCGGCAAGAACCCAGAACCCTCGCTAATGTAATTCACTGACTAAGTGCAAATAACTTCTGATACATCTTCTTGCAAGTTTGTGGGAAATCTGTTTGTTGCAAAGTAAATAAAACCATTAGTACTGGTTTCTCTTTACCCTTCTTCGTCCCCAGACCACCACGACATGGCCTCTTGCTCCTTCTCATTTCTCGTTTGGACAGTGCTCAACAGCTGCACGATCTGCTCCTCCCGGCGCTCATCCATGCGCACCACAGCTCTCTGGTGAAGAGGGGAACACAACTGTCACCGGCCAGATGTTACACATCAACCACCAGCAACTCGCCAAGCTCTTCCCCAGGCGTAATGTCACCGCGCAGACACCGGCCTCCCCGCGCCGCCGCCCCCCACCTGCTGCCGGTCCGTCTCCTTGCTCTTCTGGCCCTGCTTCCGCGCGTACCACAGCCCGATCTCGCGGCCCTTGAGGTGGCTGGGATGGCGGCCCCTGCCGCCGCCGCGGCCCCCGTGGCCCCCCGCGGAGGAGGAGGAGGAGGAGGAGGAAGGGGCCGAGGCAGACCCGCCATCGCCGCCGCGGCCCCGGCCCCGGCCCCAGTCCCGGCGGTGCTCGTAGCTCATGGCCGCCCTGCAGCCGGCTCGCCCCACGGCCGCCCCCCGCCCCATCCGCCGCCTCACTTCCGCCTGCCCCGCGCCGCCCCGCCCCCGGTTCGAGCCCCGCGTCCTGCGGGTGCCGAACGTGCTGCGCACCGCCTACCGGGACGGCAGCGCCGCGCACCTGAGGGCGATGCGCAGTCGCGATTAAATAAGGCAATATATTCACAGCAGTATGCCCCTGCAGCTCACCTTGCACGCCTGCCTCCTCTCGTGTCAATGTACAGGCCCTGAAGCTTTGAGGTCCCTTTCTGAGGCCTCCGAGAGGATTTTAAGGACGCGTTCCGTGTCGGTCCCCATCATTACATGTGGCGTTGCCACCCTTTCTCTGTACCGGGTCGGTATTCCTGTTGTTTCTTATTAAAATAAAACTGACGTATTTCAGTAGCTACCAGTTCTGGGTCTGCCGGCTGATTGCTGCTTTATGTGGCATACCTTGTCCACGTTCTCCAGGCTTAAATTAAACCTTTTAAATCAGATGAAATTACTCAGATTTATTACTCTTTCAACAGTTAATTAATGTTCTTTTTGTTTCCTTGAATACCGCTGTGAAGCTATAAATGCTTCTTCAATCTCATCTTTTTACGTGTTGTTTCACCATTTCTCCTTTGTTGGTATAATTTACATTTGTTTAAAAATTACTAGCATTCACATCTCTGCAATACAATGTTATACACTGATGTGCAAACTTGGTCCAGGTAAAGGACTCCCTTTCAAAGGAAACCATTTTCTCTTTTTTTTTTTTTTTTTTTTTCCCCCTCTGCCTACAGTTTACCTACAGATAATCCAGCAACTCCCAGCAGTTGGCTATGGAAAAGAAAGAAGAACTAAGTGATTGAGTTAAAGATCTGGTTTTGGTTTTTTTTCCTTTCCCCTCACAAAATGCTTTAAGCACCCAAGTAGCCAGCTGACTGGCTGCTAGGTTTATTCTTTTCCATGCTTAAAATGCTTATCTCTATGGCCTTAAAACACGAAACCAAAATCACAATGCTTTGTCGCAGCATACATCTGTAGCCTTTTACTCAAAGACGCCTCCGGTGACGGAGGTGACAAGGCAGCCACCGGAACCCTTCTCAGGGACCGTGGCAGTAGGTGGCAGATGGCTGAATAGGGACTGTTCCTCCAAGGATGAAATGGCACTGCGCTGGGGATGAGACCCCCGGTGACCTGTACAGATCTACCAATTCCCCAGCGCGCATCTGTACATCTACAAAGCGGCACGGCACCATGCCACAGCCCTGCACAGGAGGGCTAGTGCAAGAAACATCATGTGGGTCTTCTTCTGGCTATACCCAGTTTCAGGTACAAGGAAATCTCAAGAAAAGCTCAGATTTTCACTTTAATAGAGACAAGTAAGGGGTAGAGAGCAAGATCTGTGAGCCATCAGCACCAGGAGTAGCTGCACTCAGGGTGAGGTTACCTGGAGACAAGAGGGAAAAGGAGGGGCCAAGGGCGAGTACAAGAGCTAGAAGATACTGAGGAAGATCATCTGAAAGGCAGATTACAGGAAGGAGCATGGGGAAGAAATGAGAAATCTAGGAGGAAATATACTCCTCCTCTTCTCGCTCTGCATCTGGAGCTTAACACAGCCCAGGGAAGCACACTCCGTGACTTCCCCGCGTTCGTCACTACACAGACCAACACAAATTTCATGGCATTCTTCGAAAGTCTCACAGTGACAACCGATTAGGGAGTAAAAAAGAGCCAAAGAAAATCAGCACAAAGTAAGTTCTCAGAAATCTAAGAAATGTTAAAAGACCCCCTGTTGAAATACATCACTGGCATACCTAGACAGGCCAAACGAGGGAGGATGGCCCACGTCCTTCCGAAAGCGTGGAGGGGGCAGGATACCTGGTGGTGGGAAAACGCATCCCGCTGCTCAGGTATGAGCTTTCCTGTCCGTGGCACAACATTGCCCCCACACAAATGGACTTGCCTTCTGGGCCTTCTTTAGCCTGTAGGTGAATATAAATTCAGGTAGTTATGATCTTTAGTTGTGTTATTTAGATATACCAGGACAGGAGATGTGTCTGATGCTAATCTGAAACCCGTGAGGCCAGGAAGGAAATGGCTCCTGGTGACCACCCATGTACGACACACCAGCAGCCAGGGCTGATAGTATGTCCTGTCAGCAGTGCATGTGGCCGCACTCTCAGATGCCAGCTGACTTAGTCGCGGGTCATGTTAGGCTCTGCATGCCTAAGGAAGCTGTCAGAAAGCTGGTTTTGTCTGTTTTATCTCCTTAAAATCATTGAAGAAAATGTTCTCGGGTTACCTTGAATCACTCAGGTGACTTGAACAGATGTACTCTGTTTGATCCTGGATCCCTCCATGATAGTGTATCTGGGCACCTAAGCAGTGCACACGTTTGAAATAAATAGGATTTCAGTGTGAGAGGAAATTTCCATATGCACGCATGTAGCTACTGCATTTCAGCCGTGCCTTTTTGTCTCCTTCTGTTTAACCAGCACTGCAAAAAAACCCACACATTCTAAAGAAAACATTACAAATCCAGAATTTTTAGTAAGTTTGTAGATTTAGATATTGGAAAGATAGTAAATGTGCATCAATTCATGTAAAGATTATTTTCTAATACATATGAAAAGATACATTTCTTGAAATGCTCTCAGTGGTTTGCATGTTACTGGGCCTTTTCAACTCCTTTTAACCATTGTTCACATTCAGTTCTCATCATTTCCGCCATCGTGAGGTAAAGTAATGCATCTGTACATAAGGGTGTCTACGCAGCAGCATGCCCTCAGAGGACAGAAGATAGCGTTCTCCTTTCAGTACTTTGAAGTGAGACTCCTCGAAATCACATTCCTAATGAGGAAACACGTTAGGTAGACACTGAGAAGGGGCAGACACAACAGAAGAGGATCCCACGTAACAGCTCTCTATCCAGTGAGTGTATCTTGCTACTGCACACCAGCAGTACTGCAGCCAACAGGACTGCCTCCAGCACTGAAGATTGTGCGTGCAAGGACAGAAAGGCTTTAAAATTCAGTTTGTTTTATAAAATATACAGTGTACAACATACAGGAGCAGATACAGATACTGTAATTCTTATAGGAGCTGTTGCTGGAGTCCAGAAAAGCAGAATTTACTATGCTCTGAGACACCTAAATCTGCAAAATTCATTAAAAGAGAGGAACATAATGTTCAAACACTCATCTTGGAAATCACTACAGTGATACATACCAGGAAGTGAAATCATGTTCCAGAAACTATGCACTAGCCCCAAATCTATAAAGGTAAAAAACCATATAGGTAACATTTATTACTTTCTATGAAATTATTGTCTTTTGAAATAGTATGATGCTGTAAAATATATTTTCTATCAAGATGAATATAGCAAATCTGCATTCCAGTACCTGGCTATATCTTTTTCTTCAAGAAGCACAATCCTTTGAGGCACTTGGGATTCTGGGGGCTGGCCTTGCATATTACAGATTTATTTTTCTTGTAGCTCTGTTAACATAATGTTATTCTCAGCATACATGAGTGCCACTGAAAAGAAACTCTGATGCACTGGATATACTGCTTACCAAAGATTATCTCAAAAAGTATTTCCTTGCTTCTTGTTTTCTATCCTTTGCATTATTCAACAACCCACACCCTAAGAGGAAGGGAAATGTGGGCACTGTTTCAAGTCACATTTTCCAAGGGACTTTTTTCAGTCAGTTGCTGTGGTGTCTGAACAGAGATGAGGCCTCTTTCAAGTCACCTTCAAACGGTCATTGACAAACACTTTGCCCTCAAATGACAAGCTGTCACTGAAATACGTTAAAAGGTCAGACAGGGGAAAAACAACAGAGGAGGAAGATTTTTTTTTTCCTTAAAAACACTTACAAAATAATTGTTATAAAAAGTAAGTCCAAAGGATAAATGAAGACACCTTAGCACTTACGTGAATAAACAAACCAGGAGCAAATTTTCTCAAACAGCAAGTTTTCCAGTGCACTGTGCAAGAAGCTGGTATCTACTCAGTAATTACAACTTGGGTTTACAGACACTTTAAATTGTTTAATGATATGCACCATTTAGAGAAAAAAAAAAGAAAAATCAGACATTTGTACATTATCAAATTTACAGATTCATCAAATAAAATCTATGTTTCATTACAGCAGCAAGACAACACTCTACAATAAGGTCAAGCTCTAGGTCATAGCTATGCAGAATTTTAATGCCTCCAAATTTGAACCCTTTGTAAATACATTCATCAGAGATTTAACACACCAGCCTGTAATCTCATTAACATAGTCCAAATCACCTCCAGAGAACACAGAACACCTGACCAAACCGAAGTTGCAATGGATGCATTCTCCATCACAACTTTGCTACCTTTATCTGGATCGAGCATGTTTGTTGCTATAAAGATACTTTCTGCGTTCCTTCTACAGAACATGGAAAAGCAACATAGTCAGAGACAGCAGAATGTTTCTCTGCTCTACATGTATGGATACAATTTTATTCAATAGACTCACCGCTTGTTCTTACTTCTACTGTAGATTCTTTCTAGTAGAAACTTCTACTGTAGTTTCTTGCTAAATATAACATGGCATCCTAGTGGAACTAAGAGCCTTGAGGCAATCTCAACGAGAGCCCTTGTTTTCACCTTGGAAAGGCAGCATACGGAAAGCAGAACTTGTAGAGCAATCCCTCTCTATCACAGCAACCTGCAGTCTTTGACCCTGATTTTCTTCAGTGCTACATCACTGTCCCTCCAGTGCAGCCCCACTGATTGTGATGGCAGGCCTGATTTATGTTGAAGTGAGAAGACAAGTCGCCTGCTTGTTTTTATGCCTCTGTTTCAAATGCTGAGTCCAAACAGACACAGTATTTGGCTCTTTTGCTCCGTCCATGCATATCCCATTAAGGAATCCTGAATACGGTTGTGCTTATATTCCCTTGCATTGTCCCCACTGAGTGGAAAACAGGGTGACTGCAGACCCCTACATGATTGTGTCATCACACTTACCACTTGAAATGAAACCTATTCCTTAAAGAAGCAGTGTAATTTTTAATCAAACTGCTGAAAGTCCTGAGAGTGTATTTACTTCTGTTTAACTGAAATGAATGACACACCCTCAGAAAAAGAGCTCTCAGTTAAAATGCATTAGCATTTCAAGAAAATGCAGCGTATTTAATGTAAGACTTGAGGACTCCATTCACTGTTTCCACCTTGACTTGTCTGAATTTGACACAAATTACAGAGTATTCACTGGTTTTATTTTGGCTTCACATGGGTCTTGAGGAAGAAAATGACACTGTAAAACTATTCCTTGCTTAGGGATGACTCAGACATGAAGAATTATTCAAATTAATTTTGACATTCTAGCTCTTCAAACATTTCAAATGCTGCCTTTATCTAGATCAAGTTGCAAATATTCTGTAAGATTGGGAAACTTCTTAGCTTGGTAAGAGATCACAGAGGCAAAAGAAGGGGACTCTTCAAAGTAACTGGCATAAAATTAACCAACATCTGTCATGTATGATCAGAGAAATGTCAACCATGAGAACACTCGTAAGTTTCACAACGTGGTATTTACAAAATGTGCATGCTTATGTTTCAGCCCATACTTAAAAGACCTACGGTGGCCACTTACAGAGGTATTACATATGAAACATGTCTAGAGCAGTAGAAAATTAAACCATTTACATATCTCTAATCCTCTGCTTCATCAACTAAATGAGCTAGTCTTAGGTTTGGGCTACATTTTGTCTGAGAAATGTTTCAAGTCTGACACATCAGCAAGAGTATAATTGCAAGCCAGCCAGAACTATTGTAACTTCACGCTGTGGAGCTGCTCCCTCATTTCCTGCAGGTTCCCACAGACAGATCACCCAGTGCCAACAAGCAACCAAAGCCGTTTTTTCAGACATTTTTTAGGATTCATTTTAGACACACATGTTCCTCAAATAAACAGATAAATAAATAACTTGAAATTCACTATGCAGTTTTAATCAATTTAACATTGTACCCAAATAAAATTAATTTATACATTAGGACAAAACAGTTGATGTTGTACTTGCTAGGGTAACTTGAGTCAAGAGAAGCAACGCCTGTCAGATCAGCTTACAAGTCTCGATTGAATGCCTTTTAATTGCTGTTGCCATCTTCTTCACATTTTCTGTATGCTTTATTCAAAATTTGTATTTCTTCCTGATAACCACCTCTTTCCATATGCTGCTTTTTACTATTCTGCCGATGAGCTTCGACAGTGTCTGGAATTGATATGTTAATATCACTGTCAGGATTGCTTGATGGTATGAAGAGAGAGTAGGAGGCAGTTTCCCCTAAATCACAGGAGACAAACCTGTTTTCCTTCCGTGAGTAACGTAAGGATGGAGACCTTACCTGTGTGGAGGACTGGCTGATATTACTGATGATTGACACAGTATCCAGGGCCTCTTCATTGTCACAAATTTCAAGTACCTCTAAATGAATTTTAACACTTGTGTCAGCAAGCGTATTAGGAGACTCCTCTGGGTTTGGCTCGTGACCAACACTTTTAGATCGATATGCTTCGATTTTCTTTGATGCAGGTGCTATTTTTTGCCCTTTGGTGCTTACCTCATACGTAGATAAAGAGAGCGTTTTTCCCGTGGGTGCCTGAAGAGATACAGTTCCTTGAAATGCACACAGAGGGATAGTTAAGGCCCCACCTGATCGCTGCAAAAAGAAAGAATGACCATTATGTAATGCTAATTTTTGAAGTTAGAATCCACCATAAATAAGCCAATTATGCTTAGTTTGTTGACTTATTTTACTGACTCTTCCTTGCATTATTTTAGAAACCTGATATTACTTTAAGGAGTAGAAAGGTGTTTTCTAATTACACACTTTAGTATAAAAAATGAAGTCCCAGTGATTGTGACTGAACTACAGCTTATGGACACACACACACACACTTCATTAGAATAGTCTACACTTAACGTTTCATTGCAACCAGTCCACAACAGCACAGCCAGCACTAGCAGGCACCTCTCCAGCTAGTACTCACAGGCACCTCTGAAAGTGCTTTCACCCTGCTTAAATCAGATCAAGACACTGATCTCCTAGAGCTTCTCATGCAGTGACCAAAAGAAAAGAAATGACACCAGAGGACTGTTCAAAACCAGGACCTTATGCTGACAACATCTGTATCCCTTGGGCACCCTCTTTTAATTAGTCTCAATTACATTAAGTGCCTAAAGTCAGACAGCTTAGCGACCAAGCTGAATTTTCCAAAACAACTTGTCAGGTATTAGTTGTCATGGTGTAACCCCGTCCAGCAACGCAGCCCCAGGCAGCTGCTCGCTCACTCCCCACTGTGGGGTGGGGGGAGAATTGGGAGGGTGAAAGGGAGAAAACCGGTGGGCTGAGATAAAGGCAGTTCAATAGCTAAAGCAAAAACCATTCGCGCAAGCAAAGCACAACAAGGAATTCATTCACCACTTCCCATGGGCAGGCAGGTGTTCAGCCACCTCCAGGAAAGCCGGGCTCCATCACATGCAACAGTTACTTGGGAAGACAAACACCATCCCTCTGAATGTCCCCCCATCCTTCTTCTCCCCCCAGCTTTACATGCTGAGCACGATGTCATATGGCATGGAATATCTCTTGGGTCAGCTGGGGTCAGCTGTACTGGCTGGGTCCCCCTACAACTCCTCACGTGCCCCCAGCCTGCTCGCTGTGGGTGGGGTGAGGAGCAGAAAAGCCCTGGGCTCTGTGTAAGCACTGCTTGATGATACCATCCCTGTATTATCAACACCGTTTTCAGCACAAATCCAAAACATGGCCCCATACCAGCTACTACAAAGAAAATTAAACTCTACCCCAGCCCAAATCAGCACATTATTCAAGGAACTTTTTTGTGCGTTTAATTTTGTAGTGTAAATAATGTTCATGCAACGGTATCAGTTGGACATCTATAACAAGGATTTACAGTGCCACTACCCTGAGGGCCAGAGGGAAGATCCAGAACCTCACTGCCAAACACATTTCACAAGGGTTCTAGAAGTCAATATAGGACATCTCTTCTAGAACAAAGCTGAATTTATCAGTAGAGAATTTTTGACACACTTGAAAACAGAGAAAGAAAATTCAGTTATGGCTCTGCAGTACTAAAGGTCATGCTCAAACCAAGTGTTTTTATCAGTTGCAATGAAAATATTGTTTCAGAGGCTGTAAATACATAAAAGCATTACACAAAGAAATCACTGTGAGTGCCTGTGTGGAGAACAAAGGACATGGCTTGCTCATATTGGACTGTGGTAGCTGACTAAGTGGTAGATTTTTACACATGTTCCCTTCCATAATGCTGCAAGACAGACCCTGACTCCTCCTCTCATGCTCCAAAGACTGTCATTTTTAACTGTGGAAGTTGTCCATTCAGTGACTCATGCTCAGTGACTCATTGGTGGCAGAAGTAGACACACACAGCAAAGAAACACCAGACTCAGGTTCTGGAGAATCTCACTGAGGGCTAATCCATTGCTCTGTCCTCATCTGTTTGCTACAGCTGGGCTTTGACTTTTTACTGAGAAGGGCAGGGATTACTATTTGAAACCTTGCTCTTACTCACTAGAAAAATACTATTAAAATGAACTGCAGCTCTGCCAAAAGCACGCTCCTTGGCAGGCAGTGAAGTGCTGACTTTGGGACAGGGCAGTTCATAAGGAAGGGCTGCACTGGTTTAGAGGGAAATACAGAACAGAGAAGACTACCAAAAACAGGGGAAGCTGCAGAAGCCAGCTCTGTACCCACACAGACACATTTGGGAGAAGTGCTCACTGAGGGTACTGAAAAGCTGCCAGGTAGCAAGGTGAATCACCCTGTACAAGTCTTCTGTGTTGCTGTTGCTATGCTGCTTTCAGGACCCAGTGATGATCTTTTAACTCTGCTTCAAATACCTCCAGGACACAATATTCACAGGTCAACTGCAACCTTACTCTATTGTGCTGCAGCTCTGTCCCCAGCGAACGTGCCTCCGTACCTGCTGCTGCTGCCTGGCAGGGCACATCACCAGCCCAAACCTCATCCTCCTCATCCTTCCTCTACACTACAGACCCATGCACAGAAGATCCTTCTTAGCAGCATGCAATTTTCTGAATGATTTGTGAATACAAAACAGTTTTACAGCAGTCAATGCATGAGGTGAAAAAACGACAGTTGATTTATCAGGATGTTTAAATCTGAGGCATTTAAGGGATTTGGATAGCGCTCACATTTCTTGCTGTCTGTGTAAGTGAGGGCTAAGATGAGAGAGGGAGACAGCTGTCTAAGAGAGAAGGATATGCTTTTTTATTTGTGAGTGTTGTGATTAATCCACCTGCAACAACAGACAAATCAAAGAAACCCTGAGTTTTGGAAAGGGGTCTTTCCTGGGCAAGTTACAGGGGGAATGCCCTGAGCTCACCCTCAGAAGCAGAAGCTCCAGCACTGTCCTCCTGGGTACTGATTCATTTTGTGCAAACTGTGAATAGAGAGAGGGGAAGAAGAAGAGGAGTGACAGAAAGACCAGGTCTGATAATAGGCATTATGGAGAAGTGCTAGCATTATTTTAGCACCAAAAGGACCCTTTCCACTTCTATCAGTTCTGTTTAATGTTTCCTTTCTATAGTAAAACTGAGAAAGTGAGTAAAACCAGAGAGTTTTAGGGTATTGGTTGGAAAGGTGAAATTGTTCACAGGGAGCTGGGAAGGGCAATTATTTTCTGATTATTAAAGGAAGCTGTTGTGATGATACTTCTATCGAATTAGGCACAAATTTACAAACACACAGGTAAATCGAGTGCCACATTATCTCACCTTCACTAAAGAGCATGAAAAGGAAATTAGTTTTCATTGCATAGAAAAATCTTGCCAGACTGTAACTTAATGTGGTCCTCTGACAAAGGAATTTGCCTGAAAACCCTAGGAGCCGCCTTGCCCTGCTGGAAGAAAATCAAAGTTGTATTAGTCTCCTTAATAGATTTGCCAGAGAAAAATGGTCCTCAAGTGTTCTTCCAACATGCAGTTACAGAGGCAGCTACTGTGCTGTGTCATCAAGCTGACAAAGGTCCTAGATCGGTGAATGTTAGATGACAGCAGCTCGCTGCCAGTTCCTGTGCAGAGTACAGAGCCATGGTTGGCACATGGGCTCCCTCAAGTGTAGCTCTCCTAAGGGGAAGCACCAGCAGCCTTTGTTTCAAAGTAGTAATGAGGGAGGGTTTTTTGAAAGCGCAGTTAGGTGTGGGCACTTGTATTTTCTGTAGTAATTAAGATCACTCCTCCAAGAAAGGAAAGATGTGAGAATAACTGTTTTCTCAGCCTGAGGAAGCTCTTGTCCACTTGTCTTCCATCTCAGTTGCTTACCAAGGCCACTAGGACACAGAGCAACAAATCCAGCTCTGCGTAAGATCAAGTGGGCAAAGCGTACTGTTCTAAAGCAGCACAGACAGAAGCACAAGCTTAGCACCCCGTACATTGCAATGCAATCTGGATACCTAACAGTTTTGGAACACACGTTTAGAATGGTCTTTTTGTCAGATACAAGCCCTACAGCTCTGTTTCCAGCCCCCAGCCTAGTTTCTGCAATCAACACTGAATATCCTTTGTAGGGTCATTTAAGAGTGTCTGCATTTCTGGCTGTTAATCAAGCTCAAAGTCTGAAGAACAGTCTAAACCATCACAAAATTATAAAGAAAGATGTCTAAAGAGTATGAAAAAAAAGTTAAAGAAGAACTGATTACTTCAGCACAAGGTTACGTTCTACTTAATAAAACACTGGAGATTTGTCAGACTGAACATCGAGGAGATGGAGGATATGCTATGTCTGAGGCACCAGGAAGAAGAATGAGTAATCCTCACTCACTGGAATGAATACTCCAGTTCTGGAGAATGACAAAATTTCCAGTGACTATGAATGTAGTGGCTCTTTCCGAAAGTCTATTTTCTGTTGAGAAACCATTATTCACATTTAGAAGTGAAAAGGATATACCAAATCTTCTATGCAACTCCCCAGTCACTGAATAGGAAAGCCAGTAGCAATGTCATTTTCCACTAGAACACCTCCAGTAGAAATATTGTTCAATTACAGACACCTTCACCTGTTTCTGCAAAGTAGAGAATCCATTTGTCTCTTTGCAAACTGTGCATCATCATGCCATGCACCTGTGACTGTGACAGCCTGCCTAGCGACCGCTGCCCTTGCAGGGAGCAGCTTTCGAATCACAGCTTACATTCCCTCAGTGCAGCGATCGATTTGCAAGGAAACGAGACTATTAAGAGCAAGCTTTGACACGTATGTGTGAAATAAACCCATTCATCAGCAACGCAAAATGTTCAAACTTTAAAAAAATCTAAATGATTACTGAAAAAAAGTAAGCAGCATTTACATGACACTACAGAACTTACTAAGCAGAGTTTGTGAAAAATAAAATCAAACCCTGGAATTACACCACAGGGGAAGGCAGGAGTAAAGCCCGAGGAGAGGAGTGAGCCATTGAACTGAAACTTCACCGCTATGTGCTGAGGGGAACGAGCACCGCCTTGGCTGGCCCAAAAGTGCCACAAATCTAGGAAGACTTCTGCGCTCCACACTGGAGGGGACCCACTGCGGCCACCCACGGTGACCGTCCTGCAGCCAGCGTACCTGTAAGGACTCTGTACCGGAGCCAGCAAGGGGCTAGCGGCTGAGAACTGGATCCAGCCCCTCAGCTCCTTGGCAGCGCACAGGGCACACACCACAGGCAGGCTCCCTCTCTTGTGCTTGCTTTGCAAGCTTCGCTCGACAGTCAAGCAGCCCAACAGAAAAATGCTATGAATAAAAACACCGTTAGCATAAAAGGGAAGAATGCATTTCTGGCTTTATGTACAGCCAAATTACTATTAATGAGAATAGCATGTGACCCTTATCTTGTCCTTGATATCACTATTAAATATCTGTTTTGCTTCTTATGACACATCCATGGCAATAAATAGGAATCTACTAGCAAACCAGACTATACCAGTGCATCCTGTGAGTATTTTATCTTCCACTCCCATTGTTACCTGCAGTTCAGCTTTCTGATTTTAATTAAGCCTTACAATGCAATTTAATTCTAAAGCAGCAGGAAGAGGAAGTAATCTGAGTAACACTTAACAGTGGCCTTCAGCTCATCCATCCGGGTTCCTGTATCTCATCTCTGCATTATTTTAGCACGAACAAGAGCATCCACAGCTGTATAAAGGTTACAATTCATTTTTACTTCAGTGAAAACAGAAAGAAATCCACTTGCTGTTTCTGAACATCTGCCATCTCACTCTCCACAGCCTGGACCCAAAATGCTTTTTGAAAGGATATTGCTGCATCGGGCTCTTTCCATGACCTTTCGCCCACATGCTTTGTGTTCTTGCATTTAAAAGAAAACCTAGTTTCTAAAAGAAATACACATATTAACTCCTCCCACACAATTTATGCTATGCATTCTCCTTTTAAAGCACTTCTACACAGACCTTTTTAAGAAGGTACAGAAAACTTACAGCCACTTATTTCTTGGAACATCTTTAGAAAGACAGTATTTTGATTCTATCTTGAGAGTGCATGCAGGAATCAGGCACCAGCACAAAGCTAAAGAGCTTTGTGAAATAACATAAACCCCTGTCTTTTCAACCAAAGTGCCATTTTGCAGCTTTTGTGTCTCAGCAGTTTTGCAGCATATTAGATATACATATATAATTATCATTATTCCTGAACAGAATGTGGATTTTTTTCTACAACTCCAGTATTGTTTTGCTTTATCAGAATTAGTTATACCAGGATTTGTAGTACTATCACAAAGACACCCCACAGCTGAAATGCATTCTTTCTAACCCTCACGCATCCCATACCCATTTGGCATCCATGGCAACTACACAGGACAAGGAAGCCTTGACATCAATGACTCCAATCCTGTGAAGACTCGTCTTTCTGAGACATTGCTCACTCTCAGCTAGGAGAGGTGAAGGAAGGATCAGACACTCATCTGCTTGAACACAGCACATTTAAAATTAAGTCTGTTCTGGTTCTTATATCCACTTATAGACACTTTTCTCTGCATGCACACATGCACAGGTACATACAAGTATTTATTTATTTATTCATTGTACACACACATATGTATAAAATATTTACCCTTTTTACAATTAATTTCTTAATTTCTGTTAAGATTGAAAAGTTTCAATTTGGAAATGCCCAAATGTTTCAATTAGAAAAATCATGCCATTACCCAATTAAAACATTCTGTAAGCCAAAATCGCTATCTTTATGCTGAGGACAGCTTTAACTGAATACCACAAAATATCTGCCAGTTCTCATAAAAGCTGCAGTCTAGCACAAAGTCTGAGCTAGCCCTCTGGAGGACTCTTTTCTGCAGGTCTGCATCACAGAAACAGCAAGTTGGTAATTTTCAAAGCTGCTTAATATCTATCCACACACATCTCACCACTTGGGAACGCTGCAGGATCTCCAACGCCATGATGTCTGCCACCAGCTCCTGCCAAAGGGAGCTGGCCGTTCCCTTGCCTAGTTCTACTTTTTGTGGAGAGTGTTTACTTCCATCACGTCCCACCACAGGGCATGCCCCCTGTGCAGCTCCTGCCCGAGATGGCTGGAGGCTATTCTGTTAGAATCTGGGACAGGGCTTTCACTGGAGAACTACATGTACCAGCACATCCATTTTTAGTAAGCAAAGACAAAAAATTACAATGAAATAAATCACAAATGTACTTGCTCCTTAAGGAGTGGTGATGCATTCTGAACAGAGAAATCATTGCATAATTGATAAAACAAATGCTTTCATTATTAAATTACATTATCCACCTTCTAGTTTTCACAGCAGACAGAAAGCAGTTGTTGCCATGAGGCAAACCTTCCACGCAGTCATTGCAGTCCAAGACCAGGCCCCCCTGCCCTGTTCCAGCTGCCTGGGCAGAGTTTGAGCTGGATTAACCCGGGAGGATACTGTTGCACGTGGGAGGATCAGCCTCTGCAGAGGACATAACCAAGCCCCACAGCGCTGGGTAACGGGTGCTGGCAGAAAGGCTTCAATTTGGAAATGCTCATGCAGTGAGAAAGGGCCCACTAAGGGCAACCTGACTTAGAGTTTCTAAGCGATCCTACTAAGGCCATTTATGCAGCCTAAAAACTCCGCAGCCTTCCCTGCACAGAAAATAAGAAAATAGTTTTTTTAAGGGGGAAGGGAAGGAAAGGGGTAGATAACTTTTACAGAATCTGCTGTTGCATTTCTCCTTGCAGACCAACAAAGATCAGAGAAAACCACCCTTTTCTATCCAGTTTGCTATAAAAGTTATACTTACGTGAAATATTAACAAGGGGGTATTAAGCTGCAAGTACACTCAGAGAAAAATTGCATCAATTGCCAAAGCAGAGCCTCATTCTGCATGCTGGTAAGTGCCTCCCAAGGGTGTGCAGCATTCCCTCTGCATCCCTTTAGTGTCTGCAGGAGCAGATCAGCAATTTGCAGAGCTGGACACTTATAGAAGCCAGGAATGCAGGACTGCAATCAACTTTGATTACTGCTTCTGATGTATTTACGTATGATGTTCACAATAATTTAAAACTCTAGTTTACAACCGATCAAGGATTTATTCTGCTAGAGGAAGCCTAGAAAACTCTTTAAGGCTGACACATTAATATTCCAAGTACCAAACATTTCTACATACTTTTTGCATTTTGTATTAAGTGTAACTGGATTCATCCTGTTACAAGGATCTTAAACTCAGCGGTCCCAGTTCTCCAATGCTTAGCACCTGCAGAGACCATTGTCCACTCCAGATAAGCACACACTTCCCAGGACTTCCTGGTAATTTTTTGTTTCAGACAGCAGATGACTGCACAGCAGGGAAAGAAAAGCATGAACAGCTCTGTTCTCCAAACACACATCAATTAATACGTCACCTCCTAAAAACAAAGCTGAGACTGTTCCAGAAGTGGATCCTTAGCTAGGTAATCCTTGTTAGCAACTGAAATAAAAGATAAACTGTTCAGAGCCACATGACCTGAGTGGTGCCTCATGTAGCTCACAGCTATTTGATTTTAAAGAGAATAAACTGCTCTTGCAGTATGGCCAAGGCCAGTGGAGAGAAAAAAAAGAACGTTAATTGGGGGAAGAAAGGAAATGCCTAAGAGCCTGGAATCCCTACATGATCAAGGGGAAGAAAAAAATTTGTTTGGAGGATACTCGAGTGCTCCCAAGTTAGGAGCTAACCTCCCTGACTATGCAAGAAGGCTGCATACTCAGACATTTAGTTTGAACTTGTTGCCCAGGCATAGGTGTCTAGTGTCATCAGAGATGCCACAGAGGATTTGGGATATCCTCAAAAAACTTTCAAATGTAACAGAGGACTAATAGGTGACCTACAGCCTCCTGAAGCAGCAGCTGGAGGCCAGGTGGGACACCTGAGCGCATCTCAACTGGTTCTACACACCTGTGTCTGGGCAACAGACTCAAGCACAAGGTAGTTTGTAGACTCTCCCTCACGATGCCCAATCTTCGCATCATGAATCACAGGCCCTGGAATAATAATATAGTTGTAACGTCAGTGTTACAGTGAAGTAGAGATCATATTAGAGTGTGTATCTCATCTCTGGAAAAGGTAGGAGAGCTCTGATGTGAGGTCCCAGAATGGACAGTGACTCTCCCAAGCCTGCAGAATGGCACAGTGGTAGAGCCAAGAACAGGCACAGGTTTTGCTGTGTCCCAGTCCAACACCACTCCCATTGGGCCATGCTGCCTTCCCAAACAGAAATATCAGCAATCTAAAGAAAGTTCTAAATAATTTGCATTCCTAATTACTTTGGTGGAATACAGCTCTAGATGTAAAGTTCTATTTTTAGAATGTTTCCAGTAAGGATCCTGATGTTTCTTTCCAGAGTCAATGTGCTTTCCGTTTATTTTAAAACAGAGACTTACTCTTCCACTCTCCTAAAAATAAGTTAGCTGCAGTAAAATTAATTACTGCAATGATTTGCCCTTTGAGAGGCTGACTGCAGTAAATTTAGGGCTAATAGGATACTGAAAGAACAGACAAGCTCACCTCAGATAACCTGAAAACCAGTATTTCTTGTTGGCCTACCTAATGTGGACAGACTTTTATTTGGAGCAAATTAGAAAGTGCAACAGAGGCATCCAAGGTAAGAATACTTGCATCTACATAACCAGAACTTCAGTACTCAGTTGCCTGGTGCTGAAGTGAATGAGCTCAACAGGAAGCCCTTTAATATTCCACAAATAATGCATATAGCACATTTAGTGACCCCCCTGCGGTATGGGTTGCATGGACAGAAGCTCAGAAGGTGCCTGGCTTTAAGGCCATTTGGATGATCTCGGGTCTCTCCTTACTGCTGGACTTGATGGGAGCCATCTGCCGTGAGCTTCAGTTTCTCTGTTGTCTGTAACTGCTGATGACCCACAGAAGTCTAGATGCTTACGGTAAATTTTTTTAATGGTAGAATTATTACAAACAATCTGTATTTTCATGTAAAGATTTTTGTTTCAAGTCTTATTACATTTAAATAGTCTTCTTAACAGACAGAATAGCTGATTTTACAAGAAACAACTCTCTTCAATATGGAAACTGGCCTGCCTGATGGGATTTGGTGATATGTCCAGCTTTCACCAAACTTCTTGCCTTCAGGACACCTGTTTCAAATCCTACACTGATCTTTCAAAAATAACTGGGAAAACACATGTGTCTGTTTTGATGTGTATGCTTGTCAGGTTTAATAAGATTTTCAGAATAATTACAGACTTGGCCTTTATGTAATTCTGTGCATTTGCTCTCACAACACAGTATAAGATATTTATGACAATTTCTGACAGTTTATTTGCACTTTCAGGTAAAAAAGCGTGTGCGGAATTAACAATTCAGTGTTCGTTTTAATTCTTTGCAGGAATATAAATATTTGGAGTGTGTGCAAGAAACAGAAATAGTCTTCAAACTCTACGCTAGAGGAACATTTAAATTGTGAAGTCATGCACTTGAAAGCATAAAAATGTCAGCACTGTGGCTACCTGGGCAAATAAATTCTAGCTCTTGGAATTCTACTTTGTGCGGTCTCCTCATGTGGTACAGTGAATGTGGGCAACAACTGACCATGCAACTGAAGGCTAAGATCATGGTTTATGTGTATATCTATGTTCACGCACAGAGGCAAGCGGAGAAGCTACCTGAGGCTGTAGAAGCAGACCAATGAGGCTAGAACTGCACTGAGGCAACCACATCACTCCTAGCTGTAGAGATAGCTCCAGCCCTGCATCTCCCCTGCACAGTACTGATGACTCTCAATAAGGGTTCTGTCAACCGGGCTCCAATTAAAGCAGTGTTAGTGTCCACAGAACTGAAATTTCCTGCTTTAGAAAGGTGCAACTCTGCAATCTACATACCACACTAAGAAGAACATGACTTTTGCATAGTTCTATCTATCTGTCAAAGCTTTCCAGCCATGAATATCTGAGAATGACTTCTTATGTCTTGACTGACAGGGCTGATTGCATTATCAGCTTCTAAAGAAGGTCAGTATTGTGGAAGAGAGAAGAGGTCTATTGGGCAGCATGTGGTGGGTACAGAAATCAGAGCTTGGGATGTTTGGTCCAGCTCCCTCCATCACCTTGCTACCAGGAAGTGGTGACTCTTTGCACAGGAGACGATCTGCTGACAGCCATTCTCTTTTCGGCAACAGCCGCAAAATTGGGCCTTACGCTTTTCACCAGATTTGGTGAAGTTTATTTGATGTGTGTACTGCCAGTCCTGGAAAAAAGTTCTGAGTTAATTTGTCAGCATCATAACAGGCTTTCTGCTCAGTGGCAGGTATTGTAAAGTTAAACTGAAATGGTGGTTTTGCTTACTAGGGAAATATAATGAAGAAAAACAGGTTGAAGAACAGTAGAAGCCTTTAAAAGATGGAGAATGTATCAGCCTAGAGTGTAATGGCTTTATTGGGAGCTGTCTAAATTGCAATGCTTTTGAAACTCCTATTCCATTAAGTGGTACTAGTGCAAATGTACAAGGGTCCCTTGGTCAGTCTGATACTGATTTTGTTTGTAGCATTGTCTGTTCTCTCAGAAAAGGAACACTGCTACCAATCAGTGGCAGCTCTTTGCAGGATCAATTCCTTTAAGAGACGCTGACATAACAGTGTCACTGGTCAGCTCCACAAGGCTTATTTACCCTCATTAATTCTGCACAGCCTGGGTTTTTATTTCTTCTCTCTAGTTCTGTGTGTGCATGTATACTTGTGCCTAGCATTTATGAAGACCTGTTTAAGCAACAGATCTGAGAGCTGTTGCTTATTTGTCTGAACCAGACAGAATAAACAGCAGGCATAGGAAGCTAGCTGCTTCACACCAGGGTGCCAGCATGAGGGAAGCGCTATTCCAAATTGTGTATATCCAGCCTTGCCCTCCCGGGCAAATGTTTTTACACCCAGTATTTCTCCCCTTTGTGCAATTCAACAGAGTGCCAACTGCAGTTTAACTGCAAGCAGAGAGTCAGCAAGCACTGCAAGGACCACACCACTTTGTCCCACTTGGAGCAAAGACAGAAGGTGATGGTAAATTGCTACATTGATTTTCCAGCCAAGGGAACACCACCTGTGGGAAGAGACCAGACAAGAACATCGCAGCAGACCAGCATGGGTACAGTTCTGTAGGCCAGTCGAAAGCAAATACAATCTTCAAGTCCATTCATACCTCAGCTTCTGTGCTGTGCCTGGTGTTCAATGGAATGTTTATACCTTCCTGGATCGAGAAAGATCCTGTGTATTTGTCACTGTTAAAATCCTTCAAACTGCAGACATACAGTGATACAGCACTGACTCTGCCTCAGTGAAATTACACAGCTTCCCCCTCTTTCTCTTTGCTGGGCACATAAACAGATTCTATACAGACAGTCTCTTGAAAGAGGTTGCTTGAGGCAACCCATAGATGAGATATCAAGTCAAAGAAAAAAACCAAGCAGAAAGCCTGTAACATATTGCAAGCCTGGGAGATTTCTGTTGCCTGAAGGCATTTAAGTATAGGTAAAAAAATACATGACATATTTACATTCAATTTCTTTATGACAGGGAGATACACTGGTATTTTATGAGATGTTAAAGGCATCTTTCAAAAATGTGGCTCAGCAAGAGTTAGAAATGACAAGTACCATTTTTTATCTCCTTCTCAATTATAGCTAGCCTATATAGGTATTAAATAAAACCTGCTGTCTCATTCTCCTTTCATGACACTTATATTCCAGAGAAACCACTTTGATGGAGTAACTCTTTACTCCCAGAACAGACAATGAGGAGACAACCAGTTACAGCATCATTACTGTCACTCCAGGGTAGCGCCACCTTCCAGGTAGCACATTGCTTCAACAGAAAATCAGAGGCATCACATGCATAGTCTGGCACCCTGCTCTTCAAAAAGCTAAATCAAGTGATACCTTTCTAACTGCTTTTTTAAGGTCTGAAAATAACAGAATAAAAACTACTGCTTTCACAACACAAATTAAAATGGGCAGCCTTCTGCAAGTATCACTTGTTCCTCAGAGGGTGAAAAAAAGTAATGTAGGGAGAGACTTCTCATCCCTTGTTTCCCTGACTCACTTCAGGCAAATGAGCAGTGCAGGCCAGCTGGCATGCACTATGCCTCTGTAGTCGAGTGGCTCAGTATTAAATCAAACTCGAAATTTAGACAAAGTATGTAAATATCTATAATGAAAAACAAGAAAGAATTTGAAAAACAGAGGATGTTACAAATAGTTAGCAAAACATGGCCTTGGGAGAAGAGATAGGCATGGTAAATATGTCAAGCTGGGGCATAACAAGATAAGCTCAAGGAGAACCAAATGGTTAATGAGATCGAACAGAAAATTACTTGAACTATGTGTGAACTATCCTAATTAGCATACTGAAAGATACCTCCTAGAGCAACATAAGTCCCCTACTAACAAAGCCCCCCTCCCCACAGAACACGATGGAAAAAATGATGCTGCACCTTTAAATGGAGACGAGGCTCCTGTTACTGAAATCGTGGAATAAAGAATTTATCAACATCAATGTGATGCAGATAAGCAGACACTTCTTTATTAACAGGCAGGTGCGCGAATGATTGCTCTCACGATCAACGTACACCAAGTTTCAAAATCATACACCTTATATAGGACTTACTTATACATATTCATTAAGTATTCATGCATAAACATAGTATTTCCCGAAAATCATTAACATACTCTCCTCCCATATCCGATTCTGTGCAGTAAAGGTTAGAAAGGTCTGGAAATGGGTCTGGGGTATTATTCGGGTAGGTGGTACATGAGTCGGTGGCCGCGATGCCCCCTGCCAGAATTACCTTTTACCTACATTCACTGTTTCTTGGCAGGTAACTATGAGTTGCTTCATTCAGCTCTCCCCAGTTCCCATTAATTCTACATTCTGACATCTCAATACACTCTTCTAGGCTACACATAAACACTGTATCCAATCATGAAACTGTTATCTAAGTTCTAAACATTCCTACTAGGTGATTCTGACCAATCCCTTCGGCCTTGGTACGGAGGATTTCATAGTAGCTGTCGGTTGCTACACAAACACAAATTCCACTAAAATATTTCTTATAACTCTATATTCCTATTAAAATCAAATGTGGTTAATTAATTTAACTAATAGTAGATATGTAACACTCCTAAGAACCCATGAGAATTAAGTTTGACTAAATGCAATTGAAAACAATTATTCAAACTGTATGAAATGTTTTACCCTGTGTGAGTGGTGGGCTAGCTTTGTGGCTTTGCCACCTAGCACCCACCTCTGTGCAGACATGCAATAAACGGTTTCTCGGTTCTGTGTGTGAGACTGGCTCTTCACACAGCAGGTAATGAACTCTGAACTCCGTTTGCGGAACAGCACCTCCTCTCAGCAGACAGCACAGAAAAATACTCAGTCCTGCCAAGACTTACCTTCCCCTGAGGTACTGGAATGGTTGCTGGCATCAGACACAAAATGTACCAGCAGTTTTTCAAGTGAAAGCTTTATGCCAACTGTGACAAAGCCCCACTAAACAGAATGGAATATTTACCTGACTAAAAGCTGGGATATTTGGACATGAGGTGCTTTGGATCAGACCCACTGTTGACTAACCTCACTATTTACAATCTTTAGTAAAAAGTGCTTGGATTTTTTCCCCCATTTTGATAAAGTCTGAGTTGGTAAAGCTAACCAACCCACATCTGCTTCTGATCTTCCAGCTTCCAAAGCCAACCCCAGTTTATTACCTGAGCTAAGAGGTTGGTTTATTGGCAAGAGCTGTACTTTTTAACACTAGTCCAATATCACACCTCTGCTTGCTGACATGCAGACAGCAGGTCAGCCTGCAACTCTCACCCTTCATACGGTGTGTGTAGAGGCCATCAATGAGGACCACCTCTACAGTAACTGCAGGGTTGTGTGTTTAACTATGAAATCCTTATGCCCTTATCTCACTATGCAAGTCTGGTAACTTTAAAATCAGCAAAACCAAAGTCATACTCACAAGGATCTAGTTGCAAGTGTTATTGGCAGGGTTTAAATTTCAAACCACAGAGTCCTCAATGCTGGCCAATTTCCATTCAGCTGAAACTAGTTCTCTTTTGTCAAGGTGTTGACCAGGTTTTACTAAGCACACAGTTTTCACATTTTAATTCTTAATCACAGTACAGCTGCGTGGTTTGGTCATACCAGAACACCAGACAGGATTTCCAACTGTACCTGGCCTAACACTGAGAGGAGACCAGCAGTCCTAGTTCCTTTCTTAGTTCTGCATCAGAGATGCAAGGCCTTTCACTAGATCCTTACCCTTACCAAGCAGTGCAAACCACCTTCAAATGAGATGGAAATCATCACACAAAATTCAGTAAGATTTCAGCAAGTCCTTTGCCTCAGAGGTGGTTGGGTTTCTTTTTTACTATTAAGAAGCGGTAAGCACACTGGGCCAAACGGCCCAGTATATACTGTAAGTTTGAGGGTAGCAAAACAGGAAATGTATCCTTTCCTTCTAACTGACAGAGTAGTACATATGACCATCAGCATGATGACTATAGCCATTTAACACCTCTGAATACCTCCTGCTACAGAAGCAGAACCAGGAGGAAATGTGCAAGACGGCTTTGTAGGACAGAAACATAAAGGGGCACATTTCCAGAGCACAGCCTGTGGTTCAGTCTCTTGACTTCCATTAGTGTTAATGGGAAAAACACAGCTGTGTCCCTACCCTTAGGATGCAACCCAAGAGGATACTTTTGCCTGTAAACACTGTGATTTAGTACACAGCACTGCACCCAGTATTCCCACCTCTGCCTTCTTTTCATCAGCACAGCCACTGCCATATGCTAGCTTTGCAGCAAGGCAAGATTTATGGAAGCTTTATTTTTGCGTTTATTTTCCCTGTGATGAAACGGAGGCAAAACCACAGCTTTCAGGTGAAAGGGCTGAGTAAATTTACTGGAAAGTGCTGAAGAAAGAAAGGAAAAACTGGACAAGACATGGTAGGAAGGAGCTTGGGAAGAGAGTTGGAATTACCTCTTCATATACTGACATGCAGGAAGGCACGTCTATCCAAAGTTCTATAACATGTAAACCAGTATTAAAGAACTGTATGTCCTCATTAATGTGCTTTATGCTTATTATGCCATGTTGCTCCTTCCACTTGCTTCTCCGTCACAGGAAGCCACATTGTGATGTCCCCCTTCAACTGCCACCAGGTTTTGTTCTGCTGAAAGGAATGTACTGCTGCTTGCAGTACTGCTACAGTGGGGCAATGTATCAGGCTCTGGCTATGAAAAGAAAAGAAGACTAGAAGAAAGGCCAAACACAAGCCAAGAAAATTGTTGCATTCCTTTAGGACTGTGATATAGCACACATAAAAGCATTTATAAAGGGAGTTCCAAGGATGGGTTTACTGTACTAACCCAAGAGAGCAGCTGTATCCTCCCACTCCTTCCTAGCACCTCCTCTTGTACATGTCCTCTCTCCCACAGCACAGAAAGGCTATACCAGTCCCCACTGCCCCCACCCCATCCCCATCCCAGCTCTGGCTTCCTCTCAGCTCCAGCACTGAAGTCCTGGCAGGGAAACTCCTGAAGTCTGCCCCAGGCTCAGCCTCATCTGATCAGACATTTCTTCCTACTCCGTGCAATGGACTGCCAGCCCATACAACAAAAAAAGCAACAAGCAAACACTGCATCTCTACTGGCTTTATAGTGGCATTGGTGTTAGGCTCCTTCCAGAAAGCAAAGGCAAACCTGCCTTTAATCAGGCAAGTGGCAGGCAAAGGATGCGCTGTCAGTCAGAGCTGTATCAGCTGCTTTTTTTGCTGGACTAACTGGCGGTTGCAGTCAGCAGCAGCTTGTAGTACCACTGGGCTGTACATGTATTTTGCCCCAGCCTGACTTGTGGGAAGCTCAGCAGAATTTATCTAGATTATGTCCAGGACAGAGCTAAAATCCACCTTCCCTCTATAACCTCAAGAGGATCCAGTACTGGCAGAGCAAGCAGATTCCCATCTCCAGTTCAGCCTGGGGTTCCTTTCCCTGGACCCTCCCAGCATGACAGCCAGCAGCCTAATGAGCCGAGGAGAACTGGGCACTGCAGAGTGTCTGCAGCTTCACACATCATCTTCCTCCCGGGCAGATGAAACATATTAGAGACACTGCAGTTCCACAGGCCTAGACCTCCAGTTTTTAGTGCCTCACAGTGTTTGTATAACATGCATTTGGGTTTCAGAAGAAACCAGTAGATTGTCAGCAACATAAAGCCACAGGGGTAGAGGAACTGCCTGTGGAATTCAGCCCACAGTATCAACTCCTAATGTAACCCAATTTTTTAAGACTGGAACTAGGATCAGCTCTCAGTGAGAGCCGGAATGTCTACAATTAGGCAAGGGACCATCCCATTTCCATGAGATTAGGTCAATTCTTTTTGATGGCAGCCTGCAAAAAACTGCAGAGAATTCTGAAGTATTGCCAGTACAGACAGAGTTTATAATAGAGTATGGCAAAATAATCTGGGGTTTTATTGGTAAGTAGAAGGGAAAACAGTCAGCACACATGGATATTTCTGGGAATTAAAAACAGAATGGTTCGTATTGTGCTTTTGCGGTAAGTTATTTGTAGGCTGTTAAAAGCCTGAACAGCAGCCACTGCACAGTCACTAGAACTAGACAACAGCACAAGACAGGGTGAGGAACTGGAATAAATTAGTGAATGCTAAATAAATAAATAAATATTTATTGGTATATAGTAAATTAGACAGTCCTCAAAAAAGAAGGCTAATAAAAGATGGATTTTTCTTGAATTGTATTGCATTTGACCAGCACTACTTCAGTGGCTTTGGAGAGTGGTTTATGTCAGAGCAGGAATAAAGCCCTTTCACTCTAAGCTACATTCATGCATACGACTGAATTCTCTCTTTCCTGTCCCGCTTTTCTCTGCTTTTCCCCAGTTCTGAGCAAACAGAAGCAGAAAACCAATAGCTGCAAGATCTCATCACCAGTTCACTGGTAAGAACAACTTGCAAGGCAATGGAGGGCTGGTGCAATCCCTGCTACCTCTCAGAAGCAATGGGCCAAGCAAGCGCTCCACATGGAATGCAGCTGCACTGCATCTCCTGAGTAGCATCAGCATTTCAGTGTCATCAGATTAATGTATTTCACCCTCCAGATCATTGCAGATGCCTACAAAACCAACACAACTAATTAACCAGCTTAATATAAATCAACATGCATGCATACACACGCAGCAAATTTCTTTAATCAATGCCAATTTTATAAATTGGTGCCAGTAAAAACCTCTCTTACTGGTATGAACTCTGGAATCTGATATGGCCTTAAGGTGATTTGCAGGAGAAGTATACATCCTAGTTACATTTCCTTACATAAGCAACACTTAATAATGGGGTCTACAGAGAAAGCAGAATTTATTTCAAGTTAACAGTTTACCTTTTAATGATTTCATGGCTTTTAAAAATAATATAGAGTGACAGGCCTGTGCATTCAGACAGGTCCCTCCCTCAAACAGAACATGACCATGGGTGCACTCTTTTTTATGGGAGAAACCCTCTTTGCCTTTCCTTTTCTCTCATACCCATCCCGCTACCAAAATGGTGAGCAGACCATTCTGCACAGCCAGCTCTGACTCCTGTCACTGCCACTTGTGCCAACAGCTTCCTCAAGCCAGGTTCTGTCCCAGGTAACTTGTGCCACTTGAAGGGCTGAAGTAGTAGGTGACCTTGTAAAGCATAAACCTGGTGCCACAGGTACCCTGAGCAGGACGTGCACTGGGTTTGTTTCTGTATCACCGCATGCTCAGACTGCAGTGTTCTCCAGAATGTCACTGCTTTTCCTCCTGAGCTTTCTCAGAGAAACTTCGGGCAATTACTCTGTGACAAAACAAATCTTGTTCAAGCATGTTTTTATTTGCGTGCTACATCTTGTCACCCTTTTCTCTGTTCCTCTCCTGTTCAATCTGCAGAGTGGCCACGAGAAGGATTAATAAAAAAGCAGAACAAAAGGCCCTGAGAAAGCTGGTGACACCCAGCTCATTTCTGCTGACCTGTGCTGTACAGGAAGATGCCGTGGCCAGCACCAGGTGAAGACTGAGACAGTTACGTTGTGCTTCACCTTCATGGCAAAATCAGTGCTGATGCACTGATGGAAGCAGTAGGATTATACTATAAAGGGTTTACTTGTCCTGCTGGTAAGAAATACTTGTCCCCTGTGAAAAATCTGCATGCCTGGCTATCTGCTGTTTGGAGATCAGGGTGAGACTATTATACCTTTCTGGCCCTGTCCAAAATGTTCTGGTTTATTGCACTTGGCAAAGCAGGTTTTATTCAAAATGGGACACCTGTCAGCTACAGCAATGCACACTGTATCACCCATTCAGCAGCAGCAACTCTCACAATGATTTCTTTAATACCTGGCTGAAGTTGGCCATAGTTCTATCAACTGTAACTTCCATTAGCATGGTACCTTCTAGATTTGATTACTGCATTGCTCTCCCTTTTGCTGCAGAAATGCAAATTATTGGGCTGTATGAGTAAAAGATTCTCTCCATGAACACAAAGGAGCACATAGGCACAACAACAGGAGGGGGAGCCCCTATAACAGCATCAGAGAAATAGAGCACCCCAACCTGGCTGCTCCCAGGGCTATCATGAGTGCTCTTAAATTCAAAAGCTTTCAAATCAGGTAGTACAACAGAAATTATAAAATAATTTTAACATGAGAAAAATGCATTCTAATTTTTTATAAGACAATTCACTGTCTGTTTTGCAACAAGTACATGCAGAAGGACTGATATTATGTTTTTCTCAAGCTCTCATGCCGAGCATCTATGCCCTTTGCTATGTGGAAATTCAGCATGTAAGGACACATTTGCCACACTGCCTAACAGCTAAGCTGAAAATCCACGTGCAATTGCTATTCTTCCCCCTACTGTAAGTTATTACAAGTTCTGCTTATTGAAAAGAAAGCTGGAAGTACTCTCGTAAGAACATATATATCTACTTCTGTGATCAAGCATGTATAGTCTGAAAGTAGTAACAATGAGGAACTTTTACTGTATTTGGATAATCACCCATTTCTTTGTAAGCTTTGGTACCTTCTCCCCAGTTGGCTAGCTTAATTGACAAATTAAGCATACGTACATGGCCAATAAATGCTAGGGAAAGGCTCCTTTTTTAACAATGGTGAAAAATGGACAGTAATGAGGATACAGTGACTTTTCTCAGATACTTAGTGACTTCCAGACAGGATAAATAAAAGGGATGGGTTTCAACTTATTTAATGTTTGCCCTAAATTGATCTTTCATCCAGCACACATCTGAGAAATGCATTAAAGTTAATTTTACAATGCTTGCTGGAGTTTCATATTCTGCCCTTTTTCAGCAGCAAAGCAAATGTCAGCGCTGTGAAGCTCTGGGAACTCATGCTGAATGTCAGAAACAGTGCAATCTGTTACTCAGAAGCCTTGAACTTCTAGACCACAGAAGCCTTAATGCCTGGCAACTGCACATTGGGTTATAACTTGGGAAATGTCAGAAAAGGATGAATTGGGATTCCTTGTAATGAAAGTAGTGAAGTATGTCCAAATGTGACATATAAAGTCCCAGGGCAAACAAAGCCGTCCACATGCAGTTGTTACAGCTGCTTCACAGAGAGGTGCTCACACCTGCTGTAATGGAAGTCACAGGTCTAGCAATTTGAAACAGCAGCCACAAGAGATGGGAAAAGGGATTTTTTTACTTTTTTTAAACACCACCTGGAAACTACTGCAAGGAGAGCCACAGTTAAGGATGAACCTAGTGATATACTGACTTCATTAAGCAAATGCTACATGGCACACAGGAGGTTAGCATGAACTAGTAGATTAAAACCAGTTTGAGACACCATTTACTTTTGCCCACAAACACAGCAGTTCATCACTGCACACTGCAACAGAGTGAACATTTGCTTTTTCATGAAAGGGATAATCAGTTAAATTTGAAATATCAAACAAATTCCTACTTTGACTCACATGATAAACTTCTGTTTACCAGAGGGAGAGGGATTCCCTTATTTAGATATAAAATACAGCTTATACATCTTACCTATGTATGTGCCAAAGGTAGAGAGCAAGTTGATCTAGCTTTGACATCAGCCCTGCTTGGAGCAGGAGGTTGGATTAGGTGACTTTCAGAGACCCTCTCCAACCTAAAGCTTTCTGCAGCGCCTGTCCCATGGACTTCACACAAACTCTTACCCACTCCCACTGATTGTCATGGTAAATGCCAGCTGAATTCCACACTGCACCTTCCAACACTCAGTTTAATTAACAGCCAATGTTCAATCTTTGGTTCACAATCATGAATTTGTAGGAGATAGAAAATCCTCACATTCATTGCCTGCTTAACAGACAGTTGACAAGGAATGGCTAACACTCTTTCCCTTCTTTCATTAAGAGCATTCAACCTGCAACAGTTGTGACACTTTGCCCCTTAAACAAACACTGATTATAGAAATTAAAAGTAAAGTTTTTGAAGTGGCACAGACCTTAGTCCTGCAATCTGATAACTGAAAGCAAACCCCAACTTTTATGGCAACGGTGGCTCATTCAACAGGGCACCCCTTTAGGTGAAAGAGGTACATAGCAAGATTGCAGCACTCTATTAATTTTAGATCGTTTTGACAGTCCCCTTCTCCCAAAATCTGAAAAGCTCTGTGGGATTCAATACAGCACACAGCAAATGTGAGAGAGCAGAATCAGAACCTCTGTGCAAAGGAATACACAAGCTGAGGTTATGGACAGATTTAACAGGTCTTTCGCCTGAACTGCTGATGTACTAAGACTCCGACTTCACTTTCTCCTAAGAGCTCCTGAAAACTAATCTATTTATTAGTATTTCTTCTTCCAATAACTGTCCACAATCCAAACGAAAGGGAAGAACAATATAGTATTGGAAATATTTTTGTCTGAATCTAAAAGGAATCTTTGTGCCCAGACTGAAATGTGCATTTCTCTGTGGACTTACCATTCAGGTTTGATTTTGTAGTTCTCTTTTTTCCTCTACCCAAAAAGTAAGCATGACACAGAAAGTCACCAGATGCTTGGAAATACTCTTGAAAATGTAGTCTTTTGAGAGAAAATCCCTATTTGTTATGATGAATTAACAGAATTCATACTGAATTCTTACCACATACAAATCATGAAGGTGCACACAAAATAGTAATAATAATTACAACCCCATGATTAAGAAGGCAAGTAAGAAATTATTGCAGGATGAGAATCTGCAAATAGGTGTGTGGTTACTAAAATACAGAATACTAAGTATGATTCTTACTAAAAATAACTACACTAACAATAGGACTAATAGTAATTTCAATTTAAGTAAAAATTATTGTTTTGTAAGGTAAATCTTAGTATCAGAAGAAAATAAGGGCAAGTTTGTATTTTACCTGCCGAGGGGTCCTCTCCGATTTACTCCTGCACCATTCCCAATCTGTGAGTTCAGGTTTATGGCTTTCCTCATGAGACAACCTCCTCTCTGGTCCTTCAGAAAAAGTCGACTGATCAAAATTTCTGACCTCCTCTCTTTCCAAGAGCGCCGGTTTTTCCGGGAAGAGGCGGTCGGTGCTGCCCCCCGCGCCGGGCTCCGTCCCGGCCGCGCCCCCGCCACCGCCCCCGCCGCCTCGGGAGCTGTCCGCCGGGGCCGTGGTGCTGAACGCCGCCCGCCCGGCCCGGGGGCGGGCATCGCTGCCTCTGCCAGGTTCTGTCGAGCTATCGCAGTCGTAGCTCACCAGGCTGTGATAGGACATCGACTGACCATCCCCATCGTGGTGGTGGTGGTGTTCCTGGGATATTTTGTAGATTCCATAACCTTGCTGGAATGACAGGTTGAATTCGAAGCCCCTACGTTTCGCTAAGCAGAAAGGAAAGAAATGTCGTATTAAAAAGAGTTAAAACAAAGAATAAAAATGAGATTGCATACACAATGAAAACGACATTCTAAAACTTGGAATAAATTATTTAACTACTGCTAGAAACAGACAATTTTCTATCCATAAAAAGAAGAAATTGTTGAGACAAAAGACCTCTCAGTATGTTATTACACTGCCTTCTTAATAAATTCAGTAATTATGCATTCCAAAGCTAATGCATTCCCAGAAACTGGTAGGCCATCTGCCATTTTCAAAACCACACAATATATGATGTTTTATGCCATACACAAAAGAAGAAAATACTTAAATGTTTTAACACTTTTTCACAGCCTGTTTCAGCTATATTCCTAAAAGTAAAAAATCGTACAAAATGATAAAACATTTCTGGAGATCTGTAACTAACCTTCAATATCAACAGTTAAGCAAGAACAACAGAATTCTACAATAAAAAAATAAATATTTGAAGTATTTACACAGTGAAATTTTTGTGCATTCTCTGTTCTAAACTCATTGCTTCAACTAATCTGACACAGTAACTGAGCAATTAAATATTCTCATTTGTTATTTATACCCCTTCATTATTCCTCCTGACACAAACCACCTGAGATTCTTCATCCTCCTCTTCATCTCACATTATCTAGAAATTAAAGAAGTGTTTTTTATTTAACTAATGAAATCACCTTCCCACCAAAATTTTCATGCTAAATTATAAAATAAAAGGTATGAGGACACATTTACACAACCTATATTTCTGCTCAACAGTTTGTGTGCTTACTATGGGTGAAATTCTGACCTTAGCAGTCACTGAGTTAAAACTTGAGCATAGTCTTTAGTATGCATATCTAAAAGTCACTGATTTATTTTAAATAATTTTACAATTGCTACTTTTCTATCTGTTGTACATTTATCTCGCTAAATAGCGTCATTAAATACATCTGAAACAAACTGCCTCTTGATGAACTGCAGTCATCCTCTCCAGGAAAGTGGTTACAACAGCATCAGCCACAGCACAAGCCATTTGCACTTGAAGAATGTGTTCAAAGCAAGGGAAAGCCATGAAGGAGAATGGCTTTTCTCTAGGATTCAGGAGCTTGCTTTCTTCCTAAACATGCAGTGAACGACAAGAATTCACCCGATGACGTTAGAGGACTGTCACTCCAGAGAATGTGAAACAACACTCAGATCCTCAGAATCTGGATCGTAATTTAGCTCTTAACTTCCACCACTGGACCAGAGGAGCCTTTTAGGTCCCTTCCATCTGAACTGCTCTATTCATCCAGCTGGTTTTACATGGAGGCCCTCAGAAAACCAGGGTTTTAGAAAATCCCAAGGTTGCCAGTGAAGGCCTGGCATCCTCTGTTACACTAAGGTAAACTTTATAAACATGCAGGGAAATATTTTTAGGCAAAAACTGCATAGGAGTCCCTCAGCTTTCAACAAGCAGAATGAACACAGTGAGATACAGGCCCCTCCCAGCAATCACGTTCTTCTCTATGTGCTTTTTGGTGTCCTTGTGACAGCTGTACAAACAATAGCTTCTCTCCTTCTTATAATTTGCTTGCAATTAGCATGCTTTTTTCCCCCCACAACATGAAACAGGTTTAGCATGTTCCATGTATGTGGTTAGTAGAACTCAGATTTTGGTAAATACATCTTTTCCGGAGTAGGAGAAGAGAGAAAACTAGGATTCAGAGTCCATTGGGCTCTACTAAAAGATCCGACAGTGACCTGGGAAAATCAGCCAAGCTTCTGTGCCTCAGCATCCATGATTTCCATCCAGCTGTCTCACATTAATGTTACGAGTCTCACATATTGTTCTGAATAATGTTTATGCCATTCAGGAAAATTATTTCAAGGAGTACAAAGTACTGTTACTGACACTGACTTTCTACCTTCTTTATTGCAAGATATATTCCAGCTGCATCACCTTTCCATACTTACTTTTGAGTTCTTCTGAAGACACTGCATATGAGTTCCTCCTGCAATTAATGATACAGCCACAGGGCAGGTGGATCCAGTGTTCTGACAGGACAAATACTGGGGTGGCTGTGGCAGCCAGCAAAGTCAGCAGGAAGCTAAGGGATTCAAATGGAAGGCTTTGAAAGCCGGTGATGTGCTGGACAACCATTTGTATCTGAAAGGCAAAGCATTTTGAAATTTAAAACTCTTCAGGTACATAAAAGAGATACTTCCAGGAATAAGCAGAACATCTCACTATGAATATGACACAACTAAAGGACACAGGTTGTCATTAATATTTGTCGAGCCTAACAGTTTTGTTTCTAACAGAGTGGAGAAAACACACTGACAGAGGCTCTCCTCGTTCTGTATTTCTCAGAAAAATCCTTGCTTAAGGTAAATATAGATGCTTGAGCACTACTAAAACAAGCAACTCAGAGGAGGCTGCTAGTTCAGTCTCTCCTGCATGGTATTGAGGAACCCCAGCTCCTGATGGGGAACAGAAGCGAGAGCTTAGCACCACACCAGGCTGCGCTGCGGATGCTCTGTAATGCTCTCCTTCCTTTGAGAGAATCTCAGGTGCTGAGTCTATACATATCCTGGGAAGGGGCGACAGGGTAACTGTCCCCGACCCATGTTCTGTGTACTCAACACTCCTTTCTAATTAGACACAACTATACCTGTTCTCAAATATACCAGTGCATGGACATGGACAACATCCCCTCCCCACCACGCCTCCTGCCCCAACCAATGCTATAGAGATTACAAAGATGCAAGCAAACCTCATTTTTCTAACAAACTCTTTTTTTTTTTTTTTAACCAGTCTGGCAAAGGACGTGACTCACAGCTGTGAGAAGGGGCAGAAGAGCTAGCTTAGTACAATTCACAGACCCCATAATACTGAATAAATGCTTGCCAGTATAAAAGGGTGGCAGTATAAAAGGGTGGACTTCAGCCATCCCTGTATTCAGGTGATACAAATGATGTGATGACAGAGTAACATACTGATGAATCAGGCTCTGCCAAACCTGCTGAAAGCCAGTTAAATTCATGTAGTGACACAGACCTGCTTAAAAAGACTTTTGCTGGCACAAACTATACTATAAGGAACAATTGCAATACCTACTGTTCACCTGTTTCAATACACGGCACACCAAGTCACATCCCATTTAAATGTAAGTAAGCATTAGAAAGTAAAGCAATCTGATAATTTACCATCATTGGAAGCCAGAGAATGACTTTTGTCAATGCAACAATCAGTGAGAATCGTTTCTGGGCAAAGCCCACTGCGAAGCTCCTGCTCTGTATGCTGTTCATGCAACGGGGCTCGAGTGCACTGCTTTCAGCCACACCTTTCCCCAAAACGGCCTCCGAACTGGGACCTGCATTTTGGAAATGCTTCAGGGTTTTATCCACAGGGTCCACCGGTGACACAGATGGGGTAGTAGTACTGCAGCCTGCAGGTGTCCCAGGGGTGATGTAGCCTCGAGAGATTTCCTGGTAATCAGTATGTAATAGCTGTTGCTCATCTGAGCACAACAGCTGGTAAGTTAGAGGAACAGACAGCACTGTGAGAAGGCAGAAGCACAGTGAGTAGACAGTAAATAAAAACAAGATGTAGGAACTGGCACAGTCAGTGAAGCAACCCCAGGAGGTGGGGATGTACGCGCCCCAACCACAGAGAGGCAAAATGCAGATCAGCAAACTGATGACCCAAATAGTAAGAATGGCCCATACCACACTCACTTGTTGCTTGGAAGTGCTGCAGCATATTGTCTCAGTTTTGTTGATGGTGTAGAAGTTGTAAGAAACTAGAAGACAACCTTTCAGGTTGCTAGAAATGCCCTGGAATAAATACACAAGCGCTGAGGTGGTGCACAGAGGCTGGAGGAAGACATCACTTGACCACTGGGTAAGCATGAAAATAATCACTGGCACAACACTGATCAAATCATCTACTGACAAAGAGGTCACAATCATTGAAACCGTTGTTTTGTTTTGCATTTTCAGCAGGGAAACTAGTGAATAAACGCTGCCCAGAAGTGCTGTGAATGCCATGATAAAAGTCAAGCAGAATAGAAAGACATTCAAAGTTCTCTGCTCACTAGGCTTATCCATAACGCTACGATTTTCCATGAAGAAGCTTGTCCCATTAAGTGACAAATTACTAGGCGTTGCTGACATTGTCCTTGGCAAATTTTTTCTTTACCTTCTCACTGATTCTGCAAGTTTTCACTAGCTGAAACCAGAAGTTAGTTCCACATCACAAGTTTCTTTGTCTTCCTAGACTCTCTTTTGCGGCATCTGATGAAGAAATATTCAGGTGAAAGCACCCTTGATAACCAGAAAAAGTCATGCCCTACAAAAATCAGGCAACAACAAGTATCAAAGGTGCTGAAAAGAATGCAGTTCTTCAAAATCCTTTCAGTACTGGAAGATGGTTAATTTAGGTTCTTCAGGTAATAACATGCCATTCACTTTTGACAGATATCAGGCAATGTGCCTTACTCACAAGTTCAGTTGAAAGGAAGGCAGAATATCAGGTATATCCAAGCTCTAGTAGCCCAGGAAGAAACATAGTAGAAAGGAGAGGCTGTTGGATTCACCCTGCACTGTTCTGAGCTGCAGGAGGGAGGAGTCAGATGCAAGCAGGATAGCAGAGAGGAAGGGAGTATCTTCTCAGACAGAGCTGAGCTGCCTCTTAGCTGGATCAGAAGACTGAAGCAGTGTCCCTGTTAAGCCACACCTCCGATGCTGACACTGAAATCCAATGCAAATACTCAGATCTGATGTCAGCTGTAAATGTCATTCCCATAAAGCCCACGGCTGCTCCGGGGCTGTGCATCATGAGCTAGAGTGCTGCTTTTATTTTTTCGCACTTCTGTACTCCAAGCTTAGCAAGGGGAAAAGCCACAGGCACCTTTTATGAAGCTGAAACAGAATGGATGTGTCTGCTCTGCCTGCCTTCTTGTATTCCTGCTCCCACTGCAAGTGTGAGTGTGTACGTGCATACACTGCACACAGATGCTAACTCTTTAGTAACTCAGTGACAACCTTTCATTAATGGCAGGTAAGTGCCATGCACGTTTGCCAGGTGTTGCCTGCCTATGCGGCATCTCAAGTCAGTCTGGGGTTTATAAAACTTCCATTCCCTGCATGACTCAAATGTGACCCGCGTCAAATGCTGAGACTGTCTGCTTTAGTTGAATACATGGATAGAATCACAGCCAAGTGCATTTTGACACCTTATGGATGTTTTCTCTTGAGAAAGTGAAACTGGTGAAACTGAGAAACTAACAAAATTTCCAATACTCAGATGTTAAGAGGACAGATGCAGATTCAATGCAATCTTCTTGAGGGACTCTGCCTTCCTCTTCTTTTTTGGCACCACTCTGACTTCAAATACACGATGGGGATGTAGGACAAGTATTTTCTGATTAAGGGTAATATTGTAAGGCTGCTGCAATTACTTGCTAGTCTGGGTAACATTAAAAATCCACTCATTTAGGAATCTGTGTTAACAACCTGGTCCTTGCTCAATTCTACCCACTTTGAAATGCATTAGCAATGTCAAGGCAACAGCTGGATTGCTCGGGTGTTTTCCCTCCTGCCAGAGCAGGGCAGGGCTGGAGGCAGTGATTCTCAGAGGTGCTGGAGCCCCAAACAGGACAGGCAGTGGAAGAGAATGCATGGCTGCAGCTGTATCATGCGACAAAAGACCACAACACAATGATAAGAGCCAAGGGAAATGACAACTTATCTGAATAATCCCTCATTCATCTCCAGTGGGAAGGCTCATGCCCCAAAACAGGCTAGGTCTTCCAGTCAAGCCCATGTACAGCCATAGAACTGTCCTCACTGCAGTACCTGCTGTAAAGCCATGGTCCTCCTATGCAGCCTGACCGAGAGCCTTTCCCTCTCCATTCTACCTTTCACATCTCAGCTGCTCCTGTTTTGAGGATTCTGCGTTATCTATCAGGACCAATAGTCAACCTTCATGTAAGAAATCCACAAAAGAGAGGAGCATCCATCCTGTTTTCCACAAAAGACACAGTTCGGGATCTGGACCATCCATCTGGCCTTTAACTGCACAGGATTTGACTTGGGTTTTGTGATTTATTTGTCCTGTTGGACTATTGATTGTTAATCTGGGCTGTGCCAGCTAAAGGCCATGGCTCATTTCCTTCCATTTACAAATCACAGTCACTTCTGCCCCCACAAGTCAACTTTGAATTAAGGACAGTGTTCTAAATCTTAAGATTAAAGAGTGATCCTGGTCAGAAGTACAGTCAAGAGATAAGAAGAGAAAGAAGCATCATTCACCCTTGTTTGGACCTTATTTTTCAGCCTGGCTTCCTCAAGAAACACAAGACCATGCTGTCTGAGTGTGGATATATGCGTGCACATGCCTCTCTCTTCCACTCCCTATCCCTCAATTCCTTTTGACAAAATGATCGTTTTCATCTCAGTCTGATAGTGTCAAAGCTATTAAGTACCCACAAGTTTTATGAAAATGAGCAGCTGATGCAACAGATCACAGCAGGCTGCAGCAGTTCCCTCTTCACTAGAAACTAGTGAACAAACACAAAGCAAAGGCTTTGTAAATACTCCAACCGTAAAGCTTCAGTTGAAATTTCAATTAACCTGGATGCTAAACTGTGGGAAACCACCTTCATGTACTCTGGCATGTCTCAAAGCTTTCTGATATGTGATCAGTTACTTTCATTCTTAAATTCCCTGTTTTCATTGTGCGTGTCATCTTCATTTGCACTTGCCACATTGCTACTGGGTGTTTAGAAACCATTTTAGTGATGCTTGAAAAATTTATTTTCCCTGCTTTGGAAAATTTTCCTCCTGTCCAATAGCCTTGAACAGCAGGTATCAACCACAAGTTTTCTGAAAGTTCCTTCAGTCCAATCCTCTTCACACACTTCACTGACCTTGCTTTATTGGCTGTGCATATACAGCTTCTATGCCTCTTTGTGGATTTTTGGACACTTTTGCTAAGAGCAGTCCATTCTGTGCCTTCCGTTTATATCTGGAATGAAATGCTCATCAGCGTTTTTAAGAAGTCACTTTTATTTATCACCATACCCATTCAAGGCAGATGACATATGACTCACTTCAGTTTATCTTCCCACAGAACATATTTTATTATATGAACTGCACCTTGCCATTCTCTGCGGCAGCTTTTACCATAACTTACAATATGGTGAAATGTACTTTCCTCTGGACATTTCATAGTTATAAACTGAAGGTCTTAGGAGTGATGAATTCAAACAGCTTCCCCTCTTATTTATCTTTCTTTAACATGACTGATAAATTCTGATAAAACATGTACAGAAAGATCAGTTTCATTTTAAAACTAAAGAGAGAATTTGGTTGTAGTAAGAAACAAGCAACTCTACAAAAAGAAGCATGACTTTTCACATAGCCGAGCCTCCAGTAGTTGACTTGCACACCCAGTAAAGTCTAAGCTCCGAAACTTCTCTTATGGCTGGGACAAATGAATCCAAATTACATTCTCTGATCTCTTCTAAAGGATGAGTTTGTATTGCAATCTTTCAAAGCTTACAGGAACACTCTCTTTGCAATGGTAATTTCAGTCCCAGATTTCCCTGAAATTCATGAAAAGACTCAACTAGGCCTGGGGGTGGCAAGGACAGGTAAGTGAGCAGAGAGGTAGGCAGTGTCATCACAATCTCCCTTCTCCCAAATTTTCTAAAGAAACAGTGCTAGAATGGAATAATACAGCACTGCCAAAAAGCCATGGTTAACGATCTTGCAGAAACCAAGAGAAAGAAAAAGACACTTCTGTCTGCTGCTGTGTCCTTGGTTTGGACTGTGTCAAGGCAGGCACGAATATGTAGATTAAGATCCTTACTACCTATTCCCTTTCTGCTCTGCATTTAGCCTCCTGAATTATGGGAGGTTCCTAATACAAACACCATCTTTCGTAATATAGATATATATTCCTTATTCTGGTGTGAATTCTCTTTGCTAAGGAATGATCACAAAAAAAAAATACATTAGGCATGGAAATCTCCTCTCTGGCCTCATTTCAAACAGCACTGCACAACGATGTCTCTTTTAAAGGAAGAGTCAGCACTCGACGGTCTATGAAAGGATTTCTAAGAGACACACTGCATGTAACAATTCAGAAATGCTTGTAAAGAGAATCATACATTCACCATTCATAAAATTTAACCAACAAACAGGGTATTCAAAATTTATCCTATTTAGTGTATAAGTCACATTTTATTTTCATACCTTGCTTTAAGCTAAGCTTTGACTTACGGTTTTGCTTCCTTTTGCCACTCAAGAGAGACAAGGCTATTACAGCAGCTATATATATATAAAATATTTCAGAAGGTGATACAACTTCTGCACCAGGCATAAATGTATATATATAAAATTCCATAAATGTCTTTGTAATTTATTCCTCAATAGAATGTGAAAGAAAATGTTTTATTTTTTTCTAGAATTTTTTTAACAGGGTTTTAAAAAGATGTCAAGTGATATGATAATTTTTGGTCTATTGGACTCAGACATCACTTGCAGACACAAGATGGTTAAACTGCAGCTATTTCATCTAGTTATTTGCATTAGATGAATTAAATCAATGGTGGCTTCTAATAAAAGGCAGATACTCTTACACTTAATCCATTTCCGCTGCAGCTGTATTGCTGTGGTGTAGGAAAAGGATGCTTACTGATTTGGAGCAATTACAGCAATGTAAATCAGAAATAATTCCATTAAACTTAAAAATATGATTTAACTTATGTGCTCATTAAGGGCTACACTGCAACAGCTCTAACTCAAACAAAACAGAACCTTGCTGTGCAGAGGCTCCTGACACCAACGGGTTATCACTACTGTCAGCAGCATGTCACAGCCTGTCCCTCCCTGAGGTAGTGCCTCTCTCAGCAGATGGGCCGGCATTAAGCCCTGCCCATTGTCAGAGCTCCCGAACTTCAGGTTTGTGCTTCCTTGCTGTAAACAGAGACAGTAAGTTGAAATTGCAATGAACTGAACGTTTTTGGAGAACTACAGAATTAATAAGAGACAAATGGAGCTAAAAGTAAGTAAGCCCTGAAATGTTCACTGGTGAGTCATCATCACGGTGCCCACCTTTCCCCAAGACTTCCAGAAGCCTATAAAGAGCATGTCAACGGGCAACGAAAGCAGTGCCAGCACTTCAGTGAGGCTCCAATAAGCAACATGGCTGAGAGATGAGAATGAATCCGTCCGGGTTGCACTGTATGCACACCACCAGAGATGATTATGTGCTGTTATTCAGGAAATGTCCAAAGTGAGATCAACTAGAAGAGAATCAAGCAATTATAAGAAAGTAATTCCAGGATGGTAATGATGAAAGGGAGGAGTTATTAAGTATGCAGTGTATACAAGGAGGAGAAAGGGACAGTTCTAGTCAGAAAGGTGTTATTTCTCTAATGGATGGCAAGGCAGAGAGATGGTGGCAAAATCTGAAGCTACCAAAGCGAAGAGAAGCTCAGTTCTAGACAGTGTGGGGAGTAAGACATTCTGCTAGGTGTGGTGTAATTGCTCTCTTGAGACAAAACACTTCACAATGTCACTTTTATTGAGCAGCCACTGGCTCACAAATTGATAGGAGGAGACAGACAGCTACAGGGAGGCAATTCTTGTATACACCTCCTCACAGTAACAGTTTGCTTTCTAGTAAGGAGCACAGCAGAATATGAACGTAATTCATGGAACAGCAAGATACGAATGCTTTTAATTTTTCTGCACAGCTCTACCAGCAGTAGGACACCTCTGATGCAGCTGTATTAGCACAATCACACCTAATCACTGAACAAATCCAGTGAATGTAAGATTGTGCTCAGTAATCACTCCTATTTTAGATGCTGCAAAAGGTGTGTAGCATATCGGAGAAAAAGGAAATGCGCAATCTAGCAGGAGCTAGACAGCAGTAATACCACACCACTTGGAAAACTGCAGGGAGGGAGTTAACTGGAGAATCCAAACAGCTGGGAAGAAACAGTTATCCCTTTCTGAAGGGAGGGGGGAAAAAAGGAAGAAGGCATATGCCTTTGAGTGACCCAGCTGTGACTTCATCTGGAAGGAGCAGGAAAATCAGCTGTATATGTAGAACTTTCTCCAACAGTAATAAAATGAATGAGCACAAGAGCAAATGTGTAATATTGTTTGCACATTTCACTGCCTGCTGTATAGTCTCAAGGGCTCCAGTCTCAGTGGGCTTAGTCCTTCATGTCTCTTTCCATCGTTACTTCCTCATCATCTTTTCTCCCACTCACCTTGAAGGAAGGTTAAATGAGCAGACCAGGAAATTCAGCCCCAAGAGTCAGGATGAAATCAGCTTTTGATGAGTGAAGACTGAAAGGTCTGGAACCGCATTCTGCCTCTAGAGAACTAAGAACTTGTATTTGCTGGTTATCACTGCTTTTATCTATACCAACAAAACTATTACCTTTATAGCACTGACCTGTTTCTTGAAAATATACTATTATTCACCAAATATTTTTGCAAGGACGCCAGTGTTTTAAACGTTGCTTTACACTAAAACCTCAAATACAAATGCCATCATAAATGATACCCACAGAATGTGGACAAAGCACAGGACACAGCTTACTGCATGAAAACCAAAGAAAACACCTTTTTTTTTTCTAAAAAACCAAATGAATCCTATCTATTCTGCACATATGTTACAGAGACTTTAAGGTGCTTTAAGGGAAGCAATGGTTTCTGTGCAGCAGACTAGTACTCCTCCAAGTAAGCGGAGTAGCAGAAGCATGCTGCTCTTTTCCAGAGGAGCCCCAGGGAGAGGAGCGGCTCTGCAGGAAGACAGCAGCTTTTCCGCAGCCTGAATGAGAAAGAAGAGGCTACAGAGAAATTCCTTAAGGTCACCCATTAGGGAAGGCTGCTATGGCTTAGAGTGTAGCTATTTTCCTGGGACTTCTTTAGGAAGACTTCTATTCTGAACTTGAAGCATTGGAAAAGTTTTGAAAAACAGGAAAAAAAGAGAGTCTGGGGTAAAGCTGAAAAACCCAGAAGTAATACTGTAAAAGAAATACAGGAGATAAACTAAATTTGGTGGATTTCATATATTCTGTAAGACTGTTGAAAAAACAGTAAATGTTTCTTTTCCATAGCTTCAATAAATTTGAGAAGATATGAAAAGTCATATGGGCTAGAATACATGTGTCAGCTCTAGCCACTGCTGTCTGCAATAGGTGTGTTCTGGAGTCGCTAAAAATCACACTTCAAACATAACCATATACTCTAACTTGTTCCCTAAAGGGTAACCAAATGTGCATGGTTTTTTGAAGTTTTTTTAGAGTACTAAATAAAGAAAGGGCTGCTAATTAATTTTGAGTGACAGTAAAAAGATCTGTTAGCTTTGCTGCTGTAAAGGATGACTGAGTTGTACTGGAAAGGCTGAAAAAGGTAGTAAAAGAGGATACTGGAATACAAAATGAAACCTTTTTTCTTATGGAAGAATTTTTATTTTTTTTTAATGGAAAGGTTTAATTGAAGTATGATCTTATCAAAAGGACAGTGTTTTCACCAAATCTGAAAAATGGCAAGGAGGAAATATGGCAGATTACAAAAGAAATCAATTGTACTTTTCAAATATCTCTCACCAGGTAGTATGTGTTTGAGAAAGAAAATGTTCTCTTTGGATGATGCTGCTTTTTAGTTTCAGATTCTCCTGAAAAAATTTCACTTTTCAGTAATTGGGTTTGTCTGTAAAGTACTTATAAAACCCACTGTACGAGCCCAAAGGTCACCAGATCATGAGGCAGCACAACATGAAAAGACATTGGGGCTTTCTCTCTGTCTGCTCCCTCAGGTATATGAAGCAAGGCAGCTATACTAGTTTGCACTCTGCCAAGACAGTTACCTCTTGCTCTGCTGGTTACCCATCTCTAGGTCTGGTGTTTTCTTTTTAATTAATATTCTGGATAACGGACACTATCATCTCCCCCCCCGCCCTGAATTCCACAAAACTGTTGCTAAAACATGAACAGTTAAGCCCCAAAGCTATCTTGTATTACTTCCACTCCTCAAGAATATTCCCCTAAGCCTATCAAAACCAGCAACAATTTTAATATTCCAGCGTTGGGCTGATCCTACCCCCAGAGCAGCAACAGCAGCAACAGTTTGCTTTGGATGTGCTGGGAACTGTCTGGGTGCCTTCATCTGCAACCATCAGCTCACGATTCAGGTCACATAGAACACCTTCCCTTTAAAACCATACAGTACAATCTGATGTTTGGTATCATCTCATGTATTTGCACAAACTAAGTAAACTAAGATGGGCACTGATAACAAACCCTAGCTGAGCTTAAGAAAATGCATTATTTAAGAAGAAAACATACATTCCTCCCCAAATCTGTTTCCCTCTCCAGTCAGTTTTAATATCATTACTATTTACAGGGACCTAGTGGTTCTCCATAGGTTTATATTTCACACAAGTGAGGGCTGAATTAGTACTGTAACAGCCTGTGTTACACAAACAAGGAGTGAAACACACTGGTCTCCTGTAAATACATTCATCATTGTTTAGTTTTCATAACAAACTCTTATGTTTGTCAACTGCTCACCAGGTTCTGAGGCCATTTCTAACTAGAGGATGAGTTTCCAATGCAGGGGCAGAAAGAATCTGTACTGTGACCTGAAAGGTCTGGCAGTTGTTGCTTTGCAAAATCTATGAAGAACGTATTTTTGGCAGTGAGGAGCAATCAGAGAAAAATAAATGTATAAAAAAGGACAAGATGCTCAATTTTGAGATAGTGGGGCATTTTCCCACCAACTTCAGAGATGCCCTTTGCATAAAAACAGAATGGAAAGTAGAAGGTCATTCAGAACTGTTTCACCCTATGCATGACGATTACTGAACTGCAAAATTTTCAAAGCGTGTGTCTGGATTCAGCCAGTACCTCCTTTAGTTATTTAAAGTCAGGCCAAGTTTTACCAATATATGGGTGCTGAAAAATAGTGCCAGAGTTACCATAAAACCCATCTCTCTTGTGAGTTGTCTAATACTTTCTGTGTTCAGTCTTGGAACAGTGTATGAAAAATGTTCTTCCTTTACCCCCAATATGAATATTGCATTTAGAAGGGGGGGGGGGGGAGGGGGAAATCAAATCTTCATGAACCTTCAAATAATTTCAAAGAAGATTGCGACAAATTTAACACAATACTGACAAAGGACAAATATAGGCTCATGTCCTTTACACCGTCAGCTTTCTGCAGGCCTATAAAGCAAAACCCAGGAACTACAACCGACTTTAAAGGCCCTCGATCACATGGCTTTGATGGGTAACCTTCAACCCCACTGTGGGTATTGCTGAAGAGTATCAAAAATTTCTACCGACTGGAACTGCAAACGCATTGTGTTAGGGAGCCAGCTTCACACCTACTGTCAAAAGGGCTGGCAAGGTGTCTCACCATGGATCTCCAGCAAACATGCTGTGAATTCCATAAAACAAGCTAGACTGGTGCTATGGAGCAGGAGTTACTGAAGCAATGCTTCCCATCCTACTTAAGGAGGGAAGGTAGCTCTAAGAAAAGTGAGCAGAAAAAGCACAAGCAGCAGCAACGTAATACAAGTACCAGAACCCTTGCATAGGCAGTGTGCCTCCTTACATTCTGCCTTACGGAACAGAGATTAAGAATGTTCTTACAACCTGAGCGAACCCTGGGAGTCTTCTCAGAGGCAATCCACTGATCGCACTGCCCCTGTGAAGCACATATACAGTCATATCACTTGCATTAACAAAACCTAAAAGGACTTGAATTGTATTTCAACAACCACCCGCACAGGAATTATTTTATTCTCTTTAATCAACGTCATACTATGTCCTCCATCCTCCCAACATGAAGAGCTGCTTGGTGTAAACTCTCTTGATGCTCAGTGAGAGAAAAGTGCACCTATGAAAAGTGATGATCTGACACGGCACAGAATGGAACAGTTAAAACAATTTGAATTGATTATTTTTTCCAATTCTGGATTCAAACTAACAGGGTTAGTCAATATATCTCTATCTTCCCATTCTTGCTTTGAGAAGAAAGCTTTTTTACTGTGAGGAGAGTCAATCAGTGGCATTGGCTGCCAAGAAAGGCTGCAGATGTCCACCTTTGGAGACAGATGATGCTTCCCGACAGGACATGGCCCTGGGCTGACCCTGCCTGAGCTGGGTGGGACCGGCAAGCTTCAGGGCTGCCTGCCAGCTGCAGCTCTCATGGGATTCTGTGCCTTGATGAAATGCCCTGGCATGGTCAGTGTCACTGCTCTCCACAGTAAAGTCTAACTCCCACATGTTGTCCGAGGAAGGGGTGCTCATGGTATGAAAAAATGTACAGGGCCATTTGCTGGTTTCTGATTTGCAAGCTACATGTGTAAGACAGAAATATCTACCCTGGTTGTACCCCACTAAGCTGAACTTTAAGCAACTTGAGCTGTATGCTCAAACTTTGTTAAAAATATTCTGGCTGAGGTTGTGAATTTGGTAGAAGCAGTCACATATTCTTCCATACTTTCTTGACAAATAAACTCTTCTTTCATTTTAAAAGCAGTAATACTGAATAATTTAAAAAAACTGATCATGAGCAAAGAAACTAAATCTATTATGCAAACCAGACTTAACTTTCAAAACAAAAGAGTTGTCAGTGCAGATTCGCAGATGACCTGTGCAGCTTCCAGTGACACGTAACAGTTACAGCAGAGTGAGTCAGCAGCAGACCTGCGCTCCTGGAAGCATTTAATCAGTCTGACAGAAGTTCTAAGTGACAAGGGGAGATGGGCTCAAAGCTTGCTCCTTGCCCACTGGAGCCAGTGCAAGTTGTGCACTGTCAGTAGAATTAAGCTTTTGCTAGGTATTAGTTTTCTCTTTTACTATTTGTTTTCTTCCCTTTGTTAATCAAACAAGGGGGAACCGGTCTTGGGACCTGTTTGTACAGTATGTAAAAGCACAAAAACCATAGGATATAGATAACTGTTAATGAATGTCACAGGATTCTTAGAGACATGGTGTGAACACAAAACCATAAGGCAAAACCTGTTCTTGCTGCTCATGTAAGTAATTTCAAGTATTTCCACTAGGTTACCCATGAGGAGCAAAGACAGGCTCCCCAGCTCCCTAAAGCAGAACAAAATCAAACCAAACTCCTCGTGATGCCTGGGTTCCTAAAAGTGCCCATCCAAGTGAAAGTACAGAACCTCTTGTTTTGATATTTCTTGTTTTAACAGGGATTTTAGAAGCCTGTGGCTCCCATGAGGATCGAGAGACACTGTGGAATGCAGGAGGGCAATTAGTAGCTAGGACAAGTACTTCAGTGGGCTGGGTAATGATTTAAGAAGATGTTTAAGTCATGGACAGGAACCCTACAGCAATGAGGGACATGACAACTACCTGCTCTGACACTTGCAGCCCTCATTTGGCCATGCTCTAAGGAGCTGTTACTGTCGCAAGACTTGACACATTGGTGTCAGCATGGGGTTCTACTCACTGAGCTCATTACTAAGTGGCAAGCACAGCTATGTCCCATTGGAAAGTACAGAATACAAGACAAGCAGCCAGTATCCTCGCTTCCTCGCTTCCCCACAAGCTCATAATCCCAGTGAAACAGGAAATTAAGGCCACCAGTGTATTCATCAAGTTGACTTATATCAAGCATCCAAAAAATGTATGCAACAAGGGGGTCCCTTTAAATCCTGCAATACCTGCAGAAAGTATGGCCCATAACAGAAAATGCTAAATGCCATTCAAGAATCCTAGCAGAAATTCATTACTGCAAAGAAGGCTATAAAATTGCAACAGATCTTTCTTATTTTGCAAAAGGCGCTGACAGTAGCCATGTCAGTGGCTACAGTCAGATCCCATCAGTCTTGTTGCTCACACGTAGAACTGCCTAACAGATCAGAGTAGATTTCAAATCTGCAAAAATTCACATTCATACCTCTGAGGCTCTAATACACCTGTATTTCTTGAGATCTTCTTCATTTTTAAGGACACAAGCAACTTGTTTACTTTAGCACAGTAATCCTGCTGTCTTCATCAGACTGCACTAGCTGAAACAACATGAACATGTGAAGGAAGCTCATCTACTCAGCCTACTTCAATAAGAAAATTAACAAACTTAATAGGAGATGACACTGAAGAACTGATTATTATGTAGCTTTTATATCTGAGGTAGTATTTTAAAAGGATTCCGAGTGACTTTAAAATAAAGTTCTATAAAAAACGCAGGAAAAAAGGTAACAGGATCCTACATTGCATACTTTTGAAAATAGTACACCTTATATTAGAATTTATAAGACAGCAAAAAACCCAAATAATGGATAGTACTACTGTAAACAAAATACAAAGTCCTGGATGTAACTACTGAATAGTGAGTACAAGATAAGGAATACTAAAGGAGTTTCAGAGGCTTTAAAATAAACACCTTTGCAATGTAAAAGGAGGAGCAGGTATTTCCAAATGCATGTTCCAAGTCATAGGCTGACTCTGCAAACTGGTTTTCTAAGAAAAAACTGCATTAAAGAAGTTTTCTTACTAATGTTTCAGTACTGTACTAAGCTCAGCCCCAGTTACAGTAAGCCCTGATGACATGTTACATCTCACATACAAGACATCCTAAAATCTTTCAGTTCTATTCCATGCTCCAAAATATCTGCACACAGATCTTGGAAAGCTCATTGTGAGGATTTTCAGTGTCACTTTCAGGTAAGAAATCACCTCCTTACTCGAATGTTGCAACTTACTTATGCAGCTATAACACAGTTTCTAGAGTACCAAATAGCATACTTCTGTGGTGTCCTCCAGAAGATGGCATTAGTGAGGAGTCACTTTTATTTCTCTGCCTTGCTTAAAGCAAAATACTCTCTATACAAGTTAGAAAGTTAATAAATGAAACAAAATTAAACCTTAGGTTTGGCAATTCAACCTTCTTTGTTATAATTCCTTTTTTGGCTCAATTCTGCATGTGCTGAAGCAGGGAAGTTTTGTTTATCAATTTTGGTGAAATATGAGCCAGGAAAGCCCAGCAGGCTTTTAAAACTCCATGTTTACTACCAAATTACAGATGCTGTAATTCCAAGAAAAACAAGACAACAAAGGTATAAATATTTCCTAGAATTTTCAGCACATTTATAATGAAGCTTTCTTCTTTGATATTGCAGTTTTATCTTTCCCAGTATTGGTATTTTAAAATGTTATTTTACAGAAGTAAAAAAAAAACCTGTCAGATTAGGAATGTGGAATAGTAAAACATCCAGCAAGAAGGGAAGTGCAGAGCTATGCCACTGAGCATCAAGCATCTTCTTAATGATTCTAGTAAAGAGAAAGAACTCATGAATATTTTAATGAGATTGTGAACAAAACCCTCCCAAACAAGATAAAATCACACTTAGAAAACAGCCTTTTAAATGTAGTGACAGGTCCAGCCTCTTCAATCAGCAATTTTTTAAGCTCAAATCCTGACAAAGGGACTGCAGAATCCAGGCTTAGTGCCAACATAAACTGGACACAGTGTGTCAGCAAGATACTACGATACTATGGAAAGCCTTGCCATAAAACTGTATCAGGCTAGACAGAAACCATGCATCAGACCTCTCAGACATAAAGATTTCAGAGAAAGAAAAAAGAAAATATGCCTGAGAAGAACATGATATTATTTTCAAATGCTAAATCATTTCAATTCATATGTTTATCTTACCCCCAGGACTGATGAAGAACTTAACTACCTTCTACAGGGCAAGGCTGAGTTTTCATTAACGTCGCTACTGGCACAACAACCAACTGGAGACAAGACACTCCCCCCCCACACTGGTGTGGGCTCAGCACCGTGGATTTCAGTGCAGCCTGTCTGGCAACACAGGGGGAAACACTGCAGCAGCATGAGCTAATGCCAGCTCGATTCCCCCAAACTGCACGCAGAGGTGCTGGAGAGGACAGACGTAAACCAAGCCCACAAGTGCCAGCTGGGCTGTGTCGAACTGCAGCAGAAGTCTGAAATATCCCCCGTTAAGTTACTGCAAAAACTGGGCACTGTGTTCTGCTACCCTGCCTCACTGGGGAAGCATCAGGCACAAAGGGCTGAAAAATCTAAAGTCTGCATTTATTCTCCAAAAGTGACCAAATTCTCAAAACTTCTGTGCACCTGCTCATGCAACTGGCCACCACAGGAATTTAAATGCAGGCCTCTCACTAAGATGCTCCAAAACCTGATCGCTTTGCCGTGGCACCTGCACAGAAGTAGTACACAAATCATGTTTGGGGCTTTGAGCTATTATCATTACTTTTTCTACCATATGACACTCAAAAGAGCCAGGAAAACATATTAAAAATGCACATAACCCATGATTTTTCTAGTGAACAGACATTTGTGCTTAGCATAGAAAAGTAAAATCTCACTATAAATGGGTCATTCTCTCCTAATGAAAACAGGTGTGATTAAATAAGCACACAGCCATAGTGCAAGACACATTAATCAGGTGTAAAGTGCGCAGATTTCTAGTTGAGTTATTTAATAATAACATAGGAATAAATTGTCTCAATTCCCTCCATACCCAATCTTGCATTCTCAGTAATTTTTAATCTATCAGTGGAAAATTTTAATGGAAAAATTAAACACATTCATGATTATAATCACAAGCTAAAAGAAGTCTCTGCTATGCTCTACATTCTTGTGTGTGTTTCAGATTTACACATGAACACAGGTGGTGTATGTCTCAGTGAAACACACAGGGGATTTGCTCAGTAAAGTCCATAAAATAACTGATTCTATTCATCACTATCTAGCAAAAAACTTATCACAGAAAGCATGGATCAGGTTCTGCTAACTCCATCAAATTCAATTTCTGTGGGAGTGTCTAGCCATGTTCTGAGGAGAAAAAGCACCACAATCCTTCCTATTAATATGAAAGAAAATAGCAAATTAATAGGAAAGAAAAGCACTTCAAGGTGTGCAACAGAACTTTTCTGGTGAATATACTACTTTTCACCTCAGAAGTGTTCAATGATTTCAGTCCATTCCTGGCATCTTACAGAAGACCAGATCCTCCTTCTGAAGCACTAGAGAAGCTGACACTTTGTCAAATAAGCATCTATGCATTGCTGAGGGTATGTGATCACTGAAAATCAGAGCAGAATCATTAACGTAAGACTGATAATGCAAGACTACAGGAATGCAGCAGGCCAGCAACTACCAATTACAGCCCAGCTGCTACTAAGCTGCATCTGTCCCAAAGTACTAGAACCCAAGGTTGCTCTCCTGTTACACAGGCACTGTGATCCCAAGGACACCAGACAGGCTCTTCTGACCATTCTAACCATGACTTGTAGCGTTCCAAGTACATCAAAGCATGGTGGTAGCCTACAATAACAGCACACGATTCTCAGTAGTTCATGACACAGACCATTAGTGTGCTATGGAAGCCATCACAGTTTGCTGTTCCGCCAATGGCAGAAGAAACCTCGACTTTCAACTTTTATTTTCCTGACCCTACACAGTGATGGAAGATCTCATTTCTGATGAGATAAGGAGAGGGGACTGTTGGAGGGTCAGCACCTAAAAACATGTGGAGAGGCAGTTATCATTAGCATTTATTCATATCTTTGCTTTTTCCCCTGAAACCATCATCAGTACTGACAGTGTTTTTCAGAATACTGGTATCAAGCTATCTCCCAGGTATTAAACTAGGTCTTTCATTTCCTATTAGATTTTATATAGGTAATAAATGAACATGCACCAGAAGATTACAGTGTGACCATCCGTATCATCAGGACTAATCAGTATCACTTTCAACCAAAAAGACCCTTGAACCACCCAGACTCCCAATTTTCACTTAATCATGCCATAAACACTTACATTACCTGATATTACAGAAATAGTTTTTTAATACATTCATCGACCTAAGCTGTTACAGTCTCTCGTTTCTTCTCTTGTGTTAAATGATCATCAGAGTTTTCAGATGTCAGATCTAATTTCTGGAGAATTGTCCATTTCTTTCTAAAGTGTTTTTCATACCTTGTTCACTCATGTCCCCTGACTGATGTCACGAATTTTCAGATTAACATCCCAATTTATAGAAGATGTATCGAGTTCATTATGTTTCTGGAATGTATGTATTATGTATGTATCTAAAGATTCTGTTGCTTGCTTTCATACCCGACACAAAATGCAGTAAGGTTGTTGCATACTATCTCCGGGTGCAAGAGAGAGAACACCTATTCCTCCAAGTGAGCTCAATGCCCAATGTGGTCATTATCTGGTTCACAAAGACCCAAGTGCTTGTGCCCTTCGAATGCCAGAAAGGCATCAACCGACAGTCATTTTCAAAATGGAACTGTTCTTTATTTCTCATCACTGGATGTTTGCTACTTTCTTCCCTGAAAAAATCCAGCCAAGACAATCAAAGGGCCTCCATGTACTATAGCATGCCCGTAAGTAATTTTAAAAACTGTTTCAACCACCATGGAAACAATAATTGGTTAAATACCAATCTGTAAATCTGTGATTTTAAACTATCCAACTACAACATTTTGCTTAGAAGGAAGTGTAATGTTGATGACAGATTTTTTCTGTCTGTAGGCAGAAAGATTATTCTTTTCTACACCAACAGGCACTTATTTGATACTACAGAAAATCTAGTATCATTTAATAAGCTCTAAGCAGTCAAGTTCTTATGGCTGTGTAGCCTGTGGCTTTGTACAGTTAGCCTACTTTATAAGGTAACTCAACATTTTGAGATGAAAGAAATCAAAGGGTGCATTTTTTCTACCTGCTGGTAAATACACAGCACAGTATCATACCATCATAGATCCAGCAAAACAGTATTGTAACACTCCAATGCTAAATGAATACCAAGATTTTTTTCAAGAGTTATTTTACATAAACAATATTTGGTGAAATCATTTACCAAAAGCCTGTGAAATAGATCAGTACAAATATTTAGAAACAGAAGTTACAGGGGGAAAAAGTCTACTTGTTCAAAAATATGCAAGAAAAATTTCAAAAAACAGATGTCGAGACTGATACCCATTTCTAAAAGAGCAGAAGCTGTAGGAGGTGACGTCATGGCATATCTGCACTTGGTCAGCACACAACGTAAGGCAGGACAGACCGTATTCCATAGTCCGAATGCATTTACTGGCTGGGCCTTCCCAGAGTTTTTTAGAATGTCTCTGACAATTGTCCCTTTCTGCCTTTTTAAAGTGTCCCACTACAGAACGTTAAATGTTTAGGTTTAGATCAATCCTGCCCTCCACTCACACACAGCTACTACATAGTTCAATGTCAAAGCAAGATTTGTCATCCCTAATTATTCTAATAAAAGAGATACAAAGCTTTGCTTTCTCCCATTTCTCCTTTTACCTGCCACATGCTGCTATCTCATCCTCAGAAATCAGCATGTTTTTACTAACTAAAGGTGTAAACAAGAACTTGTTTCAAAGCCACACCACTACACTGAACAGAAAATAATTGATTCATCTATTGAAAAATGACAAGGGGAAATAATACCAAAAATGCAAAATTTTTAATTTTACTAGACTACTTTCTACATAAATTAAAAAATATGGATCAAATTATCCTTAGTTTATGCAGTGACAGTCTAGTTTGTGATTAAAAAGCTAAGATCAGAAACTGTATAACAGCAATCCCTTATATAGTATTAGCTTTGCAGAAAACATGCTTATGTAATATACATGCATCGAGATGTGATTAGGATGCAGTTCTTCATTTTGATTAAAATGCTGCTTCCTTTATGTTTATTGAGCTTAGAAAACAAGCCTGAGTTGTATGCTTATATAGTATTTTCTGTCTTTTTTAAAAAAAGCAGAACTACATTTAACTTCACTGCTATGTATGCAAATATGAAATTTTCTTTAGCTTACAATTATTAACCTAAGAGATAAACTAGAAGACCAGGATGATGACTACTTCTAATAACAGTCACTCGATAAGCCTGAAAGGAGGTCTGGGATCCACTGCAGTGAGCCCTGAACAAACACATCACAAGAGTTGGACCTTGAGCTATCTTTGCAGCTCTGCCAGGGCTTCGGCAGGCTGGGCCCAAAAGAGCAGCCCCTCTGTCATGTCAAGAAAAGTACCCTCCTTACAAAGCAGACCAAAGACATTCCTTTTACTCGTCTGCACTTCTTTTACTACTAACTTCACTGACACAAAGTAATAGCACATGAATATCTGATTCTTGCTTTAATGTTAAGGGTCAGGTCTAGTTCATGTGGTAGTTGGCACACAAAAAATGAATGCTATGTTTTCCTCCATCTATGCCCAAACCTGGATCTGCACAGACCTATGAGGCAGAAGGAGATGTCTGCTGACCAGCTCACTGGTTCCAAGGGAATAACACTGCTGATAAATCCCTCCACCACCCCTGATCCAAAGGCTTTCAGGTGAGGTCAGAGTTCAAATAAGGAGACTGGAAAGGAGATTTCGGAGCCCAAGTTGTCTTTTTAAGATTCTTGTCTCACTGCCATCTCTTAGCCCTGGATCTGTGGAGGCCAGAGAGTTTCCCTTCACCAGAAAGGGCAGCATGTCCCCTCCTTCTGGCCAGAGCATTCACAGAGATACACGGCTGAAGTGGTTTAAGACGATTAATTTAAAAAGTGAAGCAAATCGTTAACTCCAAAGTATAAAAAGATGACCTATATGATGAAAAAGAGAACTAATGGGATCTTCTTCAGTTAGCAAAAAAAAAAAAAAATAATTTACCTGGAAATATAGCTGAAGAGGTAGCATCCATGTAGGGAGTGAATCATCCCATTGCAGGGAGTGCTGTGTGTCTCCTCACAGATCCCTGAATGAGGCGCGGAAGTGCTGTTATGGCATTACACGCTCTGATCTTTGCTGAGAGCTGTACAAAGCGTGCTGTGTCTTATGGATTCTGCAAATATAGAAGAAAAGGCCCCCTTATACAACCTATGATGTTCAGGCTAAATACTCAAGCCAGTCAAGGCAGACATAACTTCAAGGGATAATTTGTACAGCACTTCATATACCTGGCGCATGCTCAGCCCTGCTTCTCTCCAAGAATATGAACAGTACATGGCAGCAGTATCCAGAAAACTCCACTGATTTATCAAATTCCTCTTCCTTTTTTTAAAAAAAGTCTCCTCTGATATGAAACTATTGCATCAAGACCAAAGTTGGGAATGCAAAAAATACCCCAGAATGTACCCAAAATACATTCAGAAAAAATTAAGTAGATGAACTAGCAAAATACTGCTCCCTTTCCCCAAAAACATCATTTCATCCCACAGGCTCAGCTTTGATTGGAGATTTTAGTAAAAGCATCCCAATGGCTTGTAAGTCCTTGGTAAGAACTACTTAGGGGAATGACATAACACACCAAAATAATGGACTGATCAAGAAAGCAGTTGAACCATAACTAGTAAAGAGCTCCTTTAGCATTTAGTCATAACTGCATCATTAGCTTAATGCAATGTTTTTAGGGAGCTTAAGCCATGTATAAAGCCAAAGAGTTCTGCTGTATTCAGTTGGGTTAAGTGAAAGTAAAGATCAGCATAAGATAGAAACTCAGAGTTGTGCTTCTTGGATACACAGCAAGCCTAGCTACAACAGAAGAGCTGACCACCACCAGGATGGCTCCCGGAGGCAAACAGGATTCTTGAAAAGCCAGGGAAATTAGATGCATAAATCCAAAACAATCTTTAAGAAAAAAATATTTTTCACTCAAACGTAAGGGAGATCCACCAGACTACAGACAGCAGTTTTTGCCCGTACAGCACTCCAAGGGGGTCTCTACAGCACTTGTATGAACAGCACGTGCTCGTTCTCTTCCACCTCATGACTGCTTGGCCGCGGCCTGCCCCTGTGAGCCACCAGCACGGCAGCGAGGAGGTACCCGAGAGGCCTGTGCGCCCCGGGGTGCCCAAGGTCAGGTTCATCTCCACACACTGCAACCCTCCAGATGCAGTCTCACAGGCGGTCTGGGGGCTGCTACTAGCAAACATATGTACCCTGTGTGTCCAGGATTCCCATCAGGGCGAGGCACAATATATCCTGGGAAATCCCTGGAAATTATGCTTTGGGGAAAAATCTTAACTAATCTGGATTTTTCAGACTAGAATTAATAAGTAAAGCTTTTACTTAAATGTCAGTTAGTGAACAAACACAATTATGTAAAGCTAATTTTGGTAGGTGGCTCCAAATGATCCATAAATCACAGCGTGCTTTGATTTTAGTGTGTTCTTCCCCTTCTTTCTTTGAGCTCTCTTTTGTTAGCCCTTGTTAAAGCACAAGTTTCATCATTATTTGGAAAATTCCGGGAAAAATTATCACCATAGCTATTATATGGTCCTTCACAGCTTAAGTTAAATAACATAATTTTCGGCATCCTCTAAAAAGCCTTTTCTACTAGAATTTCTGAAGTTGTTAGGTTCTGCAAAAAGAATTCACAGTCTAGAGGAAAATAGAACTTATTTGGTGCAAGCTGCATAAATAAATAAGTGACATAAATCAAGCCTTAAAAGACAGAAAGGTGATTTTTTTCTAGAAGGAGTGATCATTTTGTTTTCCTGGCAGTTTTACCAGTACTTTTATTACAGATTTTGTACTATTTTCTCCTGTGACTGCACTCAACCAGGTAACCAACATTCAGTCAGCAGTGTTCTTAAATTGAGCTGCCTTCTGAATCAGTTTCTGTTATTATTTTAATGTATCATATATCAATGCCTCTGAAAGACCTGTCACAAGCCTTTTTAACAGTAAAGATACCACTGATTTCAGAGGCCCTAATGGCATCTATCTGCTGCTATCATAGCTATTCTGAGGAGATGGTGTTCAAGTTCCTATTTCTTTTGACAATGCCCAGCTTCCCTTCAGTCCTCTATTTTAATTAAAATAGAACAAAAATCTGAAGGTGACAGTTTGGTATTGCTCACTGAATATCTCTAGCCTTCAACAACAGGCACCTGGGAAAACTGGTAGCTGGTCAAATTTGGCATGTTCCCTTGTTCAATGAAAACAAGTCTTTTTACAAAGAAAATCTGTTCCGACAGAAATTATCTAATCTTTTTCCACAAGAAAATGTCTCAGGATCCATCCCACAAACAAACTTTTTCTCAGTCAATTACTTTTCATTCACGTGTAAGCAGGGTGACCTAGAGGAAGGCCCTAGCCAGTCAGGTCTGGAATAAACTACTGCCCATGTCTCTTGTCCTTTCACTAGACGCCACTGAGAAGAGCCAGGGTCCTTCTTTATTCCCCCCCCCCCCCCCCCCCGCCAAGTATTTATAAATATTGACAAGATCCCCCCGTGATTTCTTACATTGAAGCCCTTTTTTCTTTAGCTTTTCCTTATCTTTCTGCTATTTCTGTCAACAGTACAAAATCATCACAAAAGAACACCAAAAAATCACTGCATTCATAGCCTGTTGCGTTTGGAGGTGGAAAGATGAACATGTTTCTTGAAGAATCCAGTAGTGGCTAGCACTTCCATTTTGCCTACTGATAAGAGAATTCATGAGAGTAACTGTGTTTTCATTTCACCACTCTTCAGTGAAATATTTATAAACTTTTTTTATTCTCCTTAAATTCTTAGAATTGATAAGCCCTTGATCTACTGCTAGATTTGAATAAGGAAGACAGCAAAGGTCACCATGACAATGAAACTGCAAACTGTTTAATCACAATATATGTTAGCACTGAGCATTGTCAAGTTCACATACAGACGTAGTACGGATCCTAAATGTCTGTCTGTTTATCTCCCATTAAAAAAAATAAATGGATGCTAAATATCAATAATTTTTAAAATGTGGATTTTGACCAAAAAATCCTTCAGATCTCACTAGTACCTAAGTCATATTGCATAAACACCTTTAAAATGTTTGTACACAAAGACAGAGTGGCTCCATATGTCTTAAAAATACCCCAACAAACATATACACATAAACTGTATAGTTAGACACACACAAACAAGCTATGGGGCAGTCAGCTATGTTTTCTTGTGTTAGCACACTTCTGGTTCATATGATACATGAGTAACTAAATAATCACATGGACACTAAAGCTTTTGCCTCAGAAAGTCAGTTGCTTACCATCCAGCAGATAAAAAATATATTTGTGTACTAAGTACTCATAGTACCATCACTAGGTTGGCCTGATATACCACTTACATCTCAGTCCAGCAAAGGAACATAATGCACATGGGTAGATGCAGCCCAGTTTAAATGATGATAGCACACAGGTATTGGCACAGCACTAGTGAAGGGATAAAGGACCGTAGCTATCCTTTCTCAATAAACCCATTCCTCATTTAGGCCACAGATGATCCAAGGTAACAGCTGCCACACCACAATTGAATGAAGACATGCTGTTCTTTGTTTGTTCTTGAGCTCTTCACAAACAATGATATAAGTGTCAAAAACTTAAAACAAGATGCCAAGTGATTCCACGTGCAAGGAGAAATCTGAAGAGAGAACTGCAAATTTTAAAAAGCTAACACTGAGGTACCGGAAAGTTTGTTGTCTCATTAAAACACAGCATGCAAGCCAACAACCTCCTTCTCATCATGTTTCTCACACAGTCGTGATTATTCCCTTACCCACTAACTTCACAGCTGCATCCAAGGACCTCAGAATCAGGAACACCAGGGCACAAAACAAAACCTGAAACAAAAGAAAAAAACCCATGTAATGTGTAAATTAACATAACTGAAATGGAGAGGTTTGCGCCAGTTTACATGTGTCAGTTAAGGGGAAGCAGTATGAGATTTCTCTCATTTACCCTGACAGAAAAGGTTCAGATATGAGCTGGGAATTGTAGATAACGACATGGGATATACCTGGTGTACGGTTCCGTGTCCTACTCCCTGCCTAGAAAAAATAAACTGACAGCAAATCCACAGAAGAAAATGAGAAGATTCAAAAATAGTTCCATACCTTTAATTTCAATATTTACTCCTATTACTGTCCTTCAGAATCTAGTGAGGTGGGGTTTTTTTATTACAAAACAGAGATCATGCCTCGATAGGTGGATTTTCCCAAATTCTCCTAGTCCATGTGACAGCAAACACTTTCAGCTCACTAAAGCAAAACATTCTGTTATAGTGTTTCACAAAGCATTGAAAGATTGCTGCTGGGAATTTAATTTGCAGGAAAAAGCATCAAAGAATAAATCAAGAGTCTTTCTTACAGGATAGCTGCAGTACAAAACATATTACATTATGTCCTGCAGGTAAACAAAATCCAGTTTGAATTTTCTACCCTTTAAGGTAAAGACAATTGCTTGTTTTATATTCATCCTCCCTGTGAAGTGCCAATAATAAGAAAACTATGACTATCAACCTCCCTTGTACCACATGAACATATCTGTCAATATAAAAGTCTTGTGATGTCTCTAATAAATGATGAAAACAAGACATTTTGCATGTCATTTATCTTAAGAAAAATAACATATAATGGTAGCCTGCAATGCTAACATGTAGTGTAGCGTGGCACTGACATCACCATCAAAGTGGAAATCCCATCTGCAAAAATATGAATGTCAGAGGCAGACATGTTGAATTTGGGCTGCATGTGTGTACAGAATAGAAGAGAACATCCATATATCTTAATTATCTCGGACATTTGACTGAACACAGAGCAAGCCTTTCCAAAACAACTGATATTTCAGTGAACACTGAAGCAAGAGTTTTACTCCAATGGCCAACAGGATCCTTGGGGATGCACAGAGCTCATGACTATGCCAATGCAAAACTAATTAACAATAATTCATGAGTGAGAAAGCATATGAGTTGGCTCTTAGAGGGTTTGCAAGTAAATATGGCCATGTAGCTGTTGTAAAAAATTGCTGGTTTAATCTGAAGTAGCAAATGTTATGAAAAAAACATACATTTACAGCTATGTTTAAACCTGTGCCAGCCTACAGATATGACATTAAACAGTTAAAAAAAAAAAATATCTTTCCTTCTCTGTCTGTACCTCTCCCTGCCCCAGTAATGCTTTTTACAGCTCCAGACAGTTATGACACCCGATTAGTGGTTACAGTTTACAGTGGCAAGTTAGCTTGTGGTCACAGATTATGTGTGTGTGCATACATTCACTCTCACATAATGCAAAACTACAGATTCACCCCAGCACGACATTATTTTCTATGTAACTTTCAGCACCAAATAATGTCACCAAGTACTACACATCTGTGTAAAACTGCATGTGTACTTTGTGGTTTAGGGCCCCTGAGTTCATTTAAGGTAGAGGTAATGATTGCTGGAAGACTCAGGCCAAGAAATTATGCCAAGAAATCTTTATATTCCCAAATGAAAATTAATTCCATAAATAAAATGAAAGTTAAGCTCCTCACAGTCTCTCAGCACAAGGACTCTTCCCAGCCCAGTTGTGAGACCCTGGACTAAGCCAACTAGAGCACAAAAGGAGCCGTGACCAACCCTCCGGAGGCACAGAAGGGTCCAGCAGCCCTCAGGTTAAGCATCAAGCCAAGCTTCTTCAAGTTACACTGCTCTTTATACTGCAACTGTTAATAAAAGCAGCCTATATGCTAAACATTTACACCTTTAAATTTTGGCAGGTATACATATGAGGACAGGGAGTTTTCAGCATAATTGGCGCTGCAAAGTCCCAAAGCTCCTTTGTTAGTCATGCATTGAGGATGAGGATGTGGTCTGAACATCTGTCAGCGTACACAAAGACTCATCTCTGGCAGAACAGTCTCAGTCCTTGCCTTCCCTTCAACACCTGCAGTGCTTTCCATTCACTACAGAGGGTAATTCTTCCACAAAACCAGAGCAAAGATACACATTAGCAATTTTACCACACAGTATTTACAAACATTACTCTCATCAAACCCCGTTCCTCATTTCAAAAATCGTAATTAACAACAGCAGTGTGTTAGCACACAAATGGAGGAGCTGATAGGTATGAGGAGGGAGGAAAAGGGAAAACATTAATTGACAGTTGTGAGACTTGTCTGTGCCAGGATGCCAGTATGTATCCCAGCCTAAGTACACAGTGAAGACCCATGGACAAGGCTATGTATGAAGATCACTGTGGTGTATAAACTAAATTTCCATTGGAAATTTATTATTTATTTCCAGTATGATGCACTTCACCAGCAGGGAATCTGTCCATTATGAATTTATCAAATACACTGTTTTATCAAAGAAATTCATACATTTGCTTAGGAAAATACTTTTTTTATTCATATTCCTCCTAAAATACTCTCTCTACAGAAACAGCAGGACCAGAAGTCATCTTTTGTGATTCACACGCAGATTGGAAATAATAATTTATTCATTTCCATTACCATCACCCTGCATTTTTTGTGCCAGAAAAGTCAAATTGACATAAATATTCTGCTATAATATCAAAAAATAATCATACTTTTTGTATTTTCATATATATGTTACTAATATATAGTTAATTTAATTTCATGTTTTATCTATTTCATATATATTTTATATATAATGTTAATAAAACATTATATATGTTAATAAAAAGACATATATAATGTTAATAAAAACATTACTCTCACTTGAATTTGCACAGACTAATAAAATAGTAGCGAGAATATGCTACCAAATAGTATTTTTTAAAACCAATTTGAGAGAATTCTTAATGCTGATTTCTTTAAATTCTGAATTACACAAAAATGTGGTATTAAAGAAAGAAATGTTAAAAGCTAGACCTAGAGTAGATTATATTAGAGCAGCTGTGACACATCACTGCTGTGCATTACAAGCAATACATTGTTAATATTCAGCAGGAGGCAATATAATTTAATACACATATTGTAATAGTTGCTATACTGATTTTAGCAAAAATTCAATCAATGTGGAAAGTTAACTGCAAATCAGAGAAGTTTTACTTTATAAAGCTTTGGCTAAACAGAGATGGGCCTCAGCAGGGTCCTAAAGTGTCTTGGAAGGAATGAAATGGCATTAGTCCTATGGCATTTGCAGTATGTGCCAATGACATAGGACAGACATGAGGAGGAGTCTAAAACGTCCATTGTATGAGGCTTCAAAGAGGTCTGTCTTCAACCCTTAACCTTAAAAACACTGCCATTTTCACATAAGTTGCTGAAGGAGTTTACCTCCTCTGCCTAACAAGAAAACAAGGTACAGCTGACCAAGTTCATCAGCGGCAGCAGGAAGTGGCAGGTGATCAGTGCTCAGAATTGTAAATACTTCTGTATACTGAACTGTCATATGATTGATACTGGTAGTGACAGAACAAATAGTCTATGGCTTGGTATGCTACATTATTCTTAAAGCAGATGGCATAAATTCTGGACAAATCCCCTAGATTTAGATTTATAACAGAATATAGCTTACTATCCAAATCAAAGTGTGCTCTCCAACACTGTATTACTACATTTCATTCCTGTTCTACCATTGCTCTTTTCCTACATTTAACATCACTGAAAGCATTTAGTTGGTTATCTTCGGTATCTACCGGGGTCATGGCCTCACTTCTTCCATTATGCTCTTCTCATTTACGTGACTATGGACTCTCATAGTAGTTCTTTTCATTTCCGTTGCCAGATCCAGCTCAGTTTGACTTTTGCAATTATCCTTTATCCTTAAACTTCCTGAGCTACAAGACCTAGCACTTTCTTATAAATAATCCCCTTTTCCATTTCTCTTAAACTCCTTGTTTACTCCTAACAACCGTTCATCTTGAAATTGCTTTGCCTGACAAAAGTCACTGTCCATGAGTGCTTTGTAGCCTATCCTACATCTAAGAACATGAGGTGAGGTACAACCACTGTAAAGGAACATCAAATCCATCTTTATGCTGTACGTATCAGCACTTACTCAGGGGAAAAGCACCTTCCTTGGGGAAGGCCTTGCAAAAACCCAGAATTTTTAATGAAATAATGAAGTTGGCACTCCTTTTTATTTGCCTGCCTGTTTTATGTTGTAAGGACAAATAATCAGAAAATCAAGAAACTAAGAAAACAAAAGGAAACCAATCAAAATACTGCTAGAGTCTTACACAAAAATATGAGCTATTGCAGTGTTCCTGCAAGAAGAATGTTGTTTTCCAATCGTTGCTCTTGTATTAGGCGCATACTATCCCAGCAGTGGCTGGCAGCCGTCTTGAACTAAGCAGTCAAAAAGTGCAGTGGACAGAATCCTCTTCCAGCCTAAAAATCACAGATAGAGAATGAGACTTTAATTATATAGGCTAAGCAAGAAACCCTTATTTTAAATATCTTTATATACTTTTCTTGAAAAAGTAAATGAGAAGACATGGATGAAAGGTGAGATAAGGGAAGTGTCAGAAGTTCCCTTTTCAAACATTTTTTTATATAAAGGAAAGCTCTTAGGAAAGGAGAATTGTGGGCTCTACCCAGGACAGCCCTTGCATAGTTCAGTTTGAAGAACTTTCTCTTTTTAAAATGTTACAAAACACATTTTTGGTAAGACAGATGGATTTATAAACTACCTATTTCTTATGGCAGGCATTTTCTGCAAACCTCTTTAAGAAAATCATTCTGGATAAATAAGGACTATCTTTATAAAACCAGAAAATGAGACACATTAAAACAAAATTTCCAGTAATCTAAACCAGCTTTCAGAGACAAACTGTTTTCTCTTACAGTTTTCAAAAAAACCCTAAGATTTTGGGAATAGCATCCTGGTCATTCATTAATTTGAACATAAAAGTGAGTATGAGCCATGATTGCTTTTCTTCCTGTCACACTGGAGAATAGCCTAAGCCCCATTGATCTGAATGAAATGTTGCTTCAGTAACTAATAAAACTCAATTACATCATTCAAGCTTCATTAGGATTTCATGGCATAAAGACAGAATAGCTGTATTAATAACACAGCTTTCTTAGAGCTCTGCTACTCAAAGCAACGTATCATACTACATGTTCACTCATTTTGTTTTCACTTCATAAATTTTTAATCTTTCCAAACCAATTGCAAATGCAGAAATAAAATGCTAAATTCAACATGTAGCTATTAGCCTTCCTTGCCAATTGCTGCTTTTAAATATTTTAGACCATTAATATCTAATTATTTTTATGAAAGAAAACAAAACAACAAAACAACCACTCTGAAACCTATGAACAGGAAATATATCTTACTAATTTTTGTTGCTGTGTAGCAAACAGAATTTTCCTTATCTTCAGAAAAGGCAATATTGAATCTAGTCCTTCACCTCAATCCCTTGGAAGGCGACAGATAAAATCTTCCTAAAAAGCATTCTGAACCACATGAAGGACAAGGTGGCTAGGAGCAGGCACCATGGATTTTCAGAGGGGAAATCATGTCTGACCAACCTGACAGCCTTCTACAATGAGGTGACTGGCCTGGAGTATGAGGGGTGAGCCACGGATGCTGCTTACCTCGACTTCCTGACGCTGTCTCCCGTAACATCCTCATAAGCAATGTGACAAAGTACAGGTCCTAGTGGATTGAGAATTGGCTGAAGGGTTGGACCAAGAGGGTTGTGATCAGAGGCACAAAGTCCGGTTGGAGGCATATCACTAGTAGTGTGCTCCAGGGGTCAATACTGGGGCAAACACCGTTTAACCTCTTCATTAATGACCTACAGCCTAGAACAGACTATACTCTCAAGAAATTCACAGACGATACGAAACTGGGAGGTGTGCTTGATACACCAGCTGGTTGTACTGCCATTTGAACAGAGCTCGACAGGCTGAAGTACTGGGCAGAGAGCAATCTCAGGCAGTTCAGCAAGGGAAAAAGTAAAGTCCCACATCTGGAAAGGAGTAAGCCTAGGCACAGGTACAAACCTGGAGCTGACCAGCTGGAAAGCAGCTCTGCAGAGAAGGACCTTGGCGGTCCTGGTGAACGACAAGCTGACCGTGGGCCAGCAATGCAGCCTTCATGGCAAACACCACTACCAGCAGCCTGGGCTACATTATGAAAAGCATTGCTGGCAGGTCGAAGGAGGTGATCGTCCCCTCCACTCCAGCACTGGTGAGACTGTCTGGAGTGCTGGCTCCAGTGCTGGGCTCCCCAGTACAAGAGAGATACCGACTTAATGGAGCAGGTGCAGCCCCGGGCCACAAAGATGATCAGGGGGCTGGTGCACCTGAGAAAGCAGGAGGGACTGAGAGAGCCGGCAGGGTCCAGCTTGGAGAAAAAGGTGCTAATGTGATACTCTGAATGAGTAACATCTCAGTTCTAAATGATACGATATGGCCCCCCTGCAGATTAAAATGATCAGTAATTGGAAAACATCAGCAGCGCAATAACCATCTGAAAATGGCAAATTTTCATTTTATTTTGTTCAACAACATTTTAAACCATGAAAATCCTCAACTAGAGGACTAAAATTAATCCTATGCAGCTTCAGAGGTTGGAATGTATTTATCCAAACAAGTTGTTTTCTATTCTGCTCCTGTCTCTCTTTCTACTCAAAACACAAGGAGATCCTAAATCTTAATTAAGGTACTTAATTAGGTACCTTGAGGTAAGTGGGCTGAATCCAGGCCTTATGGATGAGATTTGGAACAATAATGTACAAACAGGTTCTGGGGAAAAAAGTCTGGGCACTCTCACAGGGGACAAAATGTAACAAATCTTGACTATAGAGACTGTGTTATACAAAAAAAGAGAACTAACAGTCATCAAGAAAAATTATTTACTAAGTCTCCATTCTATTGAAATTACCACAGAAGTTTTTAGGTAGGACAGATGTGGATTAAAGGAAGCATTAGGAAAACGTAACAAACAAAGGACAAGCACAGAATAGAAGAATTAGAGAACGAGGGGGAAAAGTGAGTCACTTGGAAATAATAACATGTTCTGAAGGTTACACAGTAGTTTTCCACACGGCTCCCTACAGAAAAATGAGTTTAACGCCAGTATCCTAGAAGCAGGAAAATAAGAGTATACAGTAGTTTTCCATGCTACACTCTGCAAAAAGCTAAGGTTTATATCACTCTTATAGAAGCAGGAAAATGGACAAAGAGGTGGGTTTAATAATGAGGGAGAGAAGTTCTCTGGTATCAAAGGGCCTAAGAAAATATCTTAAGACATTAAACACACAAATCAACCTGCAGCAGAGTTTGTTTCTGTCTACCCTGTAACTCTTGCAAGGAGAGGAGGAGCAGGGAGGGAAGGAAAGGAGTAGGGGAAAAAAGGAGAAAAATATGGGAGACAAGCCTTCCGGGCTCCAGGACACCAGTTTGCAGGCACACAAAGGCAACAGAGGCATCAGCAGGTGAGTAGTTTAGTCAAGCAATATGAGGAGGAAGGTAAACCAGACAGTAACAGGGCAAGAAGCTGGAGTTGGTGCAGGAGACAACCATGATCTAATGAAAAGATTTTATGAGTGAACGAACGTAACAGTACCATCAGAAAAGGCAGACTCTTGAATTTCGCATTTAATAACAAAACTAAAAAAATTGTAACGGTTTCTGTCACTGTAAACCCTTATCTATCACCATGTATAATACAGCCAACATTGAGCTATTTTAATTGATACCAAAATGGGATATTTTAAGACGTATTTTAAGATCTAAAACTCCTAACAGTGAAGGTCTTGTTAATGGCTATGAAGTCTACCAACAACCCTCCTCTGGAAGGGCTCTTGTGTGTGCAATGGTTTTGACTACAGCTGGATTGTAACTGGAAGAGGATTTCACAGGGGGTTTTAAAATTTCTGGATTGTAACTGCAAGAGGATTTCACGGAGGGTTTTAAAATTTCTGGATTGTGTGTGTGTGCGCATTAAATTCAGACAGGAGAAAAGTATTTTGAAATTCTTCACAAAACATGAGTGCCTGTTTTCTAGTCAGGGAAACTTGTTGCTCTGCCTAGCATCAGCAAGACTCAAGTGCTGAGGAAATGCTGCTGCCAGACCTCCTCTCTTTATCAGCAGGCCAGACAGGATGCTAACGGATGGGATACATACCAGGAAATAACAATTTGCAATGGAAAGGTGTCTGAAACACAGGATTTGTTGCAGCCAAGTGATCTTTCACCAGAATTTATACAGTTCCATGAAATGTTTACATTTCAGTGAATGGGCAAATTGCAATCATAAAAAAATGACTGAAGTTTTTCCAAACAGCTAATACAACTGAACTGCTTGTTCTTTGGTATGCATGCAGTGCACATGGGCTTGAAAATTCTATAAATAAGACAGAGGGAAGGGGACATATATGTATATACACATAAATATAAAACAATGCAAATTTTGGCTGTTCTTTCTACATAAGAGGTCTCTTCAGACAGCCAATCCAGCTGGCAAAGCACCACATGAAGTATCTAACAGGCAAGAGCAGGCAAGGAATGCAGCCAGTTTCCTCCATGTAGCAGATGCTGAGCAGAATTTGCACAGCTGCCTCTGAGTTATTGTTTAGAGCATGCTGTATAGTCACTAAAGATTCAAGAGGATCAGGAACTAAAGCCAACTCCCCCTGCAACACCATCAACTGACACCAGCCAAAAATTGAGCACAACATGTGTAAGGAAATCTCCAGCCTCATCATGTTCTGTAGGTAATAGTGCTGTTGGGAGTTTTTCAAACTCAAGTATGGACAAGGTTCAGCTACAGCAATAATCCAGTTCACACTGATAACTTGTGTGAGATCACTTATGTTAGATGCTGCCATTGAGTAAGACCACATCAGCAAATGTAATTCATACACGCTAAAGCACGATGTGCACACAATTAAAAACATCACTCACAATCTCTCTAAAATATCCACATTAAACAAACTTTTAGATACCAGTCTCCTGGGAGCAAAAAAGCAGCAACACCTATTTAACACTCCTATCTGGTGGTGGGAGGTCAGCAAAAGTACACCTTTAAGTACTGCAACACTTGAAGCACAGACCTGTGAACAGAATTTTGCATGTGCAAGTAATCAAACATGAGCTGATAACTGCCATAACCGAACACAGCTGTTCATCAAGAGCTTTTAACTCTGCCCTACCCCACTCCTCAGCTTAGTACAAAGAAAGCAAAAATCCTTTACCTAGTGTAAACATAATTCCCGAAAGTGTTTAAAGTACAACATAAGTAAACTTAACATCCATAAACATTTGATTTAAAAACCAGAAGGAAGCAGAACAATACAAAACTATCATCCCTTACCAATGAGGTGACTTACCAGTAAGAAGTACTTTGGTACTCTGCATACACATGAAATCATCAACTGATTACTTGACAGCTGAGAACAAACTTTCCTTTGTAAATGGAAATCAGGAAAACCTACTTCTATAGCATTTATTAGAAGCAATTAAATTCTATTTGCTTTAGTATTCTATTGTGGGGTTTTTTTAGTTGAGGCATTATCATAATTCTACTAGTTCTTAAAAAGTGACGGTACTTTAACTGTGATTTGTATCAGGTTTTCTGTAATTTGCAAGGGTACAAATGACCTGAACTCTTCAGGAAAATATCACCCCTTCAATATTTTGGATCTCCAGAATTCTGGAGAAACTATTTTTTTTAAACTTCATTCAAATTTATTAATAATTTGATATTAAAAATAAATGAACAACAGTTTATTGTCTAGAATGAGCAGCAAGGTATCCTTTTAATCAGGTTGAAAGAAGCATAAGAATACGGTTATTACTGATAAAAATGGACAGCTACTAATTTCATAATTCTTGCACTGTGACACTGTATATTCATGTTAACATGCCCTATTTGTCAGCATATCTGAATCTCATTAGGAAGAGAGCTTAATTAATGCTTTATAAATAAAACATATTCTGTCAGATAAGCAGAGATCATCTTGAAACACAAACTCCTAAGAAAAAAGGGTCTGTCCCAGCTGTCATTGATTGAGTTTCCAAAACAAAACACATTTGGGCTCCAGTATTTCAATTTTATGTGCTGACTTTTCATGGGGAACTGTCCTACTTGCTGACTGGGGTAGTGGAGTTCAGCATATACTTCAGACACCGATGGAGACACTCAACATGAAAAAATTAGCAACACCTTGCTCTGAAGACTCAATCCTGCACAAATGTTGCTTTGAGACTAACGAGAATTCTAACCAAATTAAAAATCTCATTTAGCTCTGAGAATGTGCAAAACAGTTTACTGAACTCCTCTGTCAGAGAGTGCGGAAAAATATCTAGCCAGGTACTAAACAGCCATAGAGCATCAGCAATGACAAGGAGAATGCTAAGAACTGAACTAACAAAAATTGGATTTGTAGCAAGTTCTGATATGAGTACTGCAGGGATAATAGAAACAGCATGAACTACAGTGGTTAATTCAGCAAAGGCACAGAGGGATGTGAGTCTTTCAGAAGAGACAAACACGGGTGAGAGGTGACAGGGTTACTCTGCATGTTCATAAGGTGATACACTGTCAAGAAATGACAAATGATTACCAGAGTCAGGCTAAATCAAAGCAGCTTCAGAGGACAGATGAGAAAAGAGGTTCTGCTGTGATGTGGCAACTGTCTCTCCTCACGGTTCTGATCACCCATATCCAAGAACAACTGACTCCCATGGGAACACACGCAGAAGGGCTAACAGGATGGCCAGGTGCACAGAAAGCCTACTTTATGAATGATGACTAGAGAAGCTTCGCTTACCAAGACTAAGACTAAAAGGAGGTATGATTGCTAAAATGCACGTTAGAGGAACATGGTGCTGAATACTTCTATATAAGATTAAAAAGACAGAAATGCACAGACAGAATGAATTAAACTGTATATAAATTTATGTCAGAAGTTAGAAGAAGGTTTGTAACTATTACAGCAATTGGACAGCCTCTGGTTCTTGGATGCTCTACAATAGTCTTCCATTCACTATGAGAAAACACAGGAATCAAAAACGTTTTGCAGATTTTGAGACAAGGCTAGGTACCTTTGTGAAAGATATGACAGGCTGCCTGTAAAAGCTGAGCACTGACCCACATCTAAGCTCCGTGAGGCACTGCCACATAACCTGTAGAAGCTGCACATTCTCAATTCATTGTAACACCCATGAACTGCAAGGACTAGATGGCACTGCTCTCTGAATTCCACCAGAAGCCTATGAAAAAGGCGCTAAGAAAACATATCATACTCCACACATGAAAAGACAGTGGCAAAGCTGTAAAATAGAAAAAAACCCCAAACAACCTGTAAAAATAATCTGGTTACAAAGCTAGGCTTGGCCCTTTTTCCCCAGAGAAAGCTATTTTTGAAACTCATTGTTTAATGAAAAAGCTATGCAATTTGGAAATTATTTTTGAGTCAAATGGAATATTATCTGAAAAGCACTGACCCAGACTCAGTGCCAGCATGAAAAAAAGTCTTACAAATTAATTTCCAACCAGACAGCATTACTGAAGTTACTTACCCATCTACTAAAAAAATCTTGCTTCTGACCTTTCTCATACAGCCTAGCCTGGATGGAACTTAACTGTGAAAAATGATGCCATGAACTTTTAATTTAAAGATTAAAACAGCTGAAGCAAAAGGCAAAATAGCTTCATTATTTCAGGACATAAATCATGATAAATAAAAGATGAGAAAGTAAATTCAATCCTGAAACATTCTTGGCTTGATTCAGCGTTTCTGTTTCTTCAGCAGTAACTTAGAGGAGAAAAAGAATGGGCAATATCTGGGAATTACTATGTGCTCAGCATTTTGAAAGTCCAGTTACAGATGAGGTTTCCTAGGCAAAACAATGTCTGGAAAAATGAGTCATGTGAAAGTGATGGTGGTGGGGTGAAAAAAATTAACGTCAAGAGAAATTAATCCCCAAATCTTCTCACAGTGTAGAGTAAAATAAGGGAAGACAGGGTAGTGCTTTGAATTGATCTGTTCACTGATATCAGCAATAGGACTAAGTATGTCCAGCAAGAAAATGCCAGTAAATTGTGGTGACATTTTCAGCAAAAATAGCTCAGCTGGGAATGACGACACAAGGTGGGCCCCCATGCACCCTTAGACTGGGCCAGAAGTCCCCTAGATCTGTGTCAGCCTAAGGCTACATATGCAAAGATTATTCCAGTAAAGCACACCTCATCATTAATCTTGCAGTGAATTTATTCAAAGATGGTCAATACTGGAAACTTGTACAGGCAAAGCCAAATATTTTGCCCAGATCCACCACGGCTCTTGTGGTGAATCCCCTGACGATAATACTCCCTCTGGCTATGACTTTCATTCTGAATGTCCTGGCTTCTCTCAAATGCAGACTCCCCTACACTGTAAGTTCATCTGACACATGGAAGAGCAGAATAAGGAAACATATAGCAGGAAGTGTTGGTAACAGAAGTTCTAAGATAAAGCAAGCCTTCTCTTTTCATAACAGCTTTTCCTTAAATTTACCCTGCTTGTATGCATGAAAATTTTAATCAATTTCCTTTTACAAGAAACACCAGTTGAAAACTTACAACACAAATCTTCTTAAAGCTAACACAAATCTTTTCTATCAGTTACAGTGAACTTCAGAAACAGGTTTTCCGAACAACTATTCTCCATGTTTTATTAACATCTTCCATATATTCTTTTCAGCTACCTTAAAAACTGTTGAGTAGCTTTTTAGGAGAGCTTCAGGAGGAGCTCTAACACAGAAACATGCAAATTTTCAATCAAAAAAAAAGAACTATGTTTCATTTAGCATAAAAAAATCTAAGGAAATGCTACAGAAGTGTTGAACTAAGAGTAGAACAGACACTGGAATAACGCTACTTAGCTCTTACATCACAATAGGAAAGGCATATCAAGTGACAGATTTTCAGTCAAAACAAAGTGTGCTAGGCTTATTTACACTAAAGAAAGAAACTGACCGATCTGAAAAGATCCACAGGTGTCAGCAGAACTGCAGCAATTAATGTCAGCAAAGGATCTGTCCCAGTGCGTATGTGTGGTTGGGTCCAGGCATTTGAATGTTTCCTTACATGCCTGCTAAGAAGATTCTGTGCTCTTCACTGCACATCAAGCTGTGCTTTAGCAAGGAAGTTATGTATGTGAAAGATGAAGAGATGGAAACACAGAATGGTGACTAAAATTGTTTTTAAGGTGTACCAGTATTATTTTCAAATCTACAAGCTAACAAAGCTGTAGGACACAAGGATGTAACATTGCACAGTATGCACAAGTATCTGCTTTGTTTCACCTACTACCTTTTTTCTTCACAAAAACAATTCTCTAATAAAAGAACACAGAGAGAGCACAGTTCACGGACAGTGTTGCAGCTCTACAAGCTGGGACTAATTCTGGGGTCTTTAGTCAAACCGAAGACCTCAACAGAACTCAAGATTAAATTAAATTTTTATCAATGGCTCAATAACTTCAGCCTTCTGAGAATATCCTCTGAGAAGCCTTCTCAGAATCAAGCAGAAATACAGAGTTAGATTCTACCTTACGCACAAACCCAGAGCAACTACAGAGAACCTGTTGGAATTATTTCAGAACTACACCACAGCAAAACACAACTATCTGCAGTGCAATGGAGTATAAATTCAGCATTCAGCCATCTACATAAAAATGTCTGGTTCCTTCCTTGGCAGAACAATCTAATAAAGTACAAAATTAATGGATGACAGTAGCACAAGTCCTGCCACTGTAGTTTATGATGCCCACAGATTACTCAATGTAATTACATCTCTAAGAATCACAGTTTATTTTCTGATGTAAAAACCCACAGTTAAACGTATATATATATATATATAAAAAAATATAAACTAATAAAAAAAAGAGTGAAGCAGTCCTGAAGTAAATGCTGATAAAGGGCCTGTCCTAACCCAAATTAACTGGCATTCTTTTATCTGTTACTTCCTTTTGATCTTAGTGTTGAGAAGCTGTGCATTACACAAGCCTAAGCAAGGAAGCTTAGTCCTCATCCACACATTATTTTCTCATTCACATTTCACTGAAATTATTCTGAATTATCAAACACAATCCCGGTACAAAAATCATACATTGTTTTTTAACGGGTACTCTATTTTTATTATTTAATACTTGGTATATAGGTAGCAATTCAAGGTCAGATAGGTCCTGTATCCTGCACTAATACAGCCAGTGAAAGTGCTGGGCTGCGGTTTGGGCTTCAACGTTCACTGGCAGAAAATACTTTATCACTAGCTAGTAGTAACTAGCAATATCCCTGGCAATTAGCTGCTACCATGCCATCCCTACAAAACAACATACAACAGTGTATCTGAAGTGTGACTTGCCAGCAATAAGAAAGTATTAAGAACTCCTTCAGACTCTGCTCCAGATATTCTGCCCCCAGCCTACCCCTCAGCACCTGGCACTCTGCAGACATTCCTCAGTGCCTTTCAGTTCTAATGCTAAGGCAAGTGTTACTTGGCAGTAAGAAGACCTAACAGCTCTATATACTTGACAGCTGCTGAAAGATTTTTATATTCCTTTCAGTGAAGTCAGTGAAAAAATAATGAAGATGGGCTGTGGCACTGTGTGAGAAGTGAGGGATTCAAACACGGCGATAAAGCCTTCCAAAATATAGACCTTTCACACACAGTTTTGGTATAAGTGATACGATGCATACATATACAGAAAAAGTGTATTAGCAGGTCAAAGACATTAAGGTAAGATAGTGTATCTCATACTACAGGAGAAGCAAGAGTTAATTAAGGTTCGTTCTGTGCCACCATATAAGGCAGTCTGTCAATAAAGCAATTCTTCAATATTTTTGATAGGAGTATACTGTGCTGCAAAGTATCTGCTGGGTTCAATTCATTTGTTGTTTTCATATACACAAAATAAATGCTAAAAAATCACAGGCACATTTGAAACTCTTCCTGTATGATTTACAGAGTTATCTTCATTTTTTGATCAATAGCTTTGAATATACTGAATATCCTAATGCTCATACTAGCAAGTGTTCATAGGCACACACAGCCCTTGGAAAGCTGTCCCTCCCTGGCAACACAGCTGTAAAGATCATCATTACTGCCTCCGCTTTCCCATGTTCTGGGAAGAATAGGCAGGAAATTAGAGGAGAATTGTCTCATGGGGAGAGGTGAGGTACAGGTGACATGCAGTCAATCCTATAGTAACTGTATTTATATCATTCTTAATGGTCTTACATCATTTATAGGGAATTACTATGCAGTTGTAAGCAGATCAAAGTGGCCTTTCTTTTAATATCCTTCTTGAAAAGATCTGAGTCAGTAATCATCCTAGGACAGAACAGTCATAATCATAATAATAATAGGGAAGGTTATCATTTTCTTTGTGTGGAATGAATGCTGCACAAAGACAGCCTAAAGTAAAAGTACAATTTAACAGGCAGTTAGAATGAAATGGGTTGCCAGGAATGATGAGGCAGTTTCAGTGACACATTTTCTTACCATCTACATGTACAGAGATTCTGTGTAAACACACAAGGAAATTCTCCTATATTATATGCAGTGAAAATGGGTCATCAAGAAAGCGTGCAAAAGACTTGAACTTTTGGCTTTATGCAGATGTATCAAAATGGTTGATTCAACTGAATTTTCATTATTTCAAAGACAGCAAATCAACTCCAAACCCAGAAACTTTCCCTGACAGTAGCTATTTGTCACTGTTTTGCAAATAAAACAGGAAAGAATATGAACGTCAGAAAAAATGCTTTGGGATGTGATTCTTTATATTGTCCGATAACTGCAAGTATTTCCCAGTCAAGAGTTCTGGGGTAAGATTATCCCATGCCCTCTTTCTTTCTCAGCCTACAATGGGAAAAAACAGAATTTTCACAGTAGCCAAAACAGATTTACCTGTTCTTATGTCAGAAGCTTTATGGATTTAAAAAAAAAAAAAAAAGTTTTTTTTTTTTTTATGATAATAAGCTTGTACTACCCTAAAACAAGTCTGTCAATACAAAAAAAACCCAAAACCCAGGCAAGTTTTACTGCAATATTGGTGAAAGGTTTGGCTTAATTGTATGATCAACACAGCAACTTACTGTGGTATATGTCAGTTGTTTCATGCCAGTGCAGTAACACAGTCACAAGCAGATAATAAATACCAGTCTATACAAACATTAGAAAGACATTTAAGAGAAACAAGACATTAAAGTAGAAAAAAAGAAACAAAAGAACTAAGACAAATTCCAGTAGCAATTCTGTCACAACCTGAAAGAATAAAAGCTTGGGTCTTTTCAAAGTCAGAGAAAATGGCAGATATTTTCCCAAAGCAATTGGAAGCTGTAAAATGGATTACATGTAAAAGAACAGAAGGAACATCTGTAGCGAAAATGAACATACTGAAATGTGCCTTCAACCTTAGGGCTTAAAGAAAACTATTTTCCTGCTATAAGAATAACAATCCCTCTTGTCTATTTAATGAAAGGCACAGGCGTCAGCATGAAGCACATGCATAAAGGACTAGTATCAATGAGAAATTCACATTGTTTCCTTGATAGCAGCTGTCTTAAGACCTGCACATTGTGAGGAAACTGCTGCACAGCCATGCCTCCCATCCTTACAGGCTGTACCCTTCCATCTCACTACCCAGAAAACCATAAATCAGAAAAATTAGATTTTCCCCAACATACTAAGAAAAACTGAAAGAAGACCCTTCACTTATATACTGTCTTCCCAGAAAAAAAAACAGCTGCCTTCTCCAAACCCAAGACAAACTTACGATCCTTTTATCACAGATAGGAAACACTGCAGTAATTTCATGGATATTTTTTCCTTGCCTTGCCTGTTTACAAGCTATACGGGATCCAATTGTATAGTCTGTCTCTCCCTAAATCACCACAAACACAGTAAGTAGGCCTTATGTTAGTGCGAGTGTAATATAGAGGGGCATTTTTACTTCTGCTTAACTTTGTCTCCATTGATTTTCCCACACTGTCTCATTTTTTTCTTATCTGGTTTGTAAGTAATGGGCCACTAACATATCCCTGAATTCCAGAGCTTCCACCCACTTGGAATGCAAGTATTTGCAAAAGTCAAATTATTGTAACGCTTAGTAAAGCATACCTCCTAAAAGGAGCTCAACACACATACACTTTTTGTATCTAAGAGAAAAGCAGTTATAAGGCCTCCTAAACTCCTTCATTATTTTGGTGTGCTCCTGAGTACAAACACTCCCATTTACTAACACAGTAATTCCATTCAGAAAAGTACAACTGGGAAGACATCTCTGGGGTTTTGCAGAACCTGGCTTCGCATGTTGCTGGTTACTGGTTGACACTAACCATCATTTACACCAATAAACATTAATTTTAATTAAATCTCTTAATTTGCATTATGGTAAGCTGTCTTTGGGGAAAAAAACGCCAAAAGAATAGCACTTCATTTCTAGGGAAAAAATCACTACAGGTGCTTTGCGGTTCTACTGTAAGAAAGGTACTTACACTGTCACCCTTTTGCCAAAGGGAGTCTGTCCTGGAAATTTTCTGCAAATAACCTCATGTGTGAGACGGGAGGGAACTGCAGAGCAGACCAGACTGGCAACCTCTAACAGCTGCTAAATGTGATGTAAGTTCCAGACCTCCTGACAGGGAGAGGCTGAAATGCTAAGAGACCCCTTCACGTCCTGCACTGCACCTGCACACAGTCCTGAGATACGCTTCATGCTACACACTGTAAAATGCCTTCACTGCTCTTGGTGTAGGGAGCTCTTAGAATATCATGCCTTCAGTCAGAAATGTACCTCCTAGAAAGGGGTTTTACCGCAGTGTTCAGCAGAACTGTAGAACTGTTCCGAGGAGTTTAGTCTTCAAAGAATCCTAGGGGTTTTTTTAGAAGCATGCTATTCAGATCTTCTGCAACCAAAACTAAGCTCAGCAGCCTCCATCTATTAATAATCACTTAGTTTTCAACCAGTAGAATTTGATAAAATTATGTGAAGTTCATCAGTTTGTTCTGGACATGATCTTTAAAAGCACCGAGGAAAAATTCAGCTGTTCGTTCCTCAAAGCTATCTTTTGAAATTAGGCAATTCTTAGCCTCACTTGGGAAACCATAGCTGCAAAAACTTGAACTGGTTTTACTTAAGGCTGCAGGAGTATAGGATCCTACTAGAAAACACAAGTGATGCAGTTTGTGTTAGTATCACAGTACTCTTTTTCTGCAAGGCGGGCAAAACACAGCTGCAGAATTGGTATTAGCTTTGTGACAAGGAGGCAAAAGGTATAGTTTCCTGCACTAGCTGATTGTTAACAGCTGCTCCTCTACAGCATTCTTATTAGTCAATTTTACGTCTTAGTTTCTTCTGGAATGGAACATAACAATTTGAGAAGCTTCCAAAAGAAGCAGTTATAGAACCCACGAATCTACTACTTGCTTTATTCAAAGAGTAGGGATTGTTATGCAAACTGCGTGAAGGGTAGCAATTGAGAAGTGAGATGTCTGATTTTTTATGCTGAATAATCAGTAGCATCCCCCATAGTTTCCTGTTTACACCTTTGTCCTGTTCCAGTTTTTATCCACCATGGTGTCTGAACAATAGAAATCAAAGTGGATCTATACATAGCACAGAGACAAAAATCTCCATGCATTATTTTTTGACATTTTTACCACAATCCACCATTTACTCCAGAGAACAAATCTAAGAAATATATTTTACATTATGTGCAGTTTGCTGATCAGATGAGAGATTATTTCACTTTCTAGTACCAAGTAGAACATGTATCAATAAAAGCCATGCTAGTACCCACTTCCTTGCTTCCCTCAAATGCCATGGGCAGTGATTCATAGTTGATCTAAAAATAGCTTTTATCTTGAATAAAACATAGGAATCCTGCTGCTTATTTACATGCAGCTGCATATTTTTCAGTTTCTTTGAATGAAAATGATATGCTGAATGATCTAATAAAAAACTGTGTAGGACCTGAAAAAAAGGAACCTTCCCAAACCCTCAAATCTGGGACCTTCAGTTAACAATATGGACACATGGGTCTACAGCCTTGGTAACATGACAGTACTAGTTGCAGTTGTAGCTGTATTTCTCAGTTTAACTCAGTTTCTCGAGTATCGTTTTTGTCTAGCTAGGTCTTACAGGGGACAGACTGTACATTCACTGTCCACTTCTTGCAGGGTGAAATGCCTGCTGTTCCTGACAGTCATGCATTGCTTCTATGCAGACTATGTAAGGGTAAGCAGAAGTGTCCTTTCTTTTTTGTATAAAATCAAGCCATAATCTGCTGCAAATTAAGATCCACCAGCCAGTGAGATTTACACTCTTTTACATACACATATTTAATCTCCTTCCCTGCAACTTTGGTTTTGGTTATTTGTGTATTGTGGATACACGATACAACTATAGTAAAAAGTTGGTGGTGGCATGAATGGGTTAGGGGAGCTGAAGGGAAAAGAAGAGCCAAACCCAGGTAATAAAAGATCTGAGGTTTTGGACACAGCTGGTTCCAATACATTTGGTTAGTAATTTAAGTCCTGTTAACATATGAAAACACATTAAAGACTATCACAAGACCTTATCTTTTCCTCTCCTTTGCATTTCACAGCTGCTCTGCACTTCAAGGTCCTTTGAAAGAAACAGGAGTGTTAACTCCAGCTGCATGGTCTGGTTTGAAAACAACAATGAAAGTACAAAGTCTCCTGTTCTGTCATGCAGAAAGCTCTTGTGCGTTATGCACTAGTTGTATAGTACAGGTGGTCAACTGCATACATACAGGTGACAAATGCAGCTTATTCTCACATCCCTGTATCTGGTCTGGTTATACAGCTGCTAAGTTCAGTTATTCCAATAGTATTTCCTCATGGAAATAAAGTGCTAGTTTCTCATCAGCATCACTGCAACATTATTTAATCCAACCTTTGTTCCATTCATTTTATTAATAAGAATAAACTAAAATCATACTGTGCAGAACTCTATATCCTTTGAATCCGATTTTAGGAGTTGTGGACCATCTGGAGGTAAAACACGAATTAAAGTCCTTGAATTTAAGAGGAACAACATGCCTGTGTGTTCAGTAGCACAGCTAGAGAGAGGCAAGCAAGCAGTGTCCCCCAGTGTTCACGAATACAAAAACAAGGTGCAGAACAGCCACAGCAGCTCAAGCAGCAGTTTCAAACTGAGGGTACACCATTCTCACTGTCTTATAAAGACAGCATTGGCTTCAGAGGGCAAACGAGGCTTGGGGATGGCAAGGACTGGTGCCACTCAGAATGAAGACAACAAATGGTAGAGCTGTCACGTGCACATGTAGGCACTGCTACCAAGGAAAACATAAACACAGACAATGCTGACAGTGGGTTACTAAAGCCACAGTTTCTGTAAAGAATCCCTTATAAAAGGAAATTGTGTAAACATTTCAGGCTCAGTTCACTGAATGATAAGCATTCTCTCACCTCTGACAAGTCAAACCTTTCTGCTGAATGCAGAAGAGACCTCACAGCACCTTAACAAGTGCTGTATAACCTTTTTCCTTCTCAACGACAAAGACACAGCGGATGGAAAGAATATTTGTGGTCCTCTCCAATAATGTTGAAAGCCTCAGAACTGACTAAAGCTCAAAAGTAGTACTCAGAATAAGGTGACTGTTCTACAATAGGACAATATGAATGAATTTTCATGACTTGCTCTCATTCTCAAATCTGTCTGAACATCTGTATTTTGTAGAGATTTCAAATATGATTGTTCAGACAGAATTAGAGAAGAATTTACTGTGTGTGAGAGGATGTTCCACTACAACAAAAGGAAAAAAAGTGCAGCTTTACAGTGTCTCTTATGACACCGTGTAAGAATATTTCATTCAACTCATATGCACCTTATTTGCTGCTTTTTATAACTGGTCAGGGACGCATAGTTCATAGCTCTCTTCTCATTCTCATTTGTGTAAAACTTCACTGACTTCAGACAGCAAGGTTGGTTTCATATTCTGAAAGGAAAGCCTAGTATATTTCTAAGTAAAGGTTAAAACAGAGCAATTAAAGAAACATTAATCTTCATCACATACAGTTACTTCTTTGCCAAAAAGCTGGAGATCATGTGAGGGTTAGCGAGATATAAGCATATTTTACTTCTGCTTTGTTCAGTCATATTAAATTTCATTTTTCTTGACAATACTAAGCAGTTTTGTTTTTTTTTTATCTTCTCAAGCATAAGATAACGACCCTAAAAGCATAGTGAGAACATCAAAACAACTTTTGTAGCCAAAGTTCAGCCATTGGAATCAAGGAACCCAATCTTTGTAAAAAGCTCCCAGTACATGCAGTAATGCCAGAAAATGGCTTTTAGACTTGCTATCTTGCAATACTAATGCATGAAGCAATCAATTACAAACCTGTATACTGTCAAGAGATATAATGCCATTAAAAGATTTCAGGGAAGTAGAGCCAAGATGCCTGAAGCCAACAAAAGGTTTCTCCTCTGGAAACAGTTTGAGATAGTTGTGAACTAATTATAACAGAATTTGGAAGAGGCAATGAGGTTTTTTCAAAATAGAGAAATCTTGACTCTTTATATTAACTGAATTTACTTAGGAAATAAAATAAAAAAAAAAAAGAGGCAAAAATTAAGGATGGAGGGAAGTATCTGGCAAGTTGTCATTGGGAATACTGAAGGATTTTCCTTTATGAAGTGTAACCTTGAACTACTCTGGATTTGTTATTAAGCTATTGTCTACAAGTTTTGGCACTATAGAGCGCTCTCTTTTCCAACACAGGAAAAAGGGATACAGGTGAAAAGGGTGCATTCAGGATAGTGGCTGAGGTGTGAGAAGATGAGCAGGCCATTTTTCAATTTGTTTCGATTTCTTTCCTAGTTTGGTAACTGGTGAACATCAGGTTATTGCAACATTTGTCCTTTTCTTTACACATTGCCAGGACTACTGGCACAGAATATGGGCTTGTTTTCCAACTTGTTTTTCTGTTTTTTTTTAATTTCTCTTAATTACTTATAAATTTATACTGCTGATATAACTTTTCCACTCTGAATGTCTCAGTTCTGTCTTAGCTGCTTTCAACAGAAAGACTGGCACCAGGGGTATGCTAGATAACTGCATGTACATAGTAAAATTGATATGACTTACAAAACAGAACAGATCTTGTTCACATGCCCTGTGCCAAAAAAGCCAAGTTCTGCTCTTTGTCACAGTGGTGACAGAAACCCCAACTAAGGTCTTATACCACCACTGGATATAATGGAGTTCACATTCATTTTCATGATTAAATGGTAAAAATGGGCTCAACAGATCTGGCTGAGTAAGTAAGGGAAGAGTGAGAATTAAGTACCTTTCTTCGCTAGAGACAGCTTTTTCTTAAATGCAATCCTCCAGTCATGACTGAGGCCTGAGGCTGGTAATGACTTTGGAAAACAAACACTGCTAACAGTCATGTTAACAAAACATTCCTAATTGAGACATGTTAATTTTCCAAGTGCAGACTGCCAGTTGACCATGGTCATCTGACATCCTCAATGCAGTTTAATCTGCAGTGAAAAAATCCTTTCACATGATACAGTCAAGACAAATGGAATAATTGTCTGTGAAGTCATGTGAATGCCACAAAGCCTAGATGTATATTCAGTGAAGAAGCTTTACTTCACTGGGCTTGAAAAACGGCAAGCAGCAATCGAGCTAAAAAAGCTGCTCACATCAACCAGTTGGCCTAAACTCATTGCTATTTCCACACAAACAAACAAAGGGTTACGTGTAAAACGGACTTTCACATTGCACCGTGTAAGGTGTTGATGGGAAAACACAGAAACCTCGTCTCTCAGTAGCAGTGTAAAAAGTAGCACATGTGATGGATTAGTAAAAGTTGGCTGGAGAAATGGCGAGTGATGTCAGCAGAACCAAAGGCATGCCCTCTTTCCAGCTTAGTTCAGTAACTAATTAATTAATACATTCACTAGACTGACACAGCAACTAGATTCTTCTTACTGCTTAACAAATCATATTACTGTAATGAACCAGGTATACTCATTTTCAGACTAAACTACAATCACTGATAATTTTCATCCTATTAAATTTAATGCAATTACTTAAGTGCTTCCTCTAGAATTAGTACTAGTTATTAGTATGACTAATATCAAGTGGTTTCAGTAATTTTACCATATACTTCTTGTCTTGTATTTGGCTTTATACAATGAAATAAAAATGACATGTTGACACATGAAGTAAAAATGCCTCCTTTCTCAGCGTCTGCTTAGTTTAAGTATTTCCTCCATGTATTTTCCAGAGTGGGTGTTTGACCATGTTTTTCCTGTAGATTTTCCCACTGTTCAAAAGTGAATAATCAACTGGCACGTCACAAAAATAGAGCAGCAACCACAGCAAAGACTAATGATACTTTAAAGGACTGCTAATAAATATACACAGTAAGAAAAAACTGCTTTGAATTGTAAGAAACTAGGCTATGTACTGATCAGTCCCTGTGGGTTCCAGATAGCCATTTTTTTCAGATATGATGCCAGCAGTATTCAGAGGACACAGAGAAAGGGCCTGACAGCAAAGGATTTTTTCTTAGGTACCACCAGCAGCCATAACTCTTGCTATGCTAGTGATAAAAACAAGTATCATCATCATCATCGAGAAAAAGTATACAAGCATTTCTCACTAAATCATACCGTCTCATCTATCCATGTGAAAGAGAAATTTAAAATTTAATGTAAAGCGAATATTATCTCCATTAAAAAACCAAGTTCATTCTATGACTTAAAGCAGAAAATTAGAAGCAAAGAAAAACCAAAGAATAAACCCAGAAAGTTTCATGCATAAATTTACATATTCCTTACAAGTGATACTGACTTGAGCTTAAAATGTTCAAGGGTGAAACTTATTGTGCAAGTTATTTTTGAAGCCTCAGAAAAGTTTAAATAAATGCCCCTAAATGTCAACTTTAAGGGGTATTTTAAGGGTAACTAGAATTTTCTGCATAAGGAGAAAATGATCCTAAAAAAAATCTCCACTCTTTCCATGATTATTATTATTAATCCCATCCAGATTCTTTATGTATGTAAAGTCAAGCACATGACAAAATCAAGCAGCATCTAGCTGCTTTGCTGGAACCAAGCAGAATGCCCTTTCAGCATGCAGTCCCCAAAGGTTTTACGGTTCTCCTAAGAGTACAGATTAGGCACTGTACTCCGTGGAAAAGGAGGAATGGTAATTACAGGTAATTTTAACCTCAGCAACACAGGGAGTGAGCAAACAAGCAAGACTTACTACTACTTCTGCAGTATGAGGAAGTAAAACTAGGGAAGTTAGTTCATGAAGACAAAAGAAAATAGGAAGTACAAAAAGGACTAGAGATTCTTATCCTAATGTTAATACAATTAAAATTCCATTTTAAGTTATTTTTAAAATTCTGTAAGCATTGTAGCACTGTACTAATTAACAACGGGGAGTGTGAACTCTTGGGTTCCATTCAGCAAGTCATGTAAGCAAGTCATGAAAGCAGTCTATGCAAGTCAATGTATCTTTGAATGAGCTATACGTACATTTGTGGAATCAATGTCACAACTTTCAAACTTTTTGTTATTCAACTGTATTTGCATTAGATGGATGGAAATTATGAATCTTTCTTATCACTAGAGGGAGCTACTTTCCCATATTAATACACTAATAGCCAAATACAAACACTTGATAGAAAAAATTGGATGATCTTTGCACAGATTGCAAATCACACTGTCTGGTTCAAACGGTCCACCAGAGCTGGCGTTAAATTGCAGGTCCAAGGATAAAGTTTTTGTTCACTGACTTTGAAAAGAGGCTTTAGGAAGGTAAAAGCTTTTGGTTTGGTTTTTTTTTCATGTCTCGTGTCTTTCCTGTTTAGTTTAGTTTTGCAGTGAGCAACGTACCATGGCTGTTTGCCCTTACATGTTACAGATTATTCTTGTGTGCTGTTCCCAGATACCATGGGAACAGCATATAATGACAAAACATAAGAAATTAGCCAGTTATTTATTGCTAAACATGTAAAACTACATCTTCCTAATTACTCTCATTTTCTGTAGCTCACATTTCTGGGTCATATTTCTCTCTTCCTTCTTGTACAGAAAACCCATGCTTAAACTCAGATCCCTCTTCATCTCTATTGCAGCAAGAATTCAAAGCAGCTAAGGGTGAATCATTGTTTTTCTATGGATAATAATGAAATGCATTGGTGGTTTCCATCACAGCACACAGGACAAGCAGCAGAACAAATACACAAGTTAAATTCAGCAAGACTGTCAGCTGCTGCTTTATTAAAATGCTTTAACAGGGCATAGTTTCTTTGCCTAGTAAGATGCTTCTGTGACCTCCAAACACTTAACTGAGTGACAAAAGAAAGAACTTCTAGACTTATTTCTCAACCTGCAGCCTAAGGCCTGGCTCCAGCTGTTCTCATGTGGGTTTCCCCTAAGGTCAGGGTCAGTTTGTCATCACCATACAGGGTATGTGCAAACATACCATTGTGTGCACGCTGTATCTTCACTGATACATTGATGACATTCGGACAAGCACTGAACTAAACTCACCCCTGTGCTTGAATTATCTAAGCAACAAAAATCAAGCTTATACAAGGTTGGTATAGGGTGAAAAACTGCTCTAATTCCTCAGAGCCTCATTATACAGAATTAGGCAACAGGAAAAATCACTCAACTCTGAATGGGAAGATAGGGAGCATACATAATACCTTTTTTGGAAGATGAGTTGTCTAACCCTAGCCATTTTTTCATCTTGTTATAACAAGGATGAGTTACTGGAAAATGCTGCCTATACTCTCCATTTCAGTTACTTTATCAGTAAAAATGTGACACTCAATAAGTTTTCTGCATCCAGACAAAAGTACATAATTTATTCAAGTTCCAGCTCATCCAAGGACATCAATAGGAAAGGCTGTTACTTCCCTCCCCTACATCTTAGAGGTGATATTATGATGTGCTTATTGTGACTTATTTACTTAGTTTGCAGGTTGAGTAATTGATCTCAATATATTTTCTTTTACCTTATTTATGAAAAAGACCAGGAGATTAGCTCTGCCTATGGTTGTGCGATGTGGTGGTAAACTGCTGGGGAGCTTAACAACTCAGGTTTTGTTTTCATCACAACACATAACTTCTAAAAGTGTAGCAAGACTTGGTCTGCTGCTTGGCCCCACTATGCTTACATCAGCGAAACCACTTTCTGTCTCCCTAACCAGGCCAACAGTTGATGTATATAATTCAGGGATCTGTGGATTAAAACATTTTTTCTCAGTTCTGCTGCTGCTACTGAGTTGGCATGAGTGGGTTTGCAGAGCTGTGAGAGGAGAATTTGTCTGAAGGCGTGTTTTCTTTTGTTTCATTGTGGCATTCATACTGCTCACCCCATAGCAAGAGCAAAGCAAAACAAATTTGTGAAGTGAATTCTTAAAAAAATCCTCTCTGCCAAATGAGAGATGCCTGTATTGTGCAATTTCTGAAGGCAGTTGGGGGAGTTCAGCAAAATAAAAAAGTATTTGTTTTAAATGCACTCCCCTTTGTTTCAAGAGAACAATGTCAGTAAGGATCTCTCTTCCATCATCACCCCCAAGGGCTCTGACAAGGGAAAACAGCTTCTCATTACTTCTGGGGCTCAGCAGGAGACTAGAGATGCTGATGGAATATGTGTCTCAAATCAAGGTGTCCCAGAGATGTCTGTGAGACCTCTTATTCCTTCTAGCTCCTAGAACTAGTACAAATGCCAGAACTTCTAGATGAACTGCTTCCTCTTGGGAACCCAGAACAGAGGGTGTTTTGTGGCACAATCAAGTATAAAAAAAGAACTGAAATTAAGCCTTGATAGTACAAGAAATTTGTTTTAAATCAGCATTTTCTGTGCATTTTTTGTTTGTTTCTCTTGATGTGTTTTCATTCTTCTGGATAAGCAGATGGAAGAAGTAATTTTCTGGGCCTTTTTTCAGCAACAGATGGATCTTTGTCTGACAGAGTCTCTTCTACCTTTTAGCATGATGTCCACTATTAATTAGTATGTTTTCTTCTCATCTTTTTAGAGAAGTCCCACATGCTACAGGCACAAACCTTAAGCCTGAGCTGAACCTCTTGTGAGAATGGAAAGAACAACAGAGAATCACAGAACTGTTTGTGTTGGCAGGGCCCTTAAAGCCCACCTAGCTCCAGCCCCCTGCCCCGGGCAGGGCCACCTCCCCCCAGCCCAGGTTGCCCAGAGCCCTGTCCAGCCTGGCCTTGAGCCCTGCCAGGGACGGGGCACCCACGGCTGCTCTGGGAAGCCTGGGCCAGTGCCTCACCACTCTCATAGTGAAGAACGATAGCTTTAAAATCTGGATTTGTGTTATATCTTAGCCTTATAGCTCTCAAGTGTCTCACGGACCTTCCTCTAGCTGCTTTTGTGCTCTTCTGAGTCCCAAGGAGGAATAAACACTACATTCTGGACTTCCCTGCTTCCACTTCCTCTCATGGTACTACAAAGAAACCTTCCTGTGTGGTAGGATTAACACATTGGACACATAAAATGCTTGGATCCAGGTTGGATCTAGGGTCATCATTTTTGCTCTTAGCAGTTTACATTTTTTTAGGTTGGTGAGTTGATGGCAGCAGATAAGTGTTAAGCTTAAAATTGTAACAGCAAGGAAATGGTGCCTAAAAGTGGAAGGTTTTTGGCTTGGATGCCCTCAAGCTTTCATTCTGAGATTTAGGACTTCTACCAAAAATGTTTTTAATAGCTGTTTTCCTCATGTCACCTCTTCCTCACCAAAAGAGGACACACTGTCACATTAACATAATTCCTACGACATCAGTCGCAAATTGCACAAGTTAAAAGACACAACTGCAACATGAAAGTTAAAGGTGGATCAAGTATCCTGCCTCTCAACATCACCTTGAATAGAGCAGAGCTCTTCCTGCCCCTCCTGTGACTATACCGGTAATTACACAGAATCACAGAATGGTTGGAATTAGAAGGGACCTCTGGAGATCATCTAGTCCAAGCCGCTGCTAAAGCAGGCTCTCCTAGAGCAGAGTGGGACAGTCATGTCAAGTCAGGTTTTTAATGTGTCCAGAGAAGGAGACTCCACAACCTCTCTGGGCAGCCTGTTCCAATGCTCTGTCACCCTCAAGGTAAAGAAGTATACTGATAATGCTGCTTGTGTCTTCCTGTTCTTTACTGAACATGAGCTGCAGTTAATGCTATACATCACACAGAAGTCTGCTGAACAGGCTGGCGTCTTAGTACCTGAAGAGATTTCCATAGGACCACCAACACTGAGAGCATTTTCTGACGCAGGTAAATGCACATTAAATACTTTTTCATATGTGAAGAAATCTGAATGTTCTTACACTTTATCAATCATGCAGGTAAGGACCGACAACCTCTATGAGTTAACATATAGTAGTTTCTTATTGCATAGAAGGAACTGAATGCTGTCAGAAAAGACTCAGCGTAAGCAGCAACATGGAGACAATGGTCTTAATAAGGAGGAAAAAACACTCGTCTATTTAAAATAGCTCCTGACTTCTGCAGCAATGAAGTATTTGCCACTGTGATTCAGACAGCATTTTTCGTGTCTAATCTCAACTTTACGAGTTTACACAGACTTTCTTAATAACTCAGTGTGTTTATTTTTTTAACAAGGAATTTTACAGTCTCTCACCTGCTGATAGGCCACCATGCTACTTTTTTTACATTTTGTTAGGGAAATTAGTAATTGTTTCTAATAAAACCTTGGAAATTTCTGCATGTGCTTTAACCTAGCCATAAAAGAATGGTAAAGCACTGACAAGGACTTGAAGACATATAAAAAAATGATAAAAGAGACATATAAAAAGATGATAAAAGAATCAAAGACTCTGCATCTTTGATCTCAAATTATATTCTAAATCATGTTATTAAATTAAGCCTAACTTAAATGCCAAATATATGAAATGCTTTAACTGGATCAAGGTTAATGCATATGAAAAACATATCCTAGAACTTTTTTTTTAAATTGTGTGCCCTATCAGTAATAAATAAAATTCAAGCAGAGTCTAACTTAATAATTCTTCCTCATCTGCAGTAATTAATAAACACTCAGTAGACCATCAGTGGTTCACAGGCTCTTCCAGGTGGTCTGTGGAGTTGTTCTTGTCAAGTACTTGTCAGCCTTCAGCCAGTGTTTGCTGTAAAAAAGGCAATCTCTAAGAGCTTTCAGGAGTCAAGGCCTCCCTGCTTGTCTGCTCCAAGTCCTTCTGTCTTGTATATTTCTCACCTGGGAATTTAATTACAATAAATTTTCCTTTTGCAGGAGAAGTATCACTGCACAGAGCAGTATCACTAGGTACAGATGGGACCAGCTGGAGCTCAAAACAGCAACAGGACTCAGTACTAGTAAGCATAAATCCCGAAAGAAGAAATAAATAGCTCAGACAGAACATGTGGGAGAGAATGCTGCACACCCATTCTTTCAAGCAGAAGCCAGCCTATTTTACTCCTTTTCTTTAAGGTCATGATCAATGCAACTTAATACCGTACTGCGACTAGAAAGGGGAAAACATAAAAAGCATGAAAGTGCCACTTAAGGAGAGAAATATGTATCCAAAATCCTTTCCCATTCTTGTCAGAATAGGAAGGACTGCAGTGTAAAGGTTGCAGATAGCTTATGATCAGCGTGACCATAGCATTTTAGTGAATTTTCCCTAGCAGCCTGCAAAAAAGAAATCTCAGGTGAATTTCCATGGGGAAACTGATTCAGACATAAAGTGGACACATCCAGAAGAGCGGCTGCTTCCCACTTCCTTCTTCACCTCAGAATATACAATAAATATATCCCTGCTCTTTCCTCAGTGTGCACTTGGGGGCTCCTCAGATATACATACACTCACCTCTGCTAAATACAGCAGAAAGCAAAAGCGTAAGCAATTTTCAAAGCTGCTAAACTGAATTATGTTATTGTGAAATTTAAACTTAAAGCACGTCCAGTAAGAATGACTTTTAACTGTAATACTTGTTCTAACAGTGACACCTCTCACACATTTTCCAGCACTTCATCCACAGAAATATCACTGCTGCCAACTGCCTCAAAGAAAAAAACACCCCTTAGCCTGTCAAGAGGGAGAAGGACAAGCCTCTTATTCTCTCCAACAATCCCAGTTACTCCTGGACTGCACAAATGCATCCTTCAAATTGTCCACAACCATCCAAAGGTAAAAGCAAATAAACCAAGCAGAGAGAAAGAGCAAACAGAGTTACAAACTATTGAAAGTTTGTTTACCGCTGTATTTATACAGAGATCTATAATACCATGTAAAGGCAAAATGTAAATGGAAAGGAGAAAAGAGTAAGAAGGACCAAGCACGTGGGAGTTAGGAGGTGGGACAAAGATGGCCACAGATGAGTGACACTTCTGGAGAGACTATCATAGGAAACAGAGAAGAGAAACAGACCATTAACAGACATATGGCAAGAGAGGAGGTAAGAGGTGGCTGCAATATGTAACTAGTGAAAGTACAAAAGTAACATCCCATCACAAAGTCATGAATTATAACAGACACCTTATGTCATGGTCTGCATCCAGCAATAACATTCTTCCAGGGCTTCCTTCAGCTAGGCCTCTACTTCCAAACTGCTATCACCCCTCTAGAGGGTCCTCCAGGATGAAATCGTACCCTTGCCGAGTGACGAAATAGGAAGCAGAAATAGCTGCTGATCTATGCATCTCTGCTGGTGGACAGTAACATGTCCACTATTGCTGCTGGAGGCTCTTTGACACTCCAGCTGGACGATTTCATTCACTTTCTTGCAATAATTCCCACAGCCCTTAAGGGTGCTTGCAGGAGGTCCTAATGACTCTGTGACTTAATTATAATCCCTCTGTTCCATAGGCATTTGTTGTACCAGCCAAAAGTAAGATTTGATTCTTTTTTTGACCTCTCCAAAGCCAGTTTTTACCTGTCTTTCATCTGCATTTCAAGCCCTAGTGTGTGAGGAATGCAAGTAATGTAAGCTGAGTGGTCAGTATGCCTCCAGATACCTCTATATCATTTCATAGTGTCTCAAGAGTTACATGGACTTGCATAGTTTGGTTTAAACAGAACACATCTCAAACTGTGGTGCATGCACGCATTGTATCCCGACTAACCTTTACGACAGATTATCACTCATTTTTTCCCAGTGAATTCTGTGATATGAATCCCAGTGAATCAGATATGAATAAGGACTGAATCAAAACCTCAAGACCTAGTTCACTGGAGACTTAAAATGCAGAAGTAGCATCCCTGAGTTCACTTCTGGAGTTAAAAAAAAACCTAAAATTAAACATTAATGTTTTCAGTGGAAGTTCACACAACTGACTCATCCAAGTAGGTCTTCTCATCTTTCAGTAACCAAACTAGAAAAACCGTGGTGACTGCAGCCTATACAGACACTGTTCCCCTGACTTTGAAACAATACTATTAGCCCTGTAAGTACAGTATCTTCAAATTCTGTGTACACTGCAAAATCGTCTGAATTGCCCAACAGTCTGCCTAGTTCACTGCAATTGTCTCTACTAGCCATACCAAGGTCTACTTTATATCCATTGTATGTTTAAATTAGTTGGATTCATAGGGATATTCTCAATTACATGACTTTTAATCTTGTATTTGATAGCTCTGGAAAATCTATTTGAGAACAAAAGCCCTGGTAGCATGCTACAAAGAATCTCTGGATTTCTAGAACACCATCTCATCTAAGAGTATGTCCTCAGGTTCTAGTTATCTTTCATAGAATTTACTCTGATTGCCACCTCCCTGTAACTCTACAGGTATATACCAATTAGCATGTTACAAGTTCAAATATACAACTTCATTTGCAGCAGCATTAATGGAGATCTATGGTTCTGTATCTTTGCCATCTCTGGATATCAAAGCTTCCAGGCATGAATTTGTTCCTGTCTGTAAGGAAGAGAAAGCTTTATAATCATCAATAGGTTGGAAAACTCTTCCCAGAATGATGATGAGGTCAGCACAGCAGAGTGCTAACAGAAACTGTAAGCTTGCAAACAAGGATGGGATGCAACACTTTCAAAGTACTGTAGCTATTCTTTAGTAATGCCCCACTGTCATTACCATCCAAAATTTCTAAGGGGGTACAGTCCCATTTGGGATAGCTGGATGTGCATTACTACATAGGTGATAGGGAAGACAAGGAAGAACTGTTAGAAACCTCTTTTATCTTCACCTATCCGTGAACATTTTGGCTACATAAGGTTATTTTCCAGCAGGGAATAAGAGCAGCGCTAGTCAACATTGCTGCATTTTGAGTCATCAATTTACAAAGATAAGGAAAAATCTGATGACAATTGTGTGTTATTTTCTGTTCTCTCATATTTTGATCAGCTTCAAATGAGGACAGACATAAGCCTAAATGACACTAGCTGCACCCTAGACTACACTCCAGAGAGATCGTATCTCACAGTTATTTTTTGGTGGGGTTCCAGCTAAGTACTCCAAGGTCTACCGCACCTACAAATATATGCAAACTTACACTCTAACATGCTCTTCTGATTCCCTTTCTGTGCAGACAGTGACTTAAAAGGAAACCCTCTGGCTCACTGTTACACAGACAAGGTCAGTTATGCCATGTACTTCTTTCTGCACCTGGCAGCTTTGCAGGAATGAGAGCCAAGGAGCTAGTGCAGACAGCTCTAGTAGCAGCTATCCATACTGTGAATGTCTCTGCACAAGGGTCACAGTTAGGAGAAGGCACTTCAAGCTGCAATTTGACCCATTTATATGTGGTCTAAGAGAGTACTGACTGATAAATATCCCACGCTGCTGCAAACTAATTCTACTTCAAACAGATTTCTTCAAGAATGTGTACATATGTGGGAGTTGGAGTGTAGGAGCATGTATGTGGATTTGAAAACAGGATGACTTGACTACTTTTAATTCCAGCTCTTCAAAACTTGCCAGAACTCACTGCCCCCTAACAGCTGTTTCAGAGTCCAGATTAAAAATGGTGGCAATTTCAAGCCAGCCAATGTTGACAGTGGTAACTGCCAATGTTACGGGCATGACCCTCACTGGCAGCTGCATTGGATGCTCAAAAATCTTGTGTGTGGAAGTAGAGTAAAAGTTGAGTAAAAGCTAAATAAGGAGTTAAGGGCTGTGAAAAGAGATTCCACACAGACACACAATTCAAAGAGATGCATGTTGACTGAATTGTGAGAGAAATACTCACCAAACCTGTTCACTGACTAAAGAGTTCTTGTCTCCAGTTCTGTGAAATCAGCCTTTCAGCAGCATAATATACTCTCCACTGTTTTCTAGAAGGGTGACAAAAAGTAAAAATTTGGGAATAATAAATTTGCAGTGAGCTCTGCTACTGCAAGTTCTTCTTCATCAATCCTTCTTTTAAATGTTTCTAATAACGGGATGCATATACTTACATCTGTTAAGTTACAGATGTAATTTTCACCCACTCAATTTGGAGAGGTATAAAAATAGCCTGGTAACAGGAATACAGCTCATTCCTTATAATGATTATTAGAAATATAGCTAGAATAATTATTTTAGTTTCACTAATAACATGAAAATGAGGCAGAAATGTGTCAGTGAACATTCCATGACAATCTGTTTTGCTATCAATTATGAACATGGTTCCTGCAAAAGTTCTGTTCACTCTTTCATACTACCCCTGTCCTCTTCAGTTGACTCTTTCAGAATTGAATGTTTTTGGAAGAAAGCAAAATCTCCCAAGATTGTTCCAAGACATAACAAGACTCAGGTTCATTGAACTGTCCATTTCAATTATGTGCTTGATGATAGAATATGCATCTCTGCTACCATTATTTCACAAGGATGTCAGTATACATTCTGTATGTTTTCTTCTACAGCTGAACTTGCTGTATACTGGCCCATAAACACAGAATATTATGCATGCAGTTAATACAGCATTCAAAAGAAAAAGAACTGAGTAATAGCCTTCGGCACAAGTCATTTGTATGTGTCAATCTTAATTGGGTCACTGGATCATAGAAATAGTACTGATGACTTCCATTTCAGTATTGCTTCCAAAAAACATCCCAGAACTCTGATTTCTGGAATTATCTGGTTTCTCTTTAGCAAAAATTTACTTTACCTATAGTATAGTTATTATGACAAGTTTCTACTAGCCATGTTTATTTTAATTATAAACTGGTGGATATTTTGTCTACAATTGTACACATACGAAATCTGGTGATACGTACTTCATTTGTAAGTGGAGCTACAGTCTGTTCTGTGATTTGTAGCATCTTCTGGAGGAAATTGTGATCAAATTTCAGCATTTCAGCTCTTTGTAAACTTTCAGCTAAACCAGTGCAACATCTCAACCCATTACATTTTCCAGATTTAATAGCAAGATTTCTTCCCTCTTTAATACTTTTGGTGAGAATATATGGAAGGAATTTTAATAAATATTAAACATTTAACCAAAGAATTAGAGAGAGTTGTAAATCTTTATTGTGCTACACAGTAGCCTTGCAATATTTGCATCTATTTCCTTCAGGATTTTTCTGGAGAAAGCTAGAAAGAATTTATGTTATGTTAAAACCCAAATCAAGCATTAATTTTTCATGTTCCTCTTTTTCTCTAAGGTTTTGCAGACTGCTACGCAGACAGATAAATATCTTTGCAAAACTGAACCAGCAATGTCTGCTTATGTCTACCAACAACAGCATCATGATGTTTTGTGTAAAATGCTTGCTTTATTTAGGATAACAATGCTGCAAGAATATACATCTTCATTAAAATCTTTTAAATGAACAAAACTTCAAACTTCTCATAAAGAAAAGCCTAAGGGACAACAGATCTTCTCTCCAGGGATTCATCCACATCCCTTTTGCAGTACTCTGGAACAACACCAGAATATTCTGGCTGTGTTGCTCTCTCTGTAAAATTCACTCCAGAATTTCTGTGACAGCTAACTGTGGAAGGTAAGCAGAGAAGATGACCTGAGATTGTTTGAATAGACTCAAGTGAGCAGGAGAGTGGAAGGGTTAGAAGCCAAACCATTCAGATCATCCCTCTCTGCAGCTGTAACTGTCATAGTCCACATGGCAGCTACAACTTAAATTTCTTTCAGCTGGATTTTATCCTTGTATGACAATATATCAAATTCAACAGTCAGTGCCATAATTGTATCACAACTTGCCCTAAAATTCACGGAAATCACACTGTCTACAAATCTTTTAAAATAAATGGCACTAAATGTAAACTTTCCACAATCTTTAATTATTATTTTCAGTAAGAATGCAACACCTCACTAAGCAAGTGTGCATACTGAGGAAACTACATTCATACAAGCTGAGTTACAGCACTGTATTTACTCACATCTTTTATCATGCTCTGAAATTTCCTTTTTTGCTCTCCTCATTAACCACTCCTTTCAGACACACCTGTGCTTTCTGACATCCCTCTGAAAAAAGTCCTCTCTTCAGGGTACATCTGTAAAAGAGTTAACAAATAACTGTGAAAATAGTAAGAGTAATTACTGTACTTCAGTAATAAATAACTTGCTTCTCTCTGCCAAACTATCTGTACTTCAAGAGTGCCATCAACGTATCCTACAAGGGCAGGAAGTCAGCAAAGAAAACCCATCAGGAGAAAGGAATGTAAGAATTATGTGTCTGCACGTAGGTTGCTGTTTGTCTAGAAAGCAGAAATGCAGACTGTCCTCTACATAAAGCAGCGCTTAAAGACATGATAATGCAAGTGCAAGGCCTCACAGGAATCCAACACTAAATAAGTTAAGACCTCAAATAAAAGATTTAAGCAACATCTGCGCTGCAGAAGAATGCAGACAGTGAGTAATCACAATTCTGGACTTACTGGCATAGCAGTTATGTCACAGTCAAGAGCCTTGAGCCCACTGTACTGCTTGCTTAATCTGTTGTGCTTGGCAGGGCCAGCAATACTCCGATTAAGGAGCATTCACAAGTCTTACTTTTGACCATAAGGTTATTGCTGGTGGGCATTCACAAGGGAACACAGTTCACCTTCACAGTTTTGTGAAAACATCTCTGATTTTAACATGTACTGTTGTGTAGAAGATTCGTTTAGTGGTTCTATCACAATCTCACTCCAGAAAAGTGGGTATATGTTTGCGAAGAGGTCACACAACTTCCAATCCAATCTTGCTGTCACCAATACCTAAGATAGCTCAGTTACACCCGCATTTCACGAAGTCACAGTACAGGTACCCCTTTTTCATATGCAGCTGCACAAGACAAGGAAAACCAAGAAAACTTCTCCGTTGGCACTCCTTATCAAAAGCCTCTGCCCCAAGAATCCGTAGATTTAGTCTTTAGCAGCTTACATTTCCTGGGAGAAGACTGAACTTCCTCCTGGGAAGAGCTACTAGCTCAGCTGGTTCCTTGTGGGAAGCATTTGAACCTCCCCACACTGAACTATTCAAGGCATCCTAAGTAATTTCCTTTGTTTACAATGAACAGATCTTTATTACTTCTAAGCAAAGGGCTGTTGGTGTTGGGCCAGAAGGTTGCCCTTATAAAGTACTTCATCCCTGGCACCTCTGGCAGGCGTGACATGCTGACTGGGGCTACTAGACCTCAGCCAGTTACCCCACCACAGAGGAAATACGCAGTGCTGTGAAGTGCTGAGCAACTTAAAGGAGGTCAAATTCACATGAGAAGGCACAGGTTTCTCCTTAATATTATGCATATTGTTGTGAATAAATCATTCCCATGTACTTTCTTCAGGTTCAGGCTGTCAGTCGTGATACAATAGCAGTGCCTCAATCACAACCTTTTTTACCAGCTACTTCTTTTGGGCCTTCCACCATCACCATCCCTCTTCCTTTTGTTCCATTTCTCACCCCTTTCTAGGATTTCTGGCTTCACTTGTTTACATCTGACATTACATTCTGAAATTCCAGTGAATTAATCAAGAATCAAGCTTTCTTGGAAAAAAAGTAAGAGCTTTGCTTGAACTCTAAAACTACCCAGTATATTGTGGATGTGCCTACCTCTCTCCTTGCCATAAAACTAGAAGCAAATACATTCATGTCAGCAGACCCTGCTACATGTAAAATAAAGGTAGCAAGGGAATCATACTTCATTTTAGCCTAATGCAAACAAATCTAAATTAAGAAATTTTATTATTGAAAAGCATATGGGGCAATGTTGCATTACATGACCGCTGCTAAAATGCTTCATGTACAAAAAATGAAGAATTATTTCATAAAAATCCATTCTTCATAATAATAGATGACACACCTAAGGCCCATCAAACCAATTTATTTTCTCAAAATATCCCACCACACTGATATAAACTAGTGGAAATATGGTCTTTTATTGCAGCATATGAAAAAATAGTCTTTTTTAAATTATTTTTCTTTGTTCAGGGGTACATGAAATGCATCAGCTTCATCAGCCACAATTCTACAAAATGGGAGTTGGAAGCATTACACAAATCAAGATTAATTTTCCTGGCAATTGCAGAGGAGCAAATGTCCTGTCTGGACTTCTATAACTATGTGATAATAATTTATCTACCATTTACTGTTATCTGATTGCCATGAGATCATATTCCAGAATCTAGTTCTGTCTTGTATGCTGTGCAACATTCTAACATTTAATAAATGCTGTTCTGTAGTAGATTGTATTTGTGCCTCCAGAGAAAGATCCCTTTTCCGATGTGGAGGTGGAACCTCCCAAAGCAGACTGCCAGGGAACGCTTTCCATCATATGAAATTCATCACATTAATTCCATCATATAATTAGCAAACAATCCAAAAAGAAAATCTGCACAGATTTAACTTTACTTTCTGCTTACAGAGGTACAGATATAAAACCTGCAGATGGCATTTGAGGAAAATCTAAAGTGCTACCAAAGTAAAAAATCCCATTTCTTACTGTCATGCAACATCTCTTAGGTTTTAATAGAAATTTAATGCTTTTTAACATGGATGATTCTCATTCAGCAAGTCTAAAGCTTCCAGTATTTTTAAACCAAATGTTTCTAACTGGGTTGCTGTATTACAGGAGCAAGAAGAGTGTTCTCATTAGGCTGTAATGTACTTCAGAGGCTCCTTTTGGTGGAGGAATGCAAAGATGCATCTCATTGCATTCACACATAAATTCAGCTAAAAGCTTATGGCTATATTCAATTACTCAATCTAAAAATCACATCACTTCTGCAAAAAATCTCAGCTTGGTTGCACAGTAATACTCATATATAAACCCCTTCATTGGAGCCCACTTCACCAAACTTAGCAAGTGTGAGCAAATAACTTAATTTTTGATAGTCTGAAAGTGAGTTAGTGGAATAAGACTTCAAATCCTACTGTGTGCACTACAGAAAGCCTGAGCTATTATTCCACAGGACTTAGAAAATCAGATGCTACTCAGATCTCCAGGATTTAAATGCATTAACAGAATTTTCTGAGAAAGCTTTTACAGAGCTCTCTATCTTGCAATTAGCTATTTCCATTAGTCTTTCATTTCTATAGGAGCCAAGTACATCCAGTTAAAAGAAAAACAACAAAGAGTGAAAGTGAAAACCATTACTAAATTATTCTCATTTTTAGTAACAGTGTAATAAGATTCCTTCAATATTCAATTCTTACTGGATTTGTGGAGAAAATTTAACACTAAGCAAGGATCAGCTTTAGGCCCTGAACTCCCAATGCAAGTGAAGTTTGGATGTGAACTGATTGGCCAAAGCAAATGCACAGAGTAATTAAGGACATTTTCCATTTGTATCTATAAGAGAAAATTTCCCTTCCACATTGTAACTCACACTGTTGTTCTATACAGGGAACTCACGTCACGTGTTCCTTTTTGAGACCTCAAAGGTAAACCTTATAAAAGTAATCTTGATGCAAAATAAGTATTTATGATACAGTTATTTGGGAAAAGCAAAAGCTAGTTTTATACCTACAGATAGAAGATGTAAGAAAACATTATGACAGAAGTGAGGGACAGGACAGAGAATGTTCCTCCCACATCTATTGATCCTCAAACACAGTGATGAAGTTAGTGGCACTGTACTGAAGAATCAAACACAACGCTAATTTCTCTCCCAGTTCTGCCTGGACAGTCAAATGGAGTAAAATACCAAGAATGACCAAAAGTGCCTCCTCAGGTCACAAGGTACTAACTATGAGACTCAAAAACGTTTTGCAGGACAGCAGAGGTGGGACTGTCATACATTCTGATTTCTATGGCAAGTTTATTTTTGGATTTTTTTCCTCAAGAAAATTCAGGATCTGATGTTTCACCTTTTCCAGCTACAAAACTACTACTGATTTCAGTAGAAGAGGGCTAGTGATAACCCGAAGTTAGAATTCTAAAAAAGGGGGGAGGAAGGAAAGAAGAAAGCATTGGATTAACTTTAAAAGAATGACAATGTAACACCTGCTGAGCAATCTCCTTCACCTTTTGGGGAATGGTCTGTAATAGGTACAGACATTCATGAGGACAAACACATTGCTTATGATAGACATGTCTGGCAAGAGGAAGCTGCAAACCCGTTATTTAATATCAGTGGAGTATTTCACTCATAAGGGCTCAAGTTCTCTATTTATAGTTCAAATAAAGTAGAAGCAAGCAGAATGTGATGCCTCCTGAACAGCCTGCCAATGACATTAACAATTACCCAGAATGGCCGGTTAGATTGTCTGTCGGTCTGCACTTTAGTTTTTGTCCCTCATACCCCAGACAGACTCAGGAGAGTATTTCTTTGTACCTGAAGGGAAGAAAGTGCAGCAAAATAAAACAGCCCGCAGCACTCTCATAAAGTCAAACTTCTTGAAGTAGGTCTGACATAGCAGCTGACAGAAACGGCAAACGCACTGTTTACTCAGAAAATCACCCTTTCTCTTACAGTGAACACATCGTACCTTTTTCCTGCATGGTGTGCAGCTCTGTACAGAAAAACATCCAAAAGATGCAACCAAGGAAAATAATATTCTAAGATAATTGTACTCACCTCTATGACGGTTTTTAAGTGTAGTATGACGCAGCTAACCACTGCTGCCCTTTGAAAATGGCCAAGAACTATAAGCTGCAAAAACAGTCTAACAAATTTTTTCCTGTCCTTTCTAGATGTAAGATTTTTCAGTAAAATTATCCTTAAAACCCACAGTGAAACATTGCTGTTTGCCAAATTTCAAATATGTATGAAGAAAATTCTTAAATGTCCAGTTCATGCAAGTGCATATATTCCCTTTAAGTCCTTTGGTATGAAAATAATTTTGCTTTCCTGGTATATGAAACATTTAAGCATTTAAAAGTAGACTGTGGAGGCAAAAAAATTATGGTCTTCACCTCACTTTATTTTCAGGAGTTCACAAGAGCTTTCCCTCTGCAACACAAAAGAGCTGAAGCCCAGCTCCTTCATAAACCGAGAAGTCTGTAATACGTGTAACTACCAGAGGATTAGGAACAAAACTTGACACTTGATCCACTGTACCCTTATTAAAGGGCTGATTCAAAGTTGCCTGAAACCCTGCTTCCAGTCTTTAATGAAGTTCGTATCAGGTACCAACCCCACCCCACACCCCACCCCCAAACAAACAAACAAAACAACAGACAACAAAAGAATGAGGCATGCGTAGGTGCTGTAAAATGCTTTCTGCACCAAGTAGTCCTTGTTCAGGTAGTAGAATTTGCAGGACTCAGTCCCAACCTATATACCCACAATGAAAATGACACAAGCACACACACTGCTCTCCATTTCAGCTGTCACTGTGCTATTGCTTTGTAAGATGTCTTCTGAGAGAACACGTGTCACACAGTGCATTATGCAACAGAAAAATTAAACATTCAGAGGTTCCTTTCCTAGACTGGCTGTGTCTCTTAACTCATTTAGCAGCAATGATGTCCCAGGATTCTCTTAGAAAAGTAAATGGGTTAAACTGATGAGGTATTTTTAATGTGTGTTGACAAAGGTCCAGAATGAATGCACAGTTACATTAGTGAAATTGGGGGCTGCTCTGCCCATCCCCTGTAGAAATGTCTTCCTTTTTTATTATTTAAAGCTTCTATTTTTTCTTAACATTTTATTATGTAGAAAGTAGTACATCAAATGCTAACTCACTGGGGAAAAAATTGTGCATTTTCTGCAAAATCACACTGAAGAAGCCATAGGAAAGGTATTTAATTTTCACACATCCTTTACACTTAATTTTTACATAATGTTTTTCCTTTCCTTTCCCTTCTTTCATTGTAGGGTACGAGGAAAGGGAAAATGAAACATCACTTTTTGTCCTCTTGATTACTGAAAGTATTAGAGGAGAACCCTAAGACATCTGAGTCACTCTACCTGTTTATGCCTCTTTCTACCCAGCTAAAAACTTGAACTAAAAGACATCTCGCAGGAACAATGTGCTGCATAGATGAGCATTACTAGGCATCTGGCACTCTGCTGTAGTATTTCCTGATGTCCTGACGACACGACTGCCTTGTTAGACACTAAGACTTCTGAATTTGTGTTTTATATGTGGACCACAAAGATGAGGCTGTCTTACCCGCAACCATTTGCTAGGAAGGAAGAGCTTCTAATGATTCACAGGAGCGACTGAAAACTAGTTTCCTCTTTGCATTTCTCTGAGCTACAGGGACAAAGCAAGACTGGTTTCGCTGCCCCCTGCTAATAAAAATGACAACACTCTTCTACCTTTTTATTTGCACTTGCCTCATGTCAGTTTATGATATTCCAACATTTCCTGCGAGACTGTGCCCTCTTGACCTCACCAAGTGCAGTGCAACTCCACAGACGTAGGAATGAGGTAAGTGGGACACTGTCTATGGCAATGGGACAAGTTGCTCCAAGGCAAGCTAGGATGTAATTTTCTTAGCTTACGTCAATCTTTTTAGTTTATGCTGAACTAAATTGGACTAATTTAGCTATGTTGCAGTAAGCTTTCATTTAAATCTTAGGCAGTTCTGAGTTTATTTTTAACTATGGATCACTGAGGCAGGAAATTGCATAATCAGGTATAATTTCTGGTGAATAACAGGTTTGGGGGCTTTTTAGGGAGACACAAATCCTTATAGCAGTTGGCCCAACATCATGATCTCTGAAGTTAAATTCCCAAGATTTTCCTGGAATTGCCAGCAACCTGGGATGTTTCCAGTATCTGTAACCAAACAGGCAAATGGCTTAAGAAACAAACTGGCACTCACAAGTACAGTAGGTAGATGGCTGATTCAGAGGGAATTTTTTCTGCTTTTCATCATACATTTATTTGTATTGTTTTCTTATTTTCCACCACCAATGGTGCTAATTGAGACCTGACTATGCCAAGAAGTGGGGTTTTATTCCCTTTGTTTATTTGATTCTTTTTAGAAGCAGAAATGGCAGGTTAGAAAATAACAGCACATAAGCAAACAGCAAACCCCACTGTGTGAGCTTCATGCTCTAGAGTAGAATACAGCCCTCATTCCTAACACAGGAATGTGAATAGTGAAAGCACAACTGAAACGGTTACATTTGTAAAAGCTGCCTGTCCAGCAATACTCCCTGCAGTCATCTTGGGGAATCAGCAGAAATTACTTAACCAGCTGCGAGAAGACTCAAACAGTGAAAAGATTTGTTGACACTTGCCTTATGTCAAACATCATTCATACCACTGATTCTTTTCCATGTAAACAAGAAATAAAAAAGTAGAAGAGATTTCTCTTTTTCCAAAGTTACAAAAAATAGACCTTTACGATCTTTGAGAAAGACCTTCCCCTTTCAGGGTAACAAAAAGCTAAAATCACTACCGCTGGGTTAGGCAGTGATGTCTCAGACAAGACTACACAATCTTTCCCCGAGGCTGAAGACTGACCTGCCTCCAATTCTGGGATGGTGCTAAAAACTGTAAAAAAGATGCAATAAAGATGTATCTTTATTGTAAGAAACATACTGCACAGTTGCAGAGATTGACAGCAAATAGAAAAGTTGGAAGGCAGCTGTTGAAGCCGTTAAAAAGATATGAGGAGGTAGAATAGTTTTACTTTATTTGTCATCAATCCTATTTAGAATTTATTGCTTCCAATCATTTCAAGCTTATGTTATATTCTCTACTCCCTTAGTATATTCTTTGCTTGCTTCAAAACAGACTTACACTTGTGAGGCCAGAAGAGCCTCCCTTTTAGAGCACTCGTTTCTGTTTCCTCTATTGTTGAACTGAAGCTGAGGCTTGTATGTTTTTTTATGTCCAAAAAAAGCATTCCTAGATATCAAGCTAGGCCCTGACTGCTGCTGAAAACACCTGGAAGTGCTAGGCTCCCATTAAAAACAATAAATTGTGAATTAATTCTGTATCCCTTTTCCCTGTGTCCACGCCACTTTACTGTTCTTCCCAGATGGAATCTGGCAGAGAGGGAAGAAGCAGTGTGACATTGCTAAGCCTGTTTTACTGCAAAATATGGCCCATCTACGTTTATTAAAACACAAATCTACAGATTTAATTCTGGATCAGGTCAAATCTTCTAGGTAGAAATTTCCTGGTGAAAGAATGCATCGGTCTTATATTACAAACAGTCTGAACATAATCAGGTTTTACTGTTATTGCTTTAGATAGAATCTTTCTCCTCTTCCAAGGGTTTATATCATTTCACACTTACAAGAAAAAATCCCAAAAGTTTTTCAAATGGGATTCAGCCACAGCTGCTCTACCATAAATCTAGAAAATTAAAATCTGCAGTGAGACAGTTTGGCTAAACATCATCTTAATTTCCTTCACGTGAACCAGCTTGTATAAACATTAACAACAGCAGGGCTGGGGAACTTTTTCAGAATTATGTACATGGATAGAAAGACACAGGAAAGGCAAAGAGAAAATGTAACAATAAGGATGCTAAAAAAGGAGGGCTGCAGGAGTACACAAGGGAGCTAATAATGAGAATTAACAGACCAACAAATTCTTTGTAGCCAGACAGCATGGGAAGGAGGGAGGGAGGGAGGGAGGGAGGGAGGGAGGGAAGGAGGGAGGGAAGGAGGGAGGGAGGGAAGGAAGGAGGGAGGGAGGGAGGGAGGGAAGGAGGGAGGGAGGGAGGGAGGGAGGGAGGGAGGGAGGGAGGGAGGGAGGGAGGGAAGGAGGGAGGGAAGGAGGGAGGGAGGGAAGGAGGGAGGGAGGGAGGGAGGGAGGGAAGGAGGGAGGGAGGGAGGGAAGGAGGGAGGGAGGGAGGGAAGACCTTCCCCTCAGCCAGATAAAATAAGATCACTGTTGACAATAACGAGAAAAACCCACTGGAGCCACTGAATATAACAATGGAAGTGGGAAGAAAGAGAGGTGCGTGATTTGGCATCATCTGCATAACTGAGAGGAACTTCAATGTTACAATTCAAGAAAAAGGTTATAGTGATTACCTTGCAGTCTTCCCGAATCAATTACTACACTATTTAAATACAATTCCCTCTCTCAAAGGGCCGTTCTTGAATCCAGATTGAATACTTCCATTTCTGACTATATACTTTTCCTGTAAGATACCTACACGCATTGTGCCAAGCACAGTGGATACCAGGTGTAAGCGACTTTTCAATGTATTGCAGATTTTAGAAGCCACATGAATCAACTTTCTACGAACAGTGGAATCAGGATTAATACTAAATCCAAATGTAACAGATATGCACATGGCATGCAAAACTATTTCTTACTCTTGTACAACTAGCTAAACTGGCAACTGGACATTCCTAATAAAAATATCAAATAAAAATAAAAAAGTACCAAAAATCCTACAGGTCTTACCTCTCACTTGATTAATCATAGGCACATAATGAAGATACTGTGGTTCATTACAGGGATGAAATTTGTTATTCCTGATGGAAAACATGTTTTCTACTGATACCAGCAACCAGATGGCAACTGAAAGACGAACTGTCAAAGGAAATTGGCAAGAGTTTTCCTTCTTCAACCTAATGTGGCTATTAGGTTTGTATTGGCAATAATATCCAGTATTCAAGGTAACCAGATTCAAGCAAGAAATGAACATAAAAATGCAGTATTCACAAGGTTTAGGAATAAACATAAAAAGGAAGGAATCACAAGGCTTAGGAGGCCAACGTGATGACCTTCCCCATCTATCAGTGACATGGCATGCACTTCCCTCCCTGCTTCCATGGTTATGCGTGCAGGTGTTATGTACTGTTCTAATTAACACCAGTGAGATAGGCACCACTCTCTCCACCTATGTGAGACACAAAGACAGTCCAGGCAGGGAAATCCTTTAGCTTTATACCCAAGTCCTAAGCCAAATTTTCAGTGGTATCAATCACATACAACTAGTCCTAAGTTGAGTGTACCTTGAAAAATCAGATCCAAATTCCGTATTAAGAGTTTTTCAATAATCAGCACAAACTGGATCTTTTCTCTCTGCAGTTTTGTCACACAGAAGTGCTTGGGAACTGAATGTCTTTCTGCAAGGGTGCCTGCTGAAACACAATCCACATGTCAGCGTCATTTTATAGGCCTCTACCTTTCCCCTGGTTATTCTGTAAAGTTGCCTGCCAAGTTCAAGGAACACAACACACACTTTGATGATACACAGTACTCAGACCACACTCACCTACTGGCAAGGCACAACAGTGGAGCATCTGATCTACATTAGATTATGAATTCCATGGCCCACACATGAGCCACCTTTGCCTGCCAACATTGAAAAACACCGCTCCACTGTGAACAACAAGGGTGATTAAACGTTAACATACTCTACGGTATGGCCACATCACTATTTCTCAGTGGCATATGCTTTCAGGAAAAAAAGGATATGTAGGTTTACACTAACCACTTTTTTCTCCAAACTCCAAGCATATTCAGCAGCCAAGTCCTACCAGAGTAATTTTCATGCTGGTCAAGGGCAGCAGGAAAAGGCCAAAGTGCAGATATCTCGAGTATGAGCTATGACCCACCTGATGGGTGAGTACAAAGAAATCTAAACATGCTGAATTTTGTTACTAAGAATGCTGCAGTTCAGCTTGGCAGAGTGCACTGGATGACAGTATCTGTAATATTAATAACAATAATGAACAAAGTCGATAGTAAAGAGGAATAGCCTAGCCTTAATCATACAATTATAGTGTAGGACACCCCCAGAGATAATGTGACCCCCAGCCCAGATAGATCTATGTCTCTTTGGCTCTCCTTTTCTCCCAGGTGAGTCTCACTGAGACATGTCCGCAGTTCACATTCTTCTTTTCCTCACATAACTTTCTCAGATTCCTCTTATATGCCTGATAGGTTACCACTTAATTTGCAATACCAACTAAAAACTACCAGGATCTGTCCTTCCATATATATATAGCTGTATTCCATGCTGAACTCAGTCCAAAACAGCGTTATCAATTCTTATGCTCCCATTTCAACATTTCCAAAATTAACTGCCTAACCTTGAATACTCCTGTCTATTATACTAGCTTTTCTGGCCATCCTTTGTGACACAAGTTAGGACAGACGATGTCTGTATTTTAAGAAAAGCCAAGAAACCACAAACACCCATGCTAGTTCAGAGACTGGTGTCCCTTCAAGCACCAGAGTAAAAATCCCAGGGACCACTCTGTATGTTAGAAATGTCTGGTTACATTCCCAGATAAAATGTACTTGGTTACAGGAACAGCATCACTATTCCAACGCATCTCATCTGCCCTTGCTGCAGTTTCTGCTCCCTATTTTTTCTTACATCCAAGGTGATGTGGCAAGATTTGCTGGCAGCCTGAGTTCAGTCTGTCTGTGAAGGCACTACAGACTTGTGGAACTGAGTCTGTTGCACCTTTGGGCTTTGCTACAGTCCCAGAGCATAAATACAGTCTAATAATTCCTGACTTCCCCACTGTCTCTACCACTATCCCACATGCAAACATGAGCTGCAGAGAGTCAAACTGATCTGCAGGCATTCCTAAGAAAGCCTGTTTTAAGATAAAACAAAATAAAAGGCTCCCTCCTTTAAAAACAGAAGCACAAGGCCCCAAGCAAAAACATGCAAACAATTAAATTGATTTGAGCATGGAAACATGGTGAGCACATGAAAATTCAGCACATTTCTGTGCAGCCTTGGGCTTCTGACTTTATGGAAATACACCCCGTTATATAAAACCCATTAAATACACCCCTATTCTTCCTTTGAAAAATAAAAAACCCACCATCAACTAAATTCCACAAATTGAATAAATATGACTGTCCCATACTAGCTGAAAAAAATGATTTTATTTTTTTTCTAAAAAAACTAGCACTGTGGTGTTAGTATCAATTTCATTAATATAAACTGTCTTTTCATCAGAAAAAAAGGAAAAAGACAATGGAAGATTCTCTTATGTTTAGATACAAATTAATTGCCAAGTCACCAGGAAAAAGTTAATAATCCAAATAGGGTTCTACTTTTCAGACTAAAATTAGTATTAGTAGCAAACCATATTGAGCGAGAAAGTATCATTCCTGGGCTCAATTAAATCCAAAAGACCTATCAGTAGGTTGGTTCTTCAAAAGAACAAAACAAAATTCCTGATAGAACAAGATTTCAATAATGAGAATCTAGGAAAGTCTTCTTCCTTTAGGGTCAGTCACTGTAACATCCCACAGTTGTGCCTCAGGGCCTCATTTTGTGGGGATACTGGTTCTATCAAACAATTTTTTAACAAACGAGTGATAAAACTTTCTAAACTGAAGGAGTAGGAGGACTAAGACAGACAAATCCTGCAACTAGTAGTATGATCATTGTTCATTCTCCTACCTCTTCTGATTCAAAAGGAGTTTTGTCACCAACTTTGGCGAAACCCCGAGGTTTACCCACAGAACCCATCAGTCCACTATTCATTTTATTTATGAAGTATTTATCAAACTTCTGTAACAATGTTTCATCCAGATAACTATTGCTAATTCTATTTTATACCTCATCTACCAGTTTTCTCTTCAATTCTCATATATAATAAGATTTAAGAAAACATCTGTTTTATGAATTCAGATAGTGGCATTACAAAATGCAGTCTGCACCATGTATTTGCTGAAATGCTTGTAACACTGATGTGTACCATTGTGGAAGGATATTGCAGGGACCAAACCTTTATTCCTACTACGATGGTCTTCACCAAGACCAAACCACAAAGAACAGACGAATCTGAAGATCATCAGAATTAGTTCCTGACAAACAATAGTGCCAATGAGATTCAAACCAAGACTAATATTAAAGACATATATAAATTGGAGCAGGATGACATTGTAATAGTGAAATATCAAATGTCCCAAGCAAGCTTCTTGGGGTTATTTAATATACTCAGTGAAATATATCAATTGTGATATAATATTGTTTCACTGAAATATAATTCTGTCAGCGAGACACAACAAAAAGTTGTTGATGCTTTGTTAGAAGGATATTAAAACCTGTCTTTGGTGACAGTTCAGGGCAGGGAACATGCAGCTCACTGTTCACTGCCGCTCGCAGTTCACTGCAGCTCAGAACATGACAATTCAGCCATGGGTCTCATTCCACATTGAACCATTTCCCAAGTCGCTCACAGGTCATAACAGAACATGTACTGTTGCGTGGTCCACAGACATTGGTTACACACACATGTGTTCATGGTCAGGTGATAAAAGCAAACCCAACCACATGAAAAGGGCCAGGCGTGACTCACAGCCTGCTGGCATTCTTAAGGAGCTTTGCCCACCCTAAAACTGAGGTTGGACACCACTGCTCTAGACAATAATCTAGCCGCTGTGCTGCTGAAGCAGTCTGATATTGACACATGAACAAAGAGGACCTACTATGCCTTCTTCAATTTTTTAACAGGGAAGCAACAGAAAAACTGATAAAGACTTGGATTTCAAATACTAAAAGCACAAAAATACCATAGCAAACCTGTATTTCAATGTAAACTCAATTAAGGGAAATGCTACAAGAAACCTGTCAGAACTGTAATGCTCTGGGTGTTTGTAGCACTTCCCCAGCTACTGATCAGGGCAAACGAACATAAAGTATGTGTGCTGTGTAAACTCGACACTTCCGCTCTCCTTTGTGGAGCATGGAGCCCTCTTACTGTTCCAAGTCATGCATTAAGCACAGGCTTCCAAGTGGAGCTGCCCATTCTGGGTTACACACATTTTGAAGCACCTAGAAAAAAGGCAAAGCATTTGCTTCCTTCTTCTGAATGATCACCCTGGTTAGCAACACTTCGACACCAGCTGCAGCTGTTCTATCTGGTGCAAATGGAAGGAATAAGATTTCAATTATTGCTCAACAAAAGATGCTCTGTTGTGACTGTGTGTTTGGGGTCTGTGATACTCCTGCCAAACACCTGCATTTATTCAGACACGTGCAAAAGAATCGTATTTTGCAATTCATATTTATGTTGTCAGATACAAACCACAACTAGGTAACTAGAGAAAACTGAAAACTCTGCTTCAACACTGCATTTTGGCATTCTTCATACACTGTATAGCAGGTCTGAATAACTGAGTTAACGGTTGGAGTTGATGATCTTAAAGGTCTCTTCCAACCTAAATAATTCTATGAAAAAGCAATCCATTTATCTCACTATTAGGGCAATTCTGCATTGGCAAATACATCACAGAATGTATCATGGGGAAATTCAGACACTTTATTTGGTTTTGGGTTTTCCTTCATATTTTTCATGTCAGTTCTGACTTGCTTCCTTTTTACTGGACTACTGAGATTTGCCCCTTAGTTCTATTTGAAGTCGTGTATTTATTTATTTCATGATCACAGATAACATAATCTATATATGTATTTTAAGAAGTATTTATCTGACTTGTTTTGTTTAGATTGAAGCTATTTTATCAGCTGAAAAACTAAGAGAAGAATTTCCAAAGAGTAGTGTTGTGCCCTATACCTAGAAGAGAAGCCAGGTATAATTACCAGTTTACTTATGATACCACAAGATCTAAAGAAAAAATTTTAGCATTTCCTTGTCAAGGTCTTATATACTGAAATATTTTCTTCAGTTACAGCAATAGAAATTAAGCACAGGAGTGAATCTGTATCTTAAGCTATTCTTTCCTGTAAAACTGCTTGAACAGCAGCTATGCTGCAAATTATCACATCCTTCAGCTTTTGAAATTCTAGTTGAGCTCTCCCATGGCAGTGACACCAAACACATCTTTCCCTGAAATACCTAAGATGCATAGCTAAGGTAGAAAAGGTGATGTAATGAAGAATTCTTCCAACACATCCTAGTGCAACCTTGGAGCAGCAGTCATTAATTGTAGCACAGTGGCCTACACAGGTACATGAGTACTAGCCAGCTATATTAAAACTGGCTGAGATTTTCTTCCCAACAAGAAGCCACAGCCAGTTAAACTGATACCACTGAAATTTAAGAGCTACTCCAACTCAATCACTCTTTTTCTACGGCATGTGAAATCAGAAAATAACTCAAACAAGGAATATAACTAGTCTAGGTTAGCCCTAAAAGAATTCACTTACAAAGGCATTGGCAGAGCCATTTCACCCTGCCATAAACAAAATTTGTACAAGCAACCCCAAGGCTCTTAATCTTGATTTAGGATTTACTGTCACCAATACCATAAAACATCTGCAATCATTTGAGTGGCTGGATTAAAATAAATTTTGTGGCAATGAATGCAAGTCTGTCAACTTCATGACAATAAATGCATGTCCACCTTGCACTAATCCTGATTTTGACTCTAGAACTTGAGTCAGGATACATAGTATACGGTACAGCTTCAGTTGTACTATGGAAAACTGAAGGAGTCAGTTATATTCTCTTCTGATTTCTTTCAACTCTTGAAAGTTTTCTTGGTTTTCCTCACAGAAGCTAAATTCACACACCCTTTCCACAGGACATGTAGACTGATGGCCTTCTTGCTTTACACTGACATTTTATTTAGAACACACAGTCAGTTACCCAATAACTTCCAAACAAGCCTGCTCTTAACAATCCAGACATGTGGCATCTGCCGCCCAAGTTATATCACCGAGCTTCTAATCTCTCTCTGTTCTGCTGCAACAGCTGCTCATGCTGAGATTTGTCTTCTCAAAACGTTTTTATTCTCCACAATAATCTAAATCCTTGCACCAACTAGAAAATGAAAGTGGCATACAATACAATATGCAAGTTTTTAAGCTGATCACATGAAACCTAGAACATTCCTTGCAAAGAGAAGTGATTGACAGGATGCAATTTAAGACACTAACTTTCACCTTCAGTGCTGCAAGGAGTCAAGGAGACAGCTGTGGGAACATTTATCTTGCCAAACAACATCACTGTGTCCACAACCAGAGGCAACAAGTGGTGAAGTTTCTCAGCTGCAAACTTTTTCACAGCGTACCCTCTACCACTTGCATCAGGTTTACATAATTCTCAGTCTACCAGTGAACCAATCTGCTAATATTTCCAGTAAAGTGAACAGCCCAGGCACTTACAGGATAGATGGAAAACTAAATAACTGATCTTAATCCATTTTGTTACTAACTGGCTGGTGTGAAAATTGAAGGGGTGTTCTGTACTAAAGCTGATCATACTTAACACTGATCATGAGACCTATGAGTGTACCTTGTAAAGGTGAGTTCCATGAACAATGATAACCATGTTATTTTTGAATCTGTAGAGTTCTAAGGATCACTGAGAAATTAAAGACCTTAAAGTAACATCATTAGCAGTACCACATTTTCTGAACTCGAAGATCACGATATGTGACCAAAAGAAGCAGTTCAGCATTAAACATTGCCTCTGTGAGGCTTCAAATACATGACATGGAGGGAAAATCCACATATATTAGGGAAAAAAAGGAACATAACTTTTTAAAAAAAATACTACCAGCCACCCAAACTGTTTATTATTAATTTTGCATGCACACTGCTCCAAAGTGTGTGACAAATTTAATTCATTACATCGTATGTCCTGCCATAAAAGTATTTCTCCCTATTACGTATACATAGAAATCACAAATACTATAAATTATATGTAACTTTGGGTAGAAGTTTACTCACAGGGATTTTTGTGCAACGTGCAGATGTCTTCCTTGTGTAAGCATTAACAAAATGGCTAACATGTTAATACAATACAGTAAATGGGGCAGGTGCGCCATTTGCAAAGACTCAAGCACGAAAATCAAGGAAGATTTACTAGAAAAAGAAACAACAAAAGCATGTGAAGAATAGCTCTTCCAGCAAGATTGTTGAGGTGAGATGACAACCAATCATCAAGAAAAGGTAAGAAGGGAAGAAGTTTATTTCTGAAGATGACAACAGTACCCAGTACCACCAGACAAAAGCACACAAATGAAAAAGTTCAAAGCCAGCCTTTCTGAGCACTACACTGAACTGGCAACCAGACAGAACTGCTTACTCACTAACAGACTAGGTCAGGGGTCCTCAAACTTTTTAAGCAGGGGGCCGGCGCACGGATGAAGTGGCAGGCAGTCATCTGCGGCTGCTTGGTTTCCCCCCCCAACCCCCGGCGGGAGGGTTCTGTAAATACGGGGGGCCAGATTGAGGACCCTGGGGGGCCGTATCCGGCCCATGGGCCATAGTTTAAGGACCCCTAGACTAGGTTGTTGGGTATTTTCTTTTAAAAATCACAGCTCAGGTAGCTGTACACATGCCAGCTGGGCTTCAGCTTTCATAACAGACCCTCCAGTTGCACTGCTGAAATGGCTTGTTGAAGCTAGGCATTCGTTAACATCCCAAGGTCATCATCTCACAGACAGCATGTAACTAAAACCACAGACTCTCTCACACAGGTGAAACTATCTGGATCGATTACGGAATATAAGACTGACACATAGCACTCACGCATACCAAGACACTATACGTAGTCTGGTCACTACACCACATGAGCCTGATGCATGGTAGCTTAGTATTGGCTAGAGAAAAAACCCCACCTCAATCTGTGGAAATGACGTCTGCAGTTGTCTGCCTCAGACTTCATAATCTCACCAAGATAAATGCCTGGCCAGTAAGAGTCATACGTTCATGCAGTTGGAATTATGGTCCATGCTATTATGTCACCCATTGTGTTAATAACAGGACATGGATTGAAATGCCTGAACTTCCAGCAATGAAAGCCTGAATAGTTATAGTGCGAGTCAAATGGCTAAGAACCACTAACCAGAGTTGGTACAGGAGAAACAGTGAGTTAAGAGGACACAGCTGGAGTATACACATGGCCTTCCAGCTTGGGGGTGGGGGGTGAAGAATGGAAAAAAGAAATTTTCATCTTTAAGTACAAGTATTTCTTCAGCTCCATTTAGCAGTCACCTAGTGTGCAAGCAGCATATATGGGTATTTAGTAGTTAGAAATAACTAAAAATACCAAAACTGCTTCTGTGAGCATTCAGATGGTCTTGTCACTGCTTAAAATAGCTAAGTATGCTACTGACTAGTCAAGAATCAGAAACATCTTCCCTATTACATAGGCACAACAGAAACTAAGTTATATTTTCTCTCAGTGAGCTGTTTCAGACACCCTTGTTTGAGTCTTGCTCAAGATCACCCTTATTTTGCCTCTCAAGCACTGACAAACTCAAACTATTCTGAAGAAAACCATGAGGCAAGTGTTAGAAGCCTGCAGACATTTCTGTTTCAGATTTCAAAGTGTTCAACTTTAAGAGTTTCACTGATAGTATGTGGGAGAGTGGGAACAGAGAATGCTAGCCTTCAAGAAAAGGCTTTATGAGACAAATGCATTAATTTCCACACAGAAACCAGTAGGGATTAGGTCTTCCATTCACTTTGCCAGTAAACTCCCAACTCCTCCATACCCGAGCAAGCCTGCCTTACTGCAGTCCAGGTGAGAGGTGAGGTAAGTTGTGGCCGTGACAGGAAGGACAAGCCTCATCTCTGACACAACCTCTGACATGCACCCCAAAGTCCTATCAGTCACAGGCAATCAGATAAAAAAACTTTTGTGAACTTTACAACTAGGGATGAAGATGTTACAGTTGTCTGGTTTGTCAGTAGCTACTGACTTGAAATCAACAGTCCTTCAATACAGTCAACAGCCCAATCTCCTCAAAGGAGCTGGCAATTTCTACCATTAAAGCACTGAGTTCCTTCCTGCACTATGAGCTACAGTTCTCTAAAGTGACCAGAAAGGAAAGAGCTTTCACTCACTGTACATGCTGCCCAGCTTCCTTAGTCACACAGTTTGTCTGAAACCAATGTACTCTTTGCAGAATAATCATTAGGACATGAACCTACCTTAACAACTGAGCAGAGCAGTTAAGAATGTGAACTAGGGCTCCTGCTTCTAATGACACAAATAGACTGATCCAAATATCACTGACACAAGAGTGGGAGAAGCAGAGGATTAGTAATTGCAACTTAAAACTGCCCTCAGTGTAGGGAGAACACTGGGTGTATGGCAGCCAAAAACTGTAGTCTGGATCTTTCTCCCAGGAACCACAAAATGCCCCAGGAAGATCCATCTAGAAAAAGAGGCTGCTGTGTCTTTTTGTTTGGTTTTCATGTGACAAAAGTCATAGTGGTAATATCAAGTTTGACCATCAGATATTGAGAAAAGGTGGATTACCATGAACAGTGTGCAATACGCAGGACAATTATAAACAAGCTGCTGTGGCATCTTCAATATAAATGCCAAACAAACCAAGTAATAAACACACAAAATGGTAACAGCTGGGAGTGCAAGAATTACTCTGCAACACCCAAAAGAACATGAGGCACAGAAGGGACAATGAGGTCATACTCCTTACACTAGACTGTACACTGTGAGGAGAGAGGGGGGAAGTCAGAAAAGAAGCTACATAAAATCTCAGAAAGCCTGAACAAATTAGAAATGCTATTGTGTGGCTGAATGAACACTTAGACAAAAGCTGTCCCAGTAGAGATACTCCACAGAAACTTAAGCACTGGCTCCTCTTACAGCCTTGTAATGTTGGGAGATAACGCAGCCATAAGAATCATTGGAGAACTTAAGTGCTGCCTCAGCACTATCTTTTTGGGTTTTTTAAGAGTTATTCCTTGCACTAAGAACAGTTTCAAATTGTTTGGCACCTCCCCCTGGTTTGATATAATTCAAGTATCTGCAAAAAAACTTTCTGCAACCCTAGACCGAATGTCATCAGCTTTACATGGTGTAATTTTTTAGATGGAAACTGAATACTACAGAAAAACATAATACTGCTATGTATCAAAATGAATAAAGCTCCTAATGGAGTTCTCTGAAGAAGAATACTATATTTGGCTGTCAAGAGTCACAATGATCTGCAGTTGTCATCTTAAGGGTAAACTGTCTGCCATGTTCCACTGAGAGGTAATCTGAAAATGATAGAAGGGCATCAGAGGAAATTCTGACTTTCTGTAACAGTGTCAAATATATCTCATTTGCTTTAAGATTTCAAATAATTTTTTAAGCCTGACTGCTTTTTCTGAAATCTCTGCATTCCATACCAGTAGGCAACATTATCTGCAAACTGTGTTTTTTACTCTGTGACTTCTTCAGGTTTCTGAATTCTGATACTCAACAGATCATTAAGATTTTCACATACTGGCCACATAAAGCCACTGTGACAGTGAGAAGTATCAATGCTTCAATGCTCTGATCTTTCACTAAGATTGACATGAAAAAGTTTCAAATCCACTTTAAGGAGCTGCTAAAAAAACAGTTCAAGTTAGTAACAGCCAGAAGATCTCATTATTTGAGGCTTACTTCTTATTATTTACTCTCCTGTCAACATCAATTATATTTAATCCTTGGAGACAATTTGGAACTCATACATTTTTAAACACATACTACCCCCCAACATCAATTTGTGACTGCTCGTTTGTGTTCCTACATACATGGGAACCAACACAATATGCTGTAACAAAGGTTACTGAGACCACAGGGAGACAGAAGCATTTTATTTCTTCAGGAGATGTTTGACTGAGTGCTGTGGATGCCTGACAGCTTTCTATTTTCTGTGTGGCTTGAAGCCTGTTATCAGAGCAAGCACAGTCCTGCTCATTTATAAAGGGGATTTGGAATTCTTTGATGGATGCCAATACAGGCTATCATGCCTTGGATTTATTTTCTGTGTGCACTGTCATGCACTAGTATTTTGCTTAATTTCTGTGTAATACAGTATTTCTTTCTTTCCCCCATGGTGTCCTAAAATAACACTTTTTATTACCAATCCCTAACTGTCACTCTGGGCAAAAATGTGTATGGAAAATTATTATGTTGGGAACATGCATTTAAATGGTTGCCAAAAGTGCACAATTTTAAAATAGTAAGAGCAAAAGCAAAGTACTGTGGCTTTTGGCCAGAATAAATTTTCACTCAAAAAACTTATTTAATATACACAATAATTTCCCCAAAGAAATCATGCTGTTCTTGTTTATGGGATGGATCTCTTCTGAGCACTGGCACAAAATTTAAGATTAACTGACATGAAGCATAATTTAGCTTGAGTTCTCTTGATTAGGCATCCATTGGCAGCTTCTCTTGAACTATGAGGAGTAACAATTAACTTCAGATAGACATGAAATCTAAATTACAGCTGCTAAACTTAAGAACAGCAAAGAGAAGATTTTCTTATAATAAGATGTATTCAAATTACATACATGGCACCTTTATTTTAGGAAAGTGGGCTCATTAGGAATGGGAGAGATGTGGATAGATTATGAAGTTTAGTATTTCTTTATATTCCTCAAACGTGATCATGAACAACACAAGATTGTACTTTGTTTTCTCTTGAAGTTTACACGTAGAAAATCTTAAACAGCTTCTCAACTGTGTATGCATCTCCCCTATAGACACAACTTACCTCATGTTCCACTGGGCCTATTTTCTATCCTAAATCTTCCAGAAATTACTCACTCATCTCCTGGAGAGGAGATCAGGAGCTGTGCTTGAAACTTCAACACAGTAACACCTGATAATACAAGTAGCTTGGCACATGGGCCTATAGCTATGAGAAAATGCCTGGCTTTTTTATTTGCAATCTAGATAGTACAAGTCACAGACATCAGTGAGAGAGACAGATGCCAATACATCAATACACTGATACAAAATTCTTGAAACAAAGCAGTCAGTCTGTTTAAGTGAAACCACTTGCAAAACATCTTTTCATTAGGAAACACTTACTCATTCTTATTCTGAGTGTAATTGCTACCTGACATATTGTTTCCCTAGTTGTTTACTTTCCCGCCCACCTGCCCTAACATGGTTGAGCTCAACCTGAAAGTGCTAAAAAAACTCATGCTGAAACACAGCCTTGCTCGATTTTCCTGTTTTCAAGGTCTTGCTCAACTGATAGAAAATAAACAGAAAGTTTCCTAGACATACTCCCCCCACATAGACTCTGTAAACTCCCCCAAAAAACTTAGATCAAAGCAAATCACATTTAACTGGACAGATGTTATCTTCCAGCATACCCTGATGTAGCTCACCAAACAACCCAACTCTCCCCCTTTTGAGCACACCATCTTTCTCTCTTTTAAGTACGTTCAGATGTACCTGTTTCATCTCAGGAGGCACATCTGACATTCTCAACTCTCCCAAACCTCCTGCGGCTGCACAGCAGGATTGCTTCTACATTCATCACCAGGATAGCACAGCTGAGAAAACTTCCCGTACTATCATGAACTGGCCTATCTCCCTATCACATTTCTTCTTTGTAGGAGACACCAAGCAGTGAATTACCTTGAAAAGTTATTAGTGTAGCTGTATCAGGACATCATCATTCCACATTTGCTGCTTTATATGCTTGGCTGTGTCCAGCTGCAGCCTTCATTACTACAAAAGCAGTTTCAAAAGTATGCTGTTTTCTTTGCCAAGTATATCAAAAGCACCAAATAGCTGAGTACTGCACAGAGGGTGAGATCTGAAGTCACTTCATCTATTAAAAACCTCAATTTATTGATACTGCTAAGGTGGTCTGTATTAAGCATATAGCAAACAGCAAAGAAAAAGTGTTACTTATCACCCATGTGAGACAGTACTGATATACTGGATGGTATTCAAACATATGTGAGTATAACCTTAGAAGGAGAAAGAATGGAAACTCTCACGTTAGATTTCCAAATCAGCAATTATTTTGCTTTGTTTAGTTTCTTAATGTTCCACCTCTATGATTAGCAACTTCACTCTCCTTAGTAACAACAATAAGGGGTTTTGAAAAATATTCTCGTCATCTAGTGGAAGCTGCAATACAGAAATCACAGTTTACGTATTTGTTTTAAAATATGTGAAGCAGAACAGCTCTCAGGATTCCCTCCATCTTGCTGAGGGATTACCTGCCAGACTAGAGTAATGCTTTCTCACCCTTCTTCCTGACATAAACCTTGTCTGTTTTTTAAACACCACCACAGACTGTACCCTGAACAAAATGAAATATGCATAAATGAACATCAAGTAAGATGTGCTGAGACAGATCCAAAGCCCAGAATCAAAAGACACGTGGGAGTCACCCTATGAGAGCAGGATCTCCAATGAATGAGCAGGCATGACCACGGGACAGAGAAAGCCACTCTGCTTTTCTGAAGTGGAAGGACCCTGCCTTCCATCCAGCTCAGTGGGAGCTGCAGACACCAGCATCTCTTTAATGTTGAGCAAAACAATAGTGCAGAGCACTGGAGAGAAGGAAAATTTATGTTTATGTGCTGGTCCTGCTCTGTGAGGGTTCTCAAACTGTCTGCTTTTTTGCAGGTAACAGGACAAATCTACTTCATCATCAAACTGCAAGAGAAGATTATGACAATATTTTAACAGTCATGTCTATAGCATGCAAAAAAAAATAATCACTAAACCCCCGTCTCATTAATTCATCAAGGGACTTCATGTAAGTAATTTCTCCGTTTGTATTAGTTGACTTGAGACTCAGCTTTTAAGTCTTGGACTTCTGATTGGGGAGCTGCACGACACACCTCCTGTCCCAAACCACTCTTCCTGCTTAAAAATTTATTAGAATTTTATTCTGCAAGCAAGTTCTCACATTTATGCAACTATGCCAGATATGCTTTGAGTATATGCCTTTAATGGACTTTATCCCACCCAGACAGGCTTTGAATTAATTATTCAAATTAATGGGTATAGGGTCTGTTTCCCAGTCTTCCTTTTTCTAACATTAAGTGACTTACAATTTTACCACACAAGTATGTCCTTTAACAGTCATATTATTGGGACCGTGCTCCATGTTTCAGAGCATCCGTTTAATCACAGGCATTGCTCTTGGACAGTTTCAAATATCCTCCATTTATACTGAGACAATGACACTTCACTATTCCCTCACATGCAGTCAACTCACATTCAGTCATATCATTTCAGCAGGTCACATGGGAAATGGATTAAACTAAACAAAAATCCCTACTAATAATGGCAGCTGACTGATAAAGAGCCAGTATGTTCCTAGGGCCCTAATTACACCCATTTTCTGGTGCAATAAAGGGGAGGAAAGAATTTATAAGATAGGCTAGATTTTTTCCAAAAGAATCTAAGTGATTTATGAATTCAAGTTCTAATGGAAAGCAGGTGGGACTCATACTATAAATGGCTCCAGCTCTAGCAAATAGAAATGTTCATTGAACACATCCTGTCAGGTAACCACAGAAAATTCTTCTTTAGAAAATAAAAAAATCCAGAAACGTTGAGGTTTTTTGGCAGAGGATAATTCTAGCATGTAAAATTGCATTATTTTAAATAGCACCGAGAAACAAATAGTAGAAACGTATGCTATGTTAGAAACTTCTAAAACATTTCAAACATTCTTTTACTGCTACTTTTTACTGTAAAAAAGCAAACAGCCCAAGTGAGAATAACTTAGGAAAACACAGTAGTATTGCAGAAATGCTCACAGGCAGAAAGAGAATCAGACAGGTTTTTAGAAGTGTCATGCTGACTATGAAGGAAATATATTGAAACCCACTATGAATAAAATTTTCAAACTTATACATTTTCTTCCAGTGACTTCAAGGATACCTCCTGCCCACTTACTTAAATGTTTGGCAGCTTAGCTTGCCTTTCTGTGTCCAGTGTTCATTATACGGGGCCTTTGCAGAATTTCACAAAAGCTAGAATGGAGAAAGGCTCAAAGATAACAATGACTATTTCCAAAAATGTACAAGCTTCCATTTGCTTCCATTTTCTATCTTACTTTGGCTATCACTCAGGAAGACTATTAGTATTTAAAAGAGAAATGTGCCAGGACCTCCTTTTAACACAGTATTTTTAAGTTATTCCTGAGACAAGAGCTGATTAGTCTCAGGGAAGTCATGATTTCACAGCAGGGTATTAATGCATTTTTCCATTAAAGTAGATACATACAAACAAAGCAAGTCACAGCCTAACAAAAAGAATAGTACAATCACATTTCTAACTAAAGCATATACTATGAAATTTTCTATGTGATTTTATTCAGCTACAATAAATGCAATAAACATAATCATTAACTTTCTTTTAGCAAAACCTATTCATGGAAAGCCAGTAGTCTCATCTTCTCAGGTGTTTATTTAATCAAGCTGTATCTTCTTACACAAGCAACAGAACTCTTTAAATTTAGGAAATGGTCGAGCAGTATAAACTTTTAAAACTTCAGAACTTTTGAAATTTCAGAACTTCTAAATCTTTTCAGCTTCAGCTGTGACTGTGCATGGGACAAACACAGCTCAAAGAAGAGGAACAATAACACTGAACTATACGTGTTCCTGAGTCTTACCAACATAGAGAAATACTAGTTGAACATATCTGTACTTCCCTCTTTATTTTTCTAAGATTTCTGTGTATCTCAGCTCAAACATGAACTTCAGGTGAACTCTTACTTTATTAAAGGCTGATACAGAAGACTAATAATTCTTATGCTGGAAAACCTTACTGTGCTTCACCACCACAAGATGAAACAGTCACTTGTCAAAGCCTTTAAAATAACTAAAGCTGTCAACTCCAAATTAATCTTAAGAAAGCAATGAAAATATTAACTGGAGAGCAGCTGATTCAAATTTCTAATCTCCTAAAATGCTGCAAGCAAAAATGGTTAATTTTTAGATCCCAAACAAATCTGGATTATTCCCTCTAATCCCCATTAAATCATTTGGAAGATAATGAAAAACAATTTTGTTTTAATCATTATTAGCAAAAACATCTGAGAAATCTTATCCTTTAATCTCCACATAACTGAAATATTAAGATGACTTGATTAGCAATGATTTCACTACACCTGACAAAAATCATGTCTTTCCAGCTTAAATATGATGGCAATAGGGAAGATGTAGCCAATGTCACCATTATTATAGAATGTTTCAATGTCTACCTGAACGCTAGCAAGGTTTTTCCAGTGAGTACCAGCTAAGAAAACCCAACAAAACCAAAACCCAAAATAGATTATGTTAACACACATTTAAGTCTTGTCTCACACACACTTGAAATCTTAATTTTAGTCTACCTAGTTGATCTTATAAAAGATATAGTACATTTTCACTTACTGTCCCAGCAGAATCAATTATCTTTAACAGTCAGCTTCTTAAGAAACCAGTATCTACATCAGACAAAGTCTAAAAAAAACCCCAAACCCACCTATAAGATAAAAGGTAAAATACCTTTTCTTCATCATCACCATCTCATATCAAGATGATTATTCAAGATACCTACTGTTAAGCTATCCAATATATAGAAGGATGTTTCAGTAGTGTTTCAGAGCATATGGTAGATAAAACCTGGGAAAAGGTGGGAATAAATATTTACAAACATTCTCATTCTTGTGAATTTTAGTTTGGCTCTGCCATCTTTATCAGATCAGAATATTATTTACATAGTAAAAGCAAATTCCTGTCTGTAAACAAAAGCTAATAATCAGGGCAATAATGTATGCTGAGGACAAATAATTTCTGTCTCTTGTGGAAACAAATGTAATTTACAAACATTAGAGCATCAGTCAGTGAAAAAACATGAATAATGTCGCATGGCATGTCACATGGTTTGAACTGATCTTCCCAAACATAAAGTAGCAGCTGAAAATGATGCATAAGTAAACAGTATTTACCTAAAAGTGTCAAGAAAAGCTTGAATAAAATATAAGTTAAAAGACAGCTCACCGTGAAGGAATTATATACTGTAAATGGGAACAGCTGAAATCTCACAATGTGAAAAAAGTTTATTTATTTAACATTTCAAATTTAAAAATACACAGGGCAAGGCTAACTCAGTGTAAATACACACCAGGCAAACACACTGCACTAGGTTCTTAAGATGGTCAAGATCAGACGAACGCAGAGATGCTGCAAATTCATTTTTCTTCTCTCACTAAGCTAAACACACCTTACTACAACACACAGCCTAACAAGTTGAGAGAGGAACAGGAGAGTCACAACTCAGAGGTACTGTTCTGTAAAACCAGAAGTCTGAACTACATAGTTCAAGTGAAAGATGCATTTTACACTACTGGGTACCAAAAAAAAAAACCCAAACCAATTAAGCACCAAATAAGTGTACTGCCTATGTTGAAAGATTAACATGGTTCTTACCCCGGTTTTATTACTACTAGCAATGCTCTAAGTTCCATTTGGAACAAATTCACAAATGAACTATCCTTCCTTTGCTGCCTGGGGAGGTTGCATAGGACACTCCCAAACAGCAAATGTAGTTCTCTACTAGGAGAGCTTTTCAATGTTGGTGCTTGGTTGGGCTCACCCATAGAAAGAATGGACTTCTGGTAAAGATACACCATCCCTGTATCAAATAAAAGAAGGGAAGACTAAATAGAGAAAACTATTTTTAAACTGCAGAAAGGTTCAGAATGCCGTAAAACCATACACACAGAATAAGGAGAAATAAAGTGAAACAAGCTAGCTATACAATTAGAAAGAACTTGTGTTATAAGCACTACTTTGCACCATTCGCTCACATAAATCAACAATAGCTTTGACAAAAATTCTTCTTTGAAGTATGAAACCAAAGAAAAGAATTTTATTAGTTATGAGCATTTCTGAATGTTCTTCAGAGGAAGTCTTGCTGGAGTACAGGCCAAACTAACTATAACAATATTTTAAAACAAGAAAAACTTAAAGGCCTATGAAAACATGTGGAAATTACATAAACACATTCTTGTATTTCATATGAATTTTCACAAAATAAATACTACAATTTCCAATCCTCAGAAATGAAGAATGGATGTCAGAATTTTCACATAAAGAAATTTAAACAAGTGTATTTTCTAGATTTTCACACACGGAAAGAAGCAAGAATTGCCACACACTAAAGTAAGTTAAGTATTATTATCCCTTATAAAAGTAACTGCCAGATTTTGTTCTTATTAATGTTTAGTTTTCACTGTGCACAGGAAGAACCTCTGCTTGGCAAATGCAGATACAGTATCTACCATCATCACCACCATCACTGAAGAAACACAGACCTAAAATAGTTAAGCTGTTTCTCCATGTCTGCACCGTAAGTCTGTGGCAGCCCACAACATAATGCAAAAGCATCTGCACAACTTTGTGTGATTGTCTCTACCGGCTCGCAGCGACTCCAGTTACCAACCTCACACTCCAAAGCAGGGGCTGTGGCAGAAGCAGCCTCAAGGCTTCCCCTGAACTCCTTCAATAGTTACAATTGTGTCTCACCGGAGTTACTTGGGCCTTGTCATGGCGCAGTGCTGAGTGCCATGCTTCCATTACCAATGCTCACTAGTTTCTCTCGCTCATGCTACACTGGGCGTCCTTCATCATCAGATACAGCACTTTCATTTGCTGTTCATTGTTTCTTCTTGGGCAGGGAAGGAATATATTTAACTGGTCCACAAACCAGAAGTCTATTTTAATTTTTACATGGCATTCCCTGGGGTTATCTCCCTGAGCGAGAGAACAACAACACACTTCTGGAACGGGCTTGGTGCTTCAGCCAGATTCTCTCTTCTCACTTCCGCCTGAGTCACTCTCTGATCCCCCAGGCTTCTCCACAGCTGGGTGTCAGATTATTTTGGCTGGGAGTTGTACTTGCACAGTTGGTACCACCTGCTGTAAATTCTTCAGTCCTTGTTATCTCTGCAGCAGCCCTTGGCCTTTCAAAAGCTAATTCAGTGAAGAAAGAGGAAGGGACAGTTTGTGCTTGATGTTTAAACTGCAAATTTGTTTTCCAGAAACTCTTCAGATTGATAGTTTTGATTGTATTTTAAGAAATCACAGCGTGACACAAACTTCTGCTGTTATCATTTAAAGAAGGCCAAACTATGCTGTTGAGCTGGATGATCCATGGTAGAGTGTAACGCCAAAGCCCACAACAGAATTACTTTATCTGCAGGTGACAAAGCTACTCTGACATTGTGTAAATAAGAGAATAAAAGTTTGCTGTACCACTTTATGTAGATAAAAACCAAGCTATTAGGCACAAAGACTCTAGTATTTTTCTGTTTATCCCACTAACTCACAACCGTCAGCATTTTTAGAAACACGTGTTTTTAGTACCAAGGATACCATCAGTCAAGTAATGGAGGAGGTAACAGAAATAGTAGTTGTAGTGGCTACAGAAACAGCTGAATTTATATTCCTGTATTTAAACAAGACTTTTTTAAAACTCACTGTAGCTTCAAGACTTGAACATTCTAAAGGAATTAATTGATTTAACATCAACAAGTGCCTTTGGATTGCTGCAATCAGGAGATATCTGTATGGATCCAAACTCACCTGAGAAATGCTGATATACATTACAATTAAATGAAAATCTGAATGTAAGCCTAGAGCCAAATTTCACAAGTCAACCCCCCACTGCTAATCCAAAAATAGATCTGAACAGGTCAAACAAAGTTCTCACTCACTTTGCTGTACAGGTAAGTGAACTAATTTTTATTGCTGTGTGGTCTTTTTACAGGGCAGTCATTGAACAAAGAGAAGAAAGCTAATTATGTTTTGGGTATCTTTAACCTGGAAGAAAAAAATTGCAGTTTTGTGCTACTATGAGAAAACTGACCATTTGTTTTTTGCCTTTGCCTTACTCTCCGTCCTGCCCAAGATAAAAGCTTAATCCAAAGCACTGAGACATGGAGCAGGGGGAGGAAAGTATTTTTAGGTTGTATGTATTTTGCCCTTCCTCTCTGGAAAGAAAACAACAACAGAAGCTCATACTTGTTCTCAATTATGGGTAAGAATAAACAAGGACTTCATAAGAAAATAACCTGGCATTTAACAGACAGTCTGATCTCCCCAAAAGATACAGAAAAATGTAACGCCACAGAGCCTTATAAATGGGTAACAGGTAGGACGGAAGAAAGCAAATACTTCATGATATTTTTTAAACACTATTATGTATTCAAAGATCAAGAAGCAGCAACAGTAATATATACCTACAGTATGATGCACACATAGTGCCTAGTTAATGTGTATTTTAGTATTCATGTCTTACCAAATACGTAAATATACATTCTCACAGAAAATACACATTACATGGTTTAAGCCAGCCATATGTTACCAAGATGATTTTGAAAGTCGATTTCTGCACCTTAAATTAGAAAATATGCCAAACTTTCTCTGGTTCTCTGCAAAATAAGCATTATTCTACTTCTCATCTCTCATTTTTATGTGCATTTAGAAACGCCCTAGTTCAAAACCTTTCCCTGCCTGATTCAGTGGTGTCTTTAAAACTTCTTAAGGAATTTAATAGGTCTGGAAACTCTTAGTAGGCTACTAAATCCCCCTATAAATCCGGGCAAATTCCCAGACTGCCCATTCTCACAGGGATACATGGCCTAATTACAAATCCATTAAACACTGTGAGTTCAAGGGTCTGCTTTAACCCTGAAATTATTTGATCCACCTTACACTAATAGCTTCAGTGAAACAGAGAAGAGTAAAAAAGGACAAAGCCAAGAGAAAAATAAAGTGAAAAGAGGATCAGAGGGTAGGCAAACTAATAACATGAGAAAAGTAAATGGCAATTGAAAAAGATTGAACAGTAAGAGATAAAGGGGAAGACTTTCAGCTAAGGGGAAAAAAGAATACTGTTTGCATTGTCTAAGCTATCTCTCAGCCAAGCATAAGTAAACTAAGAAAAGATGTTAAGATGGTGATATCATGCCACCTCTCCAGGTAACAAAGGTATGGGACCAGCTCTGTTTCTGCTGTGCAGCAGGGGCCACAGCCCACCACTGCAGGTTAGTAGGCATCACTGTAAAACTCCATCTGGCAGAGGCGTGATGATGCCTTTTAAGCTCAACATAGAGCAGGTATTTGCTTTTATTATACAGGCTTAATTTCATGTATGCTTAGACATCTGCAACTGTGCTTTATGCAAGTCCTCACTGAGACAATCAACAGATTTATTTTCCCATTTTCAGATTCACAAAGAAACTTTGCCCTTTCACATTTTAAGGTAGAAAAACTAAGGTAAACATTTAGGAAAAACTACTAATTCTCTCTCCCAGATCTGCTAGTCAATGTGACCTAAGGAGGCCAATCTGGAACAGGACAACTCTCACTGTGTTCTGACAGTCAAGGGGTTTTCTTCCTCCCCATTTTCTATATAGTACTCACATTATGCAAGCCTTGTACTTTGTAATTCAGGATTACATAAAGACCAAAAAGAGACATTTAAGTCATAGACTTTGTTCAAATTATCTCATTGTCCAGGGACATGGAGCCAGCTAATCTGTGACACTGAAACAGAACTTATTTTTCTTGTAGACTACTTGCTTATGTCATTTGGATGGTGAAAAAAAAATCTGATCTAGGATGCAAGCAGCAAGAAAAATGTGACTATCAATTTGCCACTGTGCCAGGCAACGTGACACTACTTACAGTTTTGGTAAGCTGTGGCTGATTGTTTTCCAGTGACCTACATGTTAATTATGTATATTTTTAATCTGTCATCCTAAATTTAGATATTTCTCTGCTCTCATTTTGAGTACCTTCCAGCCTTGACTGTAACTGCACTCAGCACTCACAGCAAATATGGCCTTTAGTGTTTAGCATGTTTATTAGGCTTGCAGTACATCAATGGCTTTTGTTTTAACAGAACATGACAATAAAAAGAATCACACCCTTCGGCGCAACATAACCTGATTAGTGGCTGTACCAGTCTGACATTTTTCCAACATACTGATAAAACGCATACTTTAGGATCTGTTCTTCAAAGAGTTTTGTCTCTCCTGATAAAGGCCGCCTCATCTATTAACAACCTAATGTGGTCAGCACACAATACAGACGTCCAGTATTTTGGCAGAATGCTATCTTATATATAACTCCCACGCAGCACTATGTCCTACTATTTATAGTTAGTTGATGATTTCTTTTATATTCTGAACAGTGATTCAAAGTGTTGTGGGACAGGATGCTTAGATTTGTGTACCTGGTCTCCAAACACATCCAGACAACTATCACACTAGAAGAAGAGTGGACCTTGAAAGAGGCAACTCATACAAGAGCTCTTCTGCGTGCAAGTTGGCACACTCAGTTCTGAAAGACCATTTACACTATATGGCACAGGAGTCATCAGCTTCTGTAGCACACTATATTGAAGCACCCACATTAGAAGAGCTCAGGTAAGACTTACACCAGGTGTCCTCAAACTTTTTAAACAGGGGGCCAGCGCGTGGAATAAGCGGCAGGCAGTCATCTGCGGCTGCTTGGTTTCCCCCCCCCAACCCCTGGTGGGAGGGGATGGGGGGGGTCTGTAAATACGGGGGGCTGGATTGAGGACCCTGGGGGGCCGTATCCAGCCCGCGGGCTGTAGTTTGAGGACCCCTGACTTACACAGTATCACTCACAATCTCTAACACCAAGTGCAAGGCTAATTATTGCCTGGTCACTTCAGACCACACTCAGAATCTGTTGCTATGAAAAAAAATTAGTCCATCTTCCTCAAGTACCACAGGTGAACTTTCTTCGCCCATCAGTGCATTTAGCTATAGCTTTATGCAGTGGTTCTGATGCAAAACAGTTTCAGCCAGTGCCAATCCAGTACCTGGGTAAGTTATTCTGTGACCACAGTTACCACAACAGGGACATTTCTGCAGGCATGTACCTTTGCAAAGTGGTATCAGGGCTTGGAGAGAGGACTTCGGATGGACAGCAATACTTCCCAAACTTCATGCAAGTCATGTCACCTTCCTGACACTATGTTTGAAGCTTTGTCTCACTGTCCAGGGAAAGACAGACACATTTTGCCTAGAGCAAGTTGCCTGTGCCATCTGGAGGCTGCTCCAGATCTGGGGCCAGGTGGCGAGGCATTTGACAAATCAGGTGATAGCACACAGCTGCTGACTCCCATAATCTGTTTCTCCATACCATTCCTGCTTCCTCTCTGATAACTCTCCGAGAGCTCTTTAATGGAATGGATCATCTAAGAGACCCTTTTTTTTCCCCACAGAAGTTCAGCAAAGCACGACTTTTAATCTACACTTCCACCTTACAAAGAAGCTTTGCTTCAAGGTCTGTATAAGAAAAGGCACACACATATCAATGGCAGCAGAAGTTTCACTACCACACAAATAAAAATACTGGATATACTTAAAGGAAAACCAACCAACCCAACAAAAAGATCAGTCCTTCACAGCCATTCCTTTGCAATAAAGATGTCATGGCACGAAATCTATGAAAAACAGCAGACAAATTAGTACAAAACGTTCTCAGTTTGTTAATCTCCTTTGAATTTGACTTCTTATAACTTATTTTGTGCTTCAAAATGCCTCTTAGACACTGTGAAAAGGCAGTTTGCAAGTAAACAGTAAAGGCTTCTCCTCTTGATTTTTTCTGCTAGAATGTTTTTCCACTACATGAAAAGGTTTCTTCTTTCATTACTTCTAGAAAAGTTCCTATGGATTCATATGCATTTTGTCCATTCTAAACAAAGAAAAAAATGAAAACCTCAAAACTATTCTCTCAGCAACTGGAGAAATAAATTACTTTTATTCATCAAGCATGGTTTATATTTGCTTTACTCCAAATATTGCTACTCTTCAGGAAAAGGTCCTTCAAGATGCTTTCACCATTCTTAGTTCTGTAGATAATTTAGATACTCCACTGGACCTTTCCAACCATTCAATGCCCCGTTACAGCAAACAACAAAAAAAAAAGACTAAACATTCTGATACTTGACAATGAAAAGAAAGGAAAGGTTACTGTATTGTTGAGAAAATGTGCAATATTAAGTTCACTATCTTATAAAGAAAAGGCAAGACAGAGTAAGACTGCAATTCTGCTATCCTTAGGGCTGACACAGCCCGGAGTAGCTTCAGAACATTTTGTACTCTGTAATGGTCTACCTATCTTTTCAGCTGATAACCAACCCCCTCCTCCCCAGCTGCCATATTCCACATGACATATTCTGCCATAGTCTCTACTTTCCCTAGAATTCCAATAATCAAAGTGTACCACAAGGATATTTGCTGCAGAACTCTAGGCTACTCTATACTCTCAGACTATGCTATCATCATAACACTTGGACAAGGGGCAGGCTTTTGATTTGCTGCTGCTAGTCCACTCCATATTTTGGGTATTTCTGTTTTTATTTATATCACTACTACATTGTTTCTCCCATCAATTAAAGCACCAGGTAATACCCTTACTAGATGCCATTTTTGTAAACTTTATCATGTACTTCACTAAATAATAGAATGGAATAAGAAAATTGAATGTTTTAAGTGAAAAGTTGCATGAGGTTGCATGTTGTAAATTTAAAGTAGCTAAAGCCTGCTGCTACCATGACCTTCAGAAAACAACTAGCTTCTACCTTAAATTTCTTAACTATTAAAACTGAGAATTTAAATTTGCAATGACTGGTTATTGCATTACCACACAATACATATTCTACCCTTGCTTGCATGGCGGGGATGTCAGACACACAAGATAAAAAACAGGCAGGACAAGTACTCTCATGGACACCGAGTCAGTTTTACTCCTTGCATTAGTGTTTATACCAACACTGGTGGCTCTGCAACACACTCACTTTGAGCCTTGGAGGAATCCAAAACAGCCCTCTCTTTTGTATTTCAGTAGAAGTAATTATTTCCACAAATCTGCTCAGAATTATGTACCCTCCATCAACAGCTGGCCAGGCCCTTTCATAAGCTCATTACATGGGTTCCAGTCTTAAGTCCTCTGCACAACTGAGTAAAATTAGTCAAATAACAATTCCTGGACAGCCGAACCTGTAAACTATCAAATGGACCCAAAAACCTGTGCTCCTTTATTTCTTGTTAACTTTAATTATCTTGTAGACACACCAGACATTACAATTCGAACAGCGCAGCAGTCCAACATAGTATTAGCTTAATCTCATTATTTAGTAGCATCTAGCTGCCATCATTTAGCCAGGCTAAATACAGAGCAAGCACATGCCTGACAAGTTCCAACTGCAAAATATTCTCCACATCGATGGCCCCCACAATCTCCTTACCTGTGGCTCACTCTGGGTAGTGCTGCTACTCTCTGCTATTTCCCTTACAAAAGTAACTCCAAAACACCCACCACTACCATCCAACCACCTCCGCACGGGCCTGTCCTAGCATATCGCTCCTCTCACCAGCCACAAGGCTCTCTGGCAGTAACAAGCTCTGTATTAAAGGCAAATAGGAAATTACAAACCCCAAGGCCTAAGAATAATAAAGATGATGATAACACTAACAGAACACAAGAAAAGTTTAGGCTTTTGAGATGGCATCAGCAGCTGACTTCTCCGAAAGAGAAATACATACATTTAAATGTGAACTAGGTTGTCAGGAAAAAACACAAATGAAGAACCATTTGCCTGAGTCATGGTAATGGCAGCAATGTCACCATGCCTGCTGAGGCGCCACGGCCTCCGCCCTCCGGGAGCTCACCCCAGGGGCTCTGCTCCGAGCCCCCACCAGGCCACTGAGGGATGAGCCGCAGACCCCTCACCGGGGCATGGCCGCTTCTCCAAAGGGGCAGAATTCACCACAGGAGCAACACCCACCATGTCAGCTGCGGGCCGCCGCTCCCCCGCCGCGCCGCGCCGCGCCCGCCTCAGCCCGCCCTTCCCGTCCGGCGCGCGCCCCCTGGCGGCTGCCACTCCGCCCCGCGCTTTCCAGAAAGTTCTGGCGCGGCGCGGGCCGAGGCCTCTGGCCTCCCCTCACAGCTGCTGTGGCGCGGCCCGCCTCGTCCTGCCGCCTGCGGCCCTGGCGCCGGCAGCTGAGCGGCTGGGACAGGCTGCCCACCTGCCAGGCAGGCGCTGCTGGGTGAGAGGGCCAGGCCCTGACAGCCACTTGGAAACACGGTGGGCTGTTAACTCCTTCCATTTCGTGTGTCCCTAGTAGTTTCTGCGCCAAGTTGTTGCTGGAGTAAAGGCCTCGCTGTGCTCGTTCTCATTTCATTCTGGAACACTGTGGGTTTATAGTTAACTGGAAAAGTGTGATTAAGCTTTGCATAGGCATATTTGCACTGTGCAGGAAACCTTGTAATTCACCAGAATCCTGTCTCTGTTTCTGTATTTACATTACTGTCAACCTTTATGGTGTTTGTGTACATCACATGCAGTTTTATGTCACTTTGGGTTTTGCCCATTTCTTTCACAAAACCCGCCCACCATTTTCTCCGTAGCTGCCAGCATGGCTGCAGGGCAATTCAGGACCCCAGAAAGCCTGTTAGCCAGTGTTAACTGAAGCATTGTGTGTGGCATTTAGGCAAGCTCCAAAACAGCCGGGGGGGGGGGGGGGGGGGGGGGGGGGGGGGGGAAATGCAGCTTTTCAGCCAAGCATTTTATCAGGCTTGCAAACACCTGCAAATCAGTTACACTATGAAGATTGTTGACTAACAAAAACAAAGCTAACAAAGCTTTGTAATACAATACAAATAGACCTGAATAATTTAGGCACTGAATCAAGTATTTTGAGACCTAGGTTGTTTACTTTCCTGAATGAGAAATTACCCAGACTTGGATTCATTATAAACCTACTGAGGAAAAAAACCCACAAATGAGTAAACAGTGTGTTAGATACTATGATCCAAACTCTCTCACAATCCAACCACACCGAATGTGCACAGGGCCAAGGAGGAAAGGCAGGCGATTTTCCATTTTCTTCTTCTGACTATGACATAGGGCTTAACAGGGAGAAGACATCGGTAGGATTAAGATGGGCAGTCAAAATCACACAAGCAGGGTTAATGTTGGCAGCTGTTTTTTTCTTGAACGTTGACTTTGTTACCTTGAGAAAGTGAGCTTTCCCAAAAGGAAATGCAAGTATCATCAACATTGTTTCATAGTAATGTACATGACTCCTGATTTCCTAAATGTCATCCAGAGACCATATTGAGAATAAGGTCTTACTGTTGTCAGTTTGGACTAACTGGAGAAAACAGAATGAGTGACTGGCTTTCCTTCACTTGATGAAGAATTTCAGTTGAGCTATTGTGACGCAGTTTAGTTTTTCTGAAGACTGGGCAGTGCATCCATTTTTATATGTTGTTCCAAACTATCTGTGGGCACAGTTTTTGCAGAAGCATACTTCCCAGGCCACTGATTTTTAAGAAACAGTAGTCCTATCTCCTCTCAAATTAGTATTGAACAGAAACCTTTATTTTTCAAGGATACTGATTTAAGGACAATGTGCTCTTTCATTAACTCCTTTTTCATTATCTGACTCTGTAAATCGCATGCCGAGTTTTATTTGGTTCTATAAATTTACCATGTATTTGTTTCAACCTTGTCGTTGTCCATAAGAAGTCCAGAGAATTATTGGTGGTAGTGCCAGATCCTATTACACACACCCCCGAAGGATGAACCTGCAAACTCTTAATCCTGCTGTCTTTTCTCACTGAAAGTAGTAAGATTACTTGAGTGTAAGACAACTTGAGAAGATTGTAAGGACAGCCTATTTATTCCAATCTCTAAATGCGAGGGTTTAATTATTTTTTTTCAGTTCTGGGCTGAACCTTATGTTGCTGGTTTACTTTTTTGTTTCTTATCTCAGCGTTGTGAAATTACAGTACTAGAAAGATGAAGGTGAATAAGGTGAATAAGAGCACAGCAAATACTTAAGTGTTTGACAGGAATCAGTACAAGCTGTAATCTGCTTTTTGGTTCATGTTGGCATTGGGTGTACACCTTAGCAATCTCTAGGGCATTTCCAGTTAACCAAATGAAGCTATAGGTCTCTTATTATCCCTAAAAATACAGGACATAAAAATGACCAAATACACTATTGATCTCACCTAGGAATGTGTAGAAGTTGTTCATATGTGGAACCTGAGGGTCAGTGAAAGAATGAACTTCATGTGTATAGGACCTACTGAAACCCTCTGTTCAGCTGAGGTGCGCTGGGCTGGGTAGCAGAACAGCACCGTGTCCCCGTCACACCTCCCCGTGGGCTGAAAGCTGTGAGCAGCAGGCAGCAGGACAGCCATCCTGTGGCAGCGGCGGGGCTGTGCTGACCACAGAGCATTCCAGCTATAGCATGGGCCTAATTATAGAATCGTTTCGGTTGGAAAAGACCCGGAAGATCATTGAGTCCAACTGTTAACCCAGCACTGCCAAGCCCATCACTAAACCGTGTCTTCCCTAAGTTCCACCTCTACATGTCTGCTAAATACCTCCAGGGATGGTGACTCAATGACTTCCTTGGGCAGCCTGTTCCAATGCTTGACCACCCTTTTGGTGAAGAATTGTTTCCTAATACCCAATCTAAACCTCCCCTGGCACAATTTGAGGCCATTTCCTCTTTTCCTGTTGCTTGTTACTTGGGAAAAGCAACTGACCCCCACCTCACTGTTGTCTCCTGCTACAAAACTTGCTTCTCTGATTGTCCACAGGAGCATTGATAATAGGTCTTTGCTTATTCTTAGGCAGCATATTACACTATTGACTTGATGGGAGCTTTCCCTAAGTAAGGTCCAAACAGGAATCTCAGCATTTGACTCACAGATCACACCTCTTGCAGCCTGTGTACATAAAAATGTCAAACCCCTATTTCCAACCATAAAGTTGTACAAGAGCAGTAACTCTCACATTGCCTGTTGGGTGTGTTAGCCCTCTTCAGACTATTTACAGATTTCCAGTCAGCTTTCTCCCTTTTTCTCTCTCTCTTTGTGTTGAATTAGGCAGTTACACTTTTTTGGTTCACCAACAAATTTTGAAACAAGTCCTTTTTTGCCACTTCAGTCTGTTCACGCACAGGCATCACCCTCTCCTATTCAAGCTTCATTGTAGTTAAGGCTGTACAATAGGCATCTAGTTACAAAACCACATGTATTTTTAACGACTCCTCTATCACCTTGCTTGGTGGGGTTTTCTATTGTTTGCATCAGAGTGTCTTTAAGGTACCAGGTAATGTCACGACTGACCTGCAGGAACAGATGGCTTATTCCCGTAACCAGAATGGAACTCTGGAAGAATCAATGTAGGAAAGGTTGAAAGTGAGATATTTCTATTAATGTGAACACTGATTCTGGAAAGGATATAATCAGCATTTTCCCTGCTCCTGCCTGTAAGAGAATGAAGTATTTTTGTTCTCTAGACTTTTTGAAATGTTTTTCTTGCCTATTTTTGGTACTTCTATTGCCTTTTCTCTTTGGGGAATAAAACCTTATTTGTTCTTGTTCCTTCTTCAGATGCTTATTTTGTAGAAATGCCTCATTTTTACAGCTAATGCTCTGTTAATACCTTATCAGCCTCCCCTCTTCATTGCATCTGCTCTGCGGATCATTTGCTGTGCAGTTTCATAAAGAAGTCAGTATTCAGTTTCCACTTTTCTTAGAGAAGGAGGAATGTTGCCCCTCTCAAGCAGCAGACATTTTAGCATGTGTAGCTGGTCATAAAAGATTTCAGAAATTTCAGCTGCCATTTCTGCCTCAGAGGTAATAAAGGTGCTTTTAGGAAGGCAGCAAAAGTGAGTGTGATACCTGGTTTGAGCGAGAGGAATGACAGCAACTCATATTGTTTCTTCTGATGTTTGCCAATTTGTTAGTAAAAATGAAACTTGGGAAGAAGGAAAGAAATATCTTTTGATGTTTGGTTGGCTGGGAAATCTTATGACAGAGGTTGGAGCTGCCTCTCCGTGCAAGAAGTCACAGCTGTCTCCCTCCTGAGAAGAAATCACTCAGTGAATGAGGATACAGGATCTTGCAGAGTGTATGTGACTGCATTAATTTGACAAAGGCAATGAGTCTGCATGGAAACAGGCACCAAGCGTTGCAGACATGCAGCCGCTAACCTGCCCTGTGCATCATCTCTTTCCTTCTCTTGAACTGACGGGAAAGAAATGAAAAGCCAGAGAAAGGAGGCAGGTGCAGGCTGCTGCTCAGCTGTCGCTTTGCGTGCGGCCTCGGTGCCTTCCACTGCCCTGCGCAGCAGCGCGGCAGGCAGGGGTGGCCTCCCGAGCCCGCGGTCCCGGCCGGGAATGGGGCAGCTACCCCGGACACTGCGCTGCTCCGCACCGCCTGTCTCCCGGGCGGCGCCTCCTTCTCCCTCCTCTACCTAAGCGCTCGGGGAGACTTCGCGAGGTGAAGAGCGTGGTTTGTGACTGTCGGGGTGGGGGGGCTTGTTTGTTTCCTGCCCCATCGCATTTTTATGATCGCAAGGAGGAAGGAGCCTTCAGGTCACCCGGAGAACTGCTCGTCCGGCAGCCCGCAAACAAGGGCTCCTTTGATTGCCAGCAGCTTCGCTCTGCGGCGGCAGCGGCCGGCAGCCGGCGCGGGGAGCGGGGAGCGCCCTGGGCTTTGATGTCCCGGCGATGCCGGCGCCCCGCGCCCCTGCTGCTGCCCGCGGGCGGGCCGGGCGCTGAGCCCCGCCGGCGGCCGCCCGGCGCCCCGCCAGCCTAAGCCTGCGCGCCGCCTTCCCCCGGGACCCGCGGGCGCTGCCCCGCCGGCTCGGGGCGCCCCGCGCCGCCTCCGCCCGGCGCTGCTCGGGGATGCGTTTGGCGGCCCCGGGGCCGGACCCCTCCGAGCGCCAGCCGGTGAGTACGGGGAGCGGGGCTGGGGGAGCGGGGCGGGCGCGGCGCCGGGACGGGCGGGCGGACGGGTCCCCGCACGGCTCCATGCCCCGGCCGTCCGGCGGGGATTCCCACCGCCCCCAGGTTAGAACCCTCCCCAGCGTGCGCGCTCGGGGCGCCGGGCGCTCGGGCCCGGGGCGGCGTGCCGTCGCGGCCGGGCTGCGGCTCGGGCCGGGCTCCGGCCGCGGGGCGCGTCTCGTCGGGCAGCGCAACGAGCCCCGGGACGCCGAGGCGTCCCGGGCGGGGCTGAACCGGCGTGCGCTCCTCAGCTGCGGCGGGAGCCGAGCGCCCTCCCGGCGCGGCCCGGCCGGCTGCAGCCCGCGGCGGCCCCGGCCCGGCGGCCCCTCCCCGCCCGGGGCGGCCCCGGCCCGCCGGGCCCGCGGCGCCACCCAGCGGAGCGGGAGCCCGCGCCCGGGGCTGCCGGCGGGCGGCAGCGGGGAGAGGGGCAGCCCGGGGACCGGGCGGGCTGGCGCCGTTGCCCGTGGCGCTGCCGAGCCGGCCCTGCCGCTGGTCTCCTGCTTCTGCCGTGCCGGGGGTAGCTCATCCGCACAGTAGGCGCCACAGAAGTTATTCAGCAAAGGGAAGCGTGCCTGTGGCGTGCTGCGTTTTCTGTAGGGACTGCGCTGAGCACCGAGCAAGCCGCAAGTCGGCTTTAACGTACACATCCCAAGAAGATAAGCTAATGCAGTAACTCTCTCTACCACCTAGACCAGGATGGGTCAACATAGTATCAGCTCTCTGCTGTATCTCAGCTTTAGCAGGCGTAGCGGGGACCACAGAAACCAGAAGAGAAATGTAAGAAAACCATAATACCTAGGCTTCTGTCTGCTTAAATTATTCTTACAGTTTTGCTGTGCTTGCGCTTAGCACATAAGGCAGCTTTTACCTGGTGTTCTTTAATGCAGAGGGGATAAGTTTTAAATAACTGAAGTAAAAATTTGTCAGTGGGATGCCTTTAAATGTAAGGAACAATCCTGCAGGAACAGAAAGATTAGCTCACTTGGAAAAACTTAGCTGACTGTAAGGAACATATTTGTAAGGAACATGAAAGGTGCAGCATTTTTTGCTGCTCTAATAAACTGTTATTGGTGCTCTAAAACCACCATCAGAGTCAGAAGATAAGCATCATTTCTTATATTAGGCTTCACATATTCAGAGGATTCTGGGGACCAGTCAGCATTTAGTCAATATAAGTAACATCTTTCGCTGTTCAGTATGACTGAAAGTCATAGTAAGGAAGAAGGATATAATGGTTACTTTGCTTTTTTATTACCTATAAATTTATAGCTCACAGTTAATGCCGAGCAAATTTCTCTATGTAGCTCTTTTACATGGTTCTGTGGGATTTCAGTCCTGTGTCTCAGAAACCACTTGCTAATTTGACCAAAAACCCACTCTTCAGAGAAAAATAGCAACTTGTGAGTAACATGAAAACTGTTGTAATGATCCCTATAAGTTTGGAAGGGCAGGGGCTGGGCAGACCTTGCAGGATTCCAGCCTCCTGAGCCACAGAAGGCATGTGATTCTGGCACTGCCAGTCGCTTCATGCATTTTGATGTCCAGGGAGTAGTGACAAAAAGGGAGATGAGACACAAATAAAATGTTCTCTCATTTGTCTAGAGAAACAGTGTTATCGAGACAGCGTCTAGGGATCCACTGAGAGTTATTGTGTAAACTCGTGGAACACAAAATCTCTGTTTACTGAAGTCTGTTAATACTGATTTATTTGACATCTTTATTAATAAGCATACACGCTTTAGTGGCATGTTTTTGCAGTGGCAGAGCTAGCATTCTAGGTGAGGTGGACATCAAAGAGAGGAAGAAATTATTGGAAACTAAGGAATGTGAATCAGGCAGAAACAGAAGTTCCAGATGGAAAGCAAAGACTGGTTGTCTGAAAGATTGTAGCAGCTTGAGGAGACACAGATACAAACCAGCAATACAGCTAAACCAGTTTAATTAAAGTTCAAGTTTTTTACTTGAATGGATGCAGAAACTAAGAAGGGTTCCCTTACTGCTGCTACACCGACTTCCAGAGAGTGGGGGGGGGGGGGGGGGGGGGAAGGGTGTAATGAGTACTAAAGGACTTGAATGCCCTGAGCTGCACCACTGGTTGACCTCCTTGTGAGTAGTCTGGTGAATGTAGGTGTTTACATTATTTATCCCAGTGGAATTCTCGTATTCTTCCCCATTGAATGGAAAGGGTGTGTACTCTCATCTGTCAATGCAAAGATCCCCAGGAAATGTTGTAAATAGAAACTGTTGAGTTTTCATTGTGAAATACTGAGAAATACATTGTTGTATGTATAGGAATTCAAATCTCTGTCAGCAGAGGAAAATAGGGCCCTAAGTAAGTGGGAGAAGATGAAGAGACAGCAAAGGACTGAGTACTGCAAAAGGTGGCCAGGTTGCCTCTACAGAGTAACAGAAATACAATCTTAAAATCACATCCACGTTGCGTGAGTGAGTGTGAGTCCATTCATACTCCCACCAGTTTTGCATATATGTGTATAGATGCTCCTAGTTTACAGTGTTCTAACTCAAAAGAGAGGCTCGGTCACACTTCTATAAAAAATTACTCTGAAGACTCACTATCTTCAGTGTGAATTTGATAGGCTCCCAGCAGAGCCTGAATTATTTTCTTTTTCCCTAGAGTCACCTGTAAAGCTGTAGTCAAGAGTTACTTGCATAATATTTTAAGGAATGACAGTGAAGCACAATGGCATATTTTGACCTTTGTCATTAGATAAGTAATTGGCAGATAAAGTTAATATTTATTCAAGCAGGGAGACTTGCTTTTTGCCCTCTTATGAACTCCTGTACCATCGTACAAGATTAAACCACACGTGTACGTTTTTAAAACAGGGTTTGGTTTCTCGGCTTTCCTTTTCTGTTTGGTGGGCTCTTCATGTGAAGGAAAGTAACTTTTCTCTGTAAATGACAAGTGGTGAATGGTTCATACTTGTGTGTGTGTGCGCGCAGACGTGTGAGAGGGGGAAAGAATTTTTAACTTCATGACTGACATTCTAGTAGTGTTATAAATTATTTGAAAACTCACCTAGAAAACATCTTTGTTGCTGTGCAGTTGAGGAGCCAGTTTCAAGACCTATGACTTGGTGTAAGTCCTCCAATGAATTTCCCTTTTACTTTTCAGACGCTGGGTTATGGGCAAGTCGGAAAGCCAGATGGATATAACTGAAATGAATACTCCAAAACCAAAGAAGAAACTGCGATGGAGTGCCCTGGAAATAGGGCTAGCTGTTGTAGTGATTCTGCTAGCCATTGTAGCAATCACAATGATAGTTCTTTATGCAACATATGATGGTGAGTACACGTTAACTGTCTTTCAGTGTACAAATACATAGGGATATGGAAGTATTTTAAGAAATTATGAAAAAAATTTGTAATAAATGGAATCTAGATGTTAGTAAAAAAAAAAGAAGTTACATTATATTAAAATGTTGTATTAGAAAAGACTGTGTTGCATGGTGTATATAGCAATGCTTACATAAACCATTACAAAAATAAATGCAGTCAGATCAGAATTATTTGCCTGATAATAGAAAATTGTACCTTACCCAGTGTGTAAAATTAGATGATGAATAACTGTCACATCATAAGCATATTTCGTATGTATGTCACTAGACAGCCTGACACAATTTATGAAATGTAAAGCTGCATCCACACTTAATTCTTGCTGGACACTGACACAAAACTGCTTATTTCCAACAAGGACTCTATACATTCATTTGTTCATACAAACTTGTGGTAAACACAAAACAACTGCTTGTTCTAACTTAGCAATACCTCTGTTTGCAATTAATGCTTCAGTAAGCAAAAATGTCTACGAAATACAACCCTGCCGAAGAAAGCCAAATTACAGTGTTTCCTCCATATTCCTATATATGTATGAAACCCCTACTTTCTGCTTTTACAGGCTCTTGCAGCAAAGCCTCTTTGAGTGTAGTCATACTAAGAGGTTTTGTGATTCAGCAGCCATACCAAAATATTTGAAAATAAATACTCTGATAATTTTTGGAAAAAATAATACAGAGAAACTAGAATTTCCACTTGGGGTCAAACGAGAATGTTTCCATATATTGGAAATGAAATGTTTTGTTTCATTTTAAAGTACTTAATTTTGTTTAAACTTTTTTTATTATAGTCTAGTTCAATTATGGAATGGAAAAATGCCATCCTGAAATGAAAAACTAAAAAATGTTTTATTTCTAAGTCTCAAAAGGAAACATTTTGATGTTCCTGCAGCTTTTGTTTTGTTTGGAAGACTTCAGAGTGAATGTCTCAGCATTTTTGTGTAATTCCTCCAAAATCTTCTTGCCATTGTAAGGTATTGCTAAATTTAAACTGACTTTGCAACTGTCCTCACTCAGTCCATGTACTATTTTTCTTTAAATTTCTTCTTTGTTACAAAAATAATATTTTGACCACCTCTGATTGATAGGACATTTTCCTCTGATGACTACAAAAATTCCATATGATGAGTGACTAGCACTGAATGACCCTAAAAGGACGAAGATCATGGTATTTTTAGAGTCTGATCTTATAAATATTCACTTACTGAGTGTAAGATGTCCATTCATCTTTATCTTACTGTACACTGCAATTAAATGCAATTCTGAAGTGACTGTCAATAAAAATAATATTTACAGTAGGTTTTATTGTATTGACATTCAGTAAAGAATTATGATTTTACTGTCTTTTAGATGGGGTTTGCAAAACATCGGACTGTATAAAGTCAGGTAAGAATGAAAATATATACCTTCTAAATTAATTTATGTATTTTTAAACATAATTACCACCATGTAATGTCCCCATCTAACTGCAGACATGTACGGCACATTAAGGCTTGGGATCTTTTACCCCAAATAATTTTCTTAGCATAGTTCTACAAATGTAAAATCTTGTTCTGTCAGATCTTACAAAGTGATCAGGGTCTGGCTAGTTTAAGACTTAAGACTCTCCAAAGAATGCCTCCAGCTTCAGAAAATGCTTTAAGTCAATCAGAAGATGGCTCTTCCCCACACCCATCTCCAAGTCAGAACTCAAGCCGAGGCTATGTCTCTAAAGAAGGTGCATTAAAAGAAAGTCTTGACCATTGGTAGCTGCCATGTTACTGTTTGAGGAGATGCAATATTAATCTTCATGTTAAAAAAAAAATCAGAATTTTATAGTCTGACAAGCTAAATTCATCCTTTAATAGCAACTGTATAAACATTCTTAATTTACATCCTGAACTCTACTAGAAAGCTACTAAAACGCATCAGAGAAATACTGAATTCCATATTATATATACTCTTCTAGGAAGTGGTAGTTTATCCATGCTTTCCCTTTCTCACCTATAGTTCCTTCTTTCTGTTTTCTCCTCCAGATCAATTAGTGCTGGTTTCCCTTTTTTGCCCAATTTACTTCTACATGTCCCTGTTCTCTTTATAACACTACCTCCGCCTCATTAATACAGACTTATCCTAGGCTTGGAAGCAGCCTCTCTCTCTCACGTATGTGCCAACATACATTTCAAAGCGACTCTATGCCAGCTCTGCCCTGTTTTCTCCTTTCATGCCATCTTCCATGGTCAAACAGTTGACAGTTCTTCATGCCCTTGCAGCAGTCTTCTCCACGTCAGGAGGAGAGCCCTACATTGCCAATGTGTAACCACCTTGTCATATCCGTATACCCCCTGTAACAGGGCTCTTCTGATTATGTGTTTTTCTGGGAGGCTTCTGAGGGTGTGACCCCTGAAGTCACTCTCTTGGTGTTCCTTTCTGGCAGGCATTCCTCTTTTGCTTTTTCCACCCCTGTAGAATAACTGGGCCACACAGTTCATGAAGGCTGTGGCCAAGTCACAGAAGGTGGCAAGAAACCTAAAACACAAGCTCAGAACATGGATCGTTTCCCAGCACCTACACTGTGACCTCTCAGCTTACCAAGCAAACATCTAGCTTTTTGTTCAGCCTTGGTAACCTCCCATTGAACAGCATCATAAACATTTTAACAGCTGTTATCTTCATATAAGGTGGAACTCGTAACTTCTATGTAGATTCTGTACATCATGACTGGCCCCTCTGGAAGTTAAAAGACAGCCCTAGGAGAAGCAAGACACCCAGTATGTCAGTAGGAGACACAGAAAAGGTGGTGAGGAATCAAAAATGATTTGACAATCAACATACAAGAAAAATGTATATGCTTGCAAGCAAAGTGTATGCAATTTAGGTACAGTTGTTAAGGATTCTGAGGTATACAGCACCCATGGAGAGCTTCCAAAAGTTTTTGATTCATAGTCCCCATTTAGACTTGCATACATGCCAGAAACAGTGGAGAAAGGTCATTTTATTGGTTTTCTTACTGCCATGGGACTACTTGTTTTAGGGCTCATCTTAGACAGTAGCCAAGGTGGCTAGGGTAGTTGCTCCCACACTTCAGTCCTGCTGGAGCCATCCACTGGTGAAGCCCCAAGGCAGTCTGTTGTCTCAATAACTGCACATTGTCATCAGCACAGCCTAGGTATCTTACAGGATTTATTTCGCATGGTCATCACTGTCTTTTAGTTATACTTCCAAGGTGTTTTTCTGCCACCATGAAAGCTCATGCTGTGGTTTGTAAAAATGATCTAATTACTTATCTTACTTGATTATTTTTTTTTTTTAATCTCTGAGGATGCTCATTTTCAGCTAAATAAGCATCCCTTTTTAAAAGAAGTTCAGATAGACCCTGTAATGGCAAATGAACTCAAAAAGAAAAGCAGTAGAAGGTTTGGAGAAATGAGGCATAATGTAAACTGAAGATCTAGCAAGAAGTGGCTAAATGAATTAAGCAGAATAGTTTCACTTTTTTATGCTTCTGGTAGAACATTTAACAGCACACAAATACTTAAGGGAATAATTAAACATTCTTACTGAATGTTATATTCTCAATACAGAAGTAAAATTGTGAAAGGATTACAGTAAAGACATTAATGGGAAAACAGCAGGCTTACAAAATTACATAACAGGGTGAAGAAGGAGTATTAAAAAAAATATAGATTGTCTCGGTTCAACAGAGAAAATCACAAAATATAAAATGAGAAAAAAGGGTAAACAGACTAAAAGGTGCCCAAATTAGAAAGGTACAGTGTGGTTCCAATGTCATAATCTCTTTTCACTTTTTATTAAATACAACTTTATTTTATTCACACATTTCTTTCATTTATTCACTATCGTCTGCTCCATGTTCTACAAATTGCCTATTTCAAACATTAAAAGAATACATCCTAAAGAAATCGTGAGAATTCAGTCCCAAAACATGTAAAATGCCAGGGCAATGCTATAAATGTATTCTATGAAAATGTTTTCTACTGTCAGGAAAATGAGTTCTGTATCACAGAGCTTTTCTGTAAGCCACATTCTGCTGCCCCTATATAGGACATGGAAACTGACCCACTGCAGACAGGGGAACTGCTCTTGTGAGTAACTGCTACTACATGTGCAAGAACTGCACACTCCAGCCCGGAAGACATACAATTTACAACCAGGCAAAAAGTAGCTTTTGTATTTTAGCAGGTGTTAATACTTGGTATTTACATACCATACTGTAAGAGTCCTGGGAGGCAACCAGTGCAGCCCATTAAGTTATAGTGTTTGTAATTAAGTTTTAGCTGTGGGGCTGTACTTCAAATAAGATCTAAACAGATGCAAAAGCAATTATGTCAAACTGGAACACTTACTTCTGACCATATTATCTGTAGCATTAGTATGTGTTTCTGCATAGCAAGGGTCAGTTACCAGCAGCAGCTAAAAATGTGCATGGTCTGTTACGACTGCTGTCTCCATGAAGCCCTGCCATGCAGGAAGCAGTTAGGGTCAGGGAGCCCCCCCCCCACACCTCCCCTCCCCCGAGAAGTGTGGATGTGCCAGCCCTTACAGAACTGTCAGTTCCACACACTGCATCTGTCTGTAAGTGATTTAGAATGGGTAGCTCAAAGCAAAGTTGGGAAGGAAATGGCCAGTTTGGATTTAAAACTGTTATTTACTAACTGAGGCAGGATTTCCACGTCCCACTGTGGTATAATGCATTTAAGGTAGAAATTGCTATAGAAGTGTTGAGCCTTCTCCACACTTAAACGGCCATTAAATGAAATGAAGTCAGATTATGAAAAGGGGAAGCAAGTGTTGGTAAGGACATAATCACCCAGAAGACTTGTTTGATTAGGGGGTCGCTAGAGTGAGTTCTTGGCTCCGGAAGCAGAACACACTGAATCAGGACCACAGAATGGTTAGCTGGAATTTGCTTCTCAGGGCTCCAAGAGCTTTAAAAATAGTTCAAAGAGTTTGTCAGATTCGTATAATTTAGTAAAAAATAATATTTAAAAAATGTAAAGTGCTTAAATCAGAGAAATAAACTGTATTATTGCTGTTTAACAATAATCTTGCTGGGATTAACCTACAAGTTTAACACTGCTTCAAATCAGAATTTCATAAAAGTTCCCTTTTTAATTTGGCTGCTTCTTCCAGACCATGTAGGATAACACATAGGAAAAGTTAGGCAGATAGATAAAGATAGAAAGCAAGAACTCTTAACTTTGGAAAATTTATTGTGATCTTTCAAGAAATATAATTAGGAATAGACTTTAAGTGAAACGGTAATGCCTTACACCAGAACTCACCAATACTATGACAGTTTTTTAGCAGTTAATTTCAAAATTTTGCCATAGGTACAAGCCACTGAAAAAGAATAAAGTGAAGATGCTGACAGGATTTATAGTATGTTTAATAGAAAAGCTTCAAATAAATGACCAGAAGAAAAAATGTAATGAAAATTCGATGTGGGTAAAATAACAGTAACTGCATAATAATGTTATCAAGGTTTGTGAAATCCATTGCAGTGTAGCACATAAAGTTACCATGTAATTTGTATATTTGAGCAGTTTTTTGAATAAGCTGGCATACTGTGCTAATTTTCCCGAGCTCAGACAGCACAGGCTGATGAGAATGGGGAATTTTGATCTCTCTCATATAATTTTCACCTAGGTAAGCATATTGTGATTCTCCTATATCATCCCCAGGTCACTGATTTTTATGTCAGCTTATATTACTTTATTTGTAAGCTATTAAAACAACAACTGGTAATCAGAAGTACTATAATAAAATTAATCATTAAAAGTAATTGAGGTAAGGCTGTTCTTCAGTGACAGTTAGGAAATGGAATAAACAAGTGAGAACAGGAACAAACCCAAACACTGGTTCATCAAAGCAATACTGAGGACTAATAAAAAGTGTACCATGTATTATCTGTATTTGTATATGTACAAATTAACCTGTATTAGAATTAAAATAAAAAATATCCATCAGTCTCACACTTCTTATTTCCACAGCAAAAATGTCTCGGGATGTACAGCCATGAACTTAATATAAAACTTCGAGCACAAGTATCAATTTATTAATAACTTAGAGCATAACTTAGGATTCTGTGCAGCCTAATTGGTCCCACTGACTTTGACAGGGCAATTCATGTGTCATTATGCTTCTAGGCTTGGTTGATAACAAAATCACATTTCATATCCATGGTATCAGCCAAATAAGGAATGGTTATCCTGGGGTTCAGATGCAAATTACAACCTTGAGGAGAGTATTCTTCAGGAAAATACTTAATACCTGTATTTTGCATGAAGCCCTAAGTGAAAACTACAGTTTCTGTGACTGAGCTCTTTCTGTTTGCAGTATCTGAACTTCTAGTTTTGTTAAAACTTGATGAGCTAATATTGGCTAGCCTGGACTTTACAGCAGAAAAGTTATGATAGATGATTATTTTTGTGTGACAGCAGCAGGCAAGGAAGATTAAACAGATGCTAGCAACAAACAGACTAGCAACCTGGTTCCATAGTTAAAGCAAGATTTGATATTACATAGACTGGTAATAATTTCTCAAATTTTTGGAAGATGTGGATTTTTGTTGGGTTTTGTTGTTTGGGTTTTGGGTTTTTTTGCAAAAGTGACAAGACAGTGGATGAGGGCCATCTTTTCTTGGTGTCAGAAGATTTCTCTGTGAAACTTGCCTGCCAACCCATTCCAGCATTTTTTCTTATTTCTGTATGTGCCCGTTGCCAGTTGTCCAAGTTTACTGGCAGGGGGGACATTCCTTGCTGTAATAGACCGGACAGTAGGACTGGATGATTGACTTTCTCAAGAACGGGTACAAAGCAAATGCCAAACTTAGTAAAAGCATGACTGAATTTCCCAATCTCTGGCTGTTGGCATGATGCTGTATCCTTTCAAATTGAAGTCAGTCTGCAATTGACTTAAGAAGGAAAAGAATTGGGTGCTATGTATTGTACCTATTTCTGCAGTGATTTTTATGCTACTTAAGCAGTCCAAAATTGAAATTGCATGTGTTCATGGCCTTTTCCATCTGCCAAGTACTGGAACATCGTAAAACCATCAGATGTTGGCCTAAAATGTAACACTCATAAGCCAACTGAAGATCTCAAGAAAAACGGGGAGAGGCAAATCAACATAAATACTATACTCCGTCTATCCACTTCTCATTTCCACCAGCAAAAGAGACATGGAAAATATTGAAAATAGTGGAGAAATAACTGTAAATATTTGACTTACCCACATGGGAGGAATGAACACTTGAAATCACAAGCCTCACCATTTACTAAAAATAATGTCTGAAAGGATATTCATTATCCCGGGGAATTCAGAGGTATCGCTAGTCCTTGCTTGATTCCTAGCATCTCTCCTTTCTATGAGAGACTTTGTGCTAGCATGCTAGTGGTAAAAGCAGTCTAGGTGGAAGAGGAATACAAAAAAGAAAAAAACACAGAAGGTTGGTGAACACCAGTTGGGAAACTGTCATGAAGTAGTAAGATTTCACTAGTGAATCCCATGTCACGATCAGTCAGTGACTGGTTAGTCTTTGACAAGCCACTTCAGGAAGGTCAATAAGGATAGCAAGAGGCAGTAGCAATTCCAGAAGAAAATCAGTGTAGATTCAGGAAAGCATTAATAGGAGAACTTCCCTGACTCAAACTTAAATGGTACAACAAAATCATTCTTTCATTGAAATAGATTGGATTCAGCTGACCCTACATCATACTTAATTACTTAAATTACATTACAGTGGATACTTAACCTTTGATGTGCTTGTACTTTTAGTTTCTTTTTTTACCACATTTCAATACAAAGAAGTGTAAGTCAGTAAATGAAACATCTTAGTTTTTATTTAAAACTGAGCAACCACTCACAGGGAGTAGGAACATTAGTCTGTTTACCCATCAGTAAATAAGCAACAGAGAAATAGATGTTATGGGCAGCAAAGGCACAGTAATTCGTTGTTCACTTGCTAGTAATTTTGTTTGGTCTAGAACATGCAAGTAGGCTTAAGCCTATTCTAAGATAAAGGAAATAGATTTATTACTTCCCTCTTCAGAGAAAACAAGTGTATGCATTTATTTCCTCTAAAGACTTGACCTTGATTTGTCTCGTATTACAGCAGCCCGAATCCTTGAGAACATGGACACCACTGCAGAACCTTGTAATGATTTCTACCAATATGCCTGTGGAGGATGGCTTAAGAGGAACGTCATTCCAGAAACCAGCTCCCGTTATAGTAACTTTGACATTTTAAGAGACGAACTAGAAGTTGTTTTAAAAGGTCAGTGGGGTTTATGTTTGTAGACTATATAAAGTTTCTTCTTATACCCTAATAAGATATGGTTGTTACCCTAATAAGATATGGTTGTCTAGCAAAGCTTAAAACGCTACCAAATATTTCAGTTTCTTTGTGTTAGGTTCAGGGCAAATCTACCACAAGCTGTTTGCTTGGAGAATGCTGTGGAAGTTATGCTGTTGTGTCTGACACCGGAGTGGAGCTGACTAGTCCTGACCTTTCTGGTAGCTGGACTCTGTGTGCTCATCTGCACATTATAACAACTGAAATCCATATCATTACAGTAGCAGCCAAGCTAGGTGAAGAAGAAGGTCTGCCTGTGTCCAGGTCAGCTGAAACGCTGGAAGTTGCTCCTGGCAGCACTATGTCCTGCATATCTGTATTCCAAAGAGCAGGCAAGCAATTTTCTAACTAGTCAATCATAAACTTAGAAATACTCCTTTTCCCACGAAATGGAATAGTGTCAAATTGTCCATATTCCCCTTTTTCATATGGAAATAACAGAATTGGAGAAGTCATTTTATACTCATGAAACATTCTCCAAATCACTCTCTCCAGCCTGAATATCTGTTTTTTCACTTTGCACATCTTCTGATTTTGCCAATTTTGTAGTTTATGGGTGCCATGGTGTTCCTTAGACTTCAGTTTCTGTGGAGCAAAGCAATTGTAAAGTAGTAACTGGAGTAGTTGTAAAGTAGTGGCAAGAGTTGGCTGCCCCATAAGGAAAGGTGAACCAGGAGCTCAAGGTGACTCGAGGCAGGCAGGGACAGAGGCCTCACAGACAAGGGCATCAGTCCTATGGGACCCAAACCAGAAGAGCAGATCCAGTAGCAGGGACCAGGTTCAGCCAACAACGCCACGATCACCAGGCAAGTCCATAGTCAGTTAAGCAGTGGGTCTGCAGGCAAGTCAGCCAGGCAAGGTCAGGCTCAGCAAGGGAAAAGGCCAGGTCCAGCGTACCTACAAGAGCATGGGCAAGGACCATGGGCAAGGGCCTGACCGGGACTGCTGCTCCGGAGCCAGCAAGCATAGAGTGCAAAGTGGAGGCACCAGATGAGGTTTCTCATGGCTCTTTCTTACAGTGCAGCTGTTTTCACAGAAGTATGAACCACGGTCACACAGCTGCACTGTACCAACGCAGACCTTGAATGCAAACAGCTAAACTCCTGGCTGCAGTGACGAGGCTGCAGATTAGGATTACAGGAAACGATGGTTACAGGCTGCTCAGTACATTTAGAGCTTGCTGGTACACCTAGGGCCCTGACAGCAATTCTCTTTGTACACAATTTGGTCACCTAAAAACTGTCCCTGAAAAGTCAGAGCATTTGTATTTCACCAGGGGTCATCCACAGAGTATCTACTGGATGACTTTATGTCCAACATATCAGCACAGACTGGTGTAATTCCAAGCCATATAAACTCCAGAGCTTTTTCACCTCAGCTTTTGAAAGGCAAAGCTTCCCTGGAATTTGAGATGGATGGCGAGTACTTATCGCCCACCCTCTGCTCCTCAGGATGCTATCCACTATGGTTCCTTCAATGTCTTTCCAATAAAGATCAGATATTAAGATATATTTGCTATCTGTGTGTTTCAGATGTCCTTGCCACACCAAGAAGTAATGATATCATAGCAGTGCAGAAGGCAAAAACTCTGTATAGATCATGCATAAATGAAAGTAAGTCTCCTGAATTTATTGCATATGGGATATATATCATCCAGAGAACCCCACCTTCACAGTCAGCTATACCTATATTCTCCTAGATTCTGTGCATAATTTTTTCAGAAATCCTTTGTGAAAACTAAAAGGTATCTATTCTATAGAGTCAAATAAGAATGTCAATAGTAAAATTAGTATTGTATCTCCTGTTTTACCAGCTTTGGTATTTTAGGTGAGATTATTATATTACTCTTCAGTTACCAATTTGCTGCAGAAATTTAAACTCAAATCCCTTCAGTTAATTGTGAGTTAACTTCTTTTGTAGAAATTATCAGGCATGAGGTAAAAAACAACAGGCATACCAGCCTTCTAGGACAGGGAGATAATTTATTTCAAGAATTTGAGCTAGATGCTGCCACCAGAGTGAGAAGCAGTAAAATAGTTAGCAGCGCTTCCAAAATCACATGTTTTTATAGTTTCTATAATGTTATTAATACTTCTCAAAACTAGTATTTCAAGCTATCTGCAGAGTGAAAATACAATAGTTCTTCAGTGTCAAGGATGCAAGGATTTGTATATGCTGTTTGCAGCCATGACTGAAACGTTTTTGAAATTAAATATTAAAGCACAATCATACATCAGAGCCTAGTCCTATTGTGGTGATGGTGAAAACATTCTTCTCAGCATCATTATTCTGAACTCATTATAATAGTATAATATTTGTGTTTTAACTCACTTTATTTTATTTGTAACTCACTTTATTTTTTTTCCAAAAGCTACCATTGATAGCAGAGGTGGAGGGCCTTTAATTAGTTTGTTACCAAATGTATCTGACTGGCCTGTAGCAACAACTAACTGGGATTCTTCCTATGGTAAGATAATCTGTGTTTATTTCCTTTTCAGTTAAAATGTCTATATTATTGTACTTTTCATTGCTCACCAAAAATAGAGGCTGAGTATACCTTTCATTTGCTTAGGTACTACTTGGACAGCTGAGACAGCTATTGCACAGCTGAACTCCAGATATGGAAAAAAGGTCCTTATTAATTTTTTTGTTGGCACAGATGATAAAAATTCCACAGCACATATCATTCATGTAAGTCTCCCTGGGTGGCATTGCCTTGTTGATCATAAAAGTGCAACAGAATAACTAGAAGCACAGACATAAATGTTAACCAGGGGAAACATTAGTGATGTGAAATTTACCAGAGTAAGTTGTAGATTAATTTGTGAATCTATGTAGTTTTCAAACGTAAATTGTCAGTTTCACAGTTAGTTCTCAAAGTTTGGATATTTATTCTGTGCACTCATATCCTGTTATTCTCAGTGAGATGAGATAATGGAGATGTATATAGACATACAGACACAATTTATGTGTACGCTGGACAGAAGACAGACATGATCTACTTATATATGCATGCAAGCAAATAAGTAAACAGTATTTCCTTACCATGTACTGCAGGCAGAAAGCTCTGCCACTGATAACCTGGGCCACGCTCCCAGTGGCAGAAAGCCCACAAAAGGGGTTGTGTTTTACAAGGTAGTCAGATTCCTTAGGTACTAATGGGAACTGCAGTCAGCTGGCAGATATGAAAGTGGCTGAGGACGTTTGGATAAGGAGTATGTTGAGAGTGCCCTGCTTGTAAATGTAAGATGATCTCTGAAAATGGAAAATCCAGAGGAAGACAGTATTACCTATGGTGAATCTTCACCAGCTACTCATGAGATGCAACAGTTGCAAGTCTAATCTTTCTTGTCAGTGGGTAGATAGATCCTTGACTACTTTGCATGTATGAATTTCAAAGGTGCAGTAAATACCTTGCTTATCCGTAGACTGTTTTTCTCCTTTAAATCCACTGTTTTCACACTGGTTATATGTAGCATGCTTTGTTGAGCAACAGGAAAAAAAAAAGACTGGAAAGAAGGACAAAAAGTATAAGGGGAGTGAAAAGAATTAAAAGTGGGCAACAGTATGAGAGAGACACTCCCCTTTGGCCAGAAGATAATTTGGCAAGAGTGAAGCATCAGTGACCTGTAATTGACAAAAGAATAGTACAATGCTATGCCATTTTGTCCTTAAGCACTTTTTTAATTTTTATTTGAATTCATAGATTGATCAGCCTGGGCTTGGCCTGCCTTCTCGTGACTACTATGACTGCACTGGTGCATACAAAGAGGTAAGGCAATGCTGACAGATCAATGACTACCTTTTAGAAGTTTTAGCCATATATTTTCAAGGCAGACATATTCTCAAGAGGCGGGGATAGGCAAAGAGCGGGAACGGTCCTTCCCCAAAGAGATTCCAACACTGTGCCTGGGAAACATCAATGGGAGAATTGGGGAAACTGGAATAGAAAGGTAATGACGACAAGTATTTAAGCAAGGTTGATCTGCAGGTGAGACTAGCATGTGTAACAGACGAGAAAGAAGTTCTAATGGGGGTAAGTGTGCAAGAAGGCAAGAGAGCTGAAAGATACATGAAGATGATACAGGGAAATGAGATTAAGGGCAAGTAGAAATAAGTTAGCTAAGAATGGGACGGTGTGTAACGAGTGTCCTGAAGATGAGGTGTTACAATATTGTGCCATCAATGTTAGTGACCTAGTTTAATCTTCCTAGCAGCACTAGGAGCCACAGGTTTTTTGTCTAGGCTCCAGGTGCCAGTATGTACCAATTGTCTCTGCACTGGGTGAAAAGACTGCACATTTCTCTGGCATCACTACACCCTGGACATCCCAACCTGTCTTCCTTCCTGTGTCCCCCTCCCTTCTCTTCCATTCCTCTCGTAATCACTGAACATATGTGGAAGAAAAGGAGTTGCTTTCCCACACAATTTCTGTATGATTATGCAAGTCAGAAGAGGAACAGCTACTTAACTTTTTAGGACCTCTTGGAAGGAAATAAACATGAAACAATTTAGCTTCGTTACACAGCTTCTGCCAGGCTTCTTAGCTGAATCAAGAAGTACTCATAACTGTCAGAGTTGTACTAAGATAGAATATGAGCGCTTATGGCTCACCCTTGTGTCACTACTAAAAGAATGCCGTTTCTGAACTATGATCGACGGGAGTCAGTTAGCAAGTGCTACAGGTGTCGGTGGAGTCCAGGTGGACTAGTCATATCCCTAATAGGCTTAGAAAGAAAAAAAGAAACATTCGGGACCAAAGACAGTTTTCTGAATGAAAGATCTGGAAAGATCACTGTCCCCTAAGTCAACTGCTGAATGAAAATGCAGAGCTGAAGTATGTGATACCACAGAAATTGTTTCAGATACCTAAAATCTTATGTGGTCTTCTTTAATTCATGTTTAGTTATTAGTCGTATGCATTTTCATTAAGTTGTTAGCACTGATGCTGAGTATCCCTCCTTGCTAATCTTGGATGTGCTTTAAGTCCTTGAGAGCTGAAGTATGTGTATTTGCTGAAGTCATATAGATGAAATTGCTATCACAGTAATGCTTAATTAGCCAGTTTTCTTCTGTGTAATTACATGCAGAAGCAATGAAAACATTTTGGGTTTGTAGGTATTTTGCTTACAGTTACTACTCTAGTACTGATGACATTTAATTACAGATCATATGCTAGTAAAGACAGTCATTACCATATTAACTGTTCAGTTACATTATTATCATGTGTTTCGGCCTTTAGGAGCTGGCTCATGTATCAGAATTTGCTCCCTTCCTTGTATTACATTGACTGCAGCACTGAAAGGCAATTCCCCTTCTAATCTCTGACCTACCTTAAAGTATTGTACTACTTCCCACTGCTGAAAGTAGAGTGGGAAGTATTTTAAAAAAAACCAGAGATTTATCACTGAAAGGCAGATTCATAATACTCTTACAAGCGTGAATACTTTGAGCGAGAGCTGTTCTTCCTTTCAATCCCTGCACTCCGATAGCAGCCTTTTCCTGGCTCTGTTTCCTGCCGTGTCACTCTACTCTTTGAGCTGTACCTAACAGCCAAGATACCTGCCTCCTGCCCTTCAACCTCCGCCTTTGTCAGGACTTCCCACCACAAAGCTACAAGTGGAATCTGTGAACAAGATAGTTTTAAAATCTTTTTTTCTCTTGTAAGATATATGACTCCTCTGCTTATATAGGAGTTATTCTGATGTTGAAGTTCCCACTGAAAGATCCGAGAGTATTTATACAGTCCATCTGAAATTAGCTGACTGACTTCTTTGCTACCTGACCATAAAATGATCTGCACTTTAGGCCAAAATTAAAGTCCATTGATTGGTACCTGAAGAGCTCTGTTGACTTACTGGTTTGGGGTAATGTCTGTATTGAATTTTTATAAATTGTATTTAGATATTTTAAAATGGTATTTGCAGGCTTGGTATGTGCTCCCTTTCATGATTTGTAGTAGTCAGTGGTTTCACTGGCTTTTCTCTTTCTGGTAAAATAATCTATTTGAATTAAAAATAACGGGGAGAGTTCAGTCCTTCAAGATGCTGTGAGCCACCTGTCTTTTTGAAGTCTGCTGTCAGTACCTTTCATGAGCTGCTCAGGGTCTTCCAGGGCACGCAGCCTGTTCTAGGGCAGCGTTGTTGGTAGGGAGGGGAGTCTGACAAGAGGTGGATGGCAAGGAAGGTAGTTATCAGAATGGCTGTATCAATGTAGCATTCATTAAAGGGCTTCATCCTACTGCCTTAGGAGCTGAACTCATCAACATGTTTCTGTCAATGAAGTTGATTACATGCACACTATTAGTTCTAGATTTTATCACTGTTTCAGTAGATGACACTATTGTGCATAGAATAGATTATTAGATAGTTAATCTAATATTATGTATTTTTATGTGCATTTTAAAAGCGTATTGAAAAGACCATTTCTGTTGATAGAAAAATGAGTGTGGTTTATCAAAGAGGAATTAGAATAATATTCAGTTCCATAAAATATAATGAGATCTGTAGATATTTGACAGTGGAATATTTAAGAGAATATACTTCCATATTTACATTCTTATCCTTCGTGGATTCTTTTATGTTAAATTTAATATGTACTATATTGTCTATAGTATATCTAGCTATACTAAGTTTAGATACAGCAACATGATTTCTAAATGTTCCAAGAGGCAATTGAGGAGGTACACTGCTTCTGGGAGTAATTTTCCCACAATGTTAATTCAACACAGTCCATCAGCATTTCTCTTGGTTTTATGTTTCTGGGAACATTGCTTTTTGGAAGTGGTATTTTTGGAAGCTGTAATTAAAGTGAGCTAGAAAAAACACGGGTGATGGTTTAAATGTGGATTACAAATGTCTCATTTTAAGTAATGAAAACACAGTGCAGTAGTTGAGAGTGTTTAGCTTTGAACAGTGCTACAAATTATACAGCAATTTTCTATGAGGGAATTTTCAAAGTTAATTTCTATTTATGATCTAACAGTATTTCAGAACAAATTACTATTAAACTGTGTCAGAAAAGGATTAAGAACTGTAGTTCATAAAAATGAAGGTGAAATCTTAATAATCAAAGTATGTGATACTTCCAGTTTTGTCTTTAAAATGTTTGTGTTTTTTCCTGCAGGCATGTTCTGCCTATGTTGATTTCATGATTTCTGTAGCTAAACTAATCCTACAAGAAAGAAATATTTCTTTCAATGAGAATGAGATTGCTGCACAGATGAGAAGAGTTATGGACCTGGAGAAAGAGATTGCCAATGTAAGAAAAACATTTTAAAGTTATCCTTTAAATAACTAATTTTTTTCTTAATACCTAAGAAAGCTAACTGTAAACTGAGTTAAGTTACTTGCTAGTGTTATTTTGTGGGCCCAAAGGCTGACCCAAAATATATGGGGTGTGGAAGACCTAAGAGGAACACATAATAAGACAGACATGCCTTCTAACAAACAAGGGCAAATATTTCAGTTAGCTAGCTGTTTCACAAATAGCAAAATGTTTTATCTTAGGCTGTTCACAGAAGCTCTTCAAGACAAGAAAGAGCAAGAGAGAGACAGACTTGGTTTCTGCTAAGTCTGTTTCAGAAAATGAGTTTTGGGAGATGCTTTTGGGCCTCTTCTCACTTTGTCCTGCTTTCCCCGTGGGCTGCTGGGTTATCAGAGCAGTAGATTCCCAACCCTTGGCCTGCCATGCAGCAGCACAAAGTAATGTTTGTCCTGCACAAGCTGCTCCACAATGCTGATTGTTCCAAATGCATTTTTAATCAAACACTGTTCTCCATTAAAGTATGGCTTGGAGAAATAGCTAGAATTTGAACTTGCATGGAGAAAAACAAATGGAATTGTTTTGTCAAGCATTCATAAGCAAAAGCATGGTTTGTAATTGCTAAATGTTTCAGAAGGACCCAAAGCTGAGGAGGACTGTAAAACAAGCTAAATACAAATTTTCTAGCTTCAGCTATTTTTCAAGTTACACTGATAGTAAAGGCACGTGTTTGGCAAAGAAAGACCTTTCCCCCATTTGTATAAACTAAAACCATCTGATTTTGATTTTCTTCACGTTTTCCTGAGAAACACACCTCTGGGCTTAGATCAGACATGGAAAATTATTACAAGAGAAGAAATTCACTGGAGAAAGACTTAAGGGGGAGTACAAAAAGAAACCACAACTGAAATGTCTCTACAGCAGTTGCTGCTGGTAGAGAGTACAGCTCGTAGTGGGTAAGCTGCTATTGCCTCAGTTTTTAACCTCTTTGAAAACTTAGCACCAGCCTGAATGTTACTGGAAGCAAGCTGCCTTTGTGCTCTTGGGAATTCGTTAAAGAAATCACAGAAAAAAAGTACTTAATGCACAACAGAGTAGGACAAAGGAAGCGTAAATCTTTTAAAAAAAAATGATAGATAAAATCAGACTTGGCATGACCATTTTCCAAAACAGTTATGGGTAAAATCTACTATTCTCACTCCTGAGCAAGACATTTAAGAGTACTCGAGGCAGTAGTGATGTAGGTTCTCCCATGTATTACTCTATAATCAATCACAAGATCACTTTTTCTGTAGTCGTTACTGTACCTGCATATGTCTCTGCCATTTAAAAAAAAGGAAGTTAAAAGGGGGTGGAGTATGGGGGGAATGAGTGCTGATGCTGTCACACAAGGTACTTCTGCATGAGAACAAAGGTATGAAAGAGGATACAAGAATGCACTTCAGAAACCTACGGTAGTGTGCTAGCAAGCGACACACGAGTGTTTGAGGAAAAGAACACAGAGATACCCAAGAGAGTATTCAGAGACCAAGGGAGCATTTACCATTATGTGCTGGTTTTGTCTCCTCTCGGTGTATGTTGTCCATACCCTACCCTAATTCCAGAGACCTCCCTCTGACATCTGCTGTGGAGAGGCTCCAGTGATTCACTTGCCTCATAAAGCACTGCCATGGACACTTTCATTATCTGTAAGAAATGGCCCTAATACAGCTGTGCCATTAAGGTGTTAATGTATGCACATTTTTAACACACTGGTGCAAACCCACATTGCCTAGATCAATTCTAAGGCTGAGTTATGAGTTATAACTCCCTTTCTATACAGTGGTTCCAGAAGGAACGTATCGGATAGCACATGCATCATAATCAGAATGCTCACACAGCATTCCTGCCACAGCACACTGGTTGCCTTATACTCAAGAAGCACATCTCCTTTATTCCTTTCTCCCAAGATTTTGCACCTTGCATCATCCCAAGAATATCATCAGCATGTTCTTGTGTTGAGTGTTACCTACTGTTAACAGAGATTACTCAGCACTTTGAGTGGTATGGGGCTATGTTCCGGTCAGTGTTCCCGCACAGCCTAAGATTTTAATTTCTCACACAAAACAAATCCAAAAAGTAAAGGTCCATTTCACTATCAGAAAATTAGTACGTTTAATCTGTCCTTTTATATACTTTTTAATCTATAAAATGCTGTCCATATTTACACATAAGGTACTTTACAGTTAATCCAAACTTACAGTAATGTATTAAGACAGCAATACCCATTTTCTTTCTTTTTACTTCCACTTGCCAAAATTCCTGTGAACTGACTCAATGTACTTAGTAATTTTCTCATGATTAACTTCAATAGGCAACAACAAAATCAGAAGACAGAAATGATCCACTTTTGTTGTACAATAAAATGACCTTGGCACAACTCCAGAACAACTTCTCATTGGAAATAAATCATAAGGTGAGTGATCAACAAGCTGTTATTTTAACCTCTAATTTATGACTGATGAGATTAAACAATGAAGCCTGACTTCTTTTTTTAAAAAAGACATCTCTTTCTTGAGCTGAGATACATTTAAAATTGAACAGGATACTTTGTGTGCACACTAGCTTACCTAAACATCTGATGACATCAAAGCATATGTAAAAAACTGTGCTTCTGTACCCTATTTCTCCTAACTTGAGGGCAGATCTCGCCCTCTGCTTCAACATAAAGAGATGGAAAAGGAAAAAGGGGAAAAAAAATAATCACGAGTTTGACTTACCCTCATGGATTCAGGATGATAAATCTTGCAAAACTTGCACATACATAACCCTTGCTGGAACTCAAGAGAATATCCTTTGCAGAGTACAAGCAAGTTCCCTTCCTATAATGACCATACCAGTTCCAGAGAGCCCAGGACAAAAGTTAAGATTGCAGCCACCAACTGATTAAAATGTTGCAGTGTGACTATTCAGGCTCTCTCTGTCTATCCAGAGCTGCAGATTCAGAGAAAAAAGTCCTGTTTTTCCAACATTTCCTCCCTAAGATGGGCTCCCAAAGCAAAGAGAAAGGAGCCCAGGAAGTCATGGCCATGAACCAGGAAAATTCTCCCCCTGCCTCCCGCTGTAGCTCTCCCAGGACGTTTCAGCTCTGCCTTTTCTCTTGCCCTGAGCCATGTTCTGTTTGTGCAGTATAACCTTTAATTCATGGCACCACAATGTCTGCCTAAAGAACAGCCAAAGATTTGATAACAACATCTTGCTAGGCACAGATGGTTTTTATCATAAATGACTTCAGTTCAGCACCCTGCACAACAGGCAAGCAGGGTAACTCACGTGTTCCGTGGAGAGCACTTGGTCTGACTGGCAGGAGTGCATCATCGTGTCTTTGGAGGCCAGCTTAAGGTACTGTGAAATACTGTTAGTCCTACCACAGTTTCATAATCACCGCTATTTTTATTGACTTCAAGTTCTTCAAATTATATGACAGTTCACTTCTGCCTAGCTTAATTTGTTTCATAGTTTACCTTCTCCCACAGGTCTTGGTTGAACAGTTACCGTTACAGTCATAATGTCAGAAACTAACTGCTCTTGTCACAGAATGGTATTGCCCTGGTTATTTTTAGTTCCTGGGGAGTGCTGCAGATCAGCAATAATCATCTGCTCTAAATTTATCCAAAAATGCTCAAAAGACACATGATGGGAGTTGGTAGCGTTGTTGTAATGGTCTAAGGATAGAACAGCAATTAGTCCCAAGATTAGCTCAAAGTTTGCCGCTTCTCTTTCAAACCTGAAGTGATTCTATTCCTAAAACCTTATCTGCTTTCCTCAGCTACATTCGTTCATCTGATGAAAGATGCTACCTCTTCCAATAGAACTTTCCTCTCAAAAGATATAGACTCGGAAAAATCACCAATATTTTTCAAAGTAATAGGCACAATAAAATTTTTGAAAACTAGCAAAAAAAAAAAAAAGATGAAAAGTACAAAGCTTATTTGCTTTTCTTAAATGTAACACCTTCCTTTTCCTTACGAAAGTGAGTATCTACCCAGTGTGGTAGAAACACTGTGTAGCTCTAGAACTTTGATGACAATTTTCAGCTTCTGCTCTGAATCATTTTCTCAGATGAATGGTGGTGACAGAGGCCATGGATTAGGAAGGCTTGGGCCAACTGGAGAATCAGAAGCAGTGTATATAGTTAGCTGCAACACCAGTACCACTTATTAAAGAGGTGAATGGAGAGACTGGCGGAATATATAGCGCTTTACAATCTACTGTATTGCGAGCTGAAGGGTCTGTCTCAGCTGGTACCAGATAGAGGAAGACAACTTTATACTGGTGAAAATATTTTTCATGACATCAGCTGCAGGTGTGAACTTCCTGGGTAGGGGAATGCAGAGGTTATAACCTCCTGTGAATACTGCTCTGTTGCTTTGGGTTATGGGATGGAGGAACAGCGACGTGGCTGCACAGTCTGGTGTCTCTGCCCACTTCCAGCCTTGCTGCATGGCTCAGATGCCAGCGCTGTGCAGCTGAGCAATGACTGCAGTCCACATTCTCTTGGTAAGCAAGGCGGATGCCTGCGTTCTCCAGGCAGGCCTTTAACCCATCTACTGTCCGAGGCACACAATATCGCTAACCAAAGACTTATCACAGGGAAATTATTTTTCATATCAGCAAACAAGTAAGAATTTCCAGTTGAGAGTGCCCACACAGTAAAATAACGTTCTGGTCAGACTAGATGGACACTACAGAAAGAAAACTTAACAGAAAGTAATTTTCATAGGCACTGGGTCATGAAAGTTATGTGGGCCTCTTGCAAAGGTGAATACCAGCATAAAGAAAATGGGGGTTTAGGACCACAGAGGCAGAAAAAGAACAAGAAGTCTAAACTGTGGCTGGGATTTGTCTGTTGCAGCATGCTGCAGACTGGCCTGATATCAAACCAGTTGCTTCTCCAGTATCTAGTACTGTGGCATGTAGAGGAAAATTCATCATAGATCATGGATTTAGTCTGTCTGGTTTACAGCCTATTAATATGTATCTTTTTATGGACGTCAGTGTACTTCAGAACAAGTCCTTCCCATGTGCTTCAGAATGGATGGTCAAGTATACCATGAAGCTACAGAGACATATTGTAATTTGGGCTGTTAGTCCTGCTTTGAAAGTTCTTGGCCAAATACAGCAAAAAGGCAACTGAAAATTTTCCTTAAAACACCATTTCTGCTTTTCCAGGCTAAAAGGAAAGGGTTGTAACATTTTTAATGTGTTAGTTTGAAATGAAAAGAATGTCTTGAACCTTTCTGCTAAATACCACCCTATTTTACTAGGATTTTGGAGCACAGAGGATATAAATTATCTCAGATCAGTTAGTATTATTATGATGGTTCCATCTACAAGTAGTGCAGCTGTTAGGAAAACTAAAGGCAGAACGTTTGTGTTATGCAAACATAGTTAAACTGGAAAAAAACAAGCTAAATGCTGTTTCTTTATGATTTAACAATATACTAATGCATATTGATTTTACAGGTATTCAACTGGTCAAAATTCATAAATGATATAATGTCAACTGTACAAATTAATGTTGAGAACACTGAACATGTCATTGTTTATGACCCAGAATACCTTATCAAGCTGAAGTCTGTTCTTAGTAAATACACTCCCAGGTAGGTATGTTGGGTACTGTTGTACTTTGTGGTTTATTTCCAGTAAACTTAAACAGCCTAAGACCATTACCAACTTTTGTTGCTTTGTTCAACAGAGACCTTCAAAATTACATGATCTGGCGATTCGTAATGGATCTTGTCAACAGCCTAAGTCGTAACTACAAGGATACAAGGAATGCTTTTCGTAAGGTGCAGAAATTAATCTCTCTTTAAGTTGTAAAGATGATTTTGTGAACCACAAAAGATAACAGATGTAGTATATAAAAATGTAATGTATTTTGAAATTTGCACACAAAGCTAGATGTGTTCACTGAAGCCGCTGCTGAAGCGGACACAATTTATATGATATATGCTTGATAGTGGATTGGAAAAGCACTGTTCTGGTACTTGGTCTCCATGTTTTTCTGAATCTAAATTAATCCCCATTTTGATAACAGGACAGTCCCATTTATTTGCAAATTATTCCAGTTCTGATTGGCTTGTTGCAAACTCTTCAGCATCCAAAGTAATACATTCAAAGTCAAACATTATGGGCCCAATGTTGCTTCTCAGTCATTTGATCCTGCGGATTTTTTAGGGCTTTTAAGGAAAAGCTAAGCAATTTCACAAGTAGATTGGAGATGGAAGAGTCCTCTGTATTTCCACAGTAGAAGTTGCTACTTTATAAGTTTGCTGAGCTCCAACAAAAAAGGTTAAGGCCGTTTTGTTACATCTGTTAATGACATAAATACTTTAACATGCATATGCAGCTTTTTTAAAGGAGATTCTGCTTGTTACAGAAAAAGATAATAATTACTGCAGGCAGTCAACAAATGTTCAGTTTGGTCAGTTTTACACATCTGAACAGGGCAGTCTTACTCATTGATTATTTGGCCTGTTCCCCTACTCTTTGAAGTATGAAACTATTTTAATATAAAGCTTCATATTTGCTTATTCTGCATCATCAAGGTACATGTTTTGTACTCTATAAATGAAAGACATCTCCCACTACATCTTAGGACTTCACTGAGGAATTTTCATTTAGAAAAATATCAGAGTCTGAAGGAATAACAGAAAAAGCTTTTACCATAATCTGAGTATAAAAACCATACAATTTTCTTCTACTGAATTAATAATATATGATATAGGATAGGTGCAGCTTCTTACACTAAATGCAGTGAAAATAAACTAGCATTTGTCTTGTTAACTTTACTTTCAAATATCAAGATTAGGACAGTTATGGCATTACATGACTCTCCCATACAATGGTTTTTCTGGGTGTGTGGCTAGTTGGTCCCTTATTAATTCAAACCTCCATTTGTTTTAAATACAGCGTGCTTAAAATGTGCTACAGAAAGTGCCAGTCCTAGCACAAAGATCACTGGATCTGCAACCACTTCCTTAAGAAATCAGCAAAAAGATCTCAGCAGATCACTAGACTGGGCATGTAGATGTGCCTGTATGTGTCACTGAGGGGCTGTGCTTTCACTCAAAATGCACATCTGCCAGTCAGTCACCATTCTCCTCCACTGTACGTGGGCCCACATGTCACTGTCTTACCCAGTGTTTATGTTTCACAGGCACTTTATGGCACAACATCAGAAACTGCTGTTTGGCGTCGCTGTGCAAACTATGTCAATGGCAACATGGAGAATGCAGTGGGACGACTATACGTAGAGGAAGCATTTGCTGGAGACAGCAAACATGTGGTAAAGCTTTTAGCAAACTTAGCCTGTGTGCTGTCTGAGCATCACTTGTCCCTTACCATGCAGTTCTTTACACAGCTTTGATTACACTTTATATGAACCTTCTTTATATAGCAAGTCACTTTCTAAAAAACCTAATCTGCAGATTTGCTTCTCAACCCGTGTACTGCTGAGGAGTAACAAGAACGTATGTGCTAGGGAAGTCGTGCCTTTGCACCTAAGTACTTCTGCATTACCTGCCTTGAGCTGGCCCACTTTCCAGGCAGATGACCACAGTGTGAAATAACATGCAAAATATGAAGATGACATATGCACACTTGGAGGGAGAGAGGCATCTGCCTGCTCCACTCTCCTACGAGCCAGCCTTGAGCCCAAAGCACCACTGGCCCGCGAGTGATGGACTGTGTGCGAGCTACTACGCACACGCAAGGGACACCACTTACTGAAATGAATAGTCACTGTTTGTTCTTTGAGACTGACACTAGTTCACACGCTGCCAACGTGGGGTGTAGGGACAATTGGTTATGTCTGTTTGTCTTCAGTCACACAGAAAATTGGCGAAAATTAACTTGAAGTCAAGCCTTAGTTGACTCCTATCAGTCCTGCTGTAATCTGGGCTTAAGGTCCACCATTTTTTTGTGGTTGACATATACACAGTAATTTGATCCAACATCCAACAGATGGATATCTGATGCATTTTTTATAACCTGAATAACTGAATTGCATTGCCTTGTGAGCTCACGCCCGTTCCTTTTCCACCCACAGGTCAGGCGAAGCATGCTATTTAACCTGAGCTCCAGGTTTTGAGTGTGGCCTGTAAACAGCATACACTCAATCAGCTAGTGCAGGAAAAACAAGGCTGTAATAATCAAATTACAACTTTGGAAAAATAACTGGATCATTTCATGTGGATTTGTAACATTCTGATGTTTTTTCCAAGGTTGAGGAAATGATTGCAGATATACGTGATGTTTTTATAAAAACCTTATATGAACTTACTTGGATGGATGCAGAAACCAAAAAGAAAGCAGAAAAAAAAGTAAGTTAAATCTTAAATCTATCTTAACTCTAACATCTATCACTGTTTTATATGTACAAAACCACATCTATTTCTGTTTATATAGGCACAGATGCTTACAGACTTCCTGTATCAGATCCAGTTTACATGGGAAGGGGCCTCTGTGGAGATAAGCACACGAAACAGGAGTAATTTGTGTACAAGATTAGGACTTCCCAGGCAAATCACTGAATAAGGGCCTAGATAGTGAATATCTACAAGGAAGTAATACTGAAAATGAGAGGGAATGATTTATGGTGATTTGATCAGTATTAGGAGCAATAGGGCAAAACCAGAAAGTCAAACAGCAGGCTAGACATCATCAGTGAGTTCTCTTTTAAGGGGAGATTGTAGCTTCAGACAGTTCTTGTAAGTCTGGAGTAAATAACAGAAATCAATTGTAGAGAGCCCTGAACTGGGAGGGAAGCAACTGAAAGAACTATTTATTACATCTCTTTTGCTACTCCAGTGTAGATGGGGGAGCTAGTTAAGAAATATGGGTACAGACCCAACCTGAGCCAAACTGCACAAATCTCTGGAAATTTTTAAATGTGTTTTCCATTAAAAAATATCAAGTTATTAATTTTATTTTTATTTTAGGTGCTGTAAAATGTGTCATATATTTCAGGATTTCTACTATTTGTTTAAACCAGCCTTTCAACTCAAAAGCACAAAGTATGTTTGGCTGTCTTGTGCACATTTCTGTAACTTTACTTACAAAGGAAGGAACAGAATATACTTTCTAGAATTTTCTGTTGTTACAAGAAGCCATAAACTTTACAGTGCTTTCAATGAATAAAAAGATGCAAACAAAACCTATATACAATTAACATCCTGGGATTTATGCAGTTGCTTCCAATATTTATTATATGCTTCCATGCATTTGTTATATAATTTATAGTCACTTTTAAAATATGACTGTATTTGCTGTGGATATCAAATTATCTTGTCCCTAGGCAACAGCAATCAGAGAGAGGATTGGTTATCCAGATGAGATCGTGACTGACGACAATAAGCTAAACAGTGAGTACCAGGAGGTAAGTACCCACAATATGCAGTACAATTAGAAAAGGGTCTTAAGAGAAAAAATCTTCAATTTGTCCTCACAGCGAAGCTGAACCATAGGCATCCACACAGAATAACTCAATCTTCTGCTCAGTTGCACAGGTGTAAATAAGGATGTATTAAAAGCCAGTGTAGTACAGCTGATCCCGTACAGATGGTGGTATTTCATGGTTTCAAAGGAATGTATAAATTCTAGAGGAGTTGTGTTATAATAAAACATGGAGCCAATGGTGCTCAGTCCAGTATTTCTAAATGTGCTGCCACAGATGGGCATAACACTGGTTGAAGTGGATGCAAGTATATAACTTAGTAACTGTGCCCATTTATCCACGGATTGGAATTAGCCTCTGAGGTATGACATCAGATGACCCATATAATTTAAATCGTCTAAGCTTTTTCACTGCAAAATGTGACCTCGGTATTCTTTTGCCTTGTGGGTTCATTTGTAACAGTAACTCCACTAATGTGTTTAGTATACATGTATGTTCAGGCAGAGTATGTCTTAGAAGTCAAAGTTTCAATTTTGAAAAATACAGACATAGAACCAAAGTATGCTTTTCAAAACACCATTTGAGCCTTATTCATGTGTTCTTTCTAAAGTGGAATTGCAGCTTACCAAGCTGGTAGCTACTCATTTCAAGCAGGCAGCTCCCAGAGGTTAGGCTCAAAACCACAAATGCTCAACTCCACACAAAATATATATATATATGAAGAGGGAATACAGATCTCTTGAAAATATTATACAGCCACTAACATATATTGAGCTACAATATCAGCTCTGTGATGTGGCAGAGCACTGCAAACCAAGTTCTAATTGTAGATCAAAAAATACTTTAAAATGCGTTGCTTAGTTCATCATGCTTAAGACTAGATTTTCCAGATCCATGTATCTTTTATTGCAACACCACTACTAAGTACTTTTCCCTCTTTCTTTTTAGTTGAACTACAAAGAAGAAGAATACTTCGAAAATATTATTCAAAATCTAGTATTTACCCAGAAGAAGAGGTTGAAAAAGCTTAGAGAAAAGGTGGACAAAGAGGAGTAAGTATTTAAAAGGCTGTGAAATTTCCATATCTCCATTCTTGGAGATACTCAGATCTTGAATAGAAAAGCCTCTAAGCAACCTGATCAAGTTAGCTTTACGTGGGGCCATATGACTTCTAAAGGTCCTTTTTACCTAAATTATTCTGTGACTCCATGTTTTGATTTTTGATTACGTTATCATTGGCATAGTCCTGTTCCAGACTTCTTTTTTAAGGGGGAAAAAAATTATCAAAGCCTGCAACTTTTCGGACTCACTCTAGTCAGACATCTTGCTTCTTCAAACTCTCACTTTTTCAGAAGGTAAAGGATCTACTTCACACCTCTGGAATGACCACTATGAATTTTCCAAATACTGTGTCATATTTCAGAACTATAGTCATTATTGTGGATAAATAGTTCCAACAGCTGCTTTTGCTGTTCTGTATTTACGTATCATTAACTGAAAATTTATGTTCCACCTAACAGCCACCTCACTTCTGCTCTATTTTAACTTAAAGCTGTGTTTGGCCTTGGCTTGTTCAGTTGCTTCAGCTTGATTTAACACATCTCCTATTTCGCCCTTATAAGTGTATATTTGTTAGGTGTAACTACCGTAAGTTTAATCACATTCAAAGATTACCACAATTGTGGTAGTCTTTGAATGCAAAGTATTAAGCACAATTGATTATGCTCTGATAGTTCTAATTTATTCTGCAAATTAATTTTCACTTAGACAAGCAATAGCCACTGTTAGAATACTTGGCGTTGCCTAGGACTGGCATATGCAATACAGTTATCAAATAGATCATTTATCACAGAAATTAATTTCACTCAGAGAGCACACAGCCAGGAAATACAACTTCAGCTGTATAAGGCCCAGCTATTTGATTTTGTAGAACTGGTCTCATTTTCTCTGACATCTTTTCTGAAACACTATTAAATGTGTACAATAATGGCCCACATCAAAACACTAGCCCTGCTTGTGATGCTAGGAAATTCATTAGGTGATCATTGATGAAAGCCAGTAAAACTGTAAAAAAAATGGAAAAAGATTTAAAACTCATTATATTTCCCGTTAGTTCTCATTATGTCCAGATGGACCCAAAAGTAACAGTGAAATCCTTCATCTAGGCAAGTAGGTATTATTTAAGTTAAACCATAGGACTGTGAATCAAGCCATGCCTCTGCCACAAGAGCTCATGGTGATCTATGTACCTTCATTCCTCAAGACATTGTATTAAGGAAAAAATGGTAATAGTCTCAAATCTGATACTCATAATGTACTGGTATATGAGACAGCTGGATATATGACAATGACAGGTGACACAGAAATCCTTTTAAGTAAGCAATCTTAAAAAAGTTCCATTATGCCCAAATGTTTAGATACCATTATAACCTCAAGGTCTGTGTTTCAGTCTCTTTATATGGGAAATTCTGCCTGTACAGTGCTGCAGTGTGAGCAGAAATAGAAACAAAAACTAAGTATCATTGTTAATCAGTTTGGATAATGAAGGGAAAGGACTACTGAAGTGATTAAGGCATTAGAGTGTCTGACATACAATGAAAGGCTGAGTGCATGTTGGACTTGACAATGTCCAGAAGTTATCTTCCAACCTCAATTACTCCGTCATTCTGTTATTCAATTTCTAGGTTTGTTCCAGTAATCATTAACTCTGCCATTAAGAACTGAAATTCTAACTTCTGTTCTTCTGTTGTTGCTAGGTGGATAAGTGGAGCTGCTGTGGTCAATGCCTTTTATTCAGCAAGTAGAAATCAGATAGGTAAGGTTTACAGATATAATTGCCGAATTATTTTTATATATATGTATGTATGTATTTTTAAAATCAAGAAGTGAAACAATCATAATATTATGGGGGTTGAGAAGGGCCTCAAAAGGCAGCAAAGGGCAGCAAAATCAGCAGTTTTGTTTGTAGTGAATTGTTCATGTTTTGAATTGCCTTTGTGCAGAACAAGGGCAGACGCTTGGGATTCAGCCATGAAAACAGCAGCAGTGTGGAGTGGCTAGAAGTTTAATAAACAAGCAAATTTAGTGGCCCCACCAAATTTGTTTTTTTTAAGGGGAGGTAAAACGGTACCACCTTTACCTGAAGGAAATACTAATACAAAGTCCCGGAGCTTCCTGCTAGGTACAAATGGCTTCCGTTCCTTATAGCCCCTTCACGATCCCTTTGTCCACACTTGTTTAGTATATGGCTTTGGGAAGGATGTTGAATTTCATCCTGCTGGTTAATGAATACACCAGTTCATTGACTGAACTGCTCAGAATTCTGTAATGTTTTGCACAATAGGCCAGAATCAGAGCGCCTCATACTTGTTCTCAGGAAGCAGTACACTTTGCACTCCCCAAGAGTAATCCCAGAGAGTGAGACTGGTCTAAAACAAATGTCATATTACCAAGGCAAGTGTTCTGCATTCGATGATGAAATACCAGTGCAGAACCCAGCTTACTCTCAGTTTCTATCTCCTCATTTCCAGCACTTTCCCATACACAGCTGTAAGATCCAGTGCTCAGAAAAGACTCCAGCAATCAGCTTCACATAAGCTGTGCTAAGCAAACTTAGCCCATGCTGCATGGGACTGTTTGTCACTGTTCCAGAGCTGCTTCAGGTTCCAAGCAGACAGAAATCCTACATGGCTCTGTCACCACCTTCTGTAAAAATAATCAGGACAATTGGAACAAAGCATCTGAGGCTCAAGGAAACCAGCATTTCTCAAAAGACAAAGTCTTCTCAGAAAACCTCTCACCAGCTATCTCATCTATAGCACTTCAAGATCTGACTACGAACCCGTAGCATGTAGGGGCTCCATACTAGCATTACCTTCAAGCAGTCCCATTTAAATTGCAAGCCTTAACTGTTAGCTATCTTAAATGCAAAGTCCTAATATATATTCTTTTACATATGGCTTAAGAAAAGTTTAAGGAATTTTGGGGCATGCTTAATTGCTGTTCTTAAGATTTGAAGTGTGCCAGATCACTTCCAAGATCACTGTCTGATGTGTCATTTAGTTCTGCTGCTTTTGTTGGAAAAATGAAAATGGAAGCCTGGTAGATTAAACCAAGGAAAAAAGTGAAATTTAAAAAGTCAGAGAAGAGTTCAGTACAATTAAATAGTTTTTGTAAAGCTTTTGAGTATAAACATTTCTAATTTGAGCCTGCCCCAAACCATCCATGATTATAAATAACTTAAAATAGAAGAGAAAGCATTAAAATGCATATAAAGAAAATTTTAAAATATCTGTTAAGCTAAAGGTTAGAACCACATGGAAGCACTGAGGTTTCTCATCCTGTGAACCATACCAGCTCTCTTTACAGCGGCGCAGTCTTTCAAGAATCACAAACCATTTTACAATGTTACGTCTCACAAGATTTCTGTCATACCCATTCTGAAAATATTGTTATTATCCACATTTCATAAATGTCAGTGTCCTTCCTAAGCCATTAGTGAGGCACTATGATCCACATATAACTCCTGAAAACAAGTCTCTAAAAACAAAAAAACCCTTGTCCTGCAGGGCTCTGCGCGGAAATGAAACAATATCATTTCTTGTTTATTTATGAAGGCTTCCAAAGAAAATATTTGGTGGAGACATTATTTTCATTGCCAGGGATGTAATTACCATTTCTTTTCAATCTTCAGTAATGCCTTGCAATATAGTCCCACTTCTTTTATCAAACAAACCATTAAATCAAGGTGAAAAATGTCAGGTACCCTCTTCCACTGGGCTCTTGTAATACTAGTGTCAAAAATAATGTCACTGATCTGCACGACTGGCACCACCAGCAGGACTTCGGTAGCACCAGAGGTAATCTGAAGCTTTGCTTTGGGACCAAGTATCAGACTTCATTATGTGGCAAAAAGCACTCCCTGCTGTTCAGTCTGCAAGCACAGCTGCACTAAGCCAAATGGATGCAGGTTTTTTCCAGTTTTTACAGGGTATGTTTAATACAGCATACTAACATTTTCAGTCAGTGCTTTCTGTACCAAAAATATAGCACCCCTGATGACATGTCTTGATTCTGTGCGTGCAGGTTTAAAGGAATAGCATCAGGTTTGTAATGGAAGAAAACAAACTAAGCCAAACTTTCCAAAAGGATTTTTCCTTTTTAATTATTTCTGTCCCCACTGAAGAATTGAAAAAGACAAAAAAAAAGTCCCGCAGCCCTAGATTTTCAGATTTTACTGAGTGAGGTGATCTGTTAAAAGCAGAATTCCGTAAATATGATCCTGACTTCTCCTGCTAGTCACCTATGTTTTTGCAATTGCTTGCAATTTCAGAATCACAAGAGTACCGTTCTTGGGGATAGTGGGAACTGCAGCATTGTTAGCCTCAGCATCCTGCAGGCAAGAATGAGGCGGCATGGAGAAAACTCCTTGTATTGGTGCAGTCACAAACAGGACAAGAGAATGCAGCCCACTGCAAATGGAGCTGTTTGCGTAGGAATTCAGCAGCTACAATACTCACCTATTTTTAGGTTTCACATCCTAGTCAAAACTTCGGTGATTTTTGCCAAGGTTCGTGAACTTTCCCAGTTAACCCAAACCGTTCTGGCTTTGCAGTGGGTTCTAAAGGTAAAACATGAAATAAGCACTGTGAAATCCAAGATGGCTTCAGAGAGACAAAACTCTGTTGACTTAACCGACCAACACTGCTTGGGTAAGGATGGCAAGGCAGTGCAGGCAGTTTGGCAGGTGGTAATGCTAAGTGAACATTCAGCTCATTACTGAACGTTTAGCACAAAAATTCGCTCCAAAGGCTTTGTTTAAAATAGCTTTGTTCACCAATTCATAGAAAAGGAATCATGATTTGGAAAACTGAAACTGGTGACTGGCAGTTAATATGAGCCATAAATTATTACCTCATCCTTTAGCTATGGCATGCCACAGGATAATTAAAGCAGTCTGATCTTTCAAGCGATGTCTGAATTAGCTTAGTATTATACTTAGAAAAAAAAAAAAAAAGAAAAAAAAAAGAGTTCTGTGCATGATATGTAGGAAATTTAGAGCTCTGATACTACATTTTAATATGGTCTGATCTTCACTGTTCCATCAGCAGCACTGATCCTAAGAAAGCTGCTCAACCTCAAAAAAATCAGCTGAGCTGCTGCTAGCAAGGTGGCCCACCGTATGTGCCTTTAGATCCCAGCTGCCTCTGACCCAGAGGCAGGTATGCAAGACAGAACTGACCTGTGCCTCTGGCCCGTGGGGGGTACTGTGCAAAGTCAGTCTGGCAAAGGCATTGCTGTTCTCAAACACATTCAAGAAGAAAAGCAGCATGTTTTCCTCTGTCCAGGGCTGCACAGACTCTGAGGGAATACTTTATACCTTTTCCTGCCTTGAATATTCACGAAGCTGAAAGTGCATTCTGCCCTTCAGATCCCAAAGGATTTGCACTTCCCTTTTCTTTACTTCTCTACTTGAAATGTATCCCACTGTAGGAGGAACGCCTGCCCACTTCAGACCTGTATTTTGCAACAGAAATGGTGGAATAAGTTGTTTTCAGAAAGGTGGAGTTAAATAAAATCTATGGATTCTGACATTTCACTCTAAAAATGGAAGTAACGGTGTTAATTAAACTGAACTGAAAGTTGTGGGGAACTGTCTCCCTCAGGGAGGGAAGGTCATCCTACAGTTCTAAGCAAAAGACGAGCTGAGCTCCAAGCGACTTACAGTTGTAACACTCTAGGCCATTGACTGATGTGCGTCATTTTTGAGCAAAGATCTTGCAAGCAGTGATCTCCAAAAAGAATAGTGGTCTGATGCTGTGCACTCCACATATTACTCTGTTCTGCCAGTCATCAAAATAGCCCATCATGCAGTATGGCATTTACACTCTTGTCTTTGCTGTCAATACTTTCTCATAGTAACATTGAAACATTTCAATATTTAATTCCATGCCAAACTAAAAGTGTAATAGAATTACTGTGACAGCAGGAAGCAGTTTGGACAGGACAGCAGAAATAGGAGTTTTTCTAACCTGTTTATTATTTTTCAATTTTCCTATGGTTCTTTCTCCTCCTGAAAGAAACTGCTAGAACTGTGCTTGATTTATTCTGTTCTCTTTTTCTGTTGTGTGAAAACTGTCATCCTATTAGTCTTTTTTGTTCAAGTTTTGTAGAGTTTCATACATCTTATTCACAGTGAGAACTGATACTTTCTATTGCTGCAACAGGCTGAAGTACAGGGAAAAGGCCTGCATGAAATACAAAACGTAACTGAATATTTTATAAATTTTTAAAAATCTTCATATATATATTCATATAAAAAGATCACAATTGCAACATGATTTCTTTTTTACTAATTTGTTTCTTAAAAGCCTACAAAATTGATCACAGAAGTGGGTGAAAATATCCGCTTTGTTCTAGTTCTTTCATGGCCAGCTTGGCCTATTTTTATTAATTCTACTGGGAGTTACTGATATTTTCAGTGGAATAAATTCCTTTCTCTGAGACTGGTTTGTGGTGGGGGCAATAATCGAATAACTTACTCTGCTAGGGGAACACCCTCTCACTTTCCATGATGTTGTGAGGTTTATTCAATAATGGTACTGATGTTTATTTAATAGTGACACAGGAGTCTGAGAATGCTAGGTGCTGTAGATTAGAAAAGTAAACTGCATTTCCACAAAGTGAAATAGTAATGAAGACAAAGTAAAAGCTGATCGTGATTTTGCAAATGTCTGAAGAGGGGAGTGGTCCTGCTGATCTGTTTCTACCATCCTACAGCCATTACCATGTGTCAGTTCACTTACTGTTGCTGGTAGGTCTGAGAGAACAGCATGACTTTAGTTGAAGCCCATAAAAATGGTCTGTTCACACTGGATTCACGTAGAATAATGAGGCAGGGACTTAATTGTATTGTGGTTTTTTTGCAGTCTTCCCCGCCGGCATTCTGCAGCCCCCTTTCTTCAGTGCATCCCAGCCCAAATCTCTGAATTACGGTGGCATAGGCATGGTCATCGGTCATGAAATCACACATGGTTTTGATGACAATGGTAAGGCACTGAATTTCTAGTTATAAAACTTGCAATGCACAGAGTGCATTATGTGCTTTAGTGGTTAATCATTCCAGGAAGCAGATAAAATGAAGTTTCCATATAAAAGACCAGATCTGGATTTCTGAGGCTTTACAGCATTCTTCCCCATGATGACTCCCAAAAGCGTGATCTAGAGGATCCCACACACTCCTGTAGCTGCTAGGCTGCAGCAGCAGCCCTGAACATGGGCCTGTGGCACACAACGGGTTTTAATAATACTCCCTGTTCACTTGCTTTTCCCAAAGGCTACATCAAAACCCATCACAAATTACACAACTGTGAACAGGGTGTGTCACTAGGTGGGCACAGGCATGAACCCCAGGGTCTAGCTACCAGACCTGCTGCCCAGCCACGTCGTTCATATCTAGACCCGCACTATGATCAATCCAGCATTCACTGACAGGTCACAACCACACCAGGCTTCCTAGAAGAGCCTTATTCCCATCTTCTGATTCTGAATTTGTTTGGTTTTCTTCTCCACTGAAATAGGGCCCTCTTAGAAAAGAAAAGCAAAAAAAAAAAAAAAAGCATCATCTGCATGACTGCCTCATTACAGCAGTTTTTTTGCATGAGCAATTATACTTACTTGCTACCCTTCTTACTGCATCAAAACCCTCTTTTCCTGTGTACATAATTCTGTTATTATTACAGGCAGAAATTTTAATGAGAACGGAGACCTTGTAGACTGGTGGACTGAAGAATCGGCCCGCAGTTTTAAGGAGCTATCCCAGTGTATGGTGTACCAGTATGGAAACTTTTCATGGGACCTAGCAGGTGGACAGCATGTATGTCATATTTATTCATAACTACCAATGTTGTTTTTAATGGGGAAGCACAAAACCTTATGTCCTATTTACATGAATGCTGTCTTGGCCTATGGCCAACACTGTTACCACTACACCAAATAAAAAACCCCAAAAGATATTTTTAAAGACAGCAGTAAACATACACTGACTGTTCTGAAAAAGGCAGAATTTATGTTCTGAGTGAGTGGCAGTCTTGGAAGTCTTTGCCCTAGAAGCCTTTTTGGGCCCTCAAAGGCTCTTTTTTAATTCCACAAAGGAACAGGGGAAAAAAAAATAATCAGAAGTTTGTACCTCATTTCCCCAAACCTGACGGGTAAATAATACATATCCCTATGCAAACAAATCCTGCCTGCTCCTGTTCTTCACTCAAAAGTTTCTTGCTCTTTCCACCAGAGAAACATCTGGACTACAGAGTGAAAAGGTCTGAGAAGAATTAGGGCACAGCAGGAGAGGAAAAGATGACAGGCAGATTTAGGAGAGGCAGGCAATCTACATGTGACTGCATTTGCAGCATTCTGCACAGTTACAGCTCTTGGGCATTCAGTGTCATTCATGTCTGTGCCTGGAAGCCCTAATTCCATGAGAACAGTTAGCAGGATCAGGTCTGTTCTGTGTCCCAGTGACATCAGTATGCCATTAACTCACAGAAACAGGTGGCAGTGATGTATAATTACATACACTGAACAGTAGACCAGTCCTTTTCCTGTTAAAATGCAAGCTGCAAAACTGCCCCTGGAAGGAGACAGACAGCCCTGGAGAGGTAACACAGCACTTCACAGCTTGTCCTTTCGGGGGTGTCAAGGTGCTCTGCCAATGCACTGCACCGTCTGTAGCACGCAAGCCAGCTTTAATCATCTAGGGACCGCTTCATTATCTACACAGTGCTCCCGCCCTGCTGCACTGCACTGTGGAAGACCACTTACTTTTAACATCCATCTTGTTTATTTTGGACCTCACTGGATAACCACGTGTGGCATTGAAATGCGCCACCACCTGCTTTTCTGTAAGGAACAAAATTTCTCTCTTGGATGGGACCTCCTACAGTTAAATGGGTAAATGAGAAGACACAAGAAGATATTTCTCCAGCTACTACTGTCTGCTTTTTTAGAGCCTGACAATACATACCATCATATAGAATAGGGAAAAGATAAAACTTCCAGCCCTGAGGTTTTCCTAATCTATGTGTTAAACTGGTGGGACCCACAGAGAGGCCAGTAAAAACAGCGAAGAATACTTCAACGTATTCTTCTGCCTTTTTTTCCACACATTAAGGCATTCAAGGTTTTGCAGCTTTGAATATCATAGCCCAGTATCTTAGGCTAAAGGTTGAAAATACAATTTTTTAAAGATAAAATTACAGATTCTCCATTACCAGAGCTTCAGCATCTTTAGTGGTACTTCACTGACTTATGAATAACATATCAGCTAAATAGGTATCTTTCACGTATCCTGCCACCAAAGAGCTACCTAACTTGCTGAACACACAGAGAAATATTTTGTAACAGATTTGCTGATGCCTGTTAACTGATTATTTCAACTATTTGGAGTCTGGATTTTAACTTCTGGAGACTATACAGATTTTACTTCCTCTAACTGGAAATGCAGTAAGAAACTGAGGGTTAAAGACATGGAGAAAATAGGAAGATTGCATGAGCAATGACTAAGCATCAAAAAATCTAAGTAAGAGAGATACAAGAGCTTAGAAAGTTGCCTGTAGGGGAAAGAAGAGGATTAGGAAAAGCAATAGTATCCACATGGATTTTGAGACAAGGGAGACAAAGACTTTTTGCAGATGTTAACATACTCTCCTGCTAAAACTTCAGATTTTAAGGGAATTCTTGCTTGTAAAAAGTGAAAAACACACAAAACTTGACATTGCAGGTCCTGGATAAGCTCTTCTTTTCAGAAAACTATACTTTTCCTTTCTATTTTACAGCTGAGTGGAATCAACACACTAGGAGAAAACATTGCTGATAATGGGGGTGTTAGACAAGCATATAAGGTAAGAAGTATCCATTTTTCTGTTTTAGCTGAAACCATCATAGATTAAGAAAATACATTTCAGAGCCTCTGAAGAAGAAACATTATTGTTGTGTTAGGTACAGGACCATACGTACTGCATCATCGAGGCACAGTTTAAAACTATTGGCCAGCTGTTGTATTGCTTTTATCCTGTTAATTATTGCAGGATACATATTACCTGTTCCTAGTACACTCTTTCTCAGCTGACCTCTTTCTATTTTTTATTTATTTATTTTTTCCTTTTGTGAATAAGGAACACGTAGACTGAAAACATGTAATGAATCAGACTTGGACCATCACCCAACTAAACTGATGATACTGAGCAGCTGTCTGCCTCTGGCAGTCTCTCTTCACCAGCTTTTTTTATGCCAGGAGGGAGGGACAGAATGACTTTCTTCTGACCCATAAACAGTCTCTGCCTACATGAAATACTATTCACTGTTCGAAACACTGTTCAAAATACCATCTTGTACTACTGACTTGGGTCCCCTGTACAGGTATCCAAAGATGTCAGTGACATCTGGACTCCTTGCGCTAAGCCTTCCATGGGAGCTGTACGCTCTCTGGCTTTCCTTTCATTCTCTCCCTGAAGTCAACACTTAACTCCTTAGACTGGCCAACTTTGAGACTGAAACTGAAAGCAGCAGAGGTCTTCTCTTGGTGACTGCAGGTTGGGAGGTGAGAAGCCAGTCAGCTTCTCTATGATTTTTTCTGGTTACTTGCAGATCTGATGGTCGCAGGCCTTAATAACACAATCCTCCCTCTCTTCCCCTAAACACCTGGTTCTGTGGCAAAACATACACACTTGACAACTGGAGTGCTGTCACTCCCCAGCAGAGTGCCCACTGGCATGCATGGGCCAACTCACACCTCTCAAAGTTACCATCACAGCTTCCACAAAGACAGCCATCGGCAGCACATACTTCACTAGAAATATACGTTTGAGGGCAAATACAATTATTTATGAGAGTCTGAAGAATGATTTGGAAGCCAAAAAAAGGCATCAGTATGGCATATTAGATTAGTCTGATCTTCAATTACTAGAACATTTGTGTATTTAAAAAAAAAACACAGTACAAACCCAGGAAAGGGGATAGTCTTTCTGAAAGGAATGGGAGTAGCCAGAGAAAAACAGGTCAGAAGTTCTACAAAAAATAATTCAGTATTCATAGTTATTATGACACCACATAAATAGTAAAAAGAGGTCCGAAAGGAATCTTGAGAGGTCATCCAGTCCACCCCCCATCTTCTAGCAGGTAGAATCAACCATTTCTGTATCATTCAGACATACCGTAAGCGAAGTTCTGTTACCTCCTTGCTGCAGTGCGAGCATCATCATGTCTCTGCTTTCAACAGTGGAAACGGAGAGCAATCTGCTCCTTCCTTTTCTGCGACCTTTTACATATTTGAAGACTGTTACTTGAAGGCCCAGACTTCTCTTCTTTAGACTAAACAAACCCAATTCTTTCAATCTTTCCTCATAGGTCATGTTTGCTAGACCTCTGCTCATTCTTGCTGCTTTCTTCTGGACTCCCTCCAGTTGATCCACATCTTTGTTGAAGTGCAGTGCCCAAAACTGGACAGAGCGCTCCAGCTGAGACCTGGCCAGTGCCAAGTAGAGTAGAAGGACTACTTCATGTATCTTATATAAGACACTCCTGTTTATACATCCCAGTATGACACTTCCCTTTTTTGCAGTACTGCGGCACTGCTGGCTCTTGTTCAGCTTGTTATTCACTAAAACTTTCAGAGCCTTTTCAGTAGAACCATTAACTACTCATCCCTCAACTTGCACTTGTGCAGCTGATTGGCTTTACTCAAGTGGTAGCTTGGCACTGACTTTAGTCAGAACATTTCTCGAATTTGCCGGCATCCTTCTATCAGTAATGGCATACTAACACCACATTGTTTGACACATGGTCCTCATAAGAAACATGAAAGCAGCTGGTTTTACTATGGAAAGGTTTCAAAAGTCATCTGCATTTTGCTTAGTAAAAAAAAGAACAAAACCACAATAAAAAAAAAAGGTAACTTTCATTATGCAAAATTAGATAATTGATAAAATTCATGTTTTCTCCCTGCAGAATCACTTTTGTGCTACTAAAATTGGATCCTGGAACTCTGCATTGTATACAGGGAAAGCATATCTTACCCTAAGTGCAATATTTTAAACTCTAAGCCAACAGTTGGCAAAAAACCCATGAAAAACGTGATAAACGTATGAGGGCAAAGCACACTGTAAACAGGACAGCGCATACATATGTTCTGTAGAATCAGAGAGAATGATTTTTTGACACAGCTTAAGCTTTTTACCCCACACCTCTCAAGCCTAATGGGAAGAAGAAGGGAAAGAGGGACAGATGAACAAATGGGGGAGTAACAAATCTTCTGATCACATCTTTGTCTTGGAGCTCATTTGTGCCTCCTTGAGCAGAGGCAGGCTGGGCTGCCCTGAGCAGTTGCTTAGCCCAGGGATCCACACACAGGGAATCCCCAAATCATGCGAGACACCTCAGCTACGCTCATTTTGGGACTGTGCCTTAGAAAGCAGCACAGCAGTATGGTTTTCTGTATGGACCTTCAAGCCCTGATCCACAGAACCTGCAGGAGGCAGAGCTGCTGTGGGTGAATCTTTATACAGAGAGCTCTGAAATCTGAGAGTTTGGAGGCTGGTTTAGCACAGAGCTTGCTGATGCCTCACTACACCTACCCTTCGGAGAATCTCACAGTCATTTCCATTACAGAACATATTCTATTTTTTAACACAGAACCACTTTCCTTTCTGCTGTCATTAATTAACCCTCTGAAAGGATTTGCCAGGTAAATATGTAACAGTCCAATGGAATTTAATTACAATAAAGCTTGCTGAAGAATAGTACTAACTCTCCATAGTTACTATATTTCAGAACACAACTGTCCTCTGCATTCTTAATTTCTTCCCCTGTAAATCATAGTTATGCAAAAGTCTTGTTGAGCATACCCATCTTACCAAAGTTATTCCATTAGACTTGCCTTCTTTTTGCTACAATAAACTGCCTTCTTTAAGCCTATTTCTCTTACCATTTATTCCAATATAAGTCAGGCAGCTTCACTAAACCTGGTATAAAACAGTACTGTAAGGCCCATTGCATGAGAAAACTGTCTTCAGTCAGTCAGGCCACTGGTATCACAGTGCTAAGAAATGGCCCTGTTGTCTTCTGCTTAAAGGTGGCATGTGGGTATGGGCAGCCAAGGTAGTACATTATTAATTGCGTTGAAGAATCCATGTTCCTCCTTGTCATCATTGCATTTTGATTGGTGGGGCTGGAAGCTGTAACATTTCTACTCATTCATTCTACAGGCCTATGAAAACTTTGTGAAAAAGCATGGAAAAGAAAAACTTCTTCCTGGTCTTGAAATGAACCACAAACAGCTGTTTTTTCTGAACTTCGCACAGGTATTCTATATGCTCCTTGACTGAAGGCTTTGAAAATCACTTGAAGTTGCAGTTTAACAGTAAGTCAGAGCAGGCTGCCTTTCACAGTTCTGCTAAGAGCTGGCAGAGTTGCTAAGCTGAGCAGTGTTCACTACAAAGTAGTGAAGATAAAGTCGTCTTTGGTAATTTTTATCTTCCCTAAATGAATTAATCCATGAGTAAGTCTGGTAGACAGTTTCTTGTGCCCAAGTGCCTTTGTCTGAGGACAACAGGTTACTTCTTTTTTTTTAACAAAATATATCTTTTTTCTCTATGCTCTAATGTGAAATTTATTCTTATGACATTAAGTATTTTGTATGAAATGACAACAGGTTTCTTCCTGGATAATCTCATGGCTGACAAATGCTCTTCTTTGTTACGTGTAGGTATGGTGTGGAACATACAGACCAGAATATGCTGTGAACTCCATCAAAACTGACGTGCACAGCCCAGGCAAATTCAGGTCAGCATGTGTAATAATCTTCAGTGCAGTTCCTAGGTGCAACACAGCTTTTAGATAAAGAATTTAAAGAACTCTACACAAAAGGCTACGTTGCACTGACCAGGATAGATCTAGGCACATACACATATATAGGCACAGCGCATTGAAGATGGTTAAGAGAGAGAAAGATGGACTGTCCCTCCAGACCTCCCAGCCCTGGCATAGCTCTGTGCTGACAGAAACAGGCACAGTCCTTCCCAGGAAGCTCCACAGGCTTTAAGGTTGTGGGGAGTTGTCCTCTCCCTTGAGATGATACAACTTAATTCTCTCCACATTATTGAGAAGCTTTGAACAACCATCATCACAGGGCACAAACCCATCACCTGGCTGTTATCAAACCTGCACAACTCTTGCAGCTGATCCCAGTGACTGCATCCAGAAGCCAGTGCTTTTCCAGGAGTCCCCTGGCTCCCGCAATAGCTCCTGATAGGGTTCTCACAAAGACCAAAGGCTATGGATGGACTTCCATCCTCCACTAAAGTCACAGGTAAAATGTCCAGTTAACCTGTGGAGTGCAAGGATTTTACTCTTCCAAGCATGGGGCAGAATTCCATCTTCTTTTAAATGGTAATAGTGACATGAGAGAGAAATCACTTTCTGCCAGTAGCCTTTGCTGTCATTAGAATGAGGAATGCCTTTGTCATCTAGAGCTAGAAAGACGTTCTGTTCAGCAGAGCAGACAGGCCCGTCTTTGCTGTGATGTTAACAGCGTTACTGGTAATGCCTGTAGCCCAGAACCGGGGCTCCCACACGCTCACTGTTTTTGGTCTAATAAATGTTTGGTCAAATGCCACGAGATCAAGTAGGAACGTAGACATCACAACATCTGTTAGCTTTGAAAGGCTGTGTCATCTCCAGGATTCACGTACACAATAGCTGATTTCTCTCCTGATACAATTCAGTACATTAATTCCACTACCTTTGTTTCAATGGCTTTTCACCAAAGATTTATTTTGTTTATCCCACATTCTCAAATATTTAGTGAAAGCAGTGACTGTTCCTTCAATTGCTACTTGACTGGCATTTCACTGTGGGTGGTTTCTGTACGATCTGCAGATCCCTCCCAGGGGCAGTTCATGCTTCAAGTCGCACAATTGGCCAAATTTGCTAATGAGGCTCTGCAGCGGTTCTTCAGAACTGTGCCTTCTCCTTGCATATCTAATTTGCATGAGGCACAAGTCCTTTGAAATTCACTAGCTCAGCATCTTTGTGTAATTGCATGTGTATATATCTTGGATATATTACATCTCATGTTGTGCTGTTTTTACATTGGTCTGAAAAGCTATAAGCTTTATGTGGAATTACACATGTACTGAGAAACCATATTAATATTTTTAGAATGTGAAGTAATTTTCAGGATGAGCCCCCCCCCCCCCCCAACAGCTCTAAAATAGAAAGTGTTTCAGTACATGAGACATACCCACAAAGTTACTGCCTAATGATATACTATTCAAATGTCACAATGTCCCCCAATGTGCCTTGGGTTTTTATAATTATTATTATTTGGGGTGGAGAGTGTTTGTTTTAACACCTGCTACACTGACGGGAGGATATTTCTCCTTATAGGTAGGACAGGCAGGTCTCCATAAAAACTATTAATTGTGTAGTACAATTTTAGTTCATGGGCTACCAACTCTTGAGTACTAGACAGGTGGAAACTTTTGCCTGCTAGAAAAATAAGAAGTTAACAGAAAGATGCCTTGGATCAGGTGATTGTCAAAGGCAGGCGAAGGAGTGTCTGTATCTGAGTGTTAACATGCAAAATTAGAACACAGCAAGTACAGTAACAGATACAGGTCAAGCCCTGCTTATAGACCACATCTCTGTAAGTCCTGGAGGTGTTAGTAAATGAAGCAGGATTCTTATCCCACTGCTGTTTTATCTGTTTGTTAACAACTAATGTAAGTAGAGTTTTATTACACCCAAAATACTTTTTGCTCTGTATCTGACAAAATCCCATTTTGGGAGTTCTAGTCCTTAAGAGCAATGAAGCACTGCTAGATCACTTAAATCCATGACTTCCTTTGTGATCATTTTTCTGTGCCATCTCCTGTTTGGCTGGTGGCTCCTGAGACTGGTTAGAAAGTACTCTCACTTTTGCTGTTGTAGAGACAGTCAAATTGTTGCAGATGTCAGCTGCTGAGCTTCAGCTCAACTTCTGTGGGCACTTTCTGGGTCTGTTGAATCTAATGGCTGAGATTATTCACAGTATAATCACAAATTACTCAAAGAAACAGTTCTTCAAATAATTCCTGGCCCACAATCAACATGCATCAGTATCTATATTTGACTTTTGAAGCTGAAATTGTTTTCCTGCATAGGTACGTGCATGCTGTATTTCTGTTCTTGAAGAAATGAGCAACTCTTAGCAGATATATTCACAGATGTTCACAATTACCCATATAAAAGCTGGTTTAGCTGGAACGTCCTCATATTCACTTGAAAGCTGTTCTTTGTGTGAGTGTTTTTTTTCAGGAAACTCATTCACTGGAACATTTGTGGAAAATGCCCAGAGAAGCAGTGTGATCTCAGTTAAAATTTGACTGGTGTAAAAGTGTAAACGAATATTCACTGAAAAGTTACATGACAGCCCTCTACTTCAGGTCCTTGTTTTCCCTTTACCAAGAAACTTGTCAGCAAAACATAGCTGAAAAAATTCTTAGTGAAAGCTAACAACAAGCAATAAACCTGTCCCTAGTGAAATAAATGGAAGTATTGTGAGAGCCAGTAAGGAAGAAGGGACAGGTCCTTTATCCTGGGGGGGTTGTGACAGGGACCATGGAAACTCAGAAGAGAGAATACAGCCACTGCTGGAGGTGAAGTGGAAGCAATAGCCAGAGTTCAGAAATACAGGTGTTTCCCACACTATTTTGAAGTGATGCAAAAAAGAAGTTAAGAAACATGAGTCAAATAGTTTGTTTTGAACAAAGGCAAGCAACAATGACAAGATGATGTTTTGTTTTAAAGGGTCATAGGATCATTGCAAAACTCTCCGGAGTTCTCTGAAGCCTTTTCATGCACCAAGACAAACTACATGGATCCTGCTAAGAAGTGCCAAGTTTGGTGATGGAGCTGTAAACCTTGCATCTCAAGAAGCTTTCCAGAAAAAAAGAGAAATTTTGAAGTAATTTTGAGAAGGGGAGGAAGGAGGAAAACTGAGGGGAATATGCCAGAGTAGTCACTGTAATTCTTAGTAAACAGGCAAAAACATACAAACAAAAAGATCACACATCAAAACATGCAATGAAGGACGAACGCCCATGCAGCAGTGAGCTGCCCTAGCTGATCAGCTGCTTTTCCTGTCACTGAACCCTGTAGAACCTAAATCATTTGATGATGTACAGTAACACATCCCTTGTAATTAATCCTGTTTCCCAATGGCTTTTTGGATTTATTTTTAAATGTCAAAGCATAACACATTATTGCCCACTGGGCGGCGAATGCATATTTCTGATCAAGTGGAGGAAGGAAATGCTAAATGACCCACAGTTTTAGACATCATAACATGATAATGAGACAACAGTTTATTTCTTAAGTGTCAGACTTTGTACCCTCAGCTGTTATGATAAATCTGTTCTACCAAATGTTTTCATTTTTACTTGAAACCATTTATACAAGAGGAGTCCAAAGACCTGCTGTAATTAAGTAACTTCTCACTAATTATTCCATGTGTGTTACCTGAAGTCACTATTTACAACAGTTTATTTACTGCTTTCCAGCCAAACTGAAACTGTAGGTAATTTATTAATTTTTGAACATATAATCTGTAAGATTGTGATCAAAGACCCTTTCACAGTTTTCTAAGCCTTTTCTTGCTTTCTCTAAAGTTGGTCTTTTTTAAAGTTTCTAGTAATGTATAAATCATAGTTTTTATATTTAAATCTGAGCTACACTTTTGAAGTATTGTAATATATTTTAACAGTGGCTGCATAGAACTGGGGAATTTGAGTAAAGCATGGTATCAGGCAATAAGATAAAGTCTACAAAACTGAGCTCTGCACTCGGAGCACACTAATATTCAAGTTTTCTGATTTTCTCAGAGTTTAGGGTCTGATCCTGCGCATAATTTGTACACGTTCTGATCTATGTCAGTCCTCACATCAGTAAAGCTGCACAGCTGATTGCAAGAATCAGAAGGAGCTTTAAGAAGGTAAAAGGCTTTAAATCTGCAATGATATGTATTAAACATCCTCATGCAGATTGCAAAGGAACTTACTGCTTTGTATATCAAAGCAAACATTTTCAAAAATAAGTACCAGATACCTCAGATGACTGCTACAATAGGTATATTTAAAAACCTATGTTCCTTTTAGCTTTCCAAGTTTGTCATCTGATAAAAACATTTTGATAATAAACTGAAATTATGAGCCAAATGTAATGTGTGTTCTTTAGAGGAAATCAAAGTAGAAAAAATATTATCTGCAAATGATCTCTGTACTCGCCCCTGAGCGCCACACCTCAACATCTGTAACAACTGACAAAAGGAGAATTAAAATCATTTTGTTCTAGTTTAAAAGCAGATGTTAATGTTAGTTAGTATCTTAAGGAAATCACACCAAAATTGCCTGCAGACAACTTCCTCTTCCAGGACTTTTCCCCAACAGTATGACAAAGAGAACAGAAAACAGAATCCTTTTCACAAATTCCCAGCTGGAAGACTCGTGCTTAATGCAAGAGGAGCAGCAAAGGTGCCGGGTAGCATCCATCCCAGCCCCTGTGGTGCTGGAACTCTGGTGCCTGGGCCTGCAGTTTCCAAACAGCAGCTGAAGGGTCTTTGCTTGTGGTGTGCTGGGCAGAGCACGCGGCTGCAAGCAGCCACAGACCCCTCCGAAGGCACATCGTGCCCAGGAGACCACACCACTGCCTGCTCGCGGCTGCCTTGGCTGTAAGTCACTCCTCGCCACAAAAGGGAAGCAAAGTGTGAAAACCAGTCAAATTTAGAGAAAAGCGCCAGAAAAAACTAATGATCGAGTTCACCGGGTTTTCACCTCCCTGCTGGGCCCCTTGCTTCACTCCTCTCCATGTATTTGTCAGAGATTTTTTTATACTCTTTATCATTACCCTGATGCATGCAAGTGAAACTCAACCCTTTACGAATTCAGGCCCATAGAACTGTGAGACAGGATCCCCACGTCACAGCTAGACATGGTAACAGTCGTCAGGGAGAGAAAAGAAATTCAGAAGGTAACTAAATAAACCAGTGGATCAATAAATACAGAATAAATAGCATTAAATGTAATAATAAATATAAAATCATTAATAATTAGCAAGTAGATAATATATCCCTCATAAAAACTGAGTAATCAATACAGGTCAGTCACTTCTAAAGTGTGTTCGGTAGCCTATTGGCAAGCTTTTCTGATACGCCTTGTGTTTCATTTACCTGCTAGACAAGAAACTACAAAGAGCATATTTATTGTTGGAGATAGTGTCCTCCCTTTAGGCACACTACACAGTGAAGGTTTTTTCACTTCTCAGTGGCCTACCTACACACAAAAATAGTTGTGTCTTGATTCACACTACCTTCTGATGGAGCAGGAAAGGTGAATTCCTATATATTACTGAGGATATGGTAATTTCTATCACCGCCACAGTGAGAAATAAAGCTGCCTTTGTAGAAAGTAGCCAGCAAAGCTCTGGCTGGAGCAGCGACAGATACCTCTAAGGACAGAACACATACATATTTGACAGCTGGCTTTAGACACGTCATCAAACCTAGCTTTTACACTCACGAATTTTTAGACTCCCCTCCCAGAACCCCCATTTCATCACTGCTCCCTCACCTTTATTTCACTACAGAAAATCCATCTGTGACAATAAGACAGAGCTTGGAAAGAAGTTTGTGAAACATAAACCAAACATAATGCTTCTGACCAAAAGAAATTGCAAGTTCCCCTAGGGATTGTTGGCTATGCAAAGGGCCAGAAATATCCCCCTTTCATTGTGTGAAATCATGAAATGAAGTGAATGGACATCTAGAAAACAACACAAAAGCACCCCAGGATTTGATGTGAGTGAGAAGGATTTGAAGACAAAGGACCTGGTCAATATAGGAACCTAAATGGTCAAACTGTTTGTACAAGTCCTGTTCATACATGCCCATGCACTTGTATCACTTTGCAGAATCACAGCACGGTCAGGGCTGGAAAGCACCTCTGGAGATCACCCAGCCCAGTCTCCTGCCACAGCAGGCTCTCCAAGAGCAGGCTGCACAGGGCTGCACTGGGAATATCTCCAGCAAAAGAGACTGCACAGCCTCTCTGGGCAGCCTGCTCCAGTGCTCTGCCACCCTCCAGGTAAAGCAGTTTTTCCTCATATTCAGATGGACCTTCCTGTGCTGCAGTTTGTGCCTGTTGCCCTTTGTCCTGTCGCTGGGCACTGCAGAAAAGAGCCTGGACCCATCCTCTGGACACTCACCTTCAAGATACTTGCAGACAGAAGTTCCCCACTTGGTCTTCTCCAGGCTAACATCCCCCTGAGAAGCCCCCTCCTTCCTTCCCACAACTGTTCTACTACACTCACCACAGGCTCAAGCCTGCAGGTGCAAACGAGCCTGCTCATTTCCTTATTCCCCTTTGGAGCAGGTGGGGAAATACATGTAGGGTTGGCCTCCTGGCTACAGCAGCTCAACCAGAACTGTGTGGGTAGCTGCAACTACTGAAATAAGCCCTAATAGGAAAAGATTACACTCCAGAACAAAGAGAAAACAAAGAAATCATCTGCAGCACAGATCTGAATCTCAATGTCTTGTGACATCAGTCCTGGGCCTAGGCACATCATACACCACCACTCATCAATGTAGTGTTCTCCAAAAGTCACTTGGCACATCAGCATTATTAGTATTTAGTAATAGTATTTAACAGAAATCTAAAATGCAAAATACACATCTTAGAAACCAGACTTTAACCAGTAGCAATTACAATTTCCTTGCTCATGCAAAAGTGAAATTCAGGTCTTCATAAAAGAAAAAGCACTCGTCATTCAGATGCAAGGTACTCGACATTAAACAAGCAGTGACAATCAGAATGTATCTTTCATCACAGCTTGCAAACTAATTAATGCCTGCAAGTATTCTCCTTCTCAGAGCATTATTATGTCAGGGAAGTATTAATAGACATGCCATGGAAGGTATTTACCAAAGGCCTCAAAAACAACAAACAAGGATGCAGAACACGTCACTGTGCAGCATTCAGATTTTACTGCTTCAGTTCTAAGCTTCACGAGAGTTCACATGGAGTGCAAATGCACTGGTCCTTTCTAGCATGCCCATGAGCTTGGCATGAGGCACCTGTGCACTCAGTAAATTGGCAGGTTTACTGCCAAAAGTTATAAAAGCAGTAAACATGATATCACTAACACAAACACTGTGTTGCTTAAGTGTTTGCATTTTCTGTAGATTTTACTTGCCTTGGCTACACTACCTAAGAAAGCCTGTCTCTGTTTTATTTAAAAGATGCTTAGAATCAAGTTGGCATGAACACCAGAAATATGAAGAATTTTTGACAATATGCAGGAAAAAAATTAACTAGTGCTTTACGAAGTGTGCATCAATGTGCGTTTGTTAATGTTCAAAACCAGAAAGAGTCAAATACAGTGAAAAAGAACAAAACCCCATCAGTATTGCCACAATGGAAGTCCAAGGGATTTCTGGAAGAGTATTCAATACCTAAAAGAAAGAAAAATATGTTAATACCTAATGAGAATTTAAACTGATTTGTAGATGAATATGGGCTCTCCCCTCCTTATCAGATTCCTCTAATTCCCTTGCCATTGATAAGTTTTATTCTTGGTTTTTGTTCTCCAGCTTCTTAAATCACCTTCCTTCTATACGCTCTCAGATAAATCAATTCCTTGCAAATAACCACACAAGCACATACCCCATCTGCAGTGTTTTTCCTTATTTCCTGCCCATTTAAGCTCCAACTTCTCCCTCATCTGTATTTTCCTTCAAATACATTCATACAAATTCTGGCACTGTCATCTTTGATGCAAAAAGCAGTTTTGGAGCCTGCTGCTGCATAGGTCTACTCTTAAATCCAACATCTTATAATTTATAATATAGCAGAAGCATCTGCTCCCATCTGTCTATTACTGGCCACCTGATCTGCAGTTAGAAATGCACGAGCAAGCACTAGTCAAACAAAAGCTAAGTAGTATGGTACAAACAGTCCTTGTGGAAACAGTTAATACTGCCCAAATATCGGTTACATCTATCACTTTCATTTCCTAACCACCAGAGAAAAAAGGGATGAAACAAAATATCTAAATGAATTATATAAAATAATTCTGTTCCCTTGCATGGTGGCTTTGCAGAGCCATTTCCAGTATCTGTTTGCATGAAGACTGCTGCAAGCCCAGGAGGACTTACACTCAATCTGGGGGCTAGAAAAGGTCACCTACAGAGCATCACAGTCCCTTTCCCCAAAAGTCTGGTCAGGCTGCAGTTGTCAAATCCTGCCCCTGCCCCCACCCCCTTCTAAAAAGCTCTCAAGTTCTGTGGAGAGCATCAAAATGTGAAGGGAAAAACTGGAGGGAGCACCCTCTCTTTCTCATGATACATTTTACATTTTTTCATTTTGGCTGAAATATCAGTTCACCTTTTTGGTCTATCACAGTATCCTCAACACCAATGAAATGTACAGGAAAAAAACCAAACACAGGTATGAGAAAATAGTTACTTATCAGCTTTCTCTGATCTACTTCAGTGCAAGATAGGACTAAATTAAACTCTAAAATAAGTTTAATAAAGAGTGAGAATGAAATACAGCAGGATCCAATGGGCAAACAGCTGCATTTTTTCATACTTCTGGGAAAAAAATCCACTCAATTTTACCTAAAGAAAAAATCCAAAACACTGTAAACAATTTACAGTATCGTTGTCAGCTTCTGTAAAATCTAAGTCAGTCACTACAGTTCTACAGATGCCTTTTGATTGTTTCAGATGACTTAACGTGGCTTTCCATAGCAGTAGGCAGACAAAACTTTGGAGACTACACAAAACATATAAATACTGACATCGGCCAATTAATTGACAATGTATTAATGAAACAGCTACCAAACACACACGATACACAACCATCACTAAATAATCTCAGTCTTGCTGAGATGCTGTGATGCACAGTCAGACAGCTTCACGGCTGCTGCCCCGGGGCTCGGGCCAGACGCTTGCTAAGGCCCAGGGCAGATCTCCGAGGAGCTGTGCAGCCAGGACAGTGCTCCGAGAGGTGCTGGGCCACCCTCCAGCCATGACCAGCGTCTGGACTAAGCCTGGAGAAAAGCTCCAACAGTGAAGATGCTGCTGCTAACAACCCTCGGGGACTTTTTCTTCTGGATGAGTGACTAACCATGATTTCTTAACCAGGTGTTACTTATTTTCCTACCTATGCTACATTTGCTTCCCCCCCCCCTTTTTGAACCTATCATTTTTGGATATTGTATCATGGGCCTTTAAATTAACTCCAAAACAGAAACGACCTGAGTTTTCTCAATCTTTTAGAACGTCCAGTGGAAAATCAAATACAGCAAGATGCAAGTATGATACAGCACATACTGTGTCCACAGAAGCCATGATGGACTAACATCTTCTGTAACATTGTGAGGAGAGCTTTTTACCCAAGTGGCTAATGAGCAGTAATTGCCCAAGAAAGGATTTTCCCCAATGTTGTGCTTAATCACAAAGAAAAATGGCAGCAGATTTAAGAAGAAAACTGAAGTGATTCAACCCCACATCCTACAGGCTGTGTGGGAGCTGAAGCTGGAGATGCCTGGCATTCCGTCCTGCCCCTGGATCATTCAGAGCAGGCTGTGCGCTTCACTTCATCCCCTGCCCGCACCCTAAGGTTTTCTTCCAATGCAAAACAAGGCACAGAGGCAGCAACCTGCCATTGGAGCCCATCCCTAGTACCTTAGTTCCTTTCCTCAAAGGGCATTACTGGGTGACTGTGCTCAGTAAAGTATCTTGTTCCTTCCAGACCCTAGCACTGCCACATCCTAAACTAGTTCACAGTTTGAGGACACAGCCTGATTCAAAGGCTACCATAATGTCGTTTCAATTCTCACTGGGATGGAGCTTCTTGATGTTAGTCCTTTATCTTAAAAATCACCCTTCACTCATGGCAAATTCAGATGAAAGCAAGCAGGTAACCAAAAAAACCCACAGCACATAGGGTGAAAGATTTAGCAGACACAGATGTCCAGAAATGAAACTAAGGCTAGACTGTCATGGAACAGAGATTAACTTTTTTCCCCACTGCTTATTTCAGCTACTGACCCAGAGAACACGCTTCACTCTTCCCAGCACAACAGCAACCTTTGCACTGCCAGGCTGCCCCCCCAGGAAAAGCCCAGCACTCGGGAGCTCCTTCTATTCAGAGTCCAAATCCCTTGTCCTTCCTTCCCCTTTCTCCTGGACTTCTTACTTTTTACCTCCACACAGGGAAAGTTTTGATGTTACCGTAATATATCACAGTATTTGGCAATTTTCCTTTGGATATGCCCCAGTGCTTTTCTTACTTGACCAGCCGCTGACAGACTGCTAAGTACAACATTCATTTTCTTAGCTAAACCACCAAGGAATTCTTACTCCATGATGAGGCAAAAATCTTTCCAGCTGCTCTGGGACATGTTTGCTCCAAGTGAAGCCCCTCCATATATTGATCATTATTACCTTACAACCACACAGAAACAGGCAATTGTATTTCACAGAGACATGCGCATGAGCTCAGTGCACATGGCTAATGACTGGTGTTTCACTAAAATCAGTGGGTCATTTTATTGCTCTGTCACATTACGGGTGTTACTGACTTCGTAAGAAAGGCAATTAAGATAACTGCTACAGGAACACAGACAACTTACAGTATCTACCATACAGAGACATAATCTTAAAAAAGTATTTTTTAAAAGATTTTTAAAATAAATTCTGAATTTAATCTCCTTCTATGAATATTAAGTATCTCAAAAGTTATCTGAAAATTAAATCCTCCCACTAACCTAAAAAAAAAAAAAGTCCAAATATTATTTTATCAGGAGGCACTGGAACAAATTCTCTTCCAGAAGAATCAAAGATGCACATATTGAGTCAGTCACACTGTGAGTGAGCAGAGCCGAATTTGGAATTACTTCATATAATACAACCAACTTTACGCCGTTGGAGCAATGTTCCACAGAACAAAAAGCAGTCAGTTCAGAAAACAAATGAAAGTGGTAATAATGATCATCATAATAATATATATACACACTGAATTTTTACAGTAGGCAGATTTTCCCCAAATTATTCAGATTCCACAAGTCTCGATATCTCCTTTGCTCTGCATTAACTCAAGCTGTTCTTGTCACATCACACATTGAGACACCAGAACCAAAGATGGGAGGAAGTGATGGTGCTGACCCAAGACTAAAATAAATTCCTCATAAAATCAGTGTTTAATAGGAGTGAGGCCTAATGAGCTCAGACTCAGTAATGGACAGAAGGCTGGATCTGTGCCCTGAAGTCCTACTCACCTCCTCTTTTATTAAATTATATTCATTCCCTCATGCAGGCTCAGCTGGCTGCTGTGTTGCCTGGGACTCCTATGTGATGACTTTAGCACACTTCTCACCAAACATGATTACCTCTGGTGAGGGAGGCGTTTCCTTTATCCAGGAAAGAAATACACACACTGAGTTCTAAACAATGCAACCCCCTTAGAGCCTTTACAGATACCATCCAAAAATCTTACAAACATAGCAGAATCTATCAATCATACATTTAGGACAACATTTCTCATACTGGCACTGTTCAGACTTCCCATCCACAGCTGCTGTTTTACACTGATCTCCTGGCAACAACAGTACCATTCAGTACATTCTGCACGGTCCATGCAGACCCTCACGTAGCAGTTGGCTATTACACTGACAGGAACAACAGAAAACAAGAAAGTAGTTTGGAATAATCCTTTGTGAGGTTACACATTTCAGGCTACTAAATAGACCATTTTATTGTTCTAAGGCTTCCTTCCTTATATGGGGATTTTATTGATGAAGTTTTACAGTTATCTGAGAAGATTGATCTATTTCCACTTGATTGCTACCAAACATCCCACATCTATTCCAAGTCAACCACGATATGCCAGCAGAATACTAAACAAGAATACGCTTGCTGTTGCTCTCCTCACTACAATATCAGATATGCAATACAGCATCCACTTTCATTTAGTTATATACAAGCACTGCTATATACATTCATGTTGGAGAAGACATGGTCAAAGGTGCATGCAAGTAAGGTGGACACAGAGAGTTGTATGATATGGTTTCTGTTGGACCTTAGAAGTCAGATTTCAATCCAGAGTTCAACCAGCTCCTGAGAAAGAGCCCCCTCCTCCTGCACAGGCCACCTCCTGGCAGTTACACAGTGCTTCAAAAATAGGTTTGTCTGTCAATTACATTCTTCACCCAGAATTGTTTAGATATCCTGGTGTTGTGTCAGTTAGAGCCTTGAACGTAAGGACTGACACGGCCAACCTAATCTAGTATTTTATGAAAGCTAGCATAGGAGCAGAAGTCAGTTGTCCTGCTGGTGTTGAGACTCACTATATTAGGCGGGACTTTCTTACAGACTGGGCTTCATGCCCACATGAATTACGTGCCTGTAGTCCAGCTATGAGGCGATGAAGTGAGGTAAAGTCATTAATCACCATTATGAGATATGGCAACCTGGTCAAAACAGATGGCAGAAAGCCACACATAACTTACAACTGCTCTTATGAAAGAGCTTGCATCAGTGAGGAAACCACCAGTAACCCCCAAGCTCTTCCCTAAATAAACCAGTTATCCAGTGCATCTACAACCAGATGCAAATACAGAAGGCTACAGACTCATCAAAATGTTTTCACCTGTTTAAAAGAAACACTTCCTGCCCTTGCTGAGGGCAGCTTTCCGGACTGGACCTGGTAAACCCAGCTGCCTTTGTCAGCCCTACATTCCTAATTCTAATTTACCTGTTGCTCTCCAGGAGGGGATCTCATCCAACTGCTGAGCTTCTCTAGTGATTTTCTCCCTTCGTCATCACCCAGAATAAGATACCTACACAAAGCACTAGTAGCTACCATTTTATTATAAAAATCAATAAGCTGTTAAATCAGTTTTAAATAGTTCAACTTAAGGCACGTAAGTTTGGCAGAATAACTCTTAATTCTGTTAAGAGTTAATATATCCAACAACAACAGCTATCTTGATACGCAAGGGGTTCAAATCACCAACTAAATCATACAACTTCATGAGCAGCAACAGAAGAGGCCATCACAGGTGTGAACCTTATTTGCCCCCCAGCCTGTCATTACACCTCAGCTCACAAATCACTGGCACTGAATGGGCCGATAGACTACGCTTCCTTGCATCGCACCAGGCTCATGAGGCTGCAGTCTGGAGGGCCTTGTGCACCGCTGCTGTAAAATCATTAAAGACTGACATATTTTAATCAACATGCCGTGCCTGCAAACAGGTACAAGCTGACCTCTCTGTGAATGCCTGAGACTGTGACCCTCTTTCTAGACAACGGGAAGAGAGTATGCACTTTGGAGAGATGGCTGGAGATGAAGAATGGGTCTCATCCCCCAAGGGATCCTTTGTCCTGCTCTCTGGTTAAGTGCAGCTTGCTCACCGCACCCAGATCCTGCGTCAATGTCAAAAGCGAGAGGTTGCTGTTAAGTCTGACCTGCTGAAGCTATTGGCGATGCGCGGCGCCCAGCCTAGGATATGCCCACGCGGCTGCCTACAGAGGTCAGACCCTTTGACTGGGGGCAGTGTGAGGGTGGATTCACCTCCAGCTGGTCAAGCACAAGAAGGTCCCACAAATAACTGACCCAAACAGGCCACCAATTTCCCAGGGTCAGTTTCCTAAACATCAGTAACCAAAACCTGCAATAAACAAAACACAAGCTTGCTACATAACATGGAGTATTTGTTTGAACAGAAAAAAGCCTCTCATGGAACAGGAAAAACAAGTGCTCATTTTTCACACAGGAACCAACATTCTCTTCAGTTTTGTACAAAAAAAAGCATTTTTGCAAGCAGATGTAATTAATCAGGTGCTACTAATCCTAGTAAAGCTGCATGGCTGCAGAGCCTCTGCTGCACTCTCACATGGGAGCCAGGAACAGGTTGCAACCTTGGGCAGGAGCCGAGTTATGCCTGGATTTCTACACAGAGGAAAAAACACCATTGCTGTTGTACTTGGAAGTATTTCAGTTTCATGCCGCACAGACAGGGTTAAAGACTCACCAGCTATGTCCATAGGTGGCCCCATCTTGGCTGCAGGTTAAACGTAGAGCGAGGCTTCGGGCAGCCTGAGCCCTTGCAACACAGCCCGGGGTGGGCTCAGGGCTGAGCCCTGCGCCAGGCCTTGCTGAAATATGTCCCAGAGATGGCTGCGAGGAAAACGGGGGGTCCCACCCCGGGGCGAGGAGCTGCAGCTGCCTCCTGGGCCTCTCCTGCAATACCTGGGCTGCCAGGGATGGCGGACAAGCAGATGGCGACCTTCGCCTCAGCCCCAGTGTGCCACAGAGCCTTCCTCCTGCCTGCCACAGGGCTACTGCCATGGCCCAGCCCTACCCCTCAGCTCCTCCCCCTTCCAGAAGGTTCCTCGACCCCACCCCTCAGCACCTCAGCTCCTCCCCCTTCCAGAAGGTTCCCCAGCCCTGCTCCTCCTCCTTCCAGAATGTTCCCTGCCCCTCAGCGCCTCAGTTCTTCCCACTTCCAGAAGGTTCCCTGCCCCTGCCCCTCAGCTCCTCCTTCCAGAAGGTTCCCTGCCCCTCAGCGCCTCAGTTCTTCCCGCTTCCAGAAGGTTCCTTGCCCCTGCCCCTCAGCTCCTCCTCCTTCCAAAAGGTTCCCTGCCCCTCAGCGCCTCAGTTCTTCCCACTTCCAGAAGGTTCCCTGCCCCTCAGCGCCTCCCATTTCCAGAAGGCTCCCTGCCCCTCAGTACCTCAGCTCCTCCTGCTTCCAGAAGGCTCCCTGGTGGCTAAGCCTCAGCTTGCAGGAAGGGCAGCCCAGGCCATGCCGCAGCCCCAGCAGCACGAGGGGGTGAGCATCGCCGCCATCTCCATCGGCCCCCCAGGCACAGAGCTGTGCCGCCCGCCGGGATCGCTGCGGGACAGGCCGGGGCTGCCATGTCAGCGTGGGGGGCAGAGCTGGCCACCTGTCTTCCCCTTTCCACTTGTACCCAAGGGAAGATGAAAAGCATCGTCCCCCTGACGCTGCTGGGGAGCTGGGGAAAGGGGGCTGCCTTTCCTAAGGAGTGAGGCCAGGGCTCACCCCAGGTGTGAAAGGAACTGCCAAGCCGGGCAAGGAGCTGGTGGGCAGCAGGTTAAAGTGACCTCAAGATCACACAAGAGATGTAAGAGGCATCTTTAGAGCCACTGTCTCTGGTTTAGGTCTGGAGCAGGAAGGGTCTCCTTAAGATAAACTCCAGTCTACAGGCAGGCTTTCCCGCAGTGGCTCCACTCTGCACGCAGCAGAGGAAAACGCAGCTATGCTCTTGTGTACACTAATAACCTTAAATTGGATTACAAGCACTGAAAGAATATAAACAAGACACTGGAACGGTTACCAGGAAGCCTCGTGCAGCATCCCAGGACAGATGGGCAGAGAGAGACTCATCCCTAACCAACTCACCCAAACAGCTGTTCAGTGGGTAACAGGGAAAGCCAAGCAGAGGCTGTGGGGCAAACTCAGCAACCAACCTCTGGAGCAATAGGAACCCAAATGTTCCCACTTTGCTTTTGTAAACAAACAGATGAAGAATAAGTTAATCAGTAAAAATAATCTTAGATCACAGAAAGCATCATCCTATCTGAAAGGCAACAACAGAAATGAAAAGGGGGCTTGAAAAAGACGCCCATCCCAGGCATGTGCAGGCCAGCTTTGCCAACCAAGAACGAGTCTTGGGTGATGTGATACAGTTCTTTAGACCTCGTTATACTGTAATGAAGCCAGAGTCCTCTCCCGCATCAAAATTCAGATGTTCTACATACTGGCATAGCAACAGAGAAACTGAAGTTATTGCTACACTTTAATAGCAATGCACCTGAATTCTGGAAGAAATCTGAACATGTATGTTTTCTTCCTCTCCTAAATCCTAGCATTTCTCCATTTGAGAGAAAAAGTTTAGTACCCAAGCACTTATTTTTCAAGAAGAAAAAACCCCAAACCTTTTGTTGCTCAATACACCCCTGCAAGTGTGGGAAGCTTCAGCAGTGCATTGCATGACTTCATTATGAAAAGACACCCAGGCGTGTTGTCCTGAAGGTGGTTGCAAAAGGCCACTTTGCAGAGTGGTCAGTGGACTTCTTTAAATAGTGTGTGGGATGCCTATTTTCTTGGAATAATCCTCTTTTTATTACTCTGCAAAACTGACAGGAACTTCCTTTCCTTTGTATATAGCAAGTTGCTTGGCAATATTGAAGCCAGCCTAGAAAGTTATTTTGTTTTGCTCTGCTAAATCAAATCTTTCAGCTCTTAAAACTCAGGTAAAGCAAAACCATACTGTAACATTTATATTTTAGCTCTGTAACATTTTAGTTTTAAATACTTGATTTGAAATGTTACAACACCTGAAAGTAGCCAGTTGGGTCCACTGGATCTTTCAGAACTATTTTCACCTGTGCCTGGTAAATAAACTGAAGTGTGAAAATCTGTATGTGGCCACTATGAAGTCACTCTGTGCCTGTTTGTCCTGGCAGTGGCTGCGGCCAGGCAGGGAGCGAGCAGCTGGCACGCTCACCCGCACGGTGCCGGCCGTGGGTATGCTGCAGCTGTGCAGCTCGGAGCCCAGGCGGTGCTGCCAGGCAGCTGCTAAGAGAGCTGCTGCTGGCTCTGCATCGTGCTGCTGGCGTAACGCAAACTCCTTACAGGTGACAAGTTGTGCTGGGTAAGAAACTCCCTACTTGCTTTGTCAAAGGAAGAATCTGGGAGATTTTAAAAAAACACCAGAGAACTGAACTACATGTGCACCTACCTCCATCTTCAAGGAGCCTCCCTGTTGCCTAGGGTTCAGTCTGGATGGTCTCAGCCTTAGAAAATGAGGCACTGGTCCTTAAAATAAGATAACGAGGTATCTGCTAGAAGTATATGCTTAAACTAGTCTCTTAGCTTACACAGTCTACATGTAAGAGTGACTTAGAATGGATGTTCTCATCTGAAGTGACTAGAAGGCAGCTGGTGATGCTGGAGCTCCTCACATGGAAGCTGCAGCTGCTGCAGAGGTTGGGAATCTCCAGCTCTCCAAGAGACTACACGGTTTATCCCCTCTCCTTCAGGAGATTCAGTGAAACAGGATTGCCCCTTTGCCCTCAGTTCATTCACAGGGTGAAGTAATTTGGTGTTAAGACAATTCCCAGAATTGAAGATCACGCTCCAGTGCTTCTGCTAATAGTTGCTGGAGTTGCGAAGGGATGTCCACGGTTGCATTACAGTCAAATACATTTCTTTTTTGTTTGCATTCTCACAGGACAATAGAAACTGGCCACAGATAGAGACAGGACATCTGATTGACATGCCTTCCTCACAGTCTCAAAATTATACAAATTGCATGAGCAGGAGTCAAAAAAATAGTTTCTTTCTCTATCTAACCCCCATCAAGGGTCATTAAGATTTTTTTCACATTCTCTTACACATACATCTTGCTAGAACCTTCAAGACACGCGTTCCCCAGTCAGTTCTCTTTAACTGGGGATTGAATTATTAATGATTTAGTCTTCCGAGAACTAAAACTTTTTAGTATAAAAATCTTTGAGCTCAAAAGCTCAAAGCTGCTGGTGAAAATGCAGTGGCTCAGATTATCTGAGGATCATTTCTGATTTAAATGACCAGGTCACTGGAAGGTATCAAGGCACATTATTTAGTGGGTGAATATAATTATCTCCAATTATAATTTCAAAATGCAAAACCCTTAGTACAGGATAATCAGAAAGCCACAGGGAGTCTGAGCCACAATTCTAGACACTATGCTGTACAACGGACCTCCCCAAACTTAAATAAGTCTGATGTTTTCTTTTTGAAGGACATACAAGTTTCTATTTCATAACAATAGATTCCAAGAAATTTTCCCCATAATAAGGCTCATGAGAAATTAACTCTTGCCTCTTTCTAAAAAGTTTGAAGTTCCTTAGCCAGTGGCAGCTATTTTAAAAGTTTGATATTCAGCGACATGTCATCTTAAAGCCAAGCTTCTAAAGAAAGGCATAAGAATACCGTACCAGGGCTGATTCAGGCAACACCACAGTATCTTCAGATGACTGTAAGGCAAACAGTTTAGTATACTACATTTTGGTTTGTCATGCGATACCTACCAGCACTTGTGTGGTACCACCTGTCTCACCTAAAGGTCTGTGATCCTCTCAGCTTCTGCACTAGTTTGATAGGTGAGTTTGAACTGCCTCTGTAGCTGCATGTGAGCACGCTGATAATAGAGCACAAAAAACTGGGAAACTGGGAGAATTGGCCGACCTGCCCCTTGGATCAAACTAAAGAAACAGTTCTCTCATGCCTCTTCCTCCTCTTAATGACTCAGGAAACATCTAGGAGGTTTTAAGAAAACAGGAAATTAAAGCATTAAATATGTGACAGAAGGCTCAGCCCTTTCTGCTACACAGTCCACAGTATGCTGGAGACGACTGACGTGCCATGCATTCATTGAACATCAGCCTCCACGGTCAGTCTCACTGCTCTAATAGCACCGCTGCCTTTCTTCACACAGCTTTACCGACGTGCCGCATGCGTGATCTGCAGCTCACCTCCTATTCTGTGTTATACAGACTTTTCCTAACACTGCACCCAGTATTAAAACGTTTCCCTTGTATGCTAAAAAGCCTGATGTTGGATGTAGTACTTGCCTGTTGTTACTGTCAGTCAGTTCTGTCTCTTCTCTGCAAACAGTCCCACAGAATTTCACAGCAGTATTTACAGTCATGAAGACTCGTGCATGAAGAGATGTCAAATAGTTGCCCTCAGGCACCAAGGCAGGGTCACCTGTACTCCTGCAGCACGCCCAAGAGATGTTTGTCCACCCGTTCTCAAAGGCCTCCAGTGATCAACAATAATACTATTATGCCTAAAAATTTCTTCTAGTACTTCTGTGTCTTTGCCATAAGGACAGCCTGAATCTATCTTTCTTGTTCTTCATTACTTCTTGCCCTGTGTATCACCAAGAAGCGATTGCTCCCCTTGCTCCTTCAAGAAGTCTGATATATTTAAGACTTAAATTTTCTTCAGTCTGCTCCGGCTGAACCACTCCAGCATGCTCATTTTCTCCCTGGTTAAACGTTACAAACCTCGGTTCCCTCTTGCTGCTCTCCCCCGAGTTCCATCGGTCACAGCCAGCTTCTGTGGTGCCCAAGGCGAGCAGGCTGGGGAGGACATGCTGCCACCGGTAGAGCAGGGCACAATTTCATGCATCTCTCCAGCCATTTTTCTGGTATTCATCCCAGGACAATGTTTTGCTTTTCACACCAACATTATGACATTGCTGACCTGAATTCAGGTTGTGATACATGGCAATTCCCAGGCTTTTTTCTGAAAATTGCTACCCAGCCAGCAGTTCCCTGTCCCGTGCTTGCACTTTTTAACAGTTCCTGCAAGGTGTAGAAATTGAATTTTCACCTATTGCAGAGCATTTTTTCCAGACTAGTTATTTAGTTATTTAGTTTCATTCTTAATTCTAGCTTTGTTCTCCAGTCTCCTTGAATTGCAGTCTGGCTGGTGCCAGCAGAGCAGGGCTGCCAGCATGCCAGAAAACAGGGCTAGAATTCCACATGGTCTCGATTCAGTTCAGTGCCCGCTGAGTCCAGCAGCATTTAATTTGACAAGGACTGGATTGGTTGCCAGTGGAAAAATACAAAATTGGGCCCTGAACATCATGTAAACAGAAGAGACCGGCAGTTAACTTGATAGTTCTCTATATACTATTAAACAAAACCCAAAAGTTTTAGGATTTAGAAAGTAAGTCATATATTTTAGGATGCATTGCTTCCAGGTATGTTTTCCTCTCTGCCTTTCTGAAGGACTTATTTTGATTTATGTATTAGTGTGCTTGTATGACTGACTGCTTTTTAAAAATAGGAAGTTAATGTAGTTTCAGAAAATTTAGACACTAACACTTCAGATCTTGGGACAGGGAGAGTGTACCACCTCAATTTTTTAAATTCAATAGTTTTTTTTTAATTACAAAACTTAAAAAAAAAAAAAAAAGTCTTAACTCACTTTAAAATGTTCCCAAATACATTGAGATACTTCTCCCCCAGCCCAGCACACCTCACAAATGAGCTTAACTCTCTTTTTTGCCCACCATTGCATCACTAACTCGGGGAATACTGTTTCCAATACTGCTTAAATTCAAGGTGGCAACAACAGAAGAACAGGCTGCAGAACAGGCAGGTATTGGACCTACCACTGGACTCCCAAAAACTACTCTGTCAATTACAAACCATTTTAAAACTGGTAAATTGGTTTGATGATTCTTCTTAATGCTCTAATTAGCACACAAAACTTTTGTTGTGGATAAAAAGCATACACCATGTTTACAGTGTTGATATTATAAATAACTCATTTTATACAAATTTTAGTCAATAGAAATTTCAATTTAGCTTCCAGATTCTTCTAATAAACATCATTGTAAATTCTTCTGTCCTGTAAGACAAAGAAAATAACATTTTAAAAGGTGGCAGTGCAAACCAAAGAAAGCATGGATAGTATGTGATACTGCACGAGTCACTTACTTCCATCAAGAGAAGACAATGTAAACCATCAGTGCACAACCCACTATCCAGCCAACGGCAAGGAGTATAGGTACAACAAGATGTGAAAGTGGGACTTGGGCTGAAAGAGAAAAGATGGTCTTTTTCAGAAAGGCCACATTACGCTGATGTCAAATTCACTAAATTAAACACATCAAAACCACAATTATCGGAGCAAAAAGATACCTGTGAGCTTAGGCCATGTTATCTATGATTTCTATTTTTAGCACTATGTCACCATATCTTGGCAGGCCTTCTAATGGGAATACATAGCAAAAGCCCAAACAGATTTCCACACAGTGGCCTCTGCAATCGGATAGGTACAAGGCTTAGCACTTCCAAAAGCAGCAGGGTATGGGGAGACAGAAAGCACAGTTCTGTCCTTGCTCCCCATAGGTCACCAGGAGAACATCTGTACTGGACTTTATTGACAGTAGCTGTCCTGGCAGATTCAGGATTCAATTGCTGACATGTACAACACCTTCTAGAAGCCTTGTTAGGTTGGCAACAGTAAACCAAATATACAGTGATTATATAACACCACACCTATTTAAGATCAATGCACCTGGGACTGCAATGAGGCGATGCTGTATGAGTTCCCACACCCTGGAGGGACATTTGCCAGCAGCTGTGCATCAGGCCATGCTTTCTGCACACCATGCCCGACTTAGCCCTCTCCTATCCTGGCACTGCAGCGATATGGAGTAGTTAAGGTTGATGTAATTAACCACTGCAAGAGTGTTTCCCACTTTCAAGTAAGAAAATAACATAGAGTTTCCAGTGGGATGTACCACCTGCCTGGCCGAGTTGGGCCAGGCACAAACATTGAACATATTGCCTGTATTGCCCACTATTAATAGAACAAGCTAAAAAATTACATGGAGATGTGGAGTCCCATGCAGCCAACGGGTCTTCAAGGAGCATGCAGAAAGCAGAACTACAGCTCTATATAAATACGTTTCTGTACAGCATCAGAATTTCAAAGACCCTTCTATCAATTTCCTGCAAATAGCAGAACCTTGCCAGAAAGTAGCTTATCAGCCTTTGAGATCATATTACTTACCAATATATTACAGTGTTTTAAAGCACATCTTTCTGCAGTTAAAAGACTTCCAGGTTTTTGAAGGGATTAATAAATAATTTAAAACTATTCACAACACCTTGCACAGTTTAGATCAAGCAGACAGACTTCGGAGGGATGCTTAATAAATTAAAGTTTTCCACATCGCTTTTGTAAAGCTATGCACAACACAAACACATCTCACCATGACATTACATGGTGTATCTACCTAGAGGGAAAGAGAGAACACACAGACAGAAAATCTGCATGTGCTGCCATTACAATATCAAGCAGATAAGCAATTGCACAGCAAAAAGATAAAACCCTGCACTGAAGCTGGGGTGTCCTTTTGACACAGGGGAGTCCCTCACCCATTTCATTTAAAGTCTGTTATTCCTTTGACACTTTGTAAGGTAAAGTTACTTCTGATGGGAATCATTTCTATTTACTTGCCATTTTTTCTAAAGGTTCTATTATAGACAAAGGGCTGGATCCTACTACAGTACATGGAAGAGTTTTGGCAGAGCTCTGTTGAGTTGCTGTTGTGCCTACTGAATATGGTGTGTTGTTATATGAGATCCAGTTTAAATGCAGTAAGGTAAGAGAGGCAGGCATGTCCTGAAGGGTCAGCAGGAATGCTGTGCCCAGCATTTGTCATGAGGCAGCAAGCAGCTGGCTCCAAGGGATAGAGTTTCATGGGCACCATTGGGAGTACTTGTGTTTCACAGTTTAAGAACAGAAATGACCATGAGAGCATTTGGTCTGGTCTCCTGTATGTCAAAGGACAAGATACCCCAAGAGTTGAGTTCTAGTAAAGCAACTGCTTGGAAGACAGTATTTTATGCCATGAGCAGGAGACAGTGAAGTGCAAGACATGCACAAGGCTATAGGGCTTGGCAGAGTGAGACATCCAAGCAGGTAACCCCTTCGTAAGGCCTCAGAAGGTGACAAATTCCAAGGTCCTGATATTTGGTCCAAGGGAAAACTATCCCAAGCCTAAACCTGAGAAGCAGTATTACCCTTGCCGTGGAGTAAGGCTGTGGGCACCACCAGCCGGAGAACATCCACATTGTCTGCTTCCCAGCCTGCGGTGGTGATGGGGTGTGGAGGGACTAGCAGCAAGGGAGCAGAATCCTTCTAAGCAACTGTGTTTTGGAAAGAACGAAATCTTTACTGACACCGGCAGGTAACCAGCTAAAACCCTAAAACGTGAGGTTTCATTATAATTGCTGTTTAAATGAGTGCACGTGTAAGCAAATACCAAGGGAAATTTCGTGGGTTGTTGAGGAACAGTCAGAAGTATTGCTTTAAACAGACCTGGCTTCATGGGTTTAAGCCAGAGCCTGATGAGATAAAAAAGCCAATTCTGGATGGCAGTGAGAAAAAATAAAGGAATCTCACTGTGATCTATGTATGTAAACTGTCATTCTAGCTACAAATTACTTTCTTTTTCCCCCATTGTAGTTATCTTTCTCTACTTCAAACATAAATTTATCTCAAAATAAACAGAAGGAGGCTGCTCAGAGCAGCAAACACACAGCACTTTTGCTGTGCTACAGCAGGGTTCCTCTGCACATGATAAACACACCCTCAAGCTTTCTGCTTCTGCAAGTCAGAAGCCCCAGGAATTGCCCAGCATGGGATGCCCAAGTACCACTGTGAAGTCAAGGATCCCTCAACTACAGGATACAGCAGCAGAGGTTTCCAAGCTAAACACAGCCTAAATATATTGATAAACTTAACCTGACCACGATCTTCTTTTTTCCTAGGGTTTAGCTTTTATCCAGCCCTGTACATTGGCTTGGTTTCACTGACCGTAGTCAGCCAAAACTCTTACCAGTTACCATGAGCAAAATGATGCCTCTGGTCTCACTGAGCTGCTGCCTTCACCCTGAAATGTCTGGCCCCAACTGCACTGACAAGGATACCCCAAGATACCATGTGGAAAAACTCCCGTTTACTTTAAACAGGCAGAGGCTTGGCAGGTAAAAAAGGGGAACGTTTCCCTGCCTGAGCCTGTCAAGCTCAAACTCACAGACTTATGTTCCCTACTCCAAAATGCCTCAGAATTTCATGCAGGTTTTCTTCGTATCTCATCCAGGCTACACGTGCACACACACAACCAAAGCGCTAACCCATCACTGGGATGGCAGTCTGAGCACCACACTGGGCAGCAGACTAGGAGGGAATGTGAGGGCATGCCCGGAGGACTATCAGAGGGGCTTTTTACAAGGGCATGTAGTGACAGGATAAGGGGAATGGCTTTAAACTCAAAGAGGGTAGGTTTAGATGAGATATTAGGAAGAAATTCTGTGCTGTGGGGGTGGGAGGCGCTGGCCCAGTCTGCCCAGAGCAGCTGTGGGTGCCCCGTCCCTGGCAGGGCTCAAGGCCAGGCTGGACGGGGCTCTGGGCAACCTGGGCTGGGGGGAGGTGGCCCTGCCCGGGGCAGGGGGCTGGAGCTAGGTGGGCTTTAAGGGCCCTGCCGACACAAACCGTTCTGTGATTCTGTCTCCCAGTTGCCAGTCCTAACAGACTAGTTTTTCCATGTTTCTCGTGTGCTGCCCGTAGAGGCTGTGGTGCTCTGAAATCTGATTTAACCACAGAACTGACATGGACAGGTTTTTGTGTTGAAGGCATTTGCCAGCTTCGTATTTAAAAAACATGCAAACCCTGCAGTTACTCATTTCAGTGAGGTTGCCCAACCATTTCTAATCTGCTCCCTGAGGTTTCCAGGGAGGTGTGTGTCTCCCCAGGCAGGGCACGCAGGCACTCGTGGCTGGGAGGCAGTCAAGCCCAGTTGCCTGGGTTGCCACTGCTGCCCAAGGGCTAGTGCTGAGAGATTATGGCCACATGACTTTTTTTTTTTAATTATATCCCCCCCCCAAAAAAAAAAAAAAACACAAACCTCCCACAAACCAAAACCAACAACAAAAAACCAAATCCAAAATACCCCACCCTACACACACATAACAAAACACATCCTACTAATGTGAAATATGATTAAGTACTAATTCCTGGTAGAATACCAGTATAATTTCTGTGGATATCAATGAAAACTAAAATTAGGAAACATTCAGGTACATTCAGTAACCTGTTCTGAGTTTAGCAGAATTCCACTATCCTTAGATAACAGTGGTAATGGTGCAAAACAAGGGTGATAATAAAGACTTTCAATATAGCTATGAAGATGTATATAAAGTTACTTTTACAAAGAAAAGTACTACCTGAACAACTGTGTACACACCTAACATCACATTAAAACTTCTGGATGATTCACCATCAAAATCTCTTACATTTAAATAAAGAGAAAATTGCAATGAATATAAAATGGATTTTTTAATGAAATGCATTTTCTCCTTGGAGAAAGTGGAAATGTGCTTATAACGAAAAGGCCATTTTTAAAATTTCATTTTGCTCTGCCACTTGGGCTTTGTCGGGTTAAAATCTAGATTATTATATGTTCGCCTAGTATTACACTCAGATTTCAGCTGCACAGACAGTATATATCTAAAATGCTGTCAAAGTAACTCATTTTACATAGTTCTGTTCTATTAAATTAGTCAAAATTACAACTACAAAAGAAAACATTCAGAAAACAAAACTGGTAGGATTAAGAAATACAGGAGGAACCCAAGCTACTTTAAACTCATTGCTGTTAGAATTAGCTTTTAAACTGATTACACTTTCTTACTGAAAAATAAAATAGTGTATCATACAAGAATAAAATAGTTGAGTATTTTCACTTTGTATTACTCACATTTATGAGTTTAAAGACTACACTTTTACATTCACATTTACCCATTCATCTTACCTGGTTCTGCCATTCCCCTCTCTGCTAGTTTTATTGGCAAGTTTTAAGGTTTGCCTCTGCAGTTGTTCTTGTGAGCCTTGGGATGCTTTAAATAGAGCAATATTTGGAATGTGCTGCAGCTGCCTTGCTCACTGATGCCAGTTTTGGGCTATATGCATTCAATTGTCTAAAAAGGCAGGAGTTATGGGATTCAAGGTTACCACTTCCTATTCCTGCAACTGCACAGAAAAGTGAATAAAGAGGGGTCATTTTTTGAAGAGGGAGAGAAACAATGGCAAAAACTGCTCCATGGTCTCTTCACAGCCGTGAAGTACCACATGAGAGTTCGTGTAATATTTTTGTGCATCCACATATTTAGACCATGACAGGGATCCAGCTCATTCTTGGTGTCCCACTCTGCTCTCATCCCTCTCCTATCAAAAAACCAAGCCAAGTACCATTCAGTAATAGTTTATATGTATTTCTATAGTTATTAGTTACTTGCTAAGCACCACCAGGTATCTTGTACTCCTGTGGCTAGCAGGTAACAAAATTCAAGGGAGGAATGTTCCTAAGATAATCTGAGAATGATTTTGTCTTAAATAGGATACATTGTTGCAAACTGTCTCTAATTCAGAAGAGAAAAAACATGGAGATGAGGGCCAGATCTGAGCCAAAGGACAAACTGTGCACTAGCTTGTATGCAGAAAAGGAGATCTCCCATATAACGATCCCTTGGAGTGATCCTGGCAACAGCTTTTGATCAATAAGCATAAGAAACCCACTCAACATCTATTAGAGAAATGAAGTCCTGAACATTGGGAGGAACACACAGGTGCATCACATGTTAGCAAAAAGCCCCTGAGCAAATGCTTTTTCTCAGGGATGGGAGGACATTTTCTCTTAACGTTCAGCAAGCTTATGCATAATCTCATTTCAAAGCTGTGCCTAGATCCTAAACGAAATGGGGGTTCTTTCTACATGTTTCTGAAATGGAAAAGGACACAAATCGCTGCTCAAAAGCTATTCCATATAACAGGTGCACAGGATGTTTTGAAGAGATCTAATCTGGATGTTTGTATAGTTCAGAGGAACTGGCTGTGGGCTCCCAGAAGACAAGGCTGCTCAGAAACACATTATGCAGACCTTCTAAAAGATATTATCCCTTTCTTATGTGCTTGTTGATTAAAGATTAAATACTTTACATTAAAAAATAAATTTCAATTATCACCTTTTTCAGAACTGCTTCTTCTCTTACAATGGATGCGGAGATCGCATTTTCCTTGGAGCTATCTATCAGACAGCCTGAAGAAAACGAATTAAGCCAATGTCAGATTCTAGAGCACCAGGTGGAAAAAACCCTGGCTTTTCATACCAACACAATCTAACTTGTTCTAAAGCAGGTTCATAACTCAAGTATTTAATTTTGAAAGGACCAGTACTTGTTATAATGGAAATGCAGTCCCAGCCCCTACCACAGAAGGGTCTGTTCCTGCACACAGGAGCTGCTTTCCAGGGATCCTTTCTCAGTTCCTGCCCAGTCCATGACCGCAGGGGCAGAGCAGAAGGCTGCAGATACGTGCCCGATGCTACACCTACAAAACGGTTGGGAAAGACAGCCTTCAATACCCATAGGAAATGCAATTAAATGTCCGGCTATTTTTACAGGAAAATAATTTTTTTCATAGATGCAAGAATGGAAACTGTGGGCCCCAGGCTACACATGACTCGTGTCCATCTGCAGAGTACTTTCATCTGGAATGAACAAAAAAAGAATGTCAGTGGAATATTTGAAATACAATTATTTGTATTGCTGTGATCAGTATCTTAGAAACCATTCTAACATACACAGTGCGATAGAGCAGCATTCAACTCTGGCAAGACTTCACTGAAGACAGTTGTTTTACATCAGTGATGAATTTAGCTTTGTATAGATTGGTTTCATTGTATACTATGAACAGTCCCCATTTTTTGATCTTTTGAGTTTGACATGAATTCCATGATGACGATTACAAAAAAATAACTGAAGCCAAGTCATGTCACCTAAGGAAGTTTTTATCAATTTCTGCAATCAGCATCTTGACCAACCTGTTCCTCAATGGGTTTGTGCTCACTGTCTCTTAGGTCCTTGTGTTTCCCTTTGTATGACAAGACACTTCAGGTACTTTGAGGCATTATTTCCAGTTCTGCAGATGGAACAGAAATGTCAAGCTTTATTGTCTGCTCACTAACACCAGGTCCATACCAGTAAGATTCTGCTGGCTGAAGAATCAGAGTCCCACATCTCCTAGCAGGAGTACAGGACTTAAAGGATTTTTTTTGGGACCGGGAACTCCTTTCTACCAAGTATCAGCAATCATGTGATAATATCTTCTTCGTAGATTTTAATGTCATCGTAAAACCAGCAGAATTTCTGGAACCTGTTACTTTCTAGAATTTCCCATGGGTGGTTTCCCTGCAGTTGCGATGGCACTTGGCGCATCTCCAGCCCTGGGCACACTTCACAATAAAGGCTCAATGAGTCCCCTCAAATGATTGTGTTTATCTGCCCAGGGAAACTAGTCAAAGGAATTGCACTGGTTTCTAGAGATCCATTTGATCAGACAGGTATGCCAATATAACAACAGAAATGGCAAATTCTCAAGAGTACTGAAGTTTTCTGGTACTGGACATGCCTGGTACATCTCCACTGCTGCCTTTTGCCAGTCCTCTGCATTCTTGAGCAAGAAAGACAGTTCTTAAAAAATGCCTGCCTTTCCCCAAGCACCATGTAAAGAAAGTGATTTCATTACTGCTTATCCATACTGGGTATTACTTTTAAAACTCAGGGCTATATAACATTATATTATGTTGTGCACAATTCAGTGCATCACATCATTTTGAGACAAGAATAAAATGCCAGCTTTACATTCTTTGTCTAGCTTTGCTACAGAGCAGACTCTTCAGGATAAGATCCAATTTGTTGTAAAAATAAATATGATTCTGTTCTGTGTAATATATTTATTGAAAAAACCACCTCTCTGAAACAGTAACGTCATTGGCTGCATAGCTGTTACCATAAGAATCCTATCTGTTTTGGTTCTGCTAATTATATATGTACATCTGATCTAATGGAAATAATTTCTACCAGGAACCATGTATTCCTAACAAGACAATCTGACCTTCACAGATTGGGATCTTTCCAGGCCTAGTTGCCTTAAACATGGACAGAGAGTTCACAATAGTTCACAATAGTTTTGCTAACTACTACCCTGATTTAGCTGCGAGCATAGTAAGTGTTGTTCTGCAAGTCTAAAGCATAAGGTTAAGGATATAAAAGTTGTAACTGCAGCAAAGAATAATGTAACAATATGGACATTATTTTGAACAACACATCTTCTGTTTGGAACGGAGGAATGAACTGCAGACATAAATTCTATAATAGATCTCAGTCCAAGAGCTGAAAAAAAAAAAAGCTGGGGGACAGTTTCAAATATAAAAAAACAAGGGGAGTACACAATGCTTAAGAAAAAACTTGAGAGAATGATTCGTGGCAAAAAACATCTACTTTTTTTGCCTACTGAAGAACAATACACAAGAAAACCAACTCCCTCATTTTCATTTCAATTTTCAAAGTTTCAATTTACATTATAATTTTTATATAGTTTTTTTCTCTCTGTTTGTGCTGGGATGATGAAATACTCCATGTTCAGAGTTAGACTCGGATGGTTAGTTGTGGTCAGAAATGAGATCTCTGTTTAGCCTCCAGTTCACTAAGGTACTCAAACAGATTTGTCTCGCTTAAAGCAGTCTTTTGAGCAGCCTCTTGACTTCAGTCCCATTAACTGCTCAAAGCTAGGAATGCACTTTAAATGCTTTAAATGCCTTCAGTACTTGAAGTGACTTAGGGCCAAAATTAGGAGGAACAGAGTAAGCCAGCAGGGCTATAAGTCTTTCTGGAAGAGAAAGCAATTTTAAGGGGAAAAAACAGTGCTGATGTTTTAGAAAACATTGAATTCTCTTCTTCAGATCCATATGAACTTTGCCAAAAGAAAAAAACAAAACAAAGCAAAACAAAAGTCAAGAGGCTGCTGTTGGATTCACTGACTGGCTGGAAGTTATGAATGCCGTGGTTCACAAACCCCAGCATAGCCAGCACATGCTGGTGAAGGGCTGGAACGAACAGTGTCCCTAGCTGTGTTCAAAAGTACCCCACCTCATAATACAAGTGCATTATTCCACTGATTGCTATCTTTTGGCTATTCCTTCAGTCATACAGAGGAGTTCTATGAGCCTGCCATCCTCGTCCAAGCCATTTAACTGCTTCTGCACCAAAATGCCAGGGAAGACCTGGGGAGCTGCTGTGCCTTGGCCACATGAAACACAGGACCTGCAGCACCTGCCCTCAAGCACGGAGGGGAGGACAGCTGAGTGCTCGAGCAAAGTTAACCGGCAAGGGGGCAATTAAAGCCAGAGTCCAATCCTAAAGAAAACAAGCAAAATCAAGCTGACGCTAGCAAAAGTGTGTTTGCACAGCTCTTTAGCAGCTATGTAGGAGCTTTCCAGCAGGCTAACCTTACACACAAGGCCAACAGCCACATCGCCACAACGCGTTGTCAGTAATCTGTTTTCCTTCAACAATAATGGGCAGGTCTAACGCCAGAACCTACGGCATCCCCACATGCCTCGACCCACCCGCTGTCTTGAGTTTGTACATGCGGGGTATTACGGTAAGCAGGAGTACAGGCTGTGCTCGTTGGGGGATCAGAGAGCCAGACAAACATCTCAGCTTCGCGAGCTTCAGGTTTCCTCTCCCTGCGTCGGCGCTACTTTCATAGACAGTATGTTAGAGAAAGACTCAGCTGTAAACAATCGCGTATCACTTTGCAAAGAGGCAAACTCTTCCCCTTTTGTACCAGAGACGGGTTTTCTTCACAGCACAGTCCCCTCTGAGGACTTCTGGGAATACAACAGAGAAAGCAAATACAAACTGCTTGCTAACAACAACGTGGATGCATTTGCTACGCTACTTCTGCTGAATTTGAGTGATTTAGCGTCTGATGTTTGGGAAGCAACTGTCAGGACACCTCATTAAAATACCACCCATTGTGAAAAGAAAATTGGCAATATTTATTGTTTAGACAGCTAATACGTTTAGAGTACATTCTAATCTTCATAACTTCACCAGTACCTAGATATAATATTAGAATGTCAAATTTTTATTTTTGTTAGCCATTCTTCTAAAATCTGAAAATCTACATGCAGCATTCACTAGACTGGCAAAGAAATGCTTTCAGTTTTACAAACATTATATAATTCATATAAATAACTGTAGGCTACACTGCTTTATATTAGATTAGAGGGACATAACAACTCATCTTTAAAAAAGGAATACTCCAAATAAAGTGTTTATTTGTAATACTGGTACTAATTTAAAAAAAAAAAACAAACAACAAAAAAACCCCAAACAACAAACGCCACATTTCTTTCTTTCAATTTAACTTTTTCCTTTTAAAAAAACCCCTGATTTACTAGCAAATCAAAAGCCATGTTTATATGCCTTGAATTGTTTTATCACTCTGCATAATATCTTGGAACCTGCCAACTAACATGTGAGAAAGTATTAGATTATTGCATTGACAAAATAGATATGTGCGTGGAAAATTGCATCTCATTAGACAAATCTATTAGTCACACCAATCTTAGCATTTGTAAGGGAGCTTTCAAATTGCTAGATGTCACTTTCACATTTGCATCATGAAATAAAGACTGATTGTTTATTTATTTGATAACTTTGCAACTGAAGACCTGAAAAATTCCATTAATAAAGCTACTAAATACTTAATTCCACACACTGTTTCCTAGGCTTCAGGGTATACGTGTCATTCCTCAGCTGAATGAGGAGATACCCAATGAAAAAAGCTGTAAACATAATGGAGAAATGGCACTATCAGTTCAGACCTCTACACGTGCAATGCCATTTCTGGATTAGTTCCCCACTGGTATCTAAAAATAATGTTGCTAATGAGGTGGGTTTTGTCTTTGTATCATTTCGTTTCAATGGCTGCTGAGTGGTTGGTAAATAACTTTTCTAGCTGATACAGGGATAACTGCTGCAAATAAATCTGCCTGACACATAGTTTATGAGAAACCACCTCAGCTGGATTTCTTGGTACTGAGCTTTAGACAACTGGAAGGCGAGCTGCACTACAAACCGATGGCATGCAAGGCAACGCCAGATTTCAACGGTGCCACTGCAGTGGCCGAAGTCTCAACGTGCACCGCAGCCTGACCAGGGTTTCCAGCCTGTCCTGCACAGTTGGCCGAGACCATGGACCACAGCCCAGCCCGCAGGGGTGGCTGTACCGAACAAAGAGCTGAGCACACTTAACTGCAGGTATCCGGAGACAGAAAGCAGCTCTGGAGCCCTGTCCTACCAAGTGCTGTGCCCCTTCACCTGCCACTGAACTGAAGGGCATGCAGGACACTAAATGCCCCCCAGGAATAGCTCAGCAACCAAAGTTGAGGTTGCCCAGCTCAGGGTCAGCAATAGGACAAGTTTCAGACCCTTCATGTAAAAACTTCACTGAATGTCTTCTCCAGTAGTTATTATTCTGGAAGGTAAACCCAACCCATAACACACCACAAATAACCATGGGATTTATGACTTGGGAAATGTCAGCTTTCTGGAGGATGAATTTTATGATTTACACATTAGTGTAACCTGCTAGTGTGGCTTTTACTGTGACAGCTGAAGAAAAAATGGCATTTTCCTCATGATTTAAAGGCATTTAATTTTTTTCAGATAATTTAATTCAGATTTGCACTGAATCTTAACTTCTTGACCATGCTGCTAAGTTAAAACTTACTATGCTGCATTTTCCATGTGATTTTTCTGCTATCACAAAAACATGAAGTTAATAAGTATTCCATTCTGTTTCTTTGGATAAGAAAAATTAACCTGTAGAGCACCCTGTATGCAGCAAAACGTTTAAGGAAGATGCCTTGGTGCAGGCGCGGGGAGGAGTGATCAGCGGCGGCCAGGCTGTAACCTCTTCCACTGCTCCATTCTGCAGGCACAAAGCCAAGAGCAGCCCCAAGCCACCCCCAATCCAAGGGCAGACCCCGTACTGCAGTAGTTGTGGCCGTGACCTTGTCTTCAAGCAGCCAGCTGTGTTCAAAACCCTACATCTTCCAGCCTTCCACTGGCACTGGCCTGGAAAGCTTCCTCTTGCCCCAGATCTGCTGGAGAGAGGGTACCAGGCAAAAAGAAAACAAGGCGCACAACGCCCTTTGCACTATGTCTGGAAAACTGGAAATCTGTAAGAGTTTCACCCTAAAGACTATCAATTGATTGATGATTGCAAGGACAGAGCAGAAATGAGGAACTCCATGTCTGACCTGCTTGGAGAAACCTGAACATGCAGTGCACTCTCCGGCTCCAGCTAGCTCCCCTGTGCCCAAGGGCGGAACGGGGCACACGGGACAGCCTGGGGGGCATCCCCCTTCCCCGGCACTGCCTGCAGCATGGGGCAGAGGCAAGGAAAGCAAACAGGAGGAACGGCTGCCCAAGCTGCTTCCCAACGGATTTCTTCTCCCTTTACCCAGCTCCCTTTTTCCCTGGCTTGTAAAGGGGCTGTTCTTGCAGGTGACATTTAAAGTTTAGCGCTTCAGGATCCATTTTTACCATTTCAGATGCAAATAGACAGGAAAAACTTCTGTCAGAGGGCAGATGGGGTGGGGAGCCAGCGGCGCAGAAGGCCAGGAGCAATGTGGGGCACTCCAGCAAGGGGGACCTAAGGGGACTGTTATCCTCAAGCACTTGGGTTTTACCATGATGCCCTGGCCGTACCCGAAGAGATGGAAACAGCTGAATATTGAATTACAATTTTGGTTGCCCCCTTGTTGTAACTCCTGAAAAACAAATAACTGAAGTGCTCAGCTGGGATGCACGTTCCAGCCTTTGGTTCGGCCCTGAATTTCCTGGTTGAAAACAACTTATTAGACTGAAGATACTGCATGCAAAACCAAATGCTGGCTTCTATGATTTCAGCTTACATGCTCAGCAAAGCCATACACAGACTGAAAACATCTTTATTTGATCTTACAGTGTCCTCTGAAAGAACATTAGATCATACCAGCAAGGAATACAATGGCAAAATACAAATGGCTAAAGGAAATTGGATATATTCGTTAACATAAATTGTGAAAGACTCTAAAATGCTGTGTTTATCAAAGACTGAAATAATTTCTTGATCTGATCATTCCAGTTAACCATAACCATTGGCTAAAATGGGGCAAGGTAATTTTCAATGTCCTTTAGAAAAAAATGAGGGATTTCTTCAGAATCTTTTATTCTACATTTTCCCATGTATTAGAAAACTACAACACAACCAAGCATAAGCCAGCCCTGAAATTTGTGCCCTAAAGTCACCCACCCTAAACTCCGCTTATGTCCAGATATTTTGCTCTTATCCATACATATGAGGATTCCCTTTTCTTGGAGACTGGAAAAAGCAAGCCTGAACAAGGTTGGCCGTTAGTGAAAGGAAACAAAATTCAAGATCAGAAGAAAACAACTTCTGATAAAGCAAAACCATACTCAGGTCAGCAGATACATACCAAACTGTACCAGCTGAGACTCGGCTGTAAGGAAACAGGATTTATAGGAGTGGTAGAGAGCTCTGCACACTGCAGACTTACCACTTCTGAATGTGAGCTGAACCTGCAGGATCTCGATGCCAGATTTGACACTGTCCTCCTGGAGGGACTGGTTCAGTGTTGAACTGCATTTTGTAGACAACTAGTGAAGTAATTTTCTCCCTCCTTTTCCCGGTGACTCTGGCATGTTTGCCTGGATTCTATACCTCTGTGGAGATGGCCCTTCCATTTGCAGTCCACCTACTTGTGGGAAAACATGTGATGGATCTTTGTTCCCTTCCTTTTCTGTAGCTTATATTTTCCTTTTTAAATGAATTCTCTGTGCTGGGGAAAATACGCATTTTTAAAAATTACCAGAACAAATCACTTAATTCTAAAAAGCATTGCCAGCCTTGAAAAGCCATTCAAATGTTACTAAGTTTTATCCAACCAGAAATAAAGTTTTCAAAAACGGTCAAATATTGAGACTATGCACAGACTAAAAAAAAAAAAAAGTAAGTATCTTCTTTGTAAGAACATAGCTAGTTTTACTAGCTAGATGTGTTCTGTAAACGCCAAGTGCTTAAAGACAAGGTGGTGTGGAGCACAGCAGCTCCTACCCTGGTGCTGCAGTACCCTCTTGCGACAGACCGGGCAACCGCAGATCTACAGGAAGGCGGAGGATGCTCCTCCACTGCATCAGTCAGCTGGGGCACCGGAGCTCTGCGCAAACAAAAAGGTTGCGTGTTTTGTTTTGTTGTTTGGTTTTGGGTTTGGTTTTTTTGTTTGTTTGTTTGGGTTTTTTTTTTTTTGGGGGGGGGGTTCTTTTTTTTTTTTTTTTTTTTTTTTTTTTTTTTTTTTTTTTTTTTTACGGAAACTAAATATGCTGTACTTAAAACTTTTCTCAGAGAAGATATATTCAGTATTTTGTGGCTTTGAAAAAGCTGAGTGTTTCCTCACTCTGGGGTGTCTTTGCCTTTGTTAAAATGAATCCTACTACAGTTACAGGAAACGAAGCAGGGCACCTGAACCTCACTGTCCCTCAGCCTGGGGTACCTGTGCGCACAAGCCAAGGATGCTCAAAACGACTGTGTGCTGGCATTTTGGCTACTGTTCAGATCACCTGAGTAACTGGGAGCAGTGTCTGCCGGCAGAAACACAGATTTTGATGTTTGCTTGACTTGAATCCTCACCCCTGCCTTTCTCATTTCTGTAGGTTCTTTACCAAGAATGTATTTTGCCCCATACTGAGCTCCCAGATTTTGCTGGTGCTTGCTTTCAGAAGCCATTATTATTGAATCACAAAACCAGGGGTCAACACTGCCTAATTAGCCTTCTCTTTTTCCAGAAGAGCCACAGATCATATGCATTAGTTAAACATAGCCACTGCAACAGGTCCAAGCTGTTTCCTAAATGGAAGCCACACACCTGACTACATCACCTCACCTCACTTTGCCCATGTGTACATAAAATCCGTGGTATTTTTCACCACTCCGGTTAGACTGATCTGTTGGGATCACAATAAGTAAGCCAACTTCTCCAGGACTTCAGGAATCAGGTCTCCTGCATCAGCCTGCGACCTCCTGCTCCGAGCTGGAGTGGGTGGTTGCCAGCAGATGGCAATCCCTGCCTGCAGGCTGGGCAGCCAGGCCAGCAGCGCGTCTCACTCAGCCGTAGAGTGTTTGGAAAATATAGATCTGAACATTGAAAAAAAAAAAAAACAAACCCACAACCGATTAAGTATTTCTATAATGTATTATTTACATAGGAGAAACATTTTGTGCTGGATTTTTGAACACAAACCTCTTGTCTTAGGATACAGAGCCTACAGAAAAAAAATAAAGAGCCAATTCTCCCTTCCTCTCTCACCCACCTATGTACACAGATATACATACACTCTTAGCAAGGTTTTGTTTCTTAAACACTTGAGGAAAGGTTCCTTTTCCATTTTCTCAATGATATATCATAGTCACAGACATCAGGAAATGATGTAAAATAATCACCACCTGAGAAAAGATTCCAATTTGATCTACATTTAGAAGACAGCTCTTTCTGCAACAGCCTGGCCTGGAAAATATTTTCATGATCTACATTTCTGTTACACCACTCCCCCCCCCTTTTTTTTTCTCCAATGGGGCGAAGAATAAATGACAGAACTTGCCTGTCTTTCCTCAAAGAATCAGCATGTTTTGCAATGCACCCTAGGTGACAAACGATGTCGCAAATAAAATTTCACCAAAATTGGTGTTATTTTTTTTTACCATGTGTGTATGCTTTTCTACTGAGTTAATATTGTACATGGTCATGCATATGGGCTACACAAAATGATAGTGTTTTGCATGCTTTCATTGCAATGCCAACCTTATAATGAGAATTTATCATAGAGATAGCTTAGGTTTTTTAAGACAACCAAGTAGTACTTGCTTCAGACAACGGAGGTATAAGACACTCAGTTGAGCAGAGACTGAACGTGTCCTGCTCTTTGAGCTCTAGCTTAGCCTCCAACGACCTGCGGTTCCTCTCTTTCACCCTTCCGCTGCCTGTGCTCCTTCTCTGTTCCCCAGTTCTCCATCTCCGCCCCAGGGGCAGCAAGATCCTGCAGAAGACTACACTTTTGGTGAGGAATACGCTTTTCCTACAAAAAAAACCCAAAACAACCACCACCAAACAAACCAAAAATCCACACCAAAACTTATTTTTTTAAATAGTTATTGTACTTTGTTCTATACATATATATACAACAAATCAAATATTCACCATGCTAACGGAAGTGGTAGCAGTGGCGCAAATTGGAGAGGCAAAGTAACTTGGCCTTACCTGGCCAGCAAAGGTAGATGGGTCTATAAAATCCTCTCACAAAAGGCCACTCGTCATTTTTGCGGGGCCTTACTTACACACACAAACTCACCACTTTAATTGTTCTAGCTTAAGTTAATTGCTGCAAAACGCAGAAATTATTAGTTCAGTAAAAGGCTTTCCTCAGATTCAGTTTATTCTTGTGTCATTTTTACGAAACTGAAATAAGCTATCTTTAAGCCTTATGAAGAGCATGTTATCTTTTGTAACAGCTTAAGTGCTTTAAAATCATGCTGCAAGTAAGAGAGCACACAGAAAAGCCCAAAGGCTAGGACAAAGAGGAAAAGACGAGACTTTCCAAGACTGTTATAGGGGGATAATCTCTAAAAATAGGCTTTTATTAAGTTATCTTGAAGTTTAAATTTAAAGCAAAATCCATAGAGAGATTGCATAAGGGCTGTATTCAGTGTGAGGAAGCAAACAACCCTTCTGGGGGTATAATAACCTGTACTAGATTATATGCTTGGCAGATAACAAGAAGTTCATGTTTTCTGAGTGTACCTCAGAATTACTGATTTATTTTCATCTGAGCACCAATGCCTTGACTGGCAGTTGCTCTGAACGAGTCATCAAGTTTTCTAGGTTACAAAATCACCAAACATATCGAAAACAAAACAATCCCTGTGTTACATGAACACTTGGAAATGTCATCAACTGCCCACAATAGCTTAGAACATACTAAAACCCCAAAAGAAGCACTTTTCCTCTTCTGAGAAACTGATGCTGCTAATACTCGATTGAAGTATATTCTGTGAATACTAATATTATCATCTGATACGTTATTCATGCAAAATGAGAATTCTAAAATACCTATGCTTATTTTTATATGAGCATACACATGGAAAGGAAAGAGCTTAATTTTAAAGTATTTCTGATTTTTTCAGACATTCCCTAAGTGGAGATTTTTTTTTCCCCCGGTAGCTATTTCTGAACAAGCAACACAGAGTTTAAATGTTGTCAAATGTCAAAGGATATTTTCTTCTAAATTAATGCTAATTAAATTAGTAGCATTAGTAATTACATTGACTTTAAATTCTGTATGTATTATGTGTGATTCAGAGAGAATTAATACTCAGTGTCATGGTTTTTAATCTTTATCTTTCTGTATTGATACAGTAACATGTATTTGTTAATACAATAACTTTACACAATTAAGAATCTATAATGTACTGATCATCTCCGTGATCACTCTTTCTGCAGCTCCTTTGCTTTGATCTAGTCATGAACCTCAAGGTGCCAAGTCCTCCTGCATCTAACAAAGACCGGTGGCCACGTCCCATACAGAACATCACATTGTACATCAGGCAGTAGGGTAGGAAGAGTTTGCATGCCAATGCAGGATTTGGTAATACAGCTCTATATCCTTTTGAAATAAGCTCAGGTGAATTACATATGATCCCAGAGAATTCCCATTAAAAAAAAGTGTCCTTCACACAGCCTAAATTAATCTTTAGATCATCACTTCTGTGACTCCTTCCAGAAAGTGAGAAACGTCACAAGCCATGCCACCCTTTGTCCTTGCCAACACAACTCTACAGCAGCAGTACTTGTGAAAGAACAAGTCTGTCCGAAAAGCCCGTATGCTGCAGATGTTCTTTCCCCAAGAGGACAATTGCAAGGGCAGCACCAACCTAACATTCACATTTTAGCCAAATGTCATGACCTCAAATGTGGCAATGCTTAAGGCAGTGACAGCATCAGAAAACCTACTTAGAGTAAAATAGTCTTAAAAGCCCATTCTCTGGCCTTTGTCCTGCACTTGACAACTGTCTATATGCCATCTATAGAGAGAGGCGGGGTTTGTGACACCAGCTCATCTCAAATGAGCCACATGTCATCATGTGGAAACAATTCCCCGTCACCATTTGGCTGGACTGCATTTATGGCAGCAGCAGGTGAAAAGCACTATTCCTTTTACTCTTTGTCAAGGCCACTGTGGTAAACGGCCTCTTGATTGACTTGGGGGGCTAATGACTGACAATGTGTTATATTTCAGGCTCTTACCCAGGACTTGTTGACACACAGTCTATTTTCAGTTGATCTATTTTAAATTTAACTTCTGTATCGCACTTATTGCTGCAAAATCCCTAAACTCCATTACACTTTGCAGTACTGTCACCTTGCATCCCAGTCACTTCAGGGATACTACCTCAAAACCATGAAGTTATCTCCATCTATCTCATATATATACACATACGTACGTATATACAAGTCACTAAGATCAGGGTTTTGTCTTTTTATGCTATGTCCTGGACTCTGAAACTGGAGTGATAATATAAGAAAACATTCACAACCGAGACACCTAAAAATACTACCCTACAAAATGTCACGCTGGCTGCACTGGCACCCAGGGCTGGGTAGCTGAAGCAGTTGCAATGTGAGCTGTGACAGCACAGCACACCCGTGCTCTCCTCTGTACCGTGACAGCACTGCCTGATGCTGCCGCACGCGAGCAGCTCCACAGGACTCCAGTAACACCCAGTTCCTCTTCTTGAAGCACTGTTGTGTGTCAGTGGAAGATATGCTTTACGTACCTGTACATTTTGTAAGACAGCCCAGCCTCCTTCCATAGAGGGTGGAAAAAAAGCCTTAGGGAGGCAGCAACTGCGGCTTACATTGCACTGAGATTACAGAATAAAGTGTGAAGCCACCTCTGAGCTGATGGCAACTTTCTGGAGACTACCCAAGAAACTGAGCCCTGGGACTGCACTGGCAACCCGCATAGCTCCCTCTAGCCTCCCCAAAGTAGCCAAAATGCTTTAAAATGTCAATAAATTAACTTGCTCCTATTAAAATAAAAAAGCTTGGACATTTCTCTCCAGGCTACTAAATAATACCGATAGAAGGAGCTATTTTTGGAGTTCTTGACTAATTTTCACAAGCAGTATAGGAGAGCCTAGGCTTTAAACCACAACTATTTCTTTTCGCTCTGGCAAATCATTTATTTGCTTCCTTTTCTGGCTGGAAGGAAGAGCTCTCCCCCTGTTCATCCAGGTATATCCACCAAGCTCATCACAGCAGCATCTGACCACACTAATACCCAACCACAAGTTAACAGCCTGTTGGCATCCCTACCAGTTAGAGCTCCGAGGCACATGAAGGCAATTGATCCCACCAAATAAACAGCCTCATCTTTAAATGCTGCACCTGGAAATGCATTTTGAAATTTAGCATGAGATAATATTAACAAATTCCAAGTATTGCACTTATCCCTTATCTAAAAGGCTTAAGATATTATATCCCCTTCTCCTTGTACAATTCAAGTTATATAATGTATGTGGATTTAATTTGACCCAGTTCCAGATGGCAATATATTATTAAGCCAAGGCTGTACAATTGCAATTGGTGGAAAACGGGTCAGGATTTTATTACACGTCAAAACTCTCAAACTGCTCTGAATATTTCAAATTAAAAAGGCAAGTAGAAAATAACCCTTCTGTTGGAATGATCTTATTGCATTACCTTGCTCATGAATTTATATTGGGTGCATATTTTATCAGTTCTTTTGCTACTTTTCAGCATCTGTACGTGCAATTTGTTATGAAAAATCGTGGGACAAACCAGGGCTGGAACTTCACAGATACCAAAGGAGAAGGGCACCAGCAGCCTGGCAGCTCCTGCTCTCCCCACCGAATGGAAGAGCTTCAGCTCAGTTCATACAATGAAAAGACAGTTTCAGGTGAAGGAGGAGCAGAAAGGCAAAGAAGGGATGCTAAGCAAGACCTTACATGCAACGGGTTTGAATGCTTGCTGGTACCGACCTCATCTCCTGGCAGGACACTGAAGCCTGACTGTCAGGCGGATGTACGGTTCTCAAAGTTCATTAAAAAAATCCCAGAGAAGCAAAACAGGCTTCCTTCCAGCAATCTGAGGAACATTGTTGCCTTTTCACTTTCCATCAACATCTCCTTTGAACCAAAAAGCAGGCAGAAAGTCAGACTGCTAATTCCCCTGGCCAACTCAAGGCCAGTCCTCAAGAAACCCACCAAATAAGGGAAGGACAAGACTGGAAATTAACTTAACACATTATATCAATGCCATCCATGAACTGTATTAGTGTGCTGCTTGTTTGGACAGGTTTAATTTTTCTTACGCTACTACACTGCTTATCTACTTCCTGGCCTGTATTAATCCTCTCTATGCTATTTTTCTAGCATAGTTTGTGCTGTTCAACTAATTTGCTGTTAACAATCGATTCCAAATTCATTGAAGGAGATACCAGAACTAAAAAGACTCTTTTTGACTCTCCACTGCCAATTTTAACATATATCAAGAAGCCTCTAATAGGTCATGTTAGTCATTTAAATCAATCAGCATATTGGTGTTTTTCTATTTATTTTTTTTTCTCTTTTGGGAAAAATACCATCATAATGACATAGATCATTAAACTAAACATAGATCTTAAATTATGGGACTGTCTGTCACCAAACAGTATGTCCCAAAACTGTAAATGGTAGCTGACATTTATGTTCTCCTATGCATATCCATTAATTCCACTGCTTTAAGAGCCACCTAAAACCTATTAATTCTGTTAACAGCTAGACGTAGGATCAGTTCCCTGGGGTGGTTCTTCATACTCCACTGCATTAGCTGTGGGGCATAATACACTCTGCACAAGCCAGCTGTCGCATGCCAGGCTCCCTGGACAAAATACAGTGTCTCATTGCCCACAGATAAAATCAGAAAGGTCAAGTTCGCACATTAAACTGCAAAGGAAAGAGAAATCCAGCTGGACCACTTACAAAATGGAAGTCTTTTATATGTCTGATTCGTACTCCCTTACACAGAGTATCTTAAATACAAATAGGAGTATATCACAGCATAAGGAGTTACACAGAATATAAGCAGCTACTGTTTCTGAACTATCCCTCACTATACCATTTTATCTGTATGTTGTTACAGTGTTGTGTGTATTGATTTCTTAAACAGCAGCTGTTCCAGGAAAACAAAACAAAGCCAGATAATTTCCCTTCTTATTAAATCTCTTTCCTAACTTGTCTTCTGATCTATTCTTAATAGCCTCTTTTTGAACAATCCCTCTACACATTTTTATATGCCCTGCACCTGTGACTGCTCCACTACAACATCTGCAGCTTTGCTTTTTTTAAGGAGAAAACCAGGACCTTCTTCTTTCAATACACTGCAAGCCTGATTATCTAATCCCCCAAAATAATGAAAGGATAGAAAACCTGGAACGCTGTCATTCCTGGCTCCAGTAGGCACTGGAATGTAAAGCACCACATTATCTCGTATTACCTAATGAGGTAAGAAAATGCCAAACGCCATATAACCTGTTTTATACAAGCTGGCAGCATCACTGCAGCTAATTTTCATGCCTTGTCTCAAAAGCTCTGCCAGGTGAGCCTGGGGCCCTGGTATCAGGGGCAGGTGAGGGAAGTTACTGCCATGTCACATTTTAGGGGAATGCAGAGGCTGCTCTGCTACAGAAACTGCCTGAAAGGACATTTCTATCCAAAACAGAAGGAAACACAAGACTGGTCAGAAACAAAGAGGGGTTGGGTACTTGCTGTTTTGGGAAGGAGTTCTATGGGAAGGAAGAAAGAAAATGCTCTGCAGGGGACAAAGGCAAATGCAGAGACAAGAAACAGCCAGGGGAGCAGCCATGCTCTGCCCTGTGGGAGAGGTCTCTGTAGGAGAAGGGCCAGATGAAAAAGAACTGTTAGTCAGTTCCTGTATTCTGGTTAACAGAGAAATGCCATTGCACCAAAAGATGCATCTGATACCATCAGTGATTTTTATTTTTTAGGGGAATAGCCTGCTAGACCTGCTTCCCCAGTTTTGGATAGCTACCCGGCTCAGAAAGGAGATACAACTGCCCTAAGCAGGAGCGAAACAGCACCAACCCACACCTGGCCGCTTCTCAGGACAGGGTGAGAAGAGCTCTTCCACAGTTTGTGCCTCCTCAGCAATGATGGAATGCTCGACTCCCACACCAGTGTTATGTCAGGCAGGAAAAAGTACAAAATACCTCACGGTAGCAAAAGGAAGGATTTAGTAGCTCTATCGACATTGCCTTAAACAGTAGAGTTGGCTTTGGGACAAGACTGCTTAAGTGAAGCAGAGAGCTGAGCTCCCTATGGAGCGGAAAAGGGGTGGTAGCGGCTCATGCCTTTGTTCAGTTGTAATGAAGCACACTTGAAACCATACAATCAGGTTACTTCCAGTCAAATATCCCCCCTTACCTTCAAGTACTGCCAGTGGTTCCTTGGCTTTATAAAAAAAGCACTCATAAACCCCTCCCTTCTGCAATTAAAATGCTTGCAAAGTATGGCTCAAAGTCTGTCAAAAAAGTTGTCATTTATTAACATGTTTTATGGCACTAACACTACTGCTACAATGAATTAGTCATTTATTTATTCTTGCCAATTATTATGCTGTCATAAAATTCAATATTCTGTACAATACAGAGAAAGTAAAACAATTCACCCACAGCTACTAAAACCTCACGTGAAACTATCTTGGAACAAGTTGATTATTCCATAGGCTGAAATCTTACAGAACTGCAGCAACACTGATGATCATTTCCAAGTAACTTTAAAAATACTACTAAAATTAATATATATTCATCATATTTGTTATTTGTGCCTCCTGATAAGTGGAAACTCATTGCATCACAAAATAATGTATTTTCATTGCCACAAAAAAGCATTTCCTCCAGTGCATGTCTGGAGCACCTTTGCATACATCGCTACAGCAATGAATTGATCCCTTATCCCTCCCGGCTAGTTAAGGGCTGTTGCCACAAACAAGTTGTTGCAAACAGTCTTTCTGCAGCCAAGTCAGAGTTGCACATTCTCGATTTTTCATGCACTATCAAATAACCTTCTCAAGGAAAAATACATTTACTACATAAATTCAGTAAAACATGCTTTGCTACATAATCACTCGTTTCCTGGTTGCACAGGGGAAAGGTGCTGCTGCATTTCCTGGGAAGCGCAGCCTGAGGAGCCAGTTATTGGACAAATTAAGCAAAGGACTAGGATCAGGAATCCTCCTACATGCTGTCCTTACAGGACAGATTCTACTGCTGTTTCACAGAGAAGATTTCCTTCACATAGAGGAAACATCTCCTCTTCAGCCTGCTTTCCCCACAGCCACCTCAGCAACCTGCCTGGCTGCTGCTGCAGCTTTCTTCCAGAAAGGGAAGCCCCAGGACTGCTGGGACCTCTGGTCAGAGCAGCTCAAGGGTAACCTGGAGACTAACGCGACTGACTGCACAGACCCCCAGCTCCTGAGAGGACTCATCAGCAACTGCCTTGCCTGTTTCACAAAGACAGGATTGAAACTGAGCTTTGAGTTTGAAAACAAACAAAACCACCAAACATTCTTCTCCACTGCTATATCCCAAGGTTAAACACACTACAATCCCTTAGAGCAAATGCTGAGGAAATATATCACCCTCTCTGATACTTCAAAAGATAACGTAGAGAATCAAGGACTGTAACAAAGTTGCTGATCATCTAACAAAACTAAAGCAGGACTGTACATAATATGTTTGGAAAAATTCTTAACTGGAACACTGCAATCCTATCGCAGTAGTATCCAACCACTGAAAGTTAGATGATCCAGATGTTTCTATCCCTATCCAAATATATGACAAATGACGTTTTCCACCACCTTTTTCCACCTGCTCAGTTACTGTCATTTCCAGGTACAGATCCTCCTGCCTTTGTTTTTAAAACAGAAGCAGATGTCTGTCTGACAAGAGAGCAGCCGTACCTGCTGATTTTATTGGCACATGCCTTTCACACTCAGGGCAGTGGCTGTGGGAGAGGGGCTACTGAGAGCTAGCCTTTGTTTTCAAATGCAGATTAATTCATGTTTATTATACGGAATTAATATATGGAAGCATAATATTCTGCATATGCCACTGATTCTTTTTTCCAGTTTCCAGAAAGTTAAAAGATTTGACAACAGGCCAAAAGAGACAGAAATGTCTGAGCTGGCTCCAACTGTACATAGAAAGCTTCTGCTTTGTTTTACAAAGCTCCTGGTCTTCACAGTTACAAAAAAGTTGAAAAATACTTTAAATGCTCCTACCCAGAATGAAAAAATAAAAATGCTCAGAAACTCCCAGTCTTGACAGCTCGCTGGAGCGTGACTCCGCTTCTTTCCGCTTCTGTGGGCTGACTCCATCGCTCTCTGGATTAGGTGATGCTGGACACTCCCCACCTTGCTCTGGGCAGAGCTAAGATTCGACACATCCCTGTTGCAGCCCAGGATGGGGATTACACTCCCATGCATGTGCTGATCTCATTAGTTTTTAATAGACATCTTTTGCTTCGTTTGGCTGCCTCAAACCACACAGCTGGCAGCTTCAGCTTCACACCTACCCTAACCCCGTTAGCTAGCAATAGGCACACAGGAATCCTGCCCAGGCTCTGCAGCCATCCCTGCACTCCCTGCTGCCCTTGCTCAAATCAGCAGCTTGGCAGCAGGGCCCTGCCTGCAGCCAGCCCACAACCGCCCCAGACACCCCAAACCTGGGACTGCCCACATACTCCTCCTGTACTTGGGTGGAGTAAAAGCCCAGGCAATTCACACATCTCTGAGGGGCAAAAAGTGACATCAGCTGAGGGACCAGTTTCAAAGCTCCAATAAAGCCCTCTGCCAAAACCAGAACTGGAGGCTGTGATCTGTTAATTAGGCTGATGAAACAGAAGCTAAAATACATGTCATGGAAAGCTAAAGCCATGCTGCATCTTGCTCCAACACAGATGCAATTTTGTTTTCATTTATAAAAGGGCAAAGAACAAAGAATGCTGGTCCCTGAGATGTATCAAAGAACTCAGACTAAAACCAAACCAAAACCCCACATACCCCCTTTCCCAACAAACAAACAAAAACTCGAATCCCAAAACATTTCACAGAGACGCCAGTTGTGCCCCACAACCAATTGCTTTCTCAGCTGTCCTGGAGCAACAAGGGCTGTGGTGAAGCCAGGCCAGGAACAGACACCCACCATGGGAAGCACTGACCACACACACCTAGTCTGGCACAAAGATCATCTGTACCATCATGTGTTCAACCCCTCTTTAGCTCTTTCTGTTTGCACCCTGGGGTGTGAAGACAAGCAAGAGAGATGTGCTTCACCCAGGGTGGAGGGGGAACTGACACCAGAATTCTACTGCCAGAAGCCAGTAGCTTCCCACGTACCACCAAGTAGGGTACATTTGGTCTCTGGGTCTTAAAGATGCTAGCTGAATGCTTTGGCAGATAATTTTTGTTTTCCTACCAGCAACACTATCCCTGCTGATGAGCAGGTGTATTAAGTCTTCACAACACAATAAAATCACCAGTGCAAAGTGATATATGCCAGGGCTGTCACATGCAGAGGCCATGTGGACAGGCCAGTGCCGAAAAAAACCCCCAACTTTCCGTCTATAGTGTGGAACAGCAAAAAGGAGAGGAACCATGCATGACATAAATGATGGAGGAGAAACTCTAAACAAAATATGACACCAGGGAATACGTGACTTCACTAAATTTTCCAAACCTGACATCCCTAAGCATCTCCTAATAAATCTATTAAATATATTGAGGTTTGAACCATTCCCATGGAAATGAAAGGATCCATTTCAGTTTAGAGTAGCTAACAGTATTATTCAGATTTGCACTGACAGGCAAATAAAAAGATGTGAAACTGCAAAGGCACCAGAATGACAATACAGTTGCTGACAGAAGTCTGTTCTGCAAATATGCGATAGTCCCTGCCAGCATCTGCAGCAAATACATTTGTCAGTGAACATAAATTGGCTGTGCAAAAGTCACAAAGCTGGATCTATCTTTCATGTCTGAGCAAGCAACTTATTAAACTTTAACAAATGTATCTTTAGCAGCTATTTAGTTAGTCTACCTAGTTCCATAAAGGTTGCTGAGAGAGGCAGGTTAAAACCCCAAACAGTTTCTGTCAACATCCTACCATGCTTCTGCTGCTGCCTCATCCCATTCCACTGCTGGTCCCTTCAGCACAGCCTTTGCATTGCTGTTAAGCTTATTTGTACCCAAGAAGTAAGCAGGCAGGTTTGACAGTGATGGAAGACTGCTTCACCACTATGGAAGAGAGCAGCAATAGGATTCATTTTTTGTGAAGCACTTCTAGAATCAGTCAAACCATTATTTATTTATTGATCTACGATGACTGAAATATGATAACCACTTTGGACGTCCCAATTCTTTTTCCAGAGGGATCTCCCCTGCAGAAGGAACGGGAACACACCAACTCACCAGCTCACAGTTTTCACACACCCCAGCAGAATCTGATGGCAAGCTTTTGGTTTTGTTGAAGAGACCATTCAACCAACTCTTCTCTTCCCCAGCAATTTTTCTTCACCTTCTTAGACAGAATAGGATAAACAATAATAGGATATTATTAGGGATATATATTTATCCCTTGAAGTTTCTCTAGCATTTGTTAATTTTTCCATACCACTGCTTCCAAGAAAGGTATTCCAAGTACACTGGCCATGATTTTTACGGCAAGTGATCATGTTTGTGCTTTTCTTCCGTGGCTTTTACCAGCAACATTTTTTCTTCTACCTCCTCTCCATATAATTGTGTGATGAACCAAGCTGCAGTTAACATTTGATCTATGCAGACTACAACAAACTGTTTGCATTGGGCCAGACAGCCAGATTTTGCACCACTACAAACAACATACCACAACCTGGCTGCTCTCAGCCAGACGATCAATTATCTAAATTGAGTTCTAACTGTTTATTAACAGACCTTCTATTCATCTTTCATTCTCAGTTTCAGATTTCCCCAAAATCTTTCCCCATGTGTGAGATGAGGTGATTTCTATGCACAAGCTGTGCGATTGAACAGATGGACCTGACAGCAATGGCATATTCTTCCACAAAAAATGACAGGATAATAAGTGGAGATCTTGTTAAATTTGGCTACCGTTAACATAACTGCTTGTTTACTAATATTTCACAGCAAGTCAGACTTATTGACAGTGCTTTACTTGCCAGCCACTGAATGTATTGGCGGCTGCTTTTTCTTAGGCTTAAGGAAATAAAGAAGAAGAAAAAAAAAAGAAACAGGACTTTCTGGAGGTAGTCTGGCTTTTTTCTTTTTTTTTCTTTCTTTTTTTTTTTTTGTTCAGCTGTCATTGATTAGTATTTGGAATCAAATATATACAGAGAAGCAATTCAGAGCAAAATCACAAGACCAAACAATCTTTTAGAAATGAAAAACCAGCTTAACTTCTTTTTCTAAAGAAGAAAAGCATCAATTATTTTAGCGTACATTTCTTTTCAACAGGAGGCCAGACTTCTATTTTTTTATATATATATATATATATATTAAAAAAAAAAAAAAAAACAACAACAAAAAAAGGTAGCAGTTCCAAGTTCAAAAATAGAGGGATTTTAGAGGGCCTGGAATCTGATACACCAGAGTTGAAGGTGTTCCTCCTGACTTGTGCTTTCTCTATTTTTCAAAGGAATTGTGTTCAAGGTAGCCCAAAAGGAGTTTTAAAGCATTTTGGAATATCCTTCTCAGTCTTTTACTGAAATGGTGTAAGTGAACACCTATTGGAACCAAATCCTTTTGGATTCTTTAGTGGTTCTGGGTCTAGGCTGAACCTTTCTATCCTTTCTCTGTAACTACCTGTGTAGAAGTACCCCATCCCTTAACTGTTACTACCCATGTAAGCATATCCCAGCTTCTCCCTTCCTCCAGACTCAAGCCATCACCATCAGCATACACACACAATGCAGGTGTAAGAACAGTCACTTGCCTGAACGCTGTAGAGCTGTGGCTGCAAACCAGGAAATTTTGTTTACAATTTAATGAGATACTGGAGTATTAGAAGAATATTAAGACAGTATATTGCCACAAAGAATGAAGAGGATCATACAACCTGTTCTTTGGCACTCTGTGCACGAGTGCTGCAGCATGCAACTCCTGCCCTCAAAGATCCAATTCCAACCTAAAAGTTCAGTTTGCATTCACAGAAATCCATAAAGGTTTTAATGGACTTACACACTGAGTAATCCTGCTTAGTTCAATGTAATGTGATAAAAATATCAGGCGTACTTTCTGTTAGGATTATTTTCTTTTGTATCTAAGTAACAGTGTGTTGTACTACTCTTGTCATGATACAAACCTGTTGCTCTAAACCAATGTGCATCTTAAGTAGTACAGGCAAGAAGCAAATTTCCATCTGTCAATATCCCAACAGTAGAGAAAAATACAGATGAGCTCCCCCAAGCCTTTCCACACTGCTCCATCTCCAGAAATGACAGAATTCCAGAGCATAAGGCTTGTGTTTCAGAGACCTCATGGTGAATGTGAGCGAGTCAGGGCCAAGCTGGCATTAGAGGGCAGAGGTGGATGGATCTGCTTCCCCTCGCTAGGGGAGACATTCACGTCTTTGCTCTCCATGCTTATCAGAAACAAAGAAATTCCACCACCACCACCCCACTCAAATCCCTTGTTCCTTCTACTTTGCCCACAGAGGCTAACCTGGCTCTCTAGTACTTGTGTCATTTCTACTTGACTAGTTTGACTCTGCATCTTGGGCATTTTGATGCATGCACAGAGGAACAAATACCTTTTGCATGGCTACAGATCACCCAGCAAGCAGAGACTTTTCCAGAGATGCTGCTTAACTTACAAGTCATTAGAGAGGTAACTAGTCCATTGCATCTCAACAGTTTTCTTGCCACTATTACATCCTTCTCTTTTACTTTATGTTATAGGGATAATTACCTGCAAACTTTCTTTTTGAAAATCCCTTCAACCATTATCTTTCAGCATACTGTGCTTGGGTAAGAACCAGCCTTAAACTCATGGAGTTTAACAGGAAGAACACATCATCCTCCCCTTCCTCCTTCAGCAACACCCGGAGCAGAAATTGATACATTTCAGAATTACACGACACTAGATTATACTACCAACACCCTGACCACATACCGCCACACTGGTTTTGATGCCTTGACTCTGGAAGACAAAAAGATACGATTTGTCTGGTCTTATTCCTGCTGCATGGGTGATCCGATGCATTCCTCTTACAAAATGAAAAGATAGTCTCATTTTATTAATCTGACAAGAACACCCACCTCTTGCTGCTCCTTTCTACATCATAAGGGAGGAAGAGAGATTGTTGGAGACCTCACCAACACCCATCCAGAATGCGATGAGGAACCTCCAAAGCTGATGGAGCCTGGGGCTGCCAGTCTGATCTGAAACTGACCCCCTTGACAAAGGATTTTCCTTACACATAGTTCCTTAGCTACTGAACGACTCAGAATTACACAAAGTATTGCAGAAACTATAAATCTTTCTGGAATGTATATCCATTCAGCAACTGCAGCCTCTGGACTGAATGTTGAGCCTGGCAAGGCTTTCATAGACCAGAAACCCAGAACTGCCATGCTTACAGCATTGTTTTCGACATGTCATACCAGCACTTTCTTCGCAATTCTTTCACTTTAAAACAAATGAATAGACATTTGATAAGTACGACCAATTACTAAGAATTTTGATCTAATTTATACTGTTATATAGCTCAAACAAAATAAAAAAATGTTGTTCCCTCCTTGTCTAAAGCTTTGCATTCAGAAGCAGAAGTCAGCCATTGCTTGTATTTATTCATCCTGCTAAGCATTTAGCATCTCTATTAAGTGCAACAGAAGGTGCTGTCGAAACTGTTCAAGACACAGAAACCATTTCATTTGGTACTGGACTGAATCCCCCTGCATGATTCCTAGCAAAGACCTACAGCAGAGGATGGCTTACATCCTACTGGCCTGATAACGTATGAACCTGAATTACTGGCAAAACCCCCACACACTTTCGCATCTTTTGATTAAAAACAGAAGTTCTTTTCAGCAAGGAAATAAAAGGGACAATTTACTGGACATGTGTGCATCAGGCCTTTCCTCTTCACTCCTGCTGTCAAGTCTAGCAGTATTCTTGCGGCAAAGCTGGCTCAGTGCTCTGCTTGGCACTGAGAGACCGAGCATGGAAACCAGAGGCAAAAGGAGACTGCTGAGGATTTATCTTTCAAATTAAAAACTATATGAATGAGTAAATCTTGGTTTATCTCTTGAAAGTGTATTGGCTTTAGGGAAATCCAGAAAGATAAATTCCTCTGCAACTTTCTCTTCACACCATAGTGGATGGGGAAGGATCCATTGCAACAAAGGTCTCTAAGCTCGCTTTCCCACAGCTGGACCAAGGGTAAATCAATGCAGCAGCTTTAGCTCCTGATCGCCTGGCTTTGCTTACATGGCCCTGAGACATTTCTGTCTTTCTCCCCTTTACCCCTTGAAGTGTGCTTGCAGCCTTATCCCAAACTGCTCTCAGATTTGGGTTTTTTTTATTCCATCAGCAGATTGCCTGTGTCTGCTTCAACCTTTCCAGCTGAGAACAAGATCTCTGGAGAACAACAGACACTTTCTGGTGGCACTACATTTCTTCATCTGGTGAGATAACACAACACTCTGCTCACGCTTCACAAATACCTACAAACACTGTGCACTTCATGTGCGTGTGCAGGACTAAGAGAGCCAGCACTGTGACTGCCAGCTCTGCGCCCCAGCTTTAGAAAGCAAATGAACACCCAATTAAAAACAGTCACTTTATCCACCCTGCACATAGTGCCAGTCTCCTCCAGAGCGCAATATCCATTCAAGTGGACTGAACCTTTGCCCACTGACTACACAGATCAAAACAGAAAATCATAATAATTATCTTCCGGGATTAGGAATGCAGCTAATGAGAATGTGAAAGCCTTATTTTATGCAAGCACTATGCATTACTAGGTTCTCACAAAGCTATAGGAAAAAAATGGGAGTGCAGGTCAGTATCACTCATATTTATTTAAATGAATTCAAAACAGCACATGCACCCTCATCCTTAAGAAGCCTAGGCATATATTTTAAAATATTTAACATCTCTAGCCCCAAGACAAAATAAATAAAAGGGTATTAATTACCATCTTCCTTACTCAGCATCGCCTCTATTTGAAGATATGGAAAAGTACAAGACATCTGAAACATGTTTAAAATCAAAGTTCCATCTCTAATGTTAGCCTTTTGAAGAGCTTTAGACAGACTGACTCTGGGTAAGTAGTCAAGAAATAGACTTCCATCCTAGCATATACATCTGGGGAAGCTCCATCAACTACAGTAGTTACACTCTGGATCAGCACTGACTTCACCCAAATTTAGCACTTGATTGTATTCCTTTGCTCCACTGAACTCTGCCCTGCAACAGGATCCACTCAGATGCAACTAAATTTTCATTTTACTGAAAAAAAAATATTAGTAGTGCTGAAAATAACAAAGTCAAATTAACATGACTTCCAGACCTCTACAACTCTCTATATTCTGTTTTCTCAGTGTCAATTTTCAGAACTTCTCCACTGAATTTAAAAGTGTCATTTTAGACTAATACATCTTCAACTGAAATACAATTTTGACTATAAACATTCAAGATGGGAAGCACTAAATTAAAAGAATCCACTTTAAAAAGCCTGTAAGTCAGATGAATGCTTGAAAACTCAGCATGAATTAATGCTCTGCTTCAAGACATCTGCTTCCCTTAAAAATGTGCTTCCTTAAGACTATTATTCCTTAAAACTGGATCACATAAATACTGTCTGACTTTGCTGATGAACTCAAGTCTATATCCAGATGTACTGAAATTAACCATCCAGCTAACACCATTACAGAACACTGCATGAATCAGGAACATCAGAGCTTCAGGGCAGCAACTGCCACCCAAAGGTGACGGAGCAAAACTAATTCAGCGCTTTATCTCTAGCACTGGTCATAACAAGGAAACAATACAGAGTCCCATGCAACGCTGCGTGAATATTTTGTCCAAGCTGGGTGGCTTTCCTCCTGAAACCTTCTGCTCTCCTGTACCACCACACAGCCAGCACAAGCAGGCACCAGAGAGGTACCTTTGACTGTTGGCGTAGCCTCCAGCAAGTGTGTCACACCACTTGTGGAGCACAGAGATGTCCCAGACTCTCGTGCTGACCTAGATCCAAAGTTTTGGGTTGTTAGACACTGGAGTTTCCACTTGTGGTGTCATTTTGTACACAGCCATGTTCCCTGCATGTTGGGATTCGATCTTACTGTTTTGAATAGGAAGGAACTATTTCCATGTCATTACAAAGTCTGAAATGGATGTTCAAATTGTTTTTAAATGCACCCACCAGGAAAAACAGGATTTATCTTTATTTGCAAGAGCTCAGCAAAGCAACTCATAAAAAATTTAGTTAATTCAGAATCTCAAACTCCCTTAGACCACTATCACTATTCCTTACTCCTGTGTTTTCACTGTATATGTGTATATGTAAACCAGAGCAGCAAAGTCAGACATTACATCAGTGTAACTCCACTTATAGAAGAGGCTGACCATACTCTGGCTGGAACTAGACCCTAGAAATACTGTTAGCAGTGATTGAATCAAGTCATATGTAAAGACAAGTCTCTGCTGCAAAGGTTTTACATAACAAAACCCAAACTGTTCCTGAAGCAAAGGACTACTGAAGCCAGGCAGTAGCTACAGCTATCCTCCCTCGCCTCCCATGACCCCTTCTTACACGTACAAATACACACATTTGCAAACAGACAGCAAGAGAACATAAGGTATGCAGCTGTAAACTGTACCTGGACTACAAATTCTCCTGTTTAATCTACAGATATACTGGATACTAAGAGCACACTTCAAATTCTATGGCTTTTTACATGCAGACAAACATATATAAATTCCATGCTCAACTAGGCCAGCGCAGACACTACCCATTTTCATTTATTTGTGTCTCAGTCAACACAGGACTTCAACAGATAATCTCTGATAGAAATTCAATTTATTTCTCCTTCTGCATGTCTAAGCAGATCTGTAATCAGTGTAATCACTGATCTCATATGTGTGGATTGGAGGTCCTGAACATTGTTTTCCCTGCTGCAAATAGGAACAGCATTAAAATCTTACCAAGAAAAAAAACCAACCAACAAATAAGCATCAGTCCAAGAATAAAATGGACCCAATATGCTTCTGGGGGAAATTCTGGGGGAAGCGGGTGGCCCGATGTACCACAGCAAGCCTCAGTGCCCTGTGGCACCGGCCCTCAGCTCTCGCAGTCGCGGTGACAGGGGTGCACAGGAGGCACACTAATGACCAGTCACCCCTCTGTGACAGGAGAGCCGCAAAACCAGCCTTGGGCTCATTAGCATCTGCATGTCACCTCATGCCTGCCCCTCACAGGAGGAAACTTCACAGCAACTGATACAAGAACTGCAGTGAAGAAACACAGGGTTTGTTGTTTTGTGGGTTTTTTTGGACCACCCTGGCAAATCTGAGGCTTCTCTGAACAGCAGTAACCCTGCCTCAAGCAACGGGCAGCTCTGCGGTTCTCTCTGAGCTGTACAGGCGAGCTTTACAACATGTGATCTTGAAAATAAAGAATTAAAATGTTACTCCTGAACGATAAACGTGATTTACCACCTCATCTGATCAACCACATCAGTCATGGCACACCACCTCAGCACTGCTGTAACACAGCATGACTGGCCAAAACAAATGCTTTCAAAAGTATCGTTCCAAGATACTTACTTCTGTTTCTCATGTGTTCTAGATGCCTGAAGTGAACCCCTTTTCCCCATCCCATTGCCCACCCACAGATAGTTCCTTTGGCTACCGCTTCACATCTTGTTTGATACATCAGTGGTGAATCTGACTGGGCGATAAACACCTCCTCAGCCTGTTAGGATGAACAGGAGAAACTGTAAAACTTCCTAGCAGATCTTTTCACCTCTTTGCCAAGAGTAAAGAAAATGAAATTGGATCCCTAACACTAGGAACATTTTGTACAACTGTTAAGAGTCTAACCGCAGTCTGGTACAAATCATATTATCTCCATGCTTTCCACTGTCATGCTACAACTGGTTCTGGTGCCTACAGTTCTTGAATGGTGCCAGAAACTTTAAAACCTTCACAGGAGACCTCCAAGAATGAACAAAATATTTTAAACAGAGAAACTTCAGGGGGTTGATCCATATAGGATGGCAAAGAGAAGGCTGTGACTTTATGTTTATGAGAGAGAAACTTGCATGGCAAGAGCCCCTTCAACTGCGCAGTCGGATAAAATGTAATTTCATGCTGGAAAGTGAAGCCAGACAAACATCAACCAGAAATATTTGTTTTTAAAGCAGTGAGAGTAATCAGCATTGGGGTAAGTTGAAGTTTGCAGCAGATTCTGCACCAAAAAAACCTTTACTAGATGGATTTTCAAGAAGCAGCAACCTTGTTCGTACACTGTTTAATTAATTTTGGGGAAAAGACTGAAAAATGAATAGCTTTATGAATGTCTGAATTGCAGACCAATTCTGGTCTGTTCTATCCATATATCTAAAAATCCTGGCTCTATACAGTGCTTCTTTTAATCTACGTACCAGATGCTCACAGAGGTTTAAAGACAGAGATGAGTTCAGAAAGTGCTTAATTTGTTGACACAGTATCCCTTAATTTTATTATCCAGTACACAAGGCTACTGAAGGAAGCATTCTCAGTTTTCCAAAACTGTCCCATTCCTACTGCTATTCAGCATCACGTTTTAGCATTGCTGTGTAAAGAATGTGACCTCCGGGTTAAGATTTTCTCTGACGCTGCAATCATTTCTGCAGCACAAATACACGAGGCCAATGTTTCTCTGATGCTGAGAACATTAGACCATGACTATGTCACGTCATAACAGTTCTAGACTCGTATTACTAATGCCCACAGTGATACCACATCATCCTCCGGATATGGGAGGATCAGCAGCGTGTTTTCCAATAGGCTAGGCCATCTTTATGATGGGAACATCGCCACTGGAGCGGCTGCATTGACAGCATGCTTCCAGGCTCACAGAAGCATCCCGAAGAGACTGCCCATTTCCTTCTGGAAATTGGCAGCTACAGAATTAGACTGGTCTCCAGACTTTCGTGGCAGTCAGCGAGCCCAGTCTCAGCATCAGCTAGCCCATCCACTCACACAGCAGCATCAGCAATTCCCAGAGGCACGCATGGACCAATTCTGCTATTTTCAAGTTTATGCCAAGTATCAGAATGTCACAGAAAAAGTGAGTGGTAATTAATCGAAACACACTGCTTTAACGTGCCAAGAAGTTTATATCTAATATAGTATAGCTGCCCCGATCAGACCTTTTAGTTATACCAGAGATGTGTTTGGCCCGGTGCTTAGAAACAAGACGTTGCCTGCGACAGACTGGTATTATATACTAATCACAGTTCTCATCACCACAGGAACATACTGTTATGTCCTTTCAGTTCCATGAACGAAAATGAAACTCACTCATTAAACTCACACAGTTAAATTAAAACCTGAAGTTATAATGGAAATCTTGAATAGATGTAAAATCCAATGCAATCAATGCAATTGAAAATATAACCTGATACAGAAATCAGTATATCTCTTAAAAAATAAAAAGTTTACATCTAGTGACTTCACTGGAGAGCGATGTCTGCCCATCTCCAATTCATCTTAACCTCTGACTCAGCCACATTCTGTTCCATTGTTCGTCCTTGTCCTACATTTCGACTATTTTTAAGTTCCAGATTCAGAAGCAATATGGATAGTTTTAAGAAAATGATGGGGTTTTATTTCTACAGACTCTTATCTGGAAAAGAAAAAGTTAACTTGAGGTTTTAAGTATCTTTGACATCTGCTTATAGAATGATTCCTAATTCTGTGAAGACCTTAGCCATATACTTAACAGTAAGCAAAGGAATAGCCCAGTAGCTTTAGGGATTAGACATATTTTCTGACCTGGCACACAAAGGGGAACAGCACTGCACTTGGACTGGACCCTATGCCAGCTGGCAGGAAAACAGAAGGCACATCAGTCCTATGGAGAATTCTTCACCTGCCTATTCTGCAAGGGTAGTATGGACTCAGCTCCTCCAGATCTCAGCTTCTTCCTTCCAGAGTCTGAATGCTCTCCATTTCTAGTAAATTAAGACAGAGATGGTCAAATGGTTATCTTGGAAAGACACCTGGTACACTTGCTTTAATACAAAATACTAAATTTAATCCAAATATATGGTATGTGCAAAATAATACCATTGACTTTTTAGTACTTCATCTTTACTACTGAACCTTTTTCTCTGTAATTATGAACATAAAAACAAGAGATAATGTCTCTGACGTTGCCTTAGACCCCTCTCCAATTCAAACATTTTATACAGAAATCTTCAAAACACTTCATTATGTCACCAAGCTTCTCTGTGCAGAGGTAGCTGCTAAAACAGGTATCTTCATACACAATTCTTGTGGTTTCATGCATTCTTGACATATTGAAGATGTACGTTTGAGGTCCAAATCCATTTCTGAATCCAACCTAACAAAATTAAAGTTCTGCAGACTAAAAACTTCTCTCTTATAACATTACCTTTGCCAACAGACATAAAAACCCTGTTTTATCAGTTTTCCATGTCCAGGTCTAGAAACTGCCCTACAGATTATTCAAGAGCAGAAATTAATGGCAGTTGACATAAGTACTCTCTGCACTCTCAGCCATGCTAGATCACAAGACATTAGAACATCTTGAATATCTGACTCAAGTTCTTCCAGGCTCATAGTATTCTAGCACTGAATAGTTAGAAGGTTTTAGCACACATGCTACAGCACCAAAAAAACCCTTGTGCAAACAAAACAGATTTTGAATCTAGTGAGACAAAAAAAACAACCCAAAACACTAAGTCCAGTGAGACAGATAAAACACTGAGTCAGATGCTCCTTTGACTTGAGTCTACACTATAGAAATCCTGCCCTATTTCACTATTCAAATTTCACACAAAGAACTGTCTCCATCCAAATTAACTTCTAAAATTAAGAGGAAAGAGTAAGAGATTAAGTCAAAAGAGACAACTGTAATAATCTGTTCTGACCTCCTGCATACACCATACAATTTTTCTATATTAATTCCAATTAAAGCTAGAAACAACCTTCAAGTCAAGATTAGTTTTTTCATGTCCTGCAATGCTTAACTACAAGGCACTTTGTATGACAGTTATTTCTAAAGAATTTATAGGTATCTGAATAGTGTGTGAGCATCTGTGGCACAGAGATTCAGTGGAGCAGATCACACCCTGTGCACATTCACTTTTTCACTTCAAAACTGCCTCTAAACTACCACAGCAGACAAGCTAGAGGCAAGTCCAAGTTGAAACCATATCCCCTCCAGGACAGCTCTGACAGTACAAGGCACAGAGATTCTGAAATTTCCTGAAGTTAGAGGTGACTTCAGTCACACCTTCCAAATTGTATCAAAAGTACTGAGAGAGAAATTCAGGTCCAAAGCTTAAGGGATTACACCAGTATCTTGTTCTGTTCCTCCATGGAAAAATGATTTTTATTTAGAAAATAAACTGTTCTCTCCCAAGCGATTGAAAGAACAGCCAGTTGCATCTGTTAGACCCTTAATGGAACAAAATGGGAGTACGCAGGCAGTTAGACACTCAATAAACATGACTTTCTATCCAGAAAAGCAAAAGAGCTCAGCTGCAGGTTTCTAGCTAAGAACCATTACCATCATGTGAAGTTTTTTCCCTTTCTGAAACCTTATTGCAAGCTCAACACAAGACAGATGTCTGCAATCACTCACTACTGTTAGTTTAAGCACAATTGTATTTGCTACAGTTTCAGTAAACATGTAACCAAGCACTTAAAAATCTATTTTAATGATGTTTTCAATAATAATAATAATACTCTGCATTACAAAAGAAAGAGGTAAAAGGTACGTCTTTTACATATAAGAAGAAACTTAGCACAAAGGCAAAGAATTTCTTAAAACCAAGATAAAGCTACGTTGTTCCCTACTGGGAAGCATCAGATGTTTGAGATTACTCACTTAATTCACTTTCAGCCTTCATAGAAAAAGATGAAGATGGACAGTCAAAATAGTTACTCTACCACATCAGCTTTAAATATTCCACTGGCTGTCAACAATGTAGCAATAAAATTACAAATATACAGGGAACAGATCTGCTACTGCACTGAAGCTACACACACAATCAATAGCAAAAATACATAACAAAATATGCAGAAATAGTTTTCCATTCATAAATGCAAAATTACTCCCACATTCCACTCTGTTCAGAAATCAGCATTCAACACGGTGACCAAAACAGGAAGACAATTGTTGTTATGCTTCATAGAACAGGCAGACGACAAACCTACGCATTACTCGCGATTTTGGACTAATCCTAATTCTACAAATTGTTTGCTGTAGAATCATAGTTCATACATGGAAACATGTAAAATTAATATTAACGATTAAGTACAATCACAGAAAAACAATGATGCTAATGAAGGGTCTTCTCATTCCGAGGCTGCTGTTTGCTGGGCAGAACGAGTCCCAGTTCAGCAGTCTAACCCCGAGGACATTACCAATAACCGAAAGCACTATGCTTAGTAGAATTTGCACAAAAGGCCAAAAGTGATCACTAAAAATGTTTTTCCAAACAGTAGGACAGGACATCAGGAAAACAGAATACTATTGCATTCACTGCAATGTTAGGCTTTTGAGCACAGCATTACAAATATAAACCACTACAAATGCTTACTGTGTGCAGATAGTCCCCAGACTACTTCACTTTATAATTTCTAAATCAAAGTAACTTGTACATAAGGATGGTGCATGATTTCTGTTTACATAAGCTTTGACAGGAAAGGGCACATTAAATCACAACTGAATCACTAGCATGAAACTGCATTTCTAAATAATTCAAACCCTCAAAACATTATTTCTTGCTAAAAATCCTTCATTTCAATGAAACAGTTTGTAAACTTTGAAGATGTACATTTATACAATCTACAGTCTCAGCAGGAAGTAGATTTCAGGCTTATCATCATTATTGGGTTCCAGCTGCAGAACCGAATTGCGTGCGTATAACTGGTCGCTACAGCCGTAGTGCAAAGCAGCGCACGCACCCTCCGGCATTCCTCGGCCCTCCGCGTCCTCCCCAGCGAAGCCACTCAGATACCTGGCTATGTACGAGCCTGTTGAGTGCCTGTTGATAACGTGAGGAGGTGCTGAGGGCTTGTTCCGAAAGACGACCCCTGCTATGCTGCTTGTGTTAGAAGATATTTGCTTGCTGGCGGCCTCCTGCCTCTCCTTGGCACGGCTGGCTATATTCCGCACTCTGCTCTGGCTTCTGGAGGAGAGTTTTCTGACCAGCGCTTTTGGGCAGTCTTCATCAATCTGCCTGGAGTACAGCGTTTGACGGCTGTCTTCCTGGTCCAGGGACACCAGCTTCCTCAGCTGCTCTGTCAGAGCATCCGTAGAATGTGGTCTCATATTCTTCATAGCAGCAAGTTTCTTGTCTCTCATGCCTGATGAGATAAAGCTCCTACTTATGTATTGATACTTACTTTCAAAATTGCAGGAAATATCCTCTGATGTCAAGTCACCAAGACTTTTGGATTTGCAAGGGCTAGTCTGCTTGATGGCTGAATGAGGTGGGAAAGCCAAAGCCTTTTTGAGCACAGGTGAGCGTACGTTGATCTGGGATCTCTCGGAGTTACACATTATATTTTTCTGCTTATCTGAATGATGATGACACAAAAAGCCAACATTTTCACACACTGGGAAAGGGAGCTGACTCCCTGCAGTCCTGAAGTTATCCGAGTAGTCCAGGGCAGCAGCACAAAGCTCAACAGTTGTGCTGTCCCCAGAGGTCCTCTCACCACCATGCCCAGCGTCCTGCTTTTGCCTCAGTTTCAAAGGGGAAGCCAACTGACTCATGTCTTCCCTTTTGTACTCACATGCAGTTACCAAGAGATCTTGAGAATCCCCATCTACTTCTAGGAGACTGCTGCTTTCTGAATTTTCACCAGTGAGAGGGTCAAGTGACTCCTCAAAGATGAGGCTCTGGGAAGCAAAAGAACTGGCAGACTCAGGGGCTTCCCAGCCCGTTCCAGATTTTACTCCACATTTTCTTTTAGGATTTGCATTTAGCAAAAAGAGAGATGAAGGACAAGGAGAACTAGGCAAGTTATTTTCTGTACTATTTAATTTCTTGCAAAGTAATTCACTGTGGGTCTTACATTCAGAAGCTGGTGTAAGAGTTGCCTCATGGATAACGGTGTACACAGAATACTCCGCAGTCTCAGGGCTCGAGAACATGGTAGTGTCTGGAGTTGAGAACAAAGGGGATTTGGTGGATTTTGTGGTAGAAGGGTTGTGCTTATAGGGACTGCTAAGATCCACAGTAAGCATGTGTGGGTGTGTAGCCATCATACTGAAGGTGTGGCTGCTTGTGCCACAGAGGCTTGAGACTGCAGTAAGATCAGTTTGGTCATCTGTGACATCAAACTGTCCGATCAGAGCAGAGACAGCACTATCCATCTCACTCTCATTCGCTAAAGAAACTTCATCTATAAGGCGAGAAATGTCACTGTCTTGCATGGTTAAAGTGGAGTGCAAATCAGGAGCAACAGAGCAAATGGTAGAAGAAATATCTGTCAAAGAAAGAGGTGCTACGGTACTTTTCCTGATGATGCCGTACTTGTGATTTTCCATCTCTACTTTTTGAGAAAGGGAAGTCCCCACAAGAGTTACTTCCTCAGACCCTTTTTCGTCATCTTCCTTTTTATTGTTTGCACAGTTTTTGTCGTGTGTTTTTTCTGTGGAAAGCTCAAAATCGGAGTCCTGCATTATGGGGACAGTTTCATCAGAATGATTATTTTCTTCATAGTCTACGAGGTGATTTGTTTCAGCTACACCAGTTGCAAAAACTAAATTTTCAGGTTGCTCCCGCAGAGGTGGTACTAGAGAGTCAACTGTAGTCTCCTTCTGTTCATTCTCCTTAAACCGAGATGCCAAATTTGAAGTATTTGATGTTTTCTCAGAACATGGAAAAACAGATTCTTTTGAGTTTGTTTCAGTCTCATTTGTGTTGCCATCACTGTTGGCTGAATTAAATAAGAAACATATTAGTTGCATACAAAACTGTGTTCTGGTTATTAACAACTATTTTGTCCTTAGACAGACAAATGGAGAACGCAAAATTAGGTACAGTTGTGACAGAACTTAATTATGGGGTTGTGCAGGTTCAGTACAAATTATCTGAGTGATATGAATAAATGGAAAAATACAACTGCAGGCACTTCATTGAAACTTCCTTTGAATGTCTATTACATCAAGCACATGATGTAATACTTGTTGCAAATAATGTTAATGAGGTACCATATCATAGCTTGCACATGGTATTACCTTCAGCTGTGTTCCTATTCAGATTTGTACTATAAAGCAGCATGGCAATAAAGACAGAACAAAACAGCTCTGTTAAAAAACATAATACTTTGAAACAAGAGGCATGCTTAAAAGAGCTGAGTAAAAATCATCAAGTAGGTGGACTCCAGACTCTGTTATACATGTAGTTATTGTAAAATGTTACAATTTCAGGATTTCATTTTTGATCTTCTACCAGCATGCTGCATTCATGAGAGAAACATTTTTGTTTCCTTGAAAAATACACATCAGATATTTTTTCCACCCAATCTTCTTACTTGTCTTTATATGCCAAATCCAAGCTCCGTGGCTCACTCCTTTGGAGCTTTTAATTAAGCAGGGACTATAGAAGTGTGGCATAACATACACTGTTCCTAACATTTGCTAGAAGTCAGGTATCCCAGGAAAAACAAGAGAAGCCCTGATCATTCACTAGCAGTGACTGAAACCCCTTGGTGGAGTAAGAACTGTTTCTAATGAATATAGCTTTAAATGCTGATCTCCAAAATCTGAGAAGTTCCCCAAAGTTTCCAGTGCTCCTAGATAAGGATAGAAAAGATGTACATTTCTTTGATTCTAGACTTTTTCTTTTCTATAAAGAACACAGGAGAAAACTGACAGCACACTGTCCACCTGCATAATTCCACTTGAGGATATATGTTCAGCCATAATGTTTTAGCAAGAAAGATCTCTGTTGGACAGCCAGCCCTTTCCATTCCTCACTGCATCCTGCAATAACAAACACTTCACCTGATTAGTGCCTCCCTGAGGGTGACGCCACCTCCAAGTCTAAAATATTTGAGCTAAACTTACTTCCTGAGAAAACCCCAGCATATTCCATATGTGCACAAGGCTGCGTTGTACCTTTTCTTACCGTGACTCAAAGTAAGTTCTCCCACAAAAAAAGGGCCCAGGTTGCTTTTCTCTGAGCCTACCACTAAGTCGTGGATGGCCCTGCAGCACAGAGAAGGGAAAAGGTCCCTTGGGGACAGGAGAGGACTCCATCTGGAATTCCATCTTCACATCTCTCTTCTTTATGTTTAAAGGTGGCCAGTTCTCTTCCACAGGGGTTATGGAGCAAGGCTTACAGTCTCTAATGGACAGGATCTAGTCCTCCCATAGCTAGAAGAGGCAGGATTCATTCCCTGTGACAGCTTTTTAGGTCATCTCACCAGGACCTGTGTGTTCTGCAAAGGTTACTCTGCTGTAAGTGAATACCTGTGACCTCCAAAAAGCGTAGAATTTTCTTCTAAAATAATTTTGTGTCTTTGCCTGTAGCATCTTTAGGAAGAACTATTTAAGAAATGATTACGTCTGTTGTGACGAATGGCTGAGCTATATCACCTTCACAGGCTTATTTAGAAGATCTTTCAATTTAAAAAACACCATTTCAGAGGTAACTCCCTTTACTAGTTCCTGTCTACACTTTCTTCTCAGGGTGGTAGAAAAAAAAAAAAAATTGGTTTGATTTTGCTTGCTGTTTCTCCTAAGTCACTTCTCTTACAAGGCGATGTGCAGATTATCTGTTCCTTCAAAGCCACTAATATGAGCTGCTAATAGAACAAAGGTGGCTTAACAACACATCCTTAATCTGTGCCTGGTAGTTCTGTTTTAGGGTGGCTCCTGTGGCTGCTGGAAGCTGCTGCTCCGTAGATGAAAATATTTGGAGAAGAGCAGCATTTCTATCATCCACCCCCAGCCAAGAGAGGTTTCTCAGTGTGTTCCCTGCATCTTACTGAGCAAGACAGACAGTGCTGCTGGCTGTCCCGCGCCAGCTGAGGACGAGCCCTGCGGGACCAACTGCAGAAACACTGTGCTGTCAGAACTGACCAGAAGCTGAGGATCTGGCTAGCCCTGCAGCCCCATGGGGACAGCTTGTGTGAGTGCACTTGCTCTTCCCAAGCAAACAAAAAACAGCCTCAAAAAGCAGTATAGACACTCTAGGCTAGGGACAAGCTCAGGGTGGAGACAGCAGGTCTAATGAATTACAGCCATTGTATTCAAAGCTTCCTAGACTTATTTAGATATTCCAGTAAATCAGGTATTAGGCAGGCCAAACACATTGACTTTGCTGTAGTCACAGGAATAACTGAATTTCAAAACCAGGATTATTATTACTGAATACACTTAGAAAAAAAACTATTTTAAGAAATTTTACTGCATATCAATAATATAAGGCCAAAATTTCATCCTAACACATGCTTTCCACATAAATTAAACAAAGTAAGTAACCTAGGTTGAGGATAACACCAAGACTGTTGGATACGACAAAATTTGACCTACTTTTGCCACTTTTACATCTATTAGAAAGTCTGCATTAGTCTTTACACACACCATTTCCAAAAACACAGGCTGTATGCTGTTCTTCCTCCTTGAAAATGGGGAGAGAAAATCCACCATGCCAGCAGCCCTCTTTCAATAAGTAAACAGACAGTAGCAAACTAGAAATTGATGAAGCGTGATTGAAGGCTGGCTCTTAAATTATAAAAAGAAATTTGGCAAGTGTCCTTTTAAGAGCACTTCCAGAAATTACTGTAATTCATTTGCCTAGTTTGCAGAGTAGACAGCTCTCCAGGGTGTCCTTTATCAAAGAGTTTAAGAAGCTATTGAAATACTGCAGTCTTAGGGATATGTAACTATTATGCGAGTTGAATAAAGCTACTTGCATAAAGACTGCAGAACTAAGCCTTTTCACGGACTGTTTCCACTTACTACACCAAAAGTAATTTTGGAAGCATCTTACCAGATGCATTTTCTTTTCCTTTGGCATCTTGGGCAGTTTCATCTGCTGGGCACGGTAGTCCTACAAGAAGATATTTGTCCATGGGCATAGAAGCAGGACGTGTTTGCAAACTCCGGCTTGTACGCCTTACAACTCCTTCTTTGTCCTTCAGGTCTGTTGGTTCAGATGCACTGTCTTTAATTTCAGTAGCTTCAAGAAAACCCATCTTACTTTTCTTTCTACCTTTTGCTGGTGCACTGGCTGTGCGCCGGAGAATTCGATCACCAATAGATCGCTTCCGTACATAATGCCCACTGGTTTCAGCAGAATTGTGCTTCAGGTTCTTGTTAAACAACCCTCTGAGTCCTATCAGCTGCTTATTCTGAAAGGACAAGGATAACCAGGGTTTCAAATGAGCTCTGACTGTTATATAATGAGTACAATGAAAAGGGCTGCTTTCAGAGTATTTATGAACGATGAAGACAAAGTTTAAAAATGCAGCAAAGCAAAAATTCACACCAAGCAATTCACATCTACTCTGACCAAGGAACTATCAGCATAGGTCTCCATGAATTCATGCATGTCTGTATTTCTCCTGATTAGGATGGCAGCCTGCCACAATTACAAAAGCGGTTTGCTCAAAGTCTCCTAATCAGAGATGACAAGACTGTAAGTGTACTGCAGTGACAGGCTACACATTAACTTGGAGTTTTATGCATGGGCTTCATCAAAGCAATATTCAAATGTTTCAGAGTCTGAATGAAGAATGATGTAAGTTTGGTAGTTGCAGATCATGCGATTAAGAACCATTTGAAAAATCTGTGCCAAGTGCAAAGTGCATGCTAATGAAGTCTACCTTTGTGGCTCCTAGAAAGTGCAATATTGTGTAACTGGGATTGAGGATTAAAGGGCTCCACTGAAAGGCAAAAAACATGCAAATACATTTGGCTAATGTTTGCAAGACTGTGATACAAGCAAATGAGGTTATAGCACATCAGCTGTAAATACAACTCTAGAGCAAATAATTTAAAACTATGTATTAGTCTAATGTAAGTATCTCTCACAAACTTGACCAGATATCCTCACTTACAAGGATGCAAATGTATAAAAAAGGCTGAATGCACATTAGAAACAATAACACAGCCCATCATTAAGGCAAGCACTAGATGAACAGACTAAGTGATGCAATAATCAAATCTCAACAGGTCTTCACCCCTGCTTCCTTTTGTCCTCCCTGTGAAACTACTCTTTACGATTTTTCTTGAGCATAATTCTTCTTTGAAGAGCACATGAGCCAAGAGCAACAGCTGAACAAGCTCCCCTACAGGCTATCACCAAAACTGTACATGATTTCACACACATAGCCAGATGTGTGCAGATCTAGGTATATATTGCAGGTGCATTCCAAGCTGTTTACTGCTGCTTTTCTTTTTACACTGATTTAAGAGTAATGAAGTCTACCCTGAATACTAAAAGCTTCTCTTTGTGCTCAGAACATGCACAGGTCTGATTTGGTCAACACTGTTCACAACCTCGCTGCTGTCCTCCCTGGCAGGAGGAACACTGGTCGAGACAAGAGCAGAGGAGTACATTGAGACACTGGTCCCCGCACTGAGACAGGGATGCTGAAAGTGAGACAGATAGCTAAATGGTTTACAGAGCCATCATTAGATCATTCAGTGATCTAATGGGATCAGTGAAGGTAAAGGCAGTGGAGTTAAGTGAGGATCTAGACTATACAAAATCTCAGCCCGTAGGCCTCATTTACATTACCTTCTACCCCTGTTCCACTGAACTTCCCTTGGGTGCTCACAGAACTGTGGTTTTACATATTCAACATGACATTGTCTGCATCTACTCTCAGAAGGCAGAAGGACTGAGGTCTAACTGTTCTTTTCAACCTACACATTTCATAAAGGTGGGGCGTGTGTGTGTGTGTTTTTCTCTTTTTCTAAATCACTACAAAGGGTTATTTTATTTTAGCATCCTGTTGAACATGGCCTTAATTTCTTTGTGCTAGTTGCTCATGAAGGCATTTGAAGCAGAAATGCAGAGAAAAAGCACTGTGCTTTCACTACCGTTTTAAAATTAGTAATCTTGCAGAAAAGCAAAAAGGTATACACTAAAACCTAAAAGATTTAAAGCCTAAATTAGCTGCTAAAAATAGCTTGTCAAATACCATGTTTTGGTGCAGTTACAGTTCTCAAGACTTACTTCTAAGATAAAATTAGTTTGACTCAATAAATATACTTACTGTACATAGATGTGATAATTACTAGGTGCTAACTTACGAACATTCATAAGTACACGCACGCTAAGACTAGAGTAACAGTATGTTATGCACTCCTTGCTGATCACCTGCAAGGAACCCACACGCACACTACAAGCTACACCCTTCTGCGTCCTGAGCACTCCGACAGAAGCATGCCTGTGCTTTATTGGGGTATCTCAGCTGGAGAGACCCAAGTGTTTTACTGGACATGGGTGTGCTGTGAGCGGGTATCCTGGCTCAGTGCTCCTCAGAGAAAACACTACGAATAAGGAATTGCATTTTACTTCCTTGAGCATGCCGATGCTTAGCAGATAACATAGATACTGACATACATATACAGATATGAGTATAAATTAAGACTTCGAGTTGAGGGCAACAGAATCAGCCATTGGGATTTTTCATTGCTGTATGATCTGAATAATTCATTTAGAATTAGCCAGAGAGAACTAGGCACTGCTAACCCAATGTACAAAATGCCACGAACCTAAGCGGTAAGAATCATTTAGAAACCCCACAAATCCTGTGAGGTTCTGTGGTACATTTAAATCCATTTTTATAAGAAGAATGAAACTAAAGAGTCATAAAATAAGCAAATTTCTGGATAGACTTACCTTTCCATAGATCTCATTAATTATTATATGAACAAATATGGATGCTTCTGTCAGTCCTTCTAAATACACATGACGATAACCTAGTAAAACAAAAATATTGCACCACAAATAATCAACAGTTTGCATTTTATGTGTAACTGGCAACAACTATCTATAACAGTGAAATACATACAGTAAGCCACCTTTTATGCCTTTAGTAAAACTTAGGTTCTCACAGGTTTTCCAACCCCCCAGTATAAATGCCTCCAAGTTATAAATAAAACACCAGTAGTAATTCCCAAAAGCACAGACATCCAAACTCCTTCAAGTAACGGTGAATATACCTTGCTAAGATACCAGGAGAATTGTCCAAGGTCATTCACGAAGTCCCAGAGATATAAGCGTATATCATATGCCAATAACCTCATCTTAAACTTCAAGTTCAAAGGTGTTTGGTTCTTCAGTTAGTGTTTAAGTCAAGGAAAACAAGTGGGACTAACCAGGCACAAGACTGCTGAAGGCCACAGTTCTTTGTCCAACGAAGTCTCTCCCAATAGGATCGTGGTCCCAAACAAGGAATCGCACCAAAGCTATTTCGGGCATGTGGATGGTAAAAGTGAGTGTTTCCTCCCAAACAGGATTAAATCCTGTAAAACAAACAGAACAGAAATTTTGGAAAACAATTCCATAGCAAGCGCTAGCCTCAGTTTTCATGATGCATAGCAAGAGGTATAAGAAACAAGTAGTCCAAATACACATATGAAAACTCATTACTTATTGCTTATCTAGATCTAGGCGCTCTCAATCTCCATCATGTAAGTAATTAAAAGTGAGAGATCTGTCTCTTGGACTGCTTTTACAGAAAAATAATTCTGGCTGGGTAGCTGGCAGGGATACCAAGGCAAGTTGTTGTTTTGCAGAACTATGGTAGGGTAAAGACAGACCAAACCAAATAGGAACTACCTTTTTTCCCCTCCATGGTTTTCCAGCAGCCTATGACAACTGACGGCCCCTTCTCCTGCTGCAACAGGCTACCCCGCTCTGTTATTTATCTCCTTCCCATGAAGGCTGAGGTAGCAGTTAAACTCCATAGGACATGATTCGTTTTCGTTGCATTTGAAGTTATACATGTATATTTTATATACATTAAAAAAAAATAATTGGAACTTCTGCATAAAGGATATTTAAGCACAATCCAGGAGAAAGATACTGTAGTGAAGAGTTCTTGTCCTTCACCTCTTCCTTGTCTGTCTCTGCATACCAGAAATTGTCCAGAAAACAGAATTTCTTAAATACATTAATTTGATTTTGTCAGATAAGAAGCCTCGCAATTTAGAAAGTAATAACAGATACCGAATCATTTATAATTACTTAATATTTTACTTTAAGAAGAAGAAGAAATCAGCTAGATTATCTTACCATTGTCATCAACCACCCTGGTCTGATCTTTACAGCAGTCAACAGGCAACCCAATAATTTCCACCTCAACAAAGGGATCTATAATCTATTTTTTAAAAACAAAGCATTTTAAAAGCAAGTCAATGATACAAGTGAAGGTCAATTTTTAAGAAAATTCATGCAGAGAGTTAATTTAAATTCATATGAGAATTCAAAAACCTATGATTCACATGAATCTTCAAGCAGCACTATCACGGGAAATGGTTTAACGAGGTAGAAGTGATGTATGGTTTGTAGTCTCAAGAGCTATGGCCAGCTATGACTAATTTTCAAAAAAAAATGAAGTCACCCTCAAAATACAAAGCAAATCCACTGTTAAACATCATGGGGTTTTGTACCTCACAGGATACAAACTCTGTGAGAAAATGTAGTATTTAGTGACCAAAAGCTTGACAATAACTGGTGTATTTAAATAAGGTGAAAATTTATTTATTTGAGTCACATGCTGTCACGTCACTACAGGACCTCTCATGGAAGCATTTGTTGGTATCAGAATATCTTACCTCTCCTCTGTCTCCTAACATTGAGTCAGGAGGCTTAGGTAGCTGCTGTCCACTGATGATTTTCAGAATAAGCTGCTTTTTAGGACTGGCAGGAAGTGGATCAGCAGAATAGGGGTTGAATGTGCCTGAAAGATGGCAAGGAGTGAGAAATGTAAGGAGAAAGATACACAAAATAAGTATTACCTCCAATGATGCATACATATAGCCAAAATTCAGTCATAAGCAAGTAACAAGAGTATGGAACGGTTGTTCATTAATTTTATAATTTCATTCCAATTTCTTACAACCCTTTTCTAAGCTGAGCAGCCTTTGTTTATGTGATTGTGAGACAGAAAGGACCCCACTAATAGTAAGGTTTTACAAGACTCCTTTGAAAAAAAAAAAAAAAACCAAACCAAAAACCCCCCAAAATTTCTTCTGTAAAGTAGTAGCTTAAAAAAATCAATAGTTATCACCTGGATCAGCACTGTGATCTTGTTTCTTGCACAGCTGCCCAGATGTTAATGAGAACAAGCAGCCAGGCTTGAATAAGGTGCTTCCTGAAGCAGCAGTGCCTGCTTCAAGTACCCAGAACTTCCTCTATTGTTTCTCAAGTACCTTTCAGTCAATGCCACTGCTTCTTATGGCCACGACCAGATCCCAAATCCACAAAATATGGAAGGATTGCCATTGCATAACACTGAAAACTACGGCTCCTGTTTTAACAGTATTCTGAGGAATGAACCAAATCCTTTTAAACATAACCAAGTAATTCCACTAACTTGCTTGAGAGCTGGACCAAGTCCTTGGTCCTGGGCCACTGCATCTTTTTCTACTTTCTTGCAGTTGGCTGTCCTAGGACCCCTTTTTCTGTTTTTAAACATATATTAATAAGATGGAGCCCTCTAAATAGATCTATATAACAGCAAGACATTGCATGCTAGTACTTACATAGTCTAAAGTCTATGAATATATGGAAATATGAGAGATTCTATGTATGTTCTTAATCCCCTTTCTTGCGTCTTCACAACTTCACCATAAAGACACTTTCTGAAAGGCTTGACACTTACAGTAATAAATGTATAGTGGGACATTACCTTTGCACATCTGCTGAGGTTTGAGGACATAACCACAGTTGCCATTTACCCTAAATTTTGCTTCATTTAATTGCATCACGCGTCCCTCAGACTGGTAGTTTAGTGCCACTGTTGAAAGAGATAACTCAAGTGTCATCGATAAAGATATTTACTTAGCAGATACACAAGAACTGGGAAGTAAGTTTTTCACGAAACACCTACCTAACTGGCAACCAACATTCCAGTAAGGTAATGGATTAAAATTGCTGGAGTCAATCCGATAGGCTGATGGATAGATCCTTGTAAGCTGTTTCTGGTTGTAAAGCATAAACTGTTCGGCCTTCTGCTGCACTGCTTGGTGGGCTCTTGTTTCACTGAATGATAGCACATTCCCTGTTGATCCTGTGTGTATTGTTAAATCAACAAACAAGTTATAAAGCAATCTCAGGAGATGGGGGCCTGAACTCAGAGCTCAGTTACATTGATATTAATCAAGGGGAACATGAGATTTAGTCCAAAGTTACAACAATAGATTGTCTTGTCATATGCAAATCATGTACACTGCATAACTGAAGGGCACAATTTCCCCTTCCAGGAGGGTCTTTTGTTCTACCCTCAAGTTTCCAGAAACAAAAGGAAAGCCAAGCAAGAGTTCAAGCTAATTGCTAGGGCCTTTTCTCCTGCAAAACCCCAGACATGGCTGCTATGAGGAATCTATAGAGAAATCTACTAATGACAGCATAATCAAAACTATCTCGCTGAAGAGCTTACAGCCAGGGGAAAGGAGTGTCCAGCAGGGCTCCAATTTTGCTCTTGTCCTTATAACACGTTAATAGCAGCACTCAACCCATTTCTCTCTCACACAAGTTTCTGCAAACTCACCCTTCTCTAAATAATCCAAGCAAACTTTTCCAATTCATAAGTCTTCCCTCCTAGCATTTTCTCACCTTCCGCTGACCCCCTTTGAACAGCCCTCTGGGAGAAAGACTGACCAGAAGACTTTCCTAGGTGAGAGTGCCCAACTTTGAGGGAGCAGTTAGACCAACTCAGCTATATCATCTCTCCATGCCCATCTCTTCAGCTAGCACCAGGAAAGCACTAGATGAAAAGCAGCAGTAGTACTGTGCTCTGAGGAGCAGATCCTCCTTTCCAGAGGCCCACGAGCCATGAGGTGGGTTCAGCAGTACCACCTAACTGCACCCAGACCTGCAGAAAAAGCTGAGCTGTCTCTCAGCTCAGAACAAGACTGGAACTCTACAAGACTATGTTCTTGTAGGATTTCTTAGACTCGTTCCCCACAGTGCTTTCACCCTCCTTAATTTCTCTCATTAAGTTCTATTAAATTAGGAATTAATTTTATAGTAATTACAGAACTTCATACACTGTTTACATATGTTTGGTGACCTTTCCCACAAATTCCTCTACAACTTTCTCAATTTCCATTTTGCTGTAACACATCTAGTGAAACAACTGCACGCTTTCTGAACAAGGATCACATCTATTTATCACAATTCAAATCTACTGCATTACTAAATTTTAAGTAAAATTTATCAAGTTAAATGATGATGACAAATTCTATATAACTGTGAAACCAGGAAACAGTTCTCCTGAAAGCCTAGCTTGTAAAATTGCTACTAAAACATGAATGCCATAAGAAACCATCGGAAAGTATACTTCCTAGGGAAGAAAAAGGTGGTGCTTTACTCTTTCTCCATTGTTAAGTGAAAGGATCAGGTTAAGCTAACTACTCTGCCTTTAAAACATGTTTGAAAAACAGGGGAAACCTTTAAAACACAGACATGTTTCCTATCCAAACAGAAAAATTAAAAAGGCACATGCTTGTGCCAGCAGCCTTACCATCATCTACTATATCCTGGGCCGCCACCGAGTTTGTGTACACCACTAGGTCAGACAGAGCTCGACACAACTTCACCGTTTTTCTTCGACGAGCTAGTCTGTTGAGTTATATTTAATGTATAAAGCAAGTTGGGAATTTTTCAATATTTAAAGCATATTTCAACTTTTCATGAAAAAGGAAATAAACAACTGTGAACAGGAAACCACGTATGGCAAACTTCCTTGGAGAGGGCTCAGAGATGACTGTTCTGCTTGTACCTCTATAGTCACACTACACAAACAAAATGTTTCATTTAAAACATAATGAAATAGCTGCATCATGACTCTTCTCAACAAAAATAAGGCAGGCAGCTTTGAGCTGTATCTGAAAATGGAGCATTTCTGTGATGACAAATGCGTTCTCAATGGCACTTCTTTGATTGCTTTTTCTTTACATTCTCAGATGTAATAAAGTTGGCTGGGCTGTGATGTGCCCTTATTTAGCTTAAACAGTTTTCTTTGAGCACTATTTACAGCATGCAAAATGTAGACTGGCATTTTTCCATTAGAAGAGTATTACTATCACAGTTCTTTTCAGTTTAATGGTAATCGCTATTTGCAACCTATGAAAAGCTATGCAATTAAAATATCAGGCTACAGCAGTCACAGCAAAATATAGCGCAACAAGAGTGTCATAAATGACCTGCTCTTAAGAACAGAGTTCCCTGAGGAAATCACATATAAATATTGATAGCAGCAAACATGCCTATAGCTTTAACTGAGGTGGAGAACTGCAGTGGTTCACAGCTTACCTGTGGAGCTGCCCCATTTCTTTCCCAGAAGAGTTTTGCTGGCTTTCTTCATCATCTGATGCACTATGGTATCTGGATGCTGCCTTCACAGCTTTCTGTTGGGAAAGAATCAAGCACAGCTGTGTCAGTCTATGGGGTGCTTCTATAAATTCACATGACTGTAAATTACCATCAGGTAGGTAAGGAAGCGAGCTGCAGCAGGTTTACAACACAGGACCAGTGTCCTACAAGGATGCAGAATGACCCTGGGGGTTTGACAGCAGGAAACCCTGGCTGGTACGCCAAGTGTTTCCATACATGCGGAGAAGGAAAGCCAACACAAGGCCTGTGCCCTGATCTCTCTCCATCTAACTGCCAGGATCCAAGCCTGCAGCTATGGAGCAGGTTTACCTGCTGGCAGGCAGACAAATCCAAGCCTGGAGAAATTTTTTTCTGCAAACTGGCTGCTCCGTTGCAGCCCCCATGCATTCTGCAGCTTCTGTCCCCTGCTCCCTCCTGGCAAGAGCAGCCAACACTGCTCCTGTCTCCAGTACACTGGGCACTGATCCTGATGAAATTCTAATGTATCATACCAAATTTAACAAATAGTAACACACAGTAGGATCTAAATGTACAGCGCATTGCTTCCACATACCTACGCTTCCCTCCCAGCTTAGAAAATTTTACAAATTCATTTGTGAAGTTGAGAACAGAGCCAGGGAAAAATTTTCAAACATCATCTTTCTGCTGCCATTCAGTTATCCTAAATTATTACAGTATACAGTAAAGAAAATAGCTATGATAAAAAGATTGAAAATCTCAAAAGCACCTTTTTTTCAGAAGTATCTATTATTTAATACAGTTTTCAACTTCAACAACATTACATTTTTTGTAACACTAACTATAGATTCAAGTGAGAATTTCTTTAATTCCCTCTTCATCAAGAGGTAATAATATAACTGAGAGCTCCTTATCCTTTTGCTCATATGGCTAATTGAGCACACAGTTCTTTTCTCCTGTTGTGATACACCAATATTCTACATAATTTAGTTTGCTTTGTTTAGTGCTGATATGAAGTTGACTATGTTGGAAATAATCTACATGGTTCAGTTTTGGAATCTGAAGGTCTGCACTGTGGATGTTTCCTGCAGTTAACTTGCAGAAATTGTTAGCTTTAGTGTCTTTGTCCTCCACTGGCAGTTTTTAAAGAGTTTATATGTGGCACATTTGGCACAAGAGCTGGCTGAAAATGTCACAAGTCAATATCCCTCAGTGGATAATTCTGTATCTGCAAAAATATGAATAGTAACCATCTTTCCCAGGCATCCCTTTACATGGAAAGGCATAAGGGGGAAGTTACTGAATGTTGCTGTTGCCTTACTCTACAATACAATCATTATTTAAAAAAAAATAAAAATAAAAATAAATCTATGTATTCTGTCTTATTTTTTTCAGCAGAGATGAAATGAATGGGCTTTCCAACATGCTACATCAATTAGGATAACTAGTTGAAGTAATTAAATTATTGACATACTTTCCAGCTCTCAGTGCAACCAACAGATTTTAGTTGCCAACTTCTGTCTGTGACATCTCATTCCATAGCATTTGCCTTCCCATCAACAAACATGGGTTACAACGAGATGTGCCCACTATCCTGCACAACAGGTATTTGCAGATCTCAACGCATACCGAGTGAATAATGTGCACTTAGCTAAAGCAGCTGAAATACGACCACTTTAAGCTGTTGTAAGTTTATAATCGAAGTGTAAATATGAGTCCTGGTATTGTTTGCCTAGGGAAATTTTGATGGCGCCTGGCTGGCTTCAGGGCAGATGAGCTGGTGGCTGATTAAGTTCTATGAAGTATTTCGTAATCACTCTTTTTCCTAAACTGCTACTCAGATTATCAATCAGAGTGTGCTCCCTGCTCGGCTGCAGCTTTCACCACAGGCAGCACTGAAGAGGAATACAGGCATCTAGGAGGCTGGGGGCAGAGGAAGCCACTGGTGGCACAGGGACTTGGCTGCAGATCTGCTACATGCCTCTCTCGTGACGAACCAACCTGCTGATTTACTGGCTTGGCATCTAAGTGACTCCCGGAGGAAGGAAGCTTGCAGTTGTATCAGCTCATGCTGAGGCTATGCGTTCCAGAGATCCAAGCCTTCAGGCACCACGGGAGTGTGGAAATAGGGGAGGCAGATGACAGGAACACATTTATCAGGATATGGGAATGGGAGGAAACAGGGGCACAGTGTCCCTTTTGGTGGCCGCTATCTGTACAGCTGTAAAATTGAACCTCACCCTCTATGTTATAGTAGCTCTTGCTTGATTCAACAGAGCCACCACAGTGAAGACCCAGCGAAACAGACAACTTGAACTAGCAGCTACATGAACATAGAAATACTATATGCAAAACCATGAAGAGAAAAACACACTTTTACAAAGCAGGAGCCCAGAGCCAGTACTCAAATCATAGCGGTTCTTTAAAGCAAGAGGAAAGACAGTAAACACTGCACGGCACTGCTCAGGGTATGAAACAGACTAAAACTGGGCCTTGAATGAAACAAACATTGTCAGCTGTGTGGACAGAGCTCTGGAAAACAAGAATACACCAAAGCATTTATCTACATTGCTCTTCTGCTGCTGCAAGTTTGATCAGAAAATCAGCAGTTCCACATCGCTAGTAAAGATAATCTTTTTAGTCGGGCAAGGTTTTTTCCTGAGTCTGCATGATTGTCTTTTACAGGGTTCTCCATACTGCTAGCAACTAACATTCTTCTGAACAGCAAGTGTAATCATGTAGTCTTTCCTCACTGCCCTCATATGCACTAAGCTCGTCTCCAGCAATAAAACATACCCAGAGTCTCTAGAATGCTGTCAGACCTAGAAGAGCAAACTGAGACTCTCATTTTACTTACTTTGTTTTTACCAAAGTTGCCCATTAATGATCGACTATGAGACTTTTTTCCACCTTCTTTTGTGTCCAGGCTCTGTGCAGAGAAAGTGCAAAAAAAAATTTAACTAGATACCTTCAGAAGTATCTTTAGAGAGTCTGCTACAGTCTCTAAAATACAGTTTCAACCTAATATAAGTTCTTGTATGTCACCCTGATTGACTGTTAGAAAAGCACAGTGATAGCAAGTGAGAATAAAAATGATTTAAAGTCTTAAACACAAGATAATCATCTGCAAATATAAATCGAAATCCAAAATCTCATTATAGGACTTTTCTGATTTCTTTAAATACTTGATAGCTTAGCAATCCTCTAACAGTAAGGAAAAATACTAACATTAATACTCAAAGGCAACAAACAACAATGTAGAAAAAAAGTCTAGCAACATCAGGCAAGCAACAACAAAACACAACAGCATCTGAAAGCGTACTTGAAAATAGCCACAAAGGAAACAGTAGGGAGGGGGCGGGGATAATCTCCTAACAGATAAACGTGGACTTTTCATAGGAAGCCTGAAGTATGAGTTTCACATTTATAGCCATGCCCCTAGACATCAGTTTGATAATTCCTGGCAGCATGTAGCTTCTTCTGCCAGAAAAGCACATGCCTTCATCTTCTAAAGGGCAAAACAAAGACCTAAAGGTGCTGAAGACTATTCCCCCAGAGTTTCAGCGAGTACTGTGAACTTCAGTTACTCTGTTCAGTGCTGAGCTGGAGTGGCTATCATGACAATAAGAACACTAGATGGTTTCTTCAGGTCCAAAAAAGTCGACAGCCTTTGTATCTATGTTCAAAGATACGTTCCTAGCTCAGCCTGCAAGTCTCTGTAAAATGCAGAAGACTACCTCAGCAGATAAAGTACTTTTCTCCCTCAGGTAAGAGTGAGAGCTGACAGTTTCAACAGCAAATCCAAACTAGTATCAGGCCTGACTGACAGTACCATACACATTGCCTTTCTCCCTTGCCCTCCCAAGAAATCCACTTGATTATTACTGGAGATTAGTACACAAACTTGCATTGTGAATGCTTTTTTTTTTTTTTTTTTTTTTTAAATAATAGCAAGTTTTTGGGAAAATGAAAGGCACATCAGTAACGAAGCAAGGGAAAATGAGATTTTACCAGCAAAAGCACACTAGAAAAAATACTAGAAAAGAGCTTTACAACACCAAGGCTAGCTAATGAGTTACAGAATTACTAAATCAGCGCAACGTTTAACCATTTAGTTTTCTCCCATCTAAACCAACAGTTTCTATAAATTAATCTTCCAGTTGTTTTAACTTACTATTACTAATTGTTCAGCTCTATACTGCTTAAAACCCTTGAAACCATAGTCACATACAATCAGTCTTCACATAGCAAGGGAAGAGATCTCTGAATGTCCCTTAATAATTTTACAATTAGTCAATTAGAAAATTCTAACATTTAAATTATTACCTGACAGATGTTTGAATAACACACTTGCATTACTGAAGTATTTTCAGTATTCTGGTCACATCAACAATAGGCAATGGGTAATCTGAGACATCATATCCAACACCAACACGTCATGGCAATTTGCATTCTTTCAACAAAACTCCCTACCCCCTGAAATGCTATCTAGGGGCCAGTCATTCTCCAGATACCAGAGGACATACCAAATGTAATTATTCTAACACAAAATACATTGAAATAGCTCATATCTTATCATACGTACCAATATGGGGAGTTTGCTCTCTGAAATCCTGCTTTTCTCATCTCACAAAGGCCAAAGGGAACCAGCAAACTGACTCTGTTCTCATACTGCAAAGTCTGAAAATAACCCTTCTCTGTTGGGTCAGATGGCTTCATCCTTTGCATTCTTACAGCCCCTTCCCACCACAACAGAGCCTTCACCAGACGTCTCAAGCATCAGCACAAGTCAAGTCTGGCTTCAGGCAAAAGTCTCATAGGCCCAACTTCAGAGAAACAGACTGACAAGAGCTATGTAAGCCCTACAGAGTGGGAAGACATGCAGAAAGCAGAGCTACATGTACTTGACCTTTAAAACTACAACGCTTACAGCGTGGACACATCCCCTGTGGAACAATTCACTCTGTATTCTAGCATAACGGGGATTTGCAACCAGTTGAGGTGAAAGTACAGTAAGTGTGGATCCAAGGTACTAACTGCTTATTGATGTATTCAAATTTCCAATACATTTTACTGTCTTACAAGAAGAGTTTGATGTCAAAAGGGAAAAAATCCATACTGTTCTTGATCTAAAAGAGTCTGAAAAAGCAGTCATGAAAAAGCAGAACCTTGCTTCGGGCAGTAAAAGCACAATCCTGTGTTTTAGTGCTGTACAAAACAGCCATCAGCATTAAGGCAGACAACGCTCTGGGTTATTGCGGCCGGTCTTGATAGGACTGAGGCAATAGAAAAAAGGATCTTTCTCCAATAACCTAGACACAAACCAAATTGCTTGACACATGCTTGCAATACTAGTACTTACTGAATTAGTCACTTCTAAGTTTTACAAGGAATAAACCTGATTAGAACTCATTGAAAGAACATATTCTTCACACTTGACCATTGGAATTCACTCCCTTAATATCATCCTGAAATAGTTCCAAGTTTTCATTTGGATAAAACAAACTCAGAACTTGCTCCTAAGTTATCAGCTTCCTCATCTGAAAAATGTACAACATACATTGTGCTGTCTAATACTCAACAGAGCATGTGAAGGGGAAAAACCCACATACCTGCTTCAGGTTAACATTTAAACTCTCATGAGTTGCCTTTAGCAGGGCTCTCACAGTGAAGCTGTCAGGATCTTCCTTGTCCCTGATTTGGGATTCTTTTATCAGAGATTCCAATTTTGTTCTTATGAAAGATTCCACCTGGTGCTCGGTTGCCCCGTTGCTCTGAAAGACATTAAGAAATCCAGTTAAAGTAGATTATGATGTCCATCACTCCTGGGACAGCCTGAGGGAGCATTACACATGCTTCAGGCCACAAAGTGCTGCTAACTTTTCCTTTCTCTGTGCAAGAAAAAGCTTCTTGTGTAATACTGCCTGATTTTGCTTTTTCTATTGGTGGCTTTTACTGCCATTTCCATTTTCCTTTTCTCTTTACTCCTCCTGACAAAACTTACACTGCCTCCCACCAAAGCACACTACCACACAGATCACCCCAGAACCCTGGTGTTAGCTCTTTCATTCAAAACTGTCACAAGTCTGACTTCTCTTTCAAGAAGGCAGCATGAATTTTCAGCCAATGCACTTACACATTTCCTCCAAAATAACAACCTAAGCATCATTAGATTGCTGCTCCAAACAGTAAGAAAGAGGAAGCAATTCCTGTTAACAGCAGTCATACGGACTATACAGGCACAATTACATAAGGCACTTAAAATAAAAATGGATCCTATAGAACAGTGTGCACCTAGCATTCCTCTGCCTGTGGGGCGTGAGAGCTCTCCTGGCACAGGACAGGAAAGCAACTGTTCTGTCCTAACATGTTCCATGCCTAAAGGCATACTGTGTTTTGCACTGGCATTAAGGATGGCCAAATTTTGTCTTAAGTCTTTCTGTTAAAGAAAGCATCGTCTCATCAGAAGTGCTCAAGCCACATTAGTAAATACATAGACTGCTCCTACTGAACAGCACATGACAACACATCAGTCATTACATTGGTTTCAGAACTGGTTCAGCAATCTTATCTTATTACATCCATAATTAAGAGTTATATTCATTCAATACATAATTTTCCCTGAACTTAAACCTGCAGAAGTTTGTACTTGTACTTAAAATAAATCATATTCCTAAAGATTTATGGGATTGGAAGTCTTCAAGCTTCCCCACAAATTAATTAATACCAAATATTTCCGGTTCTGTAGTAAATACTAAGACAAATACAAATTCTGACTTATTGAGCAAGCTGACTGTATCCTGTGCTTCAAGCATACTTCTGTATGAGAGAGACTGTCTTGTGGAACACATGGGTTGAATGACATCAAAGTGCAATTTAACCTCAAATAATTAAGAAATTAATTAATTATGATTCTGTCCAGTAGCATAAAGGGGTGCTAAAGTTTATTGGAAAGGGGGGGGGCAAACCAACCAACCAAGAAAAATCAAATCAGCCCTTCTGTATGGTGTACAAGAATCCCCCAAAGGATGTGGCTGACACTAGCATTTTAGCAGCATCAGGGTAGGGGAAGAACCTGCATAAACATATACTTCCTCTGAACCAGTTCAGATGAGGACTTCTTAAACAGAAGCAAATCCTAAGGTATTCTGAAAAACCTTCAATCGCTAAGAGCAGGCATATACAGACAAACTAAAAACTCAGTATTTAAACCAAAACCAGTTAATGAGAACTAGAGATAAGAACAAGACAAACTCACTGGGCTACATTCAAAAGTAAAGATAAACATTAGTCTTGCTAAATATTAATTTGAATTTGATCTATTCTTTCTGCATCTCCCTAGACAGTATTTTCTTTGTTCAAAAGTTTTAACTGGTGAAGCAAGGCTATCTACTGACTAGAAAAAAACAAAATCAACCACACCTGCTGGATAATGCGTATTAGCATCATATGTCAGTTTCCATTTGTAGCAAAAAACCAATGTGTTAATGAAATTAACAGCAGAAAAATACACAGAGTCTAAAAAATAAAAGGAACAGAAAGCCATCTTCAGTGCCAAAAAATAAGAAATGGAAGGACTGAAAATAAAAAGGTTTCACACCTCAAATTTTTTTTCATTCCATAATTTTCATCTAGCATTTGGTGTAGCAATTCCATCATGCCATTGCTTTGAGTACTACACATTTGTATCTGAAAAAAAGCCTAGCAGGCTTACAATGCTGGCTATTTCAGTCTATTATAACTAAAGTACTTAAATCTGTTATTTATATGATTTAAAAGACAAAGTGTGCATTTCCAAACAAAGTTATCCCATATCTAAAAGTGGAATTATATAACTTCTATATTTAAGGTCCTGACTTAGAAATCAAAGTTAAAAACTCTGATCTGCTAACAACTGTAAGTAGCATGACGGAGTATGCATGTAAGAAATGTACAGATGTAACAATTCTGGGAACTGTGTATATGCACATACATAGCAGGGCTTTAGCTTGCAGTCATCTTCAATTTCATCAGCACTATCCTCATCTGAAACTTCTCCTTCCTCAGCATCTGCTCCAAGACTGTATGGCAACTTTTTACCCTAAAATGAAGAAAAAATACTCACAATAAATGCACACATGGCCAGTGTTTCTCAGTGCAAAGACCAAAATAGCCCATTCCTCAATTATTCCTTATGTAAACTGCAACCAGAGTTCAGAATTTGTTTTCAGAGAGTCTCATGCAAACCTGTTCAAGGACACAGATTATCATAGGTAATATTTTAAGTATTTCTGGAAGAGTTTATTACTGAAAGAACTTTGCAAGCTCTTTCAAGAAAAGCATACTACCTCCCATCTCCAGAGCAAGACAGAAAGTACCCAAAATATTTTTTAAGCAGACTCTCAGATATTTCAGGCTTATCTCTAGCAAGCAGACCAACTGTATATTTAAAATAAAACTCTAGAAATCAGAAGCTGAGATTTTGTCATAGGTTCTTCATCAGAAAGCGAAGTGCAGACACGAAAGAACTCACTGCAAGCAGGTACCAAAATGAAGGAAGCAGCAAAGCCTAGTTTAATATTGTGTGCTCATGCAAGAACCTGGTCAGCAATCCAAATTAGTTGCTAATCCAGTACTGTGAATGTCATATACTTCCATTAGAAAGGAACTACTTTAATTCCATGTCTAGTTTCCAACACCCGATTAGAGTAGTGAGCATCAAAACAGAGGTTATTAGCTACTCCAGGTAAAACAAAACCCAAACAAAAAAACAACCAACCAAAACCACAAACCACCACCAAAACCCAACCAAACAAAAAACCTAAAAAGAGGCCCTGACAGATTAATGAACTTTTTTAGAGCATTAATCTTTAATTCTCCTGTATGATCACTTACAGTGAAGCCAAATCACAGAATTTTAGAAATGTTGGGCTATTGGTCTCCAGTCCAATCTCCCACTAAAGGAGGACCATCACCAGCTCTATGTGAGCTCTGCTTCGCCAAGTCTCACAAACTTTCAAGGGTGGAGTCTCCCCCAGCCTTCTGGGCAGCATCTTTCCATGCTCCACTACCCTCAGCTGAAAAAGCTTTTTCCTGCCATCCAATCTGCACCTCCCAAGCCGTAACTTGTAGCCATTGCCTCTTGTTTTACCATCTGTTACTTAGTAAATCACCTATTAAACTTCTGTGTCATTACTTCTGTGTCTTCCTCACCAATAGCAAAAATGTTCACAGTCTACCTGCTTCCTCAGTGGCAGAGGTAGACAAGAATTAGGCTCAGATTTCTGCAGAAATGGATTGATTTATAGACTGCATTTTGAAATTAATAATGCTGTCCTGCTAATGAGTGGGTCAAATTCACTTCACATGGGCACCTTTATACTGGTTTAAATCCATAAGTTTTACTAAAATCACTCTTTAAATACACTAGCAAAACAAAAATTATGCCATTACTTGAAATTGTTTGGCTACTGAATCAATCCTGCCTTTAAAAGGAAAATGTATAAAACGGAGCAAAAATAATAGCAAACAGATGAGAAACTGGCTTACTTCTCAATAAGATGCTAATTCTTAAATACGATTTTTATCTTTTCCAACAGGGCTGCTTAAATTGAGCAGGCAATGGGAGACAGGTTTGTGAAAAGAGACTGTGATGCTTAAAATAGTATTCTCATTCTGAAAACATTAGCTCGGCTTCACACCATTCTGTAACTACTCTCAGGGTTTCAGGACCGTTAGCTGAAGAATTACACTGAAGTTACAAACTCAAATGTGCTAGGAAGACCAGCTCAAAAGCTCATGTAAGAACTGCACAGTACTAAACCTCTCTTGCCTTCTGTGCATTGACATAATATTTCGAGCCAGGTTTGCTGGGTTTTGTTGCATGACTGACATTACATACTATTTTGTTTGACTCCTTAATACCAACACTACATGCTTGCATCGCTCATTAACCAGCAGTTATACAAGAAAACCAACTGAGTGAAATTCAAAACCACAGTTGAGCACTCAAAGGTTTTCTAGTTCAGGGTCAGTTCTGTACTATACACTGAAATACATCCAGATAAGCATCAAATCAAAATTGTGAATCCTTGTAGCCAGCTTGATACAGAAGATGGGGGGGTGGGCGGGGGTATAGTAACTCAAGAGCTCACAGCAAAGGAATTGCCCCCATGTGTCAAAATTAGACAATTTAATAAGCCACAACTATATAAATTGCCCCCTTAAAGGTCTGCCTTGCTTATTATATCCTATCCATCTTGGTTTTTGAAATTCTTTTCAGAGCAAATCTGTTCATAATGAGAGGCTCAAATAATTAGTCTTGCATACCACACTAACTTCAGTGCTCCAGGGCCTCCTCCCTCGCCGCTCCTTATAGCCACCTTCTGAAGTGCTCCTTTCATAAACACAGCTGATGAACCATGAAAACAGTTTCATTTCATGAACTAGTGCTCATATCAGGGTGAAGGGGAAATGCCAGAAAATGCAAGAAATTTTCACTTTTATATGACTCCAAAATGCTTGTCCAAGGAGGGACTGTAGGATAATGTTTAGATACTATAGGGATATAAACCATACAGACATCCACTAATAACAAATCAGACAAAATTTTTTAAAAAAGAAAAGACCAGGTTCAGGTAGCTGTCACAGTTACTTCTATTCATAACAATGCATTTTATGTCATTTTTCTGCTCTCTTGACTTGGTGCTGAAGTGCAAAAATATGCACCTCTGACTAAGACTCTCAGATAAAGATGCTTAAGGAAGAGAATTTTCTTTCCACTGTTGATACCATGTCCCTGTTGAAACACTTACACAAGTACTCTGGAACACATGCCAAGTCCAAAGTAAACTCTGTTTCAATGTCTCTGAGAAGCTCAGAATTCTAACTCATTGCATCTGTACTATTCCACATGGTACTGCTGAACTGGTTCTCCAAAGCCAAAGAAAATCTATGATAAATATCACATGCTGCATTTTGAACATGCCGCCAGTAGCAAGTTACCTTCACTAGGATCTTCCCTTTCAAATTTTGAGGACTAGGAAGCTGTCTGGAATCTCCAGTGACTACAGATGACAAGTCCAGTTTGTCACCAAATATCTCCTTCAAGTACTGAGCGATCTTCTTTTGTTGTTGAATACTGCAATGGTTTTCGATAGACAGTATCACTGGAAACCTAGAAATAAAACCCCCAGACTCTGTCATAACTGTGTTTTAAAGGAGAAGACCTGCACAGCTTACCACATAAACTGGTTTAAGCAGTTTGCTTTTGCACTGTCAGCAGCCTGGAACCAAACTCGCTTTGGGAAGAAGGACTTTGCACATGAACTCCCAGATCCCTGCTCTGTCAGAACCCCTCTCTCAGTCCCTGCAAGCAATTCTGCCCTTTCTTGAACCCTACTCACAAGCACACTGGGTGACAAAGTTTGAAATCCATGATCACCAAGTGTGAGGCACAGAGACAGAAAGCTCATCAGCAACACGATGCCCTTCTGTTCTATGTAACGGAGCAGAAGGTGTGTTATTCCTTTGCAAGCCATACACAAAGTCTTTGCAAGCCATAAGTGATCAGCAAGCTGCTCCTGAAGAAAAGCATTTTGACATAAGCAGTTTCAAAGGAATTGCTAACTCCTCTCCGTGTTCCAAGACTGATAGCTGCATGAATGATTTGCCTTTCTTTTAGTAAGTGTAGCTACAGCGAGTCAGACCAAATCTCTGAAGCTGCCCAGACTCTGGAGAAGGAGAAATTATCGGCAATACTTTCCAGAGTACTCTCCCAGGCACAAGGAATTTGCAGCTTAAGTTTCCTGAGCTAAAGACATTGTTTCTATATATAACAGCCTATTTCTTGCAAAAATTTGCCCTGATTTCTAAACTTTTGGCAGCCCTGGGATCTTACGGCAAGGAACCCCATATGCCAACTACACACCAAATGAAGAACCACCTCCTTCAGTTTTGAAATCACTATCTCCTATTTCTAATCAATAACACCAAACTTTTGGGCTCAGGTTTTTTGGTTGGGTTTTGGTGTTTGTTGTTTTTGGGGGGGTTGGGATTTTTTTTTTCCCCTTTTCAAATGGCCATTGTTGGGTCACTTTCTTCTTCTTCTTTCCACCCCCCCCAAATAAAGAGAAGTAAACATTTTCTCTTTATTCTTTCTAAACTACTCAAAATTCTGTACACCCACTCATAATTTGAGACTGTTGTATATATATGGTTAAACACCATGATTTTCATAATAAACTGTCATATCGTACTATGGGAAACAAAATAGAATCTGAACATCCCACATCTCCACACTTCCTCATACTACGCATGAGACGGCTTTCAAATTTTCTTACTGAAATTTAGTATTCTCCTTAGGCAGAGAATACTATGCTATTGATTTTTAAGAATTTCCCTGTGGTTATGAGTGGGAAGTTCTGTTCAAAGATATTCAACAGTCTCAGACTGCTCAAAATATTACTGCATTTATGATGCATGAAAGGTCTTTCTATCTTAGGTTGACCTTTCTAATTTGATTGTTGGAAAGACCTCATGCAGTTGAAGAACAAATAAAGCACAAGCAATAAACAGGGGAACAGAATCAACTTTTCTAAAATCAACAATTTCTAAATGTGTTTAAAGGAATACACCTACTTCCTGGTTTTGCCTTTTGATTCTGACATGGGATTAACTACACAAAACAGACAGATGTAGCTTCAAAACCGACTCTACACTTACTCATTGTTGATGAAGGCGTATTTATTGATAGTTTCTGCCACATCACGGAAGAGTATTTTAGAAGTAAGAGTATAGCCATGGTGTACTACTGGCTCTCCATCTGGACCATCCCAGCAATCCACTATTAAGACAGAAAAAGTTATACATTAAGAGATGCCCATGATCTTATACATTTCTGCTGATCTTGCTTGCCAGCAGAACTCATGTACAGTACTCAACCACGCAGGTGTCAACAAGTTTTGATTCAATCTATTATGATCTACCAACTGACTTAAGACTAACAAGTCTTTTGTTATACCAAATGAGAAGTCCGCAACCTAAAAAGGGGGTTTCCCCTTATACTAAACTGAGTGGTTTTCCTCATATATAAAATTATAAAGGTGTAACAGGTCAAATGATGTTTACAGCTATTTCTTGGGAAAGCAGCTTCGCTTCTGAAGACAACCTGTTTAAAAGCAATTTAATCTTCTTCCACTCCAAATTAAACTTGCAGTTTTATAACCGATGATAGTAAAAGTAGCATCAAATCCATCGCATATTGAATGAACTAGGACAGTAATATTTTTCCCAATACAATTACTGTACCCTGGATTTACACTAAACATGTCACTACTATTGGCTGTACAGGAAGTTAAAAACTTCACAAAGTGAAAGCTACAGAGGTATTACCTAGGCTGTACTGTATCTACAATAGTTTTGAGGTCAAGCGAAATGACATACTATGTGCATTCTAGTGAACTTTACAGAAGGGAAAGTACAGTGAGAGATCACCCAATTTTATCTGGTTCACTTTCTCCAATTATTTTTTAAATTCAGATTAAGAGATTTTTTTCCCAATTATGAATTTTGTAGTACCAGTCAAAAAAATTAATAGCAAGTTTAAATATGTCAAAGGACTTTATTCCACCCACAATCTTAAGAACAACAATACTAATGTTTTGTTATTATTTAAATAAGATACTTAAGAGTTTATTATTATTTAAATAAGAACTTATAAAAGAATCCAGTGCTATCTCCAGGCTATCAGACAAACAGCATCTTGTTTTCTTCCACCAGCATCCTGCCAATGAAACAGAATCCTACCTTTCTGTTGTGGCAGACCAAAACCTCAGCTCGAAGATGGTGACAGAAATAGATACACAGCTGTGCTGAGAGAAGGCACTATTGCTCACCTGTCCTCCTACAGGCACTTTTCGTCTTCCCTTTGCATCTGCAGGAGGAACTGCATAGGCAAACACCCACTTTCCTATTCAGCTTATGAAAGAAAAAGGTCTTTGCTGGCTCAGGTCATTCTGAACAACATGGATCAGGAAGCGTTCCTGTGAAGCAGTAACCTCCGGCACAGGAGAGCTGCAGAGCAGAACAACTGGGGCTTCTCTGCTGGGACTGCCAGGCCCCAAACAGATGCCTGCCCATTGCCTTACTTGAGCTTGCGCAATAAAAAAGAAAAAAAAAACAACTTCACAAAACTGCAGGACAATGGAAAAGTTGCACTGACTGAGTAAAGTGTAACAATAATCAGCAGGCAGGAGAAAACAGTACTGTCTATCATGTTCGTCTGAGATGGCCATTCCCAATAGAAAAATTCTGGTTAGACTGCTAGAAAACAGGAGTTTATCGCTGAAGTTAATCAGCCAGTGAAGCATTCATGCTTTGAGCTTGCCACTGACTTTGTGCTTAAAATAAACATTCATCATACTTCTCACAACTAGCAAGTTAGACAAAAAACATACCTTCAATACATCGACAACCATCTTGCAGCACTCGTGCATACATCTCCGCTCTGGACTGGGACAGCAGCTGGTCTCCTGTCAGGTACGTATTGTGAGATGAAGCAATAAAGTAGTTACAAAGTGGTTGATCCATATCCTGATGCACTTCGCAATGCAGTGGATTAAATACATCACAAGCAGGACTGCGCATGAAGTTGGTGAAACCTTTGGAGAAGAGAAAGAGTTTTGCCATGGATGCAGTATGTGTTACCAAGTAAATGATTTGCACTCTAATGTTTGCTTTTTCTGTTTATGCTTGTCAGTGCTAACTCATTGTCTCCAAAACCACTGAATCTTCCTGTACCCCATGTTTTCAGCATATTAACTGCTGTCTGTGCCTTGCCTGGTTCTTTGCAAACTGAAGAGGCTACACAGACTCAGTCCACTGCTGGCACACACAGAGGTATTTCTTTCTGAAGCCTATGGAAGTTCTGATACCTTTGAGAAGAACACATCTCCAAGATCCAACTCTCGTCCTCAAACAACTTTCAAACAGCTTTGAACTAGAGAAGACATAATCTAGAAAGACATATTTATGACTGCCAAAATTTAAAAAAAATATGAAAAAATCAACAAGCATTTGCAAAACAGGGCATTGAGCTAGGCCTCTTCATGACTTAATTAACAACCAATAGTAAAAAAAAAATATGTAAGATTCTAATAAAAAGCATACAATTGCCAAATAGTAGCTATACAAGACGACTTTTAGTCACAGATTGATATGGCCACTGCCCAACCTATTTGCTGATCAGATGCTTCATTCAGACCCTCAGAAGGGGCAGATGACAAAAATGCACCTATAAAAATTCTCTGAAACCCTGGAGAACCTCCCTATACTAAATCCAGTGCACAGACTAAGACAAGTGTGCTCAAACTGCCTTCTGCAGTTCAGACAAAACTGCTCTGCTAATACATGCAATAGAAGAAGGTATTGGTTCTATTAGTATTAGTAGAAGAAAATACCCTCCTTCACAATTATTCTGGTGAGATAAAAATAATCTCTTCATCTAGATGTTACTGCAAACAGACAGTACGCAGCTAAACCACGAGTCGTTACAGTTGTAAAAACTGCCTTTTTCTCCTTGTCCTTCTCAAACTGGTACCCCCTACACCCTCTTGATTCTTGTTAAAGCATCAGTATAACTGAGAAATTGGGTCAAATGCTTAGACAGCGTCAGTCTGCATTTCCTGGGACGCTGAATTGTGCCTTGGAGTGCAAGCGACCTGCTTAGAGGAGCATAGCTGGGTAGATGGAAAGGGGGGAACCTCAGCCTCACATTCAGCAGGATACAGAGGATTTGACACATGCACGATGTTTCCCCTCAGTGGATGCTTCTGATGGCACAAGAGCTATCCTGTTCTGCTCCATCACAAGGATAACATCTTGTAAATAAGAGGAAGCAGAGGAAATCCCTCAAATCCTGGGCAGCAGAAAAGACTTAGGATACAATGCCTGCAAGAGTATAGGTTGGTATTCTGCAGGTCTGTCACGACTTCGTGCTGCTGTTGATGCCTCACAGGTCCCAAGTTGAGAAGTAATCTTCAGAAGGTAGCAACAATGTCAAGAACAAAAGAACACGCTCCTACCAAAGTTAAGAAAGATCTGACCATTTATACAGCTCACAGACAGGAACGAGAGCCAAACTGACTTCCTGACTTGGAAGCTAATGCTTTTTTATGCTGAGTTTATTGCTGACACTTAGGCTCTGCCCCAGTGCCACTCTTCTGCTGTAAATAAGCACTACCCTGACTGAAGATACTGTGTAGACAAGGCAGCACCACCTGAAGCACTGCACTGCAGCACAGGGAGCATGGGGGCCCATGCTAGCCTATTCACTGATCTAGCCCATCTCACTAGTTCACAGCTTTCTCTATGCTGCACGTTTCTCTGAAAAGATGGTACTTGGTTTATATCTCTGTAAATTAGATCAGCATTAAACAGAGAAAGTTTTAAAAATACCTCCTATGAGACTGAGAAATGTAGAATATTTAAAAGGATAGTGCAAACAATACTAACCGTGAGAGCAACTCCAACATAAAAGCAGCAGCAGTAAGGTTAAGAGGAACAGAAATGCTTTCAGAAATATTTTTGTAAGCGCCATAGCTTGTTCATTTTGCTTTCCTTATTTCAATTTAAGTGCAGTGCCCTCGGTCATACCAGAAGCTTGTTTAAGACATGGGAGGCAGTCACCAGGATTTAAGTACCATGTGGAAGATTCCTCCTTCCCCACCCCAAAATCATCATGTAAATTATACTGCTTCACAAAAGCTATCTTCTGGGCAAATTAACACACCATAGCATTTAATCTATTTTGTTCCAGTTCAGATTTTGATTCGATATTAAGTTGATTCTGAATAAATACAACATTTACAATTGCTTTAGCAAGCAAGGTGAATAAGGTATTAAAACCAAAAGAAAATGCAACTATCCATAATTTATTTCACATAAGCATAAATCAATGGATTGTACAGGAGCGATTCCAGATCTACAGAGCAGAACAGAATGAAAACTCTGCTTTTATTACTTCAGTTATAACAGACTATAACATAAAACATTCTATACCATATATTTTATGTTTATATCTTACAAATACACAAGTAGCAATAAATTCATGCAAGCCTAAGGCATTCCCATTACTGTACGATGGCCATGATATATTGCTGTATAACACTAGCTGCTAATTCACCCCACCTACTCTTGTCTCTCCCATGTCTCACAAAAATGCACCTACACTACTGACTGCTGCTCTTCTATGTTACTATCACAGTCAAATATTATAAGCTACACAAAAACATTGTTAAAGCTTTTCTATTCCACTACAGTATATCAAGACTAATTTTGAAATCAAAAACGTTACCTTCAATCCCAAGAACATTTTGCTTCTTGTTTTCTTCTGATACTTCAAACTTCTGTATGATGTCAAGACAGTATTCTGGTGTCACATTATTCATCTGCACAAAAACAACAGTGTTGGTGCACTTGTTTTTAATACCATGTTACCAGCATACAAAAAACTACTTTAAGCTTCTGGATCCAGTTGAAAAACCTTACAATGAGACACCGAGTTCATCAAGTATGACTAGGACAGTCAGTAATACTACTGTAAAAGGACTTCAAGATGTTGGTTTGATTAGTGCTGCACAAGGCTCACAGATCTTACCTTTGAGGAGAAAAACAAGACTGAAAGGCAGCTATCACTTAAAAGTTGTATTATTTTAGTTTAAAGATGAAAATTACCTGTTAAGCACACCTAATAATAGTAGTACTGGGCAATACTGCTGAAATGAGAACTATGAAGTTATATTCTTTAATATGATCTACTTAAACATGCAGAAATATTTGGCAGGGTTTGATTTCATTTTCATGCATTTTCCACTTCTGTGATTTCATTACTTCCAAGAGAGTTCACTGTAATATGCAGGCTATGAGATAAATAATTAGATTCTGAAATGAAAAAAACAGAATTGTTCTGAAACAAGTAAGAGTTTTGTCATCACCTTCAACTAGCCCACAACTGAAGTCCTAATTGGTGGGGCCAGAGTATCGCCATACACTTACATTTCCTTTAAAATTAAAGGACTCACCTTTTCTCATGCCCACCCCCATTAAGTTACAGACAGCCAAAGTGAGAACTATGACTGGGTGTATTTCTTTTCTTCCACTAACATCACGGGATGACAACGACAACACTAAAACCTTTGGCAGCTTATTTGTGCCCCTATTCTGCCTACTGTTCATACCCTCCATCCTTTGCCAAGGTCAGGTCAAATGGCCTGACATGAGGGACAGGCTGGAAGCAAAGGAACTTGCAGTCCTTTCTCAGATAGCGTGTCATCTCTGTTAACATGACTGCTTCAGGCAAAGGCAGGAATGAGCTTAGTCATCATGCAGATTACACAATATTTATTGTTTAAATCTGAAAATGACCCCTCTGTGAACTGTTCTGTTACTAATGGACTTCTCTTTCAGATGGCAAAACCAATTCAATTTCCTCTGCTCTGTCTACAGCCTCTGATGAATTTGCTCTTTCTGCTGTTTCCAGTAGCTCAGTATTCCCAGCATCAGCATTCAGCTACATGAAAATCTGTAAGTAGGTTGATGACTCTTAATATGGCCTTCTCCAAGGGCTTGATCCTGCCAAGTGCAGAGTTCCTTCTAAGAAATGCGGGTGCCGTGACTGACCATGTTTTGTAGCACCTAAAAGGCTACAGTCTAAGTATGAAAAATCACCAGAGCAGGAGAAAAACTAGACATGACAATATTAGAAGTATAGTAATAGAAGGCAAGCAAGTGAGCAGTTCAACCCATATAGTGACTTAAGCTGAAAAACTTGAAGATACTTTCCAGCCTTTTTTCTCTTCACCCTTTCCTCTGTTTTTTGTCTTGTATAGGGAAAGCATAGCTCAGTCCATTTACTTCTCCAGGCATTTTATTTGTAACTCCTTGCTAAGCCAACAATCACAAGATGCCTGCAAGAATTACACAGGATAATAGGAAAGAGAACAATTCAGCAGCAAAAAACCCCACCTGATTCTTCTAGCTCAAGTAGATGTTGCTGTTTGATTGCAAACACTGTTCATAGCAGGCCTTTCTTCAGCACAAGCTGGCCAGAAATAACTTTTGCATTATGGCTCCTTGATGGCTGAGTGGCAGGGTACTTGTGTGCTTTAGGAAAGAAAATGTCTAATCTAGTCCAAAGCGTGTCTGCTAGGGAAAAGTCTACTGATTTGTGCTTTTTAACTGTAGCTAGAGAGATGACTACTTAGGCTACTCATTTAAATCTGTTTTCATTAAGTTTTAAAATACTCCACTAATAATATCAAATAGTAATGATCATTATTGATGACTGTATATTTAGATACACTGCTTATTGAAAGTGGTCAATAGCGGAGCTTGCAAAATCTCTTGGACACATGCCTCCTTTTTATATCCCTGGTTAAAAGTTGTAACTTTGATGCACGTATGTTCTTTAAAAGAGTATCAGCCTTTGAACAACGAGTAAGACCTTGGTTTTTAAGTAAATGAACTACCGATTAATTTTCCTAAAACAAAATCCTACAAAACTACAAACAAAGCAACACTATCCCTAATCTTCAGTGTAGAAGTATGAGAAAAAAAAGAGGAAAATCACTTTTAATTTCACCAGTCTCATTGGAAGCAGGTCAGACAAACCAATTGCCAAAAATCTACTGCCATCTGAAGCTGCAGAGCACTGCAAGGCCAGGTAACGGGAGAGCTCACTTCTGTCAAAGGCCCATAAGTTAAGAATGGGAATAGTTCTCAAGGGAAAGGAAATAAAAGAAAGCAATGTAAAGTAGAAGAGAAGTTAGAAAACAAGTGCAATGCCAATAACAGGTGTTCTTAGACAGGATGCCAACCCACCGGCATGTCAATAGTGCTCTAATGGTTTAGGCTACGGCTGTTCACAGTTAATCATTCTCTAAGAAAAATCAAACCACAAATAATCAAAGCAAAGACGTTTTTCCAATTTCAGTGCAAGATGTCAATGTAAAATATCATGACATATTGAATCACCACATAAATCAGTTATACTGATTATCCTTTTGCATAAGCATGAAAGAGGAAGGCGTCAGCTCACTTTCCAATTGAGAATTTGTGCTGCTGCCATAAGGTTTTTCTGTGAAAAGCAGCAAGGATTGATCAGGCATGATGACCTAGTATTGTCTTCCTTGTCCAATATTAACACGCTCCACAGTCTCTGCTCTTTTCAAAGTCCATGTACCAACACTGATATTCTTATAATTTCCCTATTCCTTTTGGGATACTGGTTCCTGATATCCTTCAGTACTCACCGTTTCAGATCATAGCCAAACATATACTGACATGCCCTGGCTTATACTGTTTCATAATATCCCTTTAAAACTTCTTCCAAGAGAGCAGGTATAGTGGTTTCATAGTGTACTTAATCCCCACTTCCCATTTTTTGTCACATTTTCGCTATTCACCACACCCCTAGTTATTCCTGTGATACTGTATAATCACTGCAGACAAGTAATAAAAGTGAGCTTACTCTCTCTCAAGCAGGCTTAACTCAAAATGCAAAACTTCATATTGAATAATTAAGGAAAAGCTTTACATAATTATATGTGTATGTTCCGAGGGTGTAATTGTTACTAAATTGCTTCCTCTTCAGCTCAATTAAAATGAGTTGGGGGCTTTAATTTTTGCCACCAGTTCCATTGCATATGGCAGCAGCCCTTTTAACCACAGAAGATACTAGTTTGGTACCCATGTGATGGCATGGTATTAATATTTCCATCTGGTTCCTGTCGCTTGGGAGTACAACAGGGCGCATCACGCAATACGCAGCTCTTCCCCAGAGCGCGCAGAGACTGCTGCTGTAGGCAAGATCTCAGCAGGCTCTCCTCTTCCTCAAGACAGATAAAAACTGTATTGCTAAGTAACTGATCCATGGCAAGGCAGCAGCTGGCAAGCAGGCACACAGGAAACCTCACCCTCAGAAAACCAAAACTAAACATTTCAGGTTTGTGACACCAAGTCAGCCTTGTAACTGCATAAAACCATAAGCAGAAGAGTTGAAAAGGTCTCTGCTATGACTGAAATAAAAGCACTTGATGTGATACAGATACGGCATGAAGAAGGAGGGAAGAACAGACAGCAGTCAGACAACAGGTGCAGGCTGGCTGACCCCCCCAACACTCCAGCAGCATCACTACAGGGCTCCCAAGGCCAGGGCAGAATGAGGCCACTCACTCTACAATGCAGGTCCAGAACTGCTAGCAACTGCAGAGCTGCTCTTTAACAGGGAAGACTGTTTGTTGAGCCCAATTCACCCAAGCCCCACTACTCAAAGGCAAGTATGAGACAAGCTCTGTCGGTCAAAAGAGCCTGGAGATCCTGCTGTGGAAGCTATAGCAAATAAGTTTCTGGGGAGGACCAACTCAGGCAATTATATTAGTTTATTAAGAAAGGACATTCCCAAAAGGAGAACACTCAGGCATGCAGGCATGACTGCACATCCAGAGATGTTCCTCCCTCACGCCACTTGTGCTAAGAGGACTGCAGGACCAGAAATCATTCCAGAAAACAGCCTTTCTGCTCTTCTTGCACTTGAGGTTGTATAATTGTAATTTCAATAGACACATAATAGCAATTTCCACCTAAGCAGAAGTAACCTGTTTCATGAGCTCTAGGGTAAAGGCAACGGGGAGCTCTCCTTAAAAAAGCAGCCAGCTTAGCAAGTTAACAAAAAACCCAGAAAACAAAAACCCCTTTTGTTCTATCCTCAGGCTGCACAATATTTAAAAGTTTTGCCAGAAGAGTAGCAGATGGAGTTGGACAGACTGTCCACAGATTTCCAAGCAGACAGACAAGAGCAAAAATGAAATGCTGTTTGCTTGAAGGCAACTGAGAGCTGCATTATGATTTGAACCATCAGCTTTTGAAGACAATCTTGCCTTACCCAAGGACATGGTTATCACCTCTGAGTTCTGAAAACATTTAAGGATAAATCTGCTCTAATACCGTTAATACTGGAAAGTGGAAAAAACAGAGGAAAGAGGCAAAGAAAGTGCAAGGTGCTTCTATACTGCACTGCCAAGAGGTTCACCTACAGATCGCGCTTTTACTCTTTCTATTGTTTGTTTTGGGAATAACGTTGAGCAAAGCATTTATAGCAGATAGCCCTGTCCACATTCAGCATTTTGAGTAGTGTGTAGGCAAAAGAGGATGCAGTATGCCAGACTTGACAGTCAACTTGTTTTCTCTGCTGCATCGGTAGTTTAATAATATCCTTGTGCACCCACAAAGACAGCTCTTCTGCCTCTTTCACATGGTTTTCTCCCTGTTCCAGGTCCCTGAGTGCCCTCTCATACCACTGCTCTTGAGCTGAACCTGGGCACTTCAGCATCTCCATGAACATGCATTTCTTTGCTTTCCCATCAGCATCAACCTTGCTGCTGCTGTCAAGGGTGCTCCACTGAAGGGCACCCAAATAAAAGGCAGTGATTAAAAAGGAAACAAAGGGCAAATCAGTGAGCTCAAAAATCTTAGAGAAATAGTTTAATGGGAAAAAGACAAACACATTTTGTGCTTTCAAGCTGTAATTAACAGACTGACCAGGACCAGACTGCTTGCAGGAATCTGTGTGTTGAGGCTATTACAGCGAGATCAGTGACGTAATAATGCTCTGTGTTTCAAGGGGGAGGAAAGAAGGAAGAACCAGGGAGTTACACATGCCAGGGAATTGCCACACTGGCCAGAGGGAAATTCAGCAACAAACCTGCACAGACTGTTGGTATTTTATACTAAGGATAACTCAGAAAAAACAGCCATTGCAGGCAGGATCCCAGAACTACACAGGAGATTATCCAATGATTGCAGGCAAAACACAGCATCTACACCCAGGAAGCTGAAGTAGGTTGGGATGTTACAGGGTTTTTTTGAGGTTGTTTTGGAACAACACTCTGCAAGGACACACAGAGTGAGCAAACCATCCAAGGACCAATTGCCAGAAGCAAACATGAGTCCTAGAGATCGCAAGGTTCCTTCTGTGCTCCTCACTGTCCAGTATACAAGTTGTCTCCATGGGTTCCACAGGCAATTTTTGTAGTAACCCAGTCTCTTTCAAGATGGGCATGAAAAACTCTACTGGAGCAAGATATATAGGAATGCCTAGAGATATGTTTTTTTGGTCAGCAAGTTTGTTCATAAGCACATGGGGGGAAAAATCTCTGATCTTGACTCAACTTTGCTTCTTGAGTTACTTATGCTGCTTGTTTTGTTTTGTTTTTTAAATTCCTTATTGGTGTGTGTGTTCCTGTGGTTCCCTGGACCTCATCTCTCCCAGTTGATTCTCTCTGAGAAACTTCAGATAGAAGTGCAATGTTCAAGTCCCACACATGTATGAGGAAAACAGACTTCCTTAAAGAAAAATTGGGAAAGGCGGCAGAAGGGGGGGGAGGGGGAAAAAAAGGATAGAATCCTGGACCTCAGCCATGTTGGTGCAATATCCATCTTTGTATTACATCACAGAAGTATAATCTTTCCTTAAAATTTAGTAAGAGATTTAGGCCAGGTATAAGAGGTTCTTCTTTGTCAATATTTGAACTGCTGTCTTAACAATAAAAACAGAGTGCTTATAATTACTCCTACTACTACTGATACTTGGGAACTCCAAGTTCTATATATCTATATATCCAAGAACTTGGGATATATAACAGCAGGATTCAACTTTGCTTACAGGAAAGGATATGCGGACACAAAGATTCATCTTGATGTGTTACCGTATTAAGTCAAGCACATGCAAGCCATTTGTAGATAATAAGAAATAGTTTGCTCTTCTTATTTTGTCATGTGTTTCTAGCCTTAAAACATATCACATATCATCATATTTTAGTGCATATCTGCCAAGATCATTACTCACAAAAGGCATCTCCTGGAAATATAAACATCCCCCTACCACACCAAGAAACAATCCAGACAAGCTATGCAAGAGGAAGCAACCATGCTAAGACACATGATAATCACTGGAATTAAAAAGTGTGAATTTTAAATGCCATTATAAACAAATAATTAAAAACAAAAAAACATATTACCCTGTACTTGCATTTCTTCTACCAGTGTCCAGAAGAATTCAAACTTACTAGAAGTATTTCGACTTCTTTTTTGTTACAAAACCTGTGCTTTATCCCCCTGCCCCAAGCTAAACTCTTCCATAAAATTATTTCCCTGTACTTGAATGTATTTATATGTACATATATATGAATGCATGGTATTCTCATACCTTTTGTTCCACCTTTAGAAACTGAGCAAGTTCTTCAACAGTGAGGTGGTCCTTCTTGTCACTGTAGCTTAAGAGCAATAAGTAGAGATCTCTACGTAAGGACATCATCTTGTAAAACACTGAAAATTCTTCAAAATTTAGGGTTCCTTGGTTCTCATCTGTGTCTGCTTCCTAAGAAGTAAAGACATTCAAGTAAGCATGCTAAACAGAGTTGACTTCAGGGAACAAAGCAAAACAGGATTTACATACGTAAACAGAAATTTAATAAGTTTTAGCCTGCAAGATTCTGTTCACACAAATCCTAGTAGGCTAAAATAACGGCAAAATTACAATACCACCTGCTGGATTTTTTTTGTGAAAACAGTTACTATGCCAAAACCACAGGTTCCCTATATTCAGTTTTGAACGTTTCCCTTGTAAAAAGGCTCCCCCTGGGCTTTATTCTGATCTCTGTTACTCTCCTGTATGCCCTGCAGTTATCCTGGATTAAAACATAGCAAGGAACATAATTTCACCCTGTGGCTTCCTCTAACAAAAAAGTCTGACATTTTAACATATTCAATATCGCAGTCTTAAATGTATATTAATTCAAACTACAACACTCTCAACCCTGTCAGCACTCTGTAGAGGGGAGATCTGCAGCAGCAGTACAACTCCACACAAAAATATAAGCCCAATAGCCCCAGTCTTGATGGTAGTTTTTGTTCATCCTCAGAGGTAGGAATAGAAGAAAACAGTATTAACGCATGTTAATACAAGCTTTTTACTGTGAACACCTGCCTAAGAGGATTGCTTTGGATTTTCAAAACAAAGAATATATTCTGGAGAACTGCTGTCAAACATTAGGTAGGTCTCCACAAAAAACAAACTTCAGGGAAGCTACAACTCTTGCTAAGTTTGAGGCTGTAAGCAAATAATGGAGACAAAGTGAAATGAACATTTAAAAACATGCTGTTGTTCCCATGAATAACGTCCTTTGTTGGTAGCTGTATATGTTTTTTTCTTTGTAGTTATAAACCCCCTTCCATTCCAAAGTCATGTTCTGTTAAAAATGGTGCTTCTTTCTGTCCAGATCAGAACACCTTCTGTGCAGAGTCCTTTTAACACTGACTTGGGTTTGAACTTGGCTTGCCTCTGCAGCGGTACACCAAATACAAGTTCTTCTCCAGACGAAGGGCATCCTCATCTGGCTACCACTTCTTCCTTCTCAAGAAAGCTCTTCCAATTGGTGTCCAGCCTCACTTCTTCTATAGAAGAGAAGTTAGTCTAATAGCAGATGCAATGACCATATCTCTGGCCTGGTTTTCTTTCCAAAGATCCAATTTTATTTTCCCTTCACATAAAGCAATCTACTGAACTTGAAAGCATATCTTCAAACAGGAATCCATCCTTATACCAGCGACTTCTAGTACACACACACACAAGTAGCAGCCCCATATTCCACTCCCAGAGGCAGGACCTGGACTGCTTCATAAGCCTAGCCACCCCCATGGAGCCACAGGTGCTCCTCCAGGCTTTGTGCCATGTCCAGAACCATAACGCTAAGTCACACAAACAGTACCACCTGAGCAGACCAAGTGGAAGAACAGTGCAGAGTGGCTAAATATAGGGGTGAGGATTTGTCCCAGAGTTACTTGGCTACTCCCTTAATCCTGCATTAAGCCCTGGAAGTCCCTAGGGCTTGCTGGCACAAAGCACTGCTCATGGGGTAAGGCCTTTAAGATTGAGCCCTGAACGACTAACAGCAAACCAACCTTCTACAATTTTCATATTTAACCTTAATAACTTTAACCATGCCTGTGAGTTCTAGGATACTAACTCAGGTATAGGCTGGCAGCAACTGCAGCAAAATAAAAACACGTAAAGCAGCTTATTTTAAACCAAAAACTGCCTCTGATTATACAAAGGACAATGGCTGCTAGAGTGCCCTACTTCATTCTTAGACAGTTTAAACAGTGCAGACAGAACTTTTTTTTTCCCCCCCCCTTTCGGTACATGGCTTCACAACTCTCTGCTCTCCTGCAGCAGTCAACAGTATCAGCAAAACCCAAGGATCTCGGGAAGCCGCATTTCATTACCTCTTGTTAGCAGTCTGTCATCTGAGCTATAAACTCAGATCACAGCAACTAAGCAGAGAAGAAAATAATTCCTAGCTATCTGGTGTCAAATGGGATTTTAAATTATTTTACATCTAGTAGATATCTTCAGTGACAGTTATAATCTCCAGGAACAAGTACAACCCAAATTCACCTCCACAGTACAACCCCACCAGTTTCCACGCTACAAGTCTTTGGGGAGTAACTTGATCTTCGATAGATATATCTCTAATGCAGATTTTATGCCAGACAAACAAAGAGCTTTTGACCATGGAAGATTCTTCAACTTTCCCATGTTTTATAGCAAACCAGCTTTTGGCTGATACTGGTTTTGAAGATTTAAGAAAATGTTATTTTGGCTTCCATTGTGTCCTTTGCTTATCTTTCCTATCCTACAGTAAACACTAGGGCTGGTGGAAAATGATAACTGACAGAAGTAGAACATTGAGTCTGGCTAAGTAAGAGGAAGTTGTTAAAAATCTTAATTAATAGTTCTGTTAAATACTTCTCCATAAAGGAAATGAAAAACGATTTCAATAGAAACAGAGTAACTTCACTGTCCATCAATGCCAGCATAGAACAATCCAGTTCAGAGAGATGAAAACAATAATGCAGAAAAAGTACTGTTGTCTTCTATGTGGTTCATGTTGTTAAAACAACATTCTGATGCATCTTTGTCTACAAAAAGGTAAGACTGTGAGGTGCTGGAAAGGACAGAGTTTTAAGTCCCAACTCACAGATCCTATTCTGGATCCATCTATTTCTAGACCATAACTGGCACTATCTTACCCCAACAACGCTGGGTGCTAGAGGCCACCAACCTGAAACATCTGCCGGACCTTCCTGCGGGGCAGGTTAACATTTAGTTTACGCATCAACTGGTGGATCTCTTCTATATTCAGCAGGCCATCTCCATTCTTGTCAGCCTCCTCAAAGGTCTGTTTGACCCAGCTACAAACGTGTCAAAGAAAGGTACAAGAGGGTGATTTCCTCACAGAGAAGAAAGGCAGCACAGCTGGGCAGGTAAAGGACAAGACTTGAACTCAGGAGAACAAGACCCTGCCCCAGCTCTTCTGGGCAGGAGGATAATCCTCCTTAGCAGAGGACCTTAACATCTTCCAGGAGAAAAACTGAGCATTATTCAGTCCAGCCTTCACAAACATGTCTTTTTCAAGCCAGTGCCTCTGGGTAAAATATTGAATTAACATTTCCCACAGCTTATATTAAGAGTTATTGGGGTACACTGAAATAAAGTCAATGCTGACAAAGATCTGGCACTATCTACATCATTCTCCCCACACTGATGTCAAATCAAAGCATTTTTACTACTATACACCTTCTGGTGCAATGTGCTATTGCTGTTGTACCTCCTGCCTGGTGCAACTAAGACTGTTACATCTGAGGACCAATGGTTTTGTGACTCAAAGGAATCAAGCTCAATAGCCACCTAGATCAGGGATGATGTTAATCTAGTGCAAGAGGATGGAATAAGGAAGACACTGTGAAATTAGCCCAAGTACATTATTATCACCCTGTGGTTTCCGTAAGAACCTCATTAAAAATTAATCCCTCTTGTTTTTTCCAAGCTCTCTCCTCCAAGACTGCCACACAGTTCTTTCATCCGTGTATTTGTAACTCTTCCATCTCTGGACAACTACTTTGTCCACCACTTCCTCTACAATATCTTTGCCTTCACCTTGTGCCACAACTTCCACAGGACAGCAACAACTCAATAGAATCATAAGCTGCATAGAGAAAATGAGTAGCACTTATGCATTTACTGTTTCTCCCCTCAAAGGGCAAAATGGCACCAAACAAAGCTAGCAACTGTCAAATTCAGAAAACAAGAGGTGATCCTTCACACAGCATATGGCTCATCTCTAATATAACCTTTTGGGGGATGTTCTACAGGTTTACATGGGATTGAAGTGACACTGAACCAGTTTTTTTCCCCCTTGCCCTTGCTCCAGTTTCATTCAAATGCTTAAAATTGGTACTGGTTTATGGCAGTTATTTACCACTAGGTTCACAGTACTAGCTCCTTTGTGCACTCATTTCTGCTACTAGTTTCTCCTCTGAGAATGTACTCTTTTAAGTTTTCCAGTATTGCTGGGCTTGCTCCAATATCGTCTTCCACTTCTCCCTTCATTCAGCTTGAAGGTCTCCACTTTCAAACCAGTACCTTTTACCCCTTCTTTGCACATATATCCCTTTGCAGATTTTGCCAAGTTCTTACACTATGTGGAACTGGTACAGGGTCATTTTGTCTGCAGTCTCCCAGTTGCCACATTTGATAACACAAACAAGACTTGGAAGTGATGTTTCACCAGTACAGAACATACAGCAGATATGCACAGTTCGGAAAAGTCGTGGATAAATATAGCAACCTGAGTATGTGTGCAACAGAGCATGCAATATATCCCCCAAATGAATCTGTGCCTATCTTGTATCAGATTTAAACACTGAAAATATAAATTAAAAATACCTTAAGTATGTATATTCTCCAGGAGGAGTATTTACAAGAGACCACCGTAGATTTCTATGTGGCAGAAGTTACAGTTTTAATCAACATGGGCTTGCTTTGGGATTGTAAATGTTCTTTGTATTTAACATACTAGTCAGCCCTGTTGTGAAAGAAACCACATCAAGAAAATACTCAATGGACATGGTCTGTACAAGAAGTTCATTTTGGTTACTTGCCCACAACAAACATTTAAGGAGCCTTAAAGATTTGTGCTCCTGACAATCGATGGAGGCTGAGAAGTACATACAGATGTCTGACATACGCTAACCAAGAGAAATCGTGATGGCCAGGACTTACGAGTCAGTTTACTAAAAGACTCCCAAAAATGTTAGGTTTCACCTGTGCAGAGGCTAACAATTGGCAGTATCTTGAAAACAGTGCCTTCTAATGGAGCTTGCAATTTGCAGCAGAATAGCTAAAGCACAGCTGGGCAAGTAGAAAATGACAGAAATCCTGAAATCATGCCAAGGTTAGTATTTATTAAGATAACTAGAAATTACTGTTTTGACCCTTCAATAAGAATTTCACTAACAAAATGCAAGACTATCCCCTGATTTCAATGCAGTTTAATCCAGTTCCTAAGGCACAGCTGATACTTTATTGCACACATAAGTGTCCACGTCAAACCCATTTCTCAAGTTTCCATTGCAATCAATGGCACGGTTTTTGGTCACAAAGAGGAGGTGAAAGGACACCCTATGATTAAGTCACTAAAAAACAAGCCAGAAATAATGAATAAAAAGCTGGAGCTCAGGCTCATAAAAGGATACTGATCATGTGTTCTCTGTCGCTTAGCGAGCGAATCCTCGTCACTTATTCCAGCCAGCAAATATTTCAGTCCTGTGATCCAGGTGCGAGCTTCCTCTGGGTTAGATGTAATCAGATCCAGTGACTCCATGTGGTTGCCGTGGTAAATGGTAAAGCAACAGCTTGGGTCAAAGTTCCCCTCTGCATGGCGGTGAAAGATTTCAGACTGCCGACCTTCAGTGACTTTGTAAATGGAATCAATGACAACTATGGGAGGAAAAGGGAAAACAAAAATTTACATGCTTGGATATCCACTCAACTTCTTTCTGTTTTTAGCATTTCTGAATTATTCAGGCTAAGAGTCATTAATTATTATTTTTTTTTTAATATTACATCTTGAAATCCAAAAGTGCTTTTTGATTCCTAGTTTTATCCTTGCTTTGGCCGTGCCACATGCACAGCACAGCTGCCTTGAAGGCAGGCCAGTGCAGGTACACAAAGGTTACAGCAAGGCTCTTTGAGCTATGTCAGAGGACTGTAGGCTATGCACAGGGGAGCATGGAGACAGATACCAAGTGTCTTCCATCTATCAGTGAAACGCTGTGTAGCTCCAAAGTGACTGCTCCCACCACAGCTGTGCTTTCTACAGCAGGAAGACAGGGATACCCATCACTGTGCTAAGGTAACATGGCTCCCACTGCAATGGCACCTAACAGCTATGCTGCTCAACACAGCAGCTCTTAGCCACCATACACTGGCCCCAAACCATCAAGTGTCACTATCCGCAACCTTCGCAACTGCTTGTTTTTAATCTCAAGCCTCTGGGACAGTTCTGTGAATTTCTACTCCTTATTTTATTCAATAAACCACTAATTTGAATTTCCAATTTAAAACAGTGCAGCAGGAACAGTTTCAGTGAGAAACATTGCTACACAGTAACCTCAAAATGTAATAAAGAAAATAATCAAAATGTAATAAATAAAATTATTACGGCTAGTATTAAGAAACCTCAGTCTAAAATTTTCTAGGTTCTATATTTAAATTTGTGATGTTCACATTGAAAAAGAGTCCAGCATAGTTTGTTATCAAGTCCCTGTTCAGTTTGTTCACAATTCATATAAACCTATGGAAAAAGTTGACATGTGACTGAACTACACTCCCTTTCCTTTCATAATCTTGAACTTTTAGTAGGTGGTTAAACTCTACTCACACTCCTGAAAACCTTCAGTATCGCATCACATTTAAAATAAGCATCAAAAAGCATTTATTTAATTGATCCCTCTATAATTCACAGTCTAATAGTGAACTGCCCCAGAAAGTGAAAGAAATAGTAAAAGTTTACTTTTTGCCTTTTCGCTTTTTCTGGATGGTCGCCATCGGATGCAGGTCCTGTGCTCATCCAGGTAGAAGAGCCGAACTAGCCCTTTGGTTCCACTCTTCAGCTTAACCATCTGAGTCCCAGACTGCATAACACTCATGCATCTTTCGACTGTAAAGCAGAACAGAATAAATTAAACTGTTATCTAATTCCACTAATAAAATGACTTGCTGGTCTTTCCAACATCTGCCAAGCATATACAATTTTTTTTCTACCTTCAGTTACAGAAACTAGTAATTGCTGTGTGAGACATACTATTTTTCTTCTTCTTCTCTACTAGCTTCTCCATATAGGAAAATTAAAAAAAAAAAAAATCATCTATCAAAACACCTTCACAACAAAGGAGGCAAAGAAAACTTCAACATATGTTGAAGGAAACTATTTTATGGTTGTTCCACGCTTATGTCATTTAAATATTTTTATATTATTATACATAGTACTGTAATTTTAAACCACAGTACTCTGCAAGTTTTTTGAATAGTGAGATTAGCATTCAAACTCCACTTTCCTCCGGGCTCAATAATCCTTCAGCTTCTATCTTGTGCTTTTGACACTGTTAGAACTGCTAATAGAATTATAAATATACAATCCCTCCTCCCTACCACACACATTCACACCCTCTCCATCCTGCTACCAAATTTCAAGCACGTACTGTGATGACTTCCCTTCATCCACCCATCCAGGACCATAAGGCTTTGTTTCTCTGTTTTGACTAAAATACACTGGTCTCTTCCATTTCATCTCACATCTTCCCTCCTACAGTGTTCCAAACACTAGGATCAAGATAAGATTGTCTCTTGATCTCAGTTTATATCCATGCTCTTAAATTACCTTCTCCTGTTTTTATCCATTCACAGCCTCCCCTCACTCGTATCCGTCCAAATTCACCTCCCAGATGATTTGTTTACACTCTGGCTGGCTCCCAAATACTATCTTGGTCTGTCTCTGTTTCTTCTAATCAGCCGCCTTCTCTTCACCACTGCTCTCTTCAGTACTCCTCTTGGTATCATGACAAAGACTAATATGCCCTCCCACTCCTCTCTGTCAGAGCTAGGATTTATTTTCTCAGCTCCTGACACCTCTTTAGTTCCCACAGCATGTGGCAGAAGCAGCACAAGCAGCAGTGGACTCAGCACCAGCTGAAACACCACAGTGCTCCTATACACCAAAAGATGTCGTGGCCCAGCTCAGTTCATCTCCACGGCAGAAGCATGGCCAGAACACATCTTCCAGCAGAGAGCCACAAAACCCAGAGGCCATCAGTGAAGGAGTATAAGCCTGCTGCTCCTTCCAAAGCACCTCGGTCTGATGCAGTCAGAGCAGCATCCTAAACGTTAGTCAAACACCGGCTGAACAGCCGTCATTGCTGGACCAATTTCCCCTGGCTCCCTCACACAACAGACATTGGCAAACCAAACTTCATATCAAATAACTGCATCAGAAGCCGTGGTTTTGCTCAGTAGTTGTCTTTCTTGGAGGAATGAGAGGACTCGGGTTGAGCTGAACAGAACCAAACTCTTCTGAAAGCACCACAGGTGTGCACGAGTGCAATAAATTGCCCTTTAAGTCCATAAATATATGGCCTTCCCTGAATCATCAGCCCCCTCAAATGAACAGGTGCATTTGGAAGCGCTTTAGGATGAGTCAGAAAAGTGACCTAAATCAAGCCAAAAATAGATGTTACACAGTATCCACATGTTGACTGTGGCAGTTTTAACCTCTATCTGAAGATGCACAAAATACCAGGAAGACAAGCCTTTACACCACAAGGAATGCAAAACTCAGAACCTTAAAGAAAGATAGGTTAACTGAAGCAAAAATAAGTCTCTAAAACTTACTACATACATACACACGCACCCCTTCTCTTGGCAGACTCAGTCTTTTACTTTAGAACTGAGTTTAGATCAAGTTTGCCTTGGATTCATACCTAACCACCAAGAACTGTCCTCCAGCACAGAAATAAGGCTCTCCATAAGAAAAAGTCCTACCAGTGTGCATGGATATACAAGTTTGAACTGTTACATTAGCCTGGCACACAAACTGCACGCATGTTTATTTCACTATCAGAGTGATTGATTGCAACAGGGTTTTAGCTCAGGAAGAGGTTTAGCAACAAGCTACTCAACAGAGAAAATCTGCTTCTTTGCACTTAAGGCTATCAGTTTATTAATAAAAGTCTTACAAAAATAGCTAGTCACATAAGCCTATTCTCATCAGCTCAGTCGTCAGAAAAAAAAACCAAACTGATTTCACTAAGATGTTGAGAACAGCTAGCAAAAGGCAGAAGACAGACGACTACATTTCTTTAGTGTAAGAAAAGCAGAAAGTGGGCCACACAATTACAGGCAACAAAACCACGGTGGACAATAAAACAATAAAAAAACCCAAACCAAAACCACACACACAACATAAAAGGCAATCCAGTTTCTTCTTCAACATTTCAGTTGCCTAAACATTTCTACCTCACATTTGTAATTGTTAAAGATGCATTTCACATACACCTTTTCAGATAGACTTCAGAATCAAAGTTTCATGGAATAGATTTTAGAAGACTTTTTTCCCTCCACAAATAAAGAACAGTGAAGAAATCCAGTTCCTGCCAAATTCCACAGCATTGTCTATTTCTCAAATGCCATCTGCAATGAGTCTAGTGCCCAAGTAAGCACCATCTTTTCTGCTTGCACTTTTCCAGTTTCAAGAATATACCAGCAGAATGCAAACATTTAAAGAAGAACAGTAAATGTGTAAGAGTTCATTGCATCATCCCTACTGTGTAGGTGTTAGTAACAGAAAGAATCCACTTTAAAAAATGGACTATGGTAACAGAATACCATAACATTATAGGCCCACTGGATTTCAACTCTGCAAACCATTTACAAGGAACACCATCCTCTCCTTTAAGCTATTCACAAAATATAAGCAGACAAAGGAAAAAGTCTTTTGCAAATCTATTCCTAATATGCTAATTTCAGTCTCTAGCCAGACATTCACAAAAGAGAGACACCGCATATTAGCATCTGAATAAGTTGAAGTTATTGAACACAGGCAGTTCAGAATAAAGCTCCAGAAGAGCAATTCAAGAACACTTTTACTAAGGAATAGGAAAACTGGTTCCAGAAAAACATTTAATCCTCTATATAAACCATGAATACTAAGTAAATGAAGCAGCTCCTCAATGCAGATGCATATTAAAATTTTGAGAAAGCAAGACATAGTGTCCATTATATGGTGTTTTTCCAACATGAGAACTAACTGACCATTTTTTGGCCAAAGTCTGAAAATTAAGTTAGACTAGAATACAATATAGTTTATGTGCTACTAGAAGAAATTAATTAATCTGGAAGTTCAAATAAGCTATTATGCATTGTATATTTAAAGCTCTACTTTCAAATGGAAAAAATCTGAAAACTACAGTCACTTGTTCCTAGAATTATGCACTTACTCTTTACAGCCTAAAATCATTCTAACAGACATCCTGTAGTTTAATGGGTTTTAATAATATTGAAATACCAGTCTATTTTTTCGTCTCAAAATAACCATTTAAAGCAAAACACACCTCAAGTCAGAGAGCATTTATTAATTTTTAGTTCAAGCAATGATAAACATTTTTAGTGGTACACATATCTCCTTTTCAGAAGGAGCTGCTGCTCTATTAAATGGTAAACCAGATACAAACCCATCTGTGCCAGCTGGACTTTTTCTGAAGTAGCCACACTCCCCAGCACATGGTAGACCTCTGAAGCCAGGAGGAAAGCCATCCAAGCCCCTGTAAGTCCAGATGTTACTTAAAATCTTGCACGTTAGGCAGATGTTATTTACTCTACCTGACAACACTGTTCCTTGCTGCTGAATAAATCAAGCTGCTGCCTGAGAACACTAAGCTGGAACTCTGACCACTAACCGTACGCAGCCTTATGTTCAAAAAGCACTCTAATCCGCCCCAAATCAGCCAACGCTACCTTCCGTCCAGCTCCGCTCTAATCTATCCCCATGTGCAATCAGGTCTTTAATAACCAGGGAATAGCTTAGCACTGCACCCCGCAAAAATCTCTTGCAAAAAGTTACAGCTCTGTTCACAGGTTTAACGGCCATTCCCTGTACAAGCCCTATTTTTCAATAGCCTGCAGTTAACTTGGTTTAATTCTCAACAGTCATAGTTACAATGCTTGCAGTTACATCTGCTTGCTGTTGTGCTTTACCACAAAGCCTTTAAGGCATACAGGACCTTTTAGCTGATACTAGAAGGAAAATGTGTAGGGAATTAAAACATTATACCTGGCAGCACTTTCAGTAAAACAGAAATGCACTTTGATATGCAGGGCACACCACGGCAGTAAAACAAACATCCACTCCCCATAAAACATGTTCATTCAAGATTAAATACAAATATTGGTCAGTTTGCAACCAGAGCCAACAGGCAGGCACCATGCAGGAGTGGCACTGGCACCCAAAGGACACTGGCTGGGACACTACGTGTACCAGCTGCCCCCATCACACACACACAACAGCCAATGCTGCACCAAGGTTTTCTGGGTTACCCCAACTCCTGAATCCTTGGTTTTGCTGTGTCTTCAGCCCTGATTCTTCCCCGACCCTTCATTTCAGTCATGCAACCCTGAAAGTAAGCAACAGCAAAAACAGGTTTGAGATTTTTTTGCTGCTATATTTTGGGTTTTAGTTATTAAAGAAAATACTACTACCTAGCCATTAGTAGCAAAACTCTATTGCCAAAAGCCTGCAGCAAAATCTTGATGGAATACAGGGTGTTTAGGGTGAACAAGGGTTTATCTCCCTATTTTTAGCCACCTTCAGTGGGATTCTGCTTTAAAGGCATTCTTTTTTCCACCATTGCCTTCAAAGAACCATTACTTGCAAAGACGTGATGTTGACTACTGGAACAAAAAAAAAAACCAACAACAACAAACCAACCACCAAAAAAAAAGCTCAAGGCCCCACACACTTTACTCTATGGGTCCTGTGCAGTAAGTCACATGCCACGTGCAAAGTTTCGACTAAACTTCCATGCTTGTCCTAAGTTTACTCACAGCAGCCTCTTGCCACACTAGCACTCAGCTCACCCTGAGCCTAACCTCACCCACATTTCCGTCAGCTTTGGTGAGATAGCACAAGAAAGCTGTTAGAGAATGTACACAGGTCTTTAAACAGTAAGTTATTCATTCAATTTCAGGACAGGCAGTAAAACCTATTTTTGCAAGGGGCAGCATGTGCAACTGCTATATGCAAACAGCTCAAGTGTTCACAGCAAACCCTTAGTAAAAATTAATACAGCTGGCCCTTAGCAAATGCAGTAGAATGTAGATATATTTAATAGCTTTAGGAACAGTGTCTTACAACTGACTCTTTAAGATTGCACCACTGAAGTGAGATGGATTTTTTTTTTAATGAAAGATTAAAGCAATTTTTATTGCTGTCCACAAAACCAGTTCTTTCTTATTTTTTCCCCATTATACTACTATGTGTTAAGAAGTTAATATTTCAAAGTGCAATCAAAAGAAAAAAGGCTTGGTCTCCTGTCTTGCTTTTACAGACTTAAATGTTACAGCTGTCTGACAAAACAAAAAGATTAAATAAAGTATAAAGAGTGTTACCAAACAACGAGAAGTGTAATTATGAAAGAGGATATAAACTGTGTTTCTAAATTATATGCAACAACTGCATTAAGCCAACATTAAGCTTAAGGAGATAAAAGAAACCCATAAAACACAGAAGTTACTTTTTCAACTGCAACATCTGCTCTTCTCTCCTACCTTCAGTAATTTTGGTTTTACTGTATACTTTGTGAGTATATTGTTGGTTCTCCTCTGCAGAGAGGGAAGAGCCAAAACCCCCACTACCGCCACCCAGGACTCCCAGGACTTCTGCAGACACCTGATTCACCATACTGCGCTACCCCGGGAACCACAACAGGATCCTACACTTCACCTTAGGGTAACTGCTCCTATGCTATCGAAAGCATTGTTTATCTTACTTTATTTAAACCCCCAAATGCCACTGTAGTAATTCTGTCAAGTTTTCAGATTTAAAGACACCAAAATTCCAGAAACTGAACTCTTAAGTGAGGCTGTTATACAAAAAGTAGATGGTTGACAAAGAAGTCACAGTGTGCTCCTGTCGCTGGAATCACGTTCCTGGATTCCATTTTTTACTGACGGAGGTGCGCATTCCCAGAAGCAGGCACTGAAGAAATATGCAAAATAAAAAGCACACACACCCCTGAACTAGAGAACAGTAGGCAATTAAACCCTCATGATCCAAGTAGTGAAGACAATCTACATGCTACCACCACTCCCTGCCTCAAGAAAAAAAAAAAAGGAAAAAAAAAAAAACCACCAGAAACCCCCAACATTCTCAGTTGTCTGAACATTTCTCATCACCCTATTTTGCATCATTTATTCACCATCAGTATGCTGTAAGTTCGCCTTCACACTAATGCCATTAAAAGCCGTTTACTCCCTACCTCCATCCCCCAGAGAGCACATTTTATCTAAATCCCATAGAACAGCACTAATATCCAGCACGCCATGCAGCTTACCACTAATGTCATCAAATTGTTGATTGCTGTTTTGTTACATAACAGCCAAAAAACCCAGGAGAGCACAGACCACAGATGCAGGTCTGGGGGAATTCACAGCCCCAGTCAGGGCCATTCTTAATAATTGTATCTCATATTTTATGCCATATTTTAATTTGCTTTGCAGCAACTGCTCCAACCTTACAGAACTTTACATTAAGCTTCTTACAGTGGGTTTAATGACAAGCTCCGTGAAGTTCACAGACATGAGATGGCCAATCTCTCACACTTCTGCAAAACTCCAGAAGTCCTCAAGGAAGTCACATACAACTAGCAGAGATCCCAAAGACTGATGCTAGTCCTTGCAAGGCCCAGCTGAAAAGTGCACAGGTATTTCATTTCAGCCTTCAAGACCAGGAGGAATGAAAACAAGCAGCTAAATACAAACAATGACTACTCAAAACAATTGTGAATGGGTTACAATCAATGAAAATCATAAAACCTGAAAAACAACCCATGCTTGTAAATTCACTAAATAATATGCAAATAAAAAGAGGGGTGAAGCTTGAGAACAAAACCATACACTAGACAGAAGGGAAAATAAAAGCAAAAAAAACTAGCCAAGCAAAATTATCAGCACACTTTTAATGCTTTGTAGGTCTGGGAACTGTTTGGTGTTGTCTTTTTCTCTTTAAAAAAAACCCACAAACAAAACACAAAAACAAGAAGCTGGAATTAGTAGCTTCCAGAAGTTACATTTGAGTACTACAAATTTCATAGTAACTGCTGTTGCAGGCTACTATATTAAAATTGCTGGCTTAATGCTTCTAGGATGTTCAAATTAACTCACTTCCATGTTACAAGCGAAAGGTTTTTGCTATATGCCTTCACCACAGCCGGTCCTTGACAGTAATTATTCTTGCCATGGGAGCACCCAGAGTCCTCTCCCAGACTGAGGCCCCCTCCTCTTTTGCACTTAGAGATCAGAAAGCAACCAGACGCATCAAAACAAAGACCTGACACTACAATATAGTCCCAGAAGAGTTTTAGTGATCCTTAATCATAAGTTTTGTTCCTACAGTGAAACTATCTTTTACAGAGTACTGTGCAATGCAAAAAAATTACTTGCTAGGACAGCACCTTTTTGACAGGGCCTATGAACCCCTTTTGGAGAACTACACTTCAGTATAGCAACTGAAGTCTATGAGAGCAACCCCCGGATAAAAGAGTAATGTGTGTTTTCCACCTCTGGTCAAGGGTACTGGCCTTATGCTAGCTCAGCAGACTTCTAATTATTATTTTCAAGGAATTAGCCCAAATTTCATTCAAGCAGTGCAGCAGATGAACAGATCGTTCTGCAGGTGCAGCTTCTCTGCAGTCCTACCAGACACACTGCTGAAGCATCCCGAGGTCCTGGGTGGTCAGAAGGCTTCAAGACCCCAGTTCTAAGTGTTACCTGTAAAGAAGCACCTTCAACAGGCCACTGCCTGCCAGCACAGAGCCATGAGACTGACTGTGACAGCTTCCAGGGAAATGTTACTGAAATACAATAAGTATCTCTGAGATCTCCCTTTCTTTCTTCAGAAACACACTGCAAAGCTGTTCATTGAGAGCTCTGGTGCCACTGCGACCCAGCATGACTGAGGACTGTAAGTTTTCCAGTAAGACTACGGAATTAGGCCTTTATCAACACTTAAAAGCACAATAACTGAACCACAGACATGGGTAACTGCCAAAACACATTGTCACATCAACAGAGTGAACAAGAACGTAGAATTATTAAACAAGAACAGTTAACAAGCTTGCACATCCTAATCCTCACTGTTGTGCGAGGATCCCTTGGCAGCAAGGGCACAGCAATTGATTACAATGCGACAGAGCAAGTGGAAGAAGCAGCAGACAAGAATAAATGGGGAGGGCCAGTTTCCACTACACCTGCCAACAAGGGGGATGGGTAGGCAGGTCTGTACACGTTGCTGTGACAGCCTCCATAGCAGGCTTCAAGACAAAGGGCAGAGAGGCATTTGGCTTCTTGGGCAGCATCCTCATGCTGCCATAACCATTTGCATGTTATGTACCAGAGTACAAGACATTGTTCTGAATGTGTGGCCACATCCGCAAAGGAAACCCTAGTGTCTCCCCTTAGCTAGGCAAGCTTTTGCTCAGTTACCAGAAAGGACAGCAATAACCCACCCAGAGGGGCTAAGTCACCTGGGCATGCTCCTCAGCAGTGTTAAGACAGCAGCTCCTCCTTTGAGGCCTCACAGCGACCAATAAAGAACAGTCTGAAAGGCATACCAGGACCTACACTTCTGGATGCAGAGGTCACAGTGGAAAACAGTAAACCACAATAAGCCATAAGCTCTTTCTCTTCCAGAATCCCTTGTCTGCCCTCTAAAAATCAGTAAGTACATAAAGAAGGATCATATGCCCGAGAACCAAGCATGTCTTGTTCTAAGCCTGCCTTTGTTGTACAGCATTTAATATCATCCCTGTTCCTTGATCCTTTAGTAATACCCAGGACTTCAGTGAAATACAATTCTCACAACATATTGACCTGGGTCAGATCCCCTCGTTTCCCCTTCTCCCCGAAGAAAACCCCCACAATGCCATTCCTTTATATCCTACCCCTCCTTAACCTCAACACCACCACTAAAATAGAAAAACCCTACCAGAACACACTTCATAAAGCTTGCTCCTGCCCCTGCATAGGTGGTGTGCAGAGGGTAAACTGCCCCAGCTTCAGCACAAACAGTGAATTCTGCTGTCTGCAGATTTATCAGCAAATGGCAGTATGTCAGAGCAATCTTGGCACCTGCAGAGCATCACAGCCTGGTGAGGGGAATAAATCACAGGGCAGAAGAGCAGCTGTAGCTGCAGGATGGAGCAGGTGGAAGAAGGATCCAGTCCCCAGGACCTGGAACACGCTTGTCACGTTGGGCTGTGACAGCAGCTAGGCAGGAGGGAGCATTGCTTCTCCTTCAGTCTGCCAAAGAAATCCACATCTGGGGCTCAAATAAAGAGTAGGAGGAGAAAAAGCAGAGTGGAACTGAAGGTGGAGTTAATTAACCTTTAAAAGTAATGAATGAAGACTACAGTGCAACTGACGATATGAACTAATTTATTCACACTCCTCAGAAACATCATTTTGCTAAAGACATGTTTATCTGTTCTGTTCTCAAATTACCTTGGTGCAATTCACTGACAGCGAGTCATCTGTGGACAACAAATTGACAGTCTCAAAGACCAAAGCTATTTTGTTACCAAAAATAATGATGTTTTGTGCATCCGAGTTTCATGCTGATCAATGTTTCTATTGGTAACACGAAAATGCCTCCAAACCAGTTATCTGTTATACTACTGAGGATACCAATAACCAGATGCAGAACAGGCACAAATTTCCTCACCTACTGCTGGGTTTCCTTCCTTGCATAAAAAAGTCAGCTTATGGTTTCCCATAACTTTAATTTCAGTCATCCAAGAAGCACAAAATGCTGCCTGCATACTAACAGGCTGTCCTCTAAGACATGAGCTTCTTAAGGGACTACTTCAAAAATGTATGGTAAAGAGGAAAAATACGCACACGCATTTCTTCTTCCAGGTAAGCTCAGTGCTGGAAAAAGCTGCAAACTTGCTTCAGGAAGCTGTGTTCACCAACACCTGGTTGCACACGGCTACCGTATGCCACAACACGGACACCTTTAATGCTGATCCCAACATAGCATTTAGCCATTTCAGTCTTCATCAAAGCAGTGAAAGAGTTACTTTAAGAGTTTAAGTTTATGCCACATAGTTTTAGAAAGACATAGTTCTTCAGCAAACTCTGAGAACCTTTTCAGTTTCACATGATGACAGTATTCTGTAGATTCATTGAAACAAGAGCATATTTAATTCATAAGCACACACACACAAAGAATACGAAGTAGTTAACAAGCACATAACCTAGTTACTAGTTGGTCTACCCCACCCTTGGCTCTGCAGCAGCAGGTTAGGTATCTCTCATGGAGCCATCAGCATCCAGCTCCAGCATCCTCTGAAACCTCACTGGTGCCATGGAGGGGACCCACAGCGACATTCTTTTCAGGCTGGCAGGTGAGGCATTTCACTTCACAAGGGAACATCCTCAGAGCATACCAAATGACCCAGAGGCTTTAAACCTTTAAAAGCTGCTATATGCAATGCTAATTTATTGTGAGTGCATATAACACCGTGTTAGATTTAAACTATTATTGGAATTAAACCTGTGGAAGGCCAACTTTTTCACAGAAGGAGGTTGGTGCCTTCAATACCCACACAGAACAGCATGCTGTTCAGAACTAATTCCTTTACAATCACTTTACTATTCTAGAGTCTATACTTGTTTTACAGGCGCTTGGTTAGATTTAAAGATACAAAAGTCCTGAAGAAGCACTAATCAATGACCTTAAAGAAGGCTGCTGCAACAGTCCCTGTGAATGAAATGCAATTTAGTTCATTGCTGTTTCTCTGCCTAGCTGTACTGACTGCAATCTTCGTGTTCTGCTAAAGCAGTAACAACAAGATAACTACAAAGCTCCACGGCTCATCAGCCAAGGACCCAAACCCCATAACCAAGGGAAGTCCATACCCTCCCCCCACGCCAGAGAATCACAGAACGGTTTGATTTTGAAGGGACCTTAAAGCCCACCCTAACTCCCCTTGCCACAGGCAGGCACACCTTCCACTAGACCATGCCCATTCATGTCCCACTGCCAATACCTCTCAGAGCACAAGCACATTTCCTGTTCATGAGGGTTAACAGTCATGTAGGAACTTACAGCCAAACCGCTGGCAGGTGCGGAACCTCTGCTTCCTGCAGGCACTCATCGCAGAGCCAAGTCAGACGGTCGGCCAGCGACAGCACACACAGCACCCACTTGTTCAGTTACCCCTTTATCCAGGCGCTATCGGACAAGCACTCTTACGTGCATAAATTGTGTGAGTGGTGTGATCCTGCTGGTACCGGTGCCAGAAGGCTAAAGTAATCCCCAGCCTGAATAAGAGGGAAATCAGGCACCCTGCCTTCTTCCACCATCTAAGTATGTGAATATATTCACGCCTAGAAAATGCCACATCCAAGGGCCACACTTGCGTAGTGCTCTGTCACCCCTCCTGCATGCAGGGGGACCCCAGGAGCCCAGCCTCAACCCCACATGCACGGCTGCAACGCCACCAAAGCGGCCAAACCCAAACCCAAGCGACCCCGAGTTGTACTCACTTCTGCATCCTTTAACCGCTTCCACCCAAGAAACCGTAGTCCTACTAACTGAAAAAGGCTAACAAATTTGGCAGTTGCTATTATATCTCACTAAGGAAAAGGGACTGCAAAATGACCTCAAACAGAATTTTGCCACCAATTACTTTGGTATGAAATGTGTTTGTCTAAACATAGATGTATATTTACACAAGCCTCAAAAATTAAACCTGATGCTTTTCTTCTAGGACTGTTCCAAAACCCCTCTTCAAATAAGTCTCTCTCTCTTAAATTATTAAATGGGGACATATCCATTACCTTCTGCGTCTCAGAAAGCAGATGGAGTAACACCTGGTTGCCTTTACCTAACCATATGCATCAAAGCTTAATGTAGAGTTTTGCGTAACCAAAACCTCCAAAATAAAAATACAGTATTTGGCACTGTAGCATACCAACTCCAACATAGGAGGCCCTTCCCTGAGAGGATATACAAATAACTGATTTTTTATTTAAACAGCCTCAATTTCTTATACAAAAGCTGTGTCTATGTCCAGTAACTTTCCTAGTTAAAAAATATTTATGAAATCATCCATGCTAAAGAAAAAAAAAAAAAAAATCAGTATATCTCATCCCCAAACACTGCCCCTCATTTTTTTTTAATGTACTTCATAGTGGGCAAAATGATATCTCAAATTTTTAGTGGCTTTAGTTTAGATTAGTTTATTTGTTTTTAAATTATAGATAATCTTGTCAGAAAATGTCTTCTGAACTACCCAATTCTGACAAGCCAGCTCTTCACTGAATGTATTTTGTAAGTTTTTATTTAAAAATACATAACCTAGCATCATTAAGGATGAGTAAAATACAAAAATAAACTTTATCTACCATTATTTCTCCCCTCTACAGCATATACTCCATATCCACTTAAGCGGCTTAAACTAATTACCACTTTCCATCCAGCACTGACTTAAATTGAGCAAAATCAGACATTATAAACTACAAGTTACTGAAGGAAGTTCAAAATGTCTCCCCTTTTTGTATCATCCTTCTACAAATCTTGAAGAGACACATATTTCTCATCTAGTGCTGTTTGATCAGAATTTCACACATCATTTGCATACGTGTTACAGTATTTATAAGTGCTAGTAGAAAAAAACCACAGAAACTCTTTTCCATAGAGAGCTATGCCACAGCTAAATGACCAATAGATGAAAAGCTCAAGAATAGGGTTTTTTAAAGGCAAATACACTTGTAATAATTTAAGATAAAGCACAAGTGCAGTTTATCCATATCATAGGAGCAGTATCTCACATACAATCCACATGTTTTCATGGAGAAATGTATTTTCAAGTCAATACCAAAACACCACATTTTCCTCTTCAATATTCAGGAATAGAGATAGATATATACATTTTTCATGCTAATAGTGTCCACATAAATACTGTATGCAACTTACCAATCACAAGGATAAAGTTACCTGATTTTTCTATAAGCACTTCCAGAAACGTTATGAGCTCTTCCTATAGTAATTCCCAAACTCAAACATCCTTACCTTTTTCTGGACTTAAGTTTTTATATACTTCAAGGTCTGCCATTAAATTTGTAACTCATGCATTATTGGTGAGTAGAATAGAAATTCTCACTGCAGGAAATCCTCAATTTAATCTTCATTTCTCCAGAGCTAAAACGTTTGGAAAGCAATCCTTAGAAGTACAGGAGAACATTGCCAGCACTGCTTTTTACGAGGAATAATGAAATCTTCATGATCCATAACGCAGAGACAGGAAAACACAAATCCAGAGACAATACTAGGCAACTTTCTTCAAAACCAAAAAGCACAGCCTAAGAAGGAAGCTGGAAGCATCTGCTCTGTGCTGCTGCTGCTCTGGGAATGCAGGAGCAGCAACTACTTTTGGTATGAGACGTGCATGCATAGCACAGCGATTAAGATGCTCCAGGCATTAAGCGTTTGTAACGCCTGGGAAGAGCAGCTCTACAGGCAAGTGCAAGAAAATCCTGCTGGCACCTAGGGAGGCCAGTCAGGAACGGATTACCATACTTCTGTTAAAGAATGGGAGAGTGACGCAGGGTGAATGCAGAAGAGAAAAACCACCCTCACTCCAAAGTAACTCCCAGCATCTGCAGCCATGAGATTCTGCGAGGCGGAAGGAGAGAACCTCTGTGGACCACACGCCTTTCCCCTAGGTTTTCTGCCCCCTCCTCCTGTCTGTCACTAACTTGAGGGGAAACAGCCATTCTGCAGAATCAGGCCAGTTAGAGTACAAAGCATGCAAATGGTTCAGTCTGTGCATCACTGAGCATTTGATTTCATAAGAACAAGTAGTCTCCTGTGAGATGATGAGCACTAACTCTCCCAGTAGCTATAAAAAAAAAATAAATAAATCACCATGCTACTGGCTAAATACCATGCTTGTTTAAGCAACTCAGTGATACTGAAATCAGTAGGTTTATAGTCAGTGTGGAACAATGGGCAGAAAACATTCAGACTTGCATAGATTGCACGCACTTATGACAGAGCCCAAGGGGACACAGTGCTGGAAAGTATGGCAAGAATAAAGTACTCTCCATATATAATGCTTCGCATCTCTGATTTATTGCATTTTCTAATTGTTTCACTATTCAGCTGGCTTTTACACAGTGACATTTACATCAGCACACCAAAGGAATCCCCTGCTGTATTCTCAAAGATTGTGACAGCAATAAAAGAGGACAGAATTTGTCTAGAGCACACTAGGGAAAAGTTACGTGGTAGACAGTGTGACTGAGAAGGGGGAAAAATAAAACAAAAAACACCCTCTTAGTTCTACGTGCCTGTAGAACTTCAGTGAGATGGGAGACAAGATACAAGCTGAGTTCACACATTTTGCTTACTGAGAAATCATTATTTCTTATCTGTGGCTAACACAAATAGTAAGACTTCCCATAGTCAGCACATCACTATAGATCGCAGTACACTGCAAGATATGTGTGGACTATATCTAGCAACCTATAAAATGAAACAACCCTCCAGACCCACTGTAGGATTGTTCTTGGCTGCACTCGAAGTTTGTGCTTCTAATCACGCTCTCAGCTGAGGATGCCACTCATGGCAGAAGCCATGCTCTGCAGAGAGAAGCGTCACTCATCCTCAGTTATAACAAGGGAAACGGGACAGCCACAACTTTACTGCACCAACGGGTTCACACTTCCATTCACAAGATTAATGGATGAAGTCTTCACTCTGAAGACCCTAAAGAGTTATCAATACTTTTACATTCAAATGAGTTGATGTGTTATAGCTGCAATTCAAAAACAAAACATAAACTTCACCACTCTGTAGTTTAATGCTCAATATAGCAGATGCACTTGATAATGTAAGTGCACACTCCTATCGTTCCATTAATGAGAGGAGCTATACACAAGCATCTTTAACACCAAAGCTGCTCTGTAAGAAACCTTGTCCAATCATCAATACATTCCTTATTATTTTGTCTTCAAAGTAAAGCTCATTTTAAAAACCAGAAGTGCTTGAATGCTGTATGGCTTTAGAAATTAGAGCATGCTGCATGGGTTAGCAAGAACATTAGAGTAGACATTCGAAGACTTGTGTATAATTCAGAAGACATATGCCAAATGGTATGAAAATACTTCTAAGTTTATTCAACTTAAAAAAAAAATAATAATCACCATGACAACTCTTCACTGACAAGCCAGGTTTTGCATTGAATCCCCAGCCCTGTCAGCGTCAAATCTGAAACTGGTGCATCCTTGAAGACACACTACATCAGAGTTTGACTGTCTGCAAAGGGAAAAGTCAAAAGACAACTAGTTCACTTTATACCATCTGACACTACACCTACAACTTACTTAAGCAGTGGCCAAGTAACCCTCACATCTTCCAGTTTGCTTTGCTTTCACATGCATCCCCTGTTCTCAGAGGGACCACAGCACTCTGCGGAGCCGCAGCACGCAAAGTTCTATCAAAGTCTCAGAGCTGATGGTGACAAGCAAGCTTTCCAAATATGAAATTGTTATTCTGTTATCTGCATTTGACTAACACCAATGATCACCATAACACAACTGTACATATTGTCAACAGTCACTACTGTTTCCGAGGTATTGTGCAATCCCTAGATAAGGTTTGGCAGGAAAGGTAACAGACTCACTTGTATGCCTATTTTTCCTACTTACTCTTTCTTGGGAGACCTTTGCCAATGCCTTGCATGCTTAAAAGTCTGGGTTTTTTCAACCTTTTACACTGGTTTCAAGAAACACGTGAACTATCCTCCAACTCTCATCTCACCAATAGCTTTTAACAATTCCAGCTACAAAAGCAGTAAAATGTATTTAAAAGATGTTCATTCACTCAAAATCCATCTCCCCCAGGCTAATATTATTTTCTAGCCTTCTTAATTTGCTGTTCAAAGAAAAAGTTCTGTTGTTGAACCACTGAAATTATTTTGAGTACCTCTGTACAGGTACAAAGTAGTATCAAAGCGCTGTCCCTGTAATTTCACTAAAAAAAAGGGGATTTAAAGCTTTCTTGTAATATCTGTAAACTGTAATTCTTCTCCTATGCATAGTTACAGATATGTTTTCATTTAAAATACACCATGGTTCAGCTCACAGCTTCTGGCTGAGAAGGGGGAAGTGTGGCCTGTTTTGTGCAATGCCAGAGGGACAAAGTGGTGCTGGCTTGTCTTGGGGTATAATTGCCAAACCAACACCAATATTTTTAGCTCCCTGGAAGAAAAGACAGATTAAACCTGCCACCGAGGCACTCATCCCAGCTCATCCATGCAAGCAAATAGCCCACAGGATAACCTAGCAACATTCCCACAGCAAAACGGGTAACCAACAGGACAGACAGACAGCTGCAGGAATTGCTGTGCTCAGGCCTCTCCTCCCCAGGCAGCTCAAGTCTTTTGGGCCACAAAAGCAGCTAAAGAGTCCCTTGAAAAGCATGGAAGATACATGTATGCCATGTAAATCTGAACTGGTAATTTGAGGGTAAAAAATCCGGCCTCATGCTTGCTGCTGTAGGCTGGATGGGATGCGGACAGGCCCCCCAGGGCTGTACCCACACCAGCTCACACAGGGGTCCCTTTCAAGGGCAGACAGCCCCGCGCTGAGCAGGGCTGAGTGACCACGGCCCAAGGTATCTGCTGGACAAGTGGCTGTGGTGCAGCCCTGCCCGTGCCCTGAGACACTGGAGACTGCCTTCCCCGCCTCCCCCCCGCCCCAGCCTGGCAGCACCTGAACTTGCCAGTGGTATCAAGCAGCTGCTGCATCCCCATTCACAATTAAAGAAAAATGCATTACCAAAAGTGACAGCCTTTGCCAAATTGCCAAAAATGAAAGTTTTTGAACAGTAAAAACCATACCTCACAAGGCTTAGATTACTGGACAGACACACAACAGTGCAAGTTCTACTGCAAAGTATTCATTTTCCAATAAACGAGAATATGATTTAACTAATAGTTTTGAAATTACAGTATCAGAAGAGTATTAGTTTTCTGGCTCATTGGTTTTTCCTTTTTCACTGTCAAAATCACTGGAAACTGGTACAAAGACTAATTCTGCTAAAGAATAAGAAAAGCTGATTAAATAATTTCTACCTCTTACAGTAAATAGATAATGAAATAAGATGGCAACATCTCCATATTCATCATCCAGATTTAATCTTAGACTTAAACGTAATACAACCTCCTCGTGAAAAGTCAGCTAGCAATGAATAAAACTTTATATTGGCTGCATGAAAAACTTGTCATTTTTATCAGATTAAAGCTTTATCAACTCTACTCGTTTGTCATTAATGAAGACACGGTTCTTTGGAAAGCTGACAAATATACAAAAATGGAAAGGAAAAAACACTTGGCATTAGAACTGAACCACCTGATACACTGGCTTGAGACACATCCCACACGTGAAGCTCCTCATTTCAACAAAGGATGCATCTAGAGATAGTCAGAGGGTTCTTAAAGGTAGTTACACATTCAAAGCACTAAGATGCAGTTTCTTCAGGCATTTTAAGTATTCTTTAATCTATGTGAACTTTAATAAATAAATTCTTTAATGCCCTTGCACATACACTTTCAGTTATATCTGGTTGTCTCAAGGAATGAACTGTGATCATTGTACTACCTAAATCAGGATATAAACCAAAATATAAATTACTGAACTATTAATTTGTCCTGCTTTCCATGCATCATTATAAAACTTAAATTGAAACTGACTATTAAGATATAAGCCTACATGTGGCACCTTCAGCACTGTAGCCTCAAGCATAGGGCTTGCATGAGGCTTCAGCAGAACCAATTATAAAGCACTGTCCATCAGCAAACATCAAACCTAACACATACACGCAATTCAGCAAAGATTTAATATTGTTCCCTCAAAAGTCTTGTGCTCTAAATAACCCAAATAGTCCATTTTACCGCATAACAAGTAAAACATAATGCATTTTATGTTCCCATTCATGTGGCACATGTTTAAGATCACTGAAGCAAAAAAATCCTAAAAACTTGCACAAAAGCTTAGCTCCGCAGACTGAAACGAATGGAAAAACACTGCAATAACACCTGCCATAAGCAATCTCTTATGAAGCTGTCCAAAACTTGTTGTGTAACAGCAGTAGGTGTTCATCTGTCTATATATATTATATATTTTTATATATATATATATATATATATAAAATAAAGGTGGTATACAATCGCATCCATTACATTTGGGAAATCTTCGAGATGATCTCTTAAAATAAGCAATTGCCTTGGACTAAGTCTCTCTCTCTCCCCCTCCCTCCCCTGTCTCGCCCCCAACTTGGGATGTATACAAGAAGGCAATTTGCAAGAACCTTTTGAAAGATGAGATGGATATTCCTGAAACAAGAGACACTAAATGCACATGCAGGAATCCAGATCAGCAGTCAGCAATTTCCCTCGCAAGTTTGCTAGTGGCTGGGACAGACAGCTCGCTGCACATTGTCAAATGGCAAAATAATTACTAAAATATATAATTTACTTAGTGCCAGCTCGAGACAAATGTTTGAGTGGCCTATCTCAAAGTGCCATTTGAAGTGGAAGTGCCAATATTCATGGCAGCGCTGTGCCAAAGCTGCGCTGCAGTGGCTCAGGACCTTGATATTCAAGTGTAGAATAAAGTTCCCATTCCTGCTGCTTTCCCTTTCCCAGGGGCAGAAGAAAGTGTTATTATCACAATGCTCACCCATTTCCTCAGTAAGGTGTTAGAAGACAGACATTCAAAGCTACCAAAATGCCTAACATGACTTCAGTACCTGTCTGCTTTACAGCCTTGGCCCTTGGTTCAGTACATCCAGTCAATGGTCTTTCCAAGGTGAAGTAACCAAGCAACCAAACCTGCTCCATGCATGACAGTCTGAGCGTGGCAAGACTGCATGAAATTACTGTTTCCCTTCAAGCAGAAGGTTTACACCGATCAACATGAATTTTGGAGTTAATTCCCACAGATGGTCACAAGCATGAATAAATTCCGAAAAACTTTAGAAATAAAAACTTAGCAGATGTAAACTTAATAAACATAGTTACCAAGATGCATCTTCTAGCTGGGGAAGCACTTAATGTTGGTGACTGGCAGCACTGGGATCGAGTGCCACAGCAAGGGTTATTACATACTCATTGCTTGCTTCCCCCACCCACACACACACACTATTTACACTTCTAGCCCCAAACAACTGCTAGGAAAGTAGATGGATGTTTGGTCTGAAAATACAGCCATTCCTACATTGTTATTGCCAGCAAACAAACCAAATATGATCCACAGCTTGAAAAACCTGAGAAAATTAAAAAAACCTTTTACCAAGCCTAAAGGCATGATGTACTTTGTGGTTTTGGCACTGTTTGCAACAGGAAGGAAAAGAAACTGGGTTCATCAAGTCCTCAAGGCTATTCTGAACATTATAATTGCTTATCTGCTCTATTCTACAGAAACTGCTAAAATAGCTTAAACCTAGATCTGTCTTGAGTTTGTTATTCTCTGTGTGCACACACACAGTGCTGTATCTCGCTGTTACTGAAGAAAACTGACATTTTTGCTTCTAGGCAGATAAGACTCCCTAGAGTGCAAGCCACAGCAGCAGCCTCCACTTCTGTAACCAAAAATTTCAGACATAAACAGATCACAATTTTAATACCCTCCAAATGCAGCTATTAGCAGCTTTTCCTAATAAAAGTATGATAAATCCTTAAGCAATTTTGATATAGTACTTAGGCATTACACATATGAATGTTCAGTCATTAGTCAAAGATAACCCATTTAAGCACTGTAGAAAGACACACAGTTGTGTATCAGTACTTGCCTAACAACACTCATCTCAAAGCATCATTATAATGCAGTAGAGCGGCCTCATCTGTGTACAGCAGCATTTTCCAGAATGAAATGGAAACACTGCTGTTTGTATTTGTTGTTCACTGTACACAGGAATTGAATTGGGACCACTTAAATAGTTGTCCAGCCTTATATTCACAGTAGTCAATATATTGCTTGCTACTAATTACATTTACAACTTCAGAGCAAGAGCACAGATAGGATGCTTTAACAACTTTTCCAAACCTTACCAATTTCCACCTCAAAGCACATTATTTTTTCCTGTGTCTATTTAGAGACACATGGACAATTTTCCATTTGCTCCTGTACCAATTTTCACCATCAGTTCAAATAAGCCTTTTCTTCCCTATGGTTTCCCTTCACAATGCATGTATAGTCAGCAGTCACATCCCCTCTCAATCTCTGATTTTCCAAGCTAAACAAAACACATTCATCTCATTTCCACTTCTGTCGTCCTCTCTGCCTGTTCCAGAGCTCCCTTTGCTCGAATACTACTGACTAAAACTACATTAGGCTGGGCCGTGCAGCACTAACACCTTCATCTCACTCCACAACACTCAAAATTGCATCTGCCATCACTAATGCATCACGTGAGCAAGGTGCTGTCCTCCTGTTGTTATCTTACATGCTTTGCCCTCTACCACCTCCTCGCTTACAGCTGATGGTCTCCCACATTGGAGCAGAAGCATTCACTGCTTGTCTTCTAAGCGACCTTCTTTGACATTCACACAGAGGCACCATGCACTCCAACAGGTTATACCTGCAGTGCTGCAGCCTCATTTGGGTGTTTCTGCTCTAAGTTGGGGGGTGTGGGGTGTTCTCCTTTGGTTGGTTTTGGGGTTTTTCTTGTGGTTTCTCTGTCCTTTTATTTTTTCTTACACAAAACGTTTAAATTATTGCAAATAAACACAGAGCTTCAGCATTCTTATTTATGCAGTCCACAAGAGTTTCTTACATTTAAACACCTCACCTGAAGGTGAACAAATGGAATACTATCTATTCAGGTTCTTAAAGCAATGCAGGTCCCAGAAGCGTATGAAAGAAACACCAGAGATAAACACAGTTGAGCAGCAAAGTTTATATTGTGTGCCTCTGTAGACACCTCTAGTCCTGAAATCTCTAGGGAGAAAGATGTTCCTATGCTTTTTCAAATGATGCAGTGGGATATTTTTATCTGACTGGCTTGCACCTGAGGTGCAACAACTCTTCCAGATTACAGGTTCAATTACAGATAATAACCTGCCACTGTAATGTGACCTTCCAGGCAAGCCCGACACAACTGAATTAGTCCATTGCTCTGAAGGAAAGAGTGCAGTTTAGGTAATATGAGCAAGACTGAATTAACATGACATCCTACCAAGAGCAGTCAAGTCTCTATTGACACAGGTCTGGAAAGAGGTGGAGAGGCCAGAAGACAGAAATTAGAAACTAAAGAGAGAGAACTAATTACAAATCTTTTATTTAAATTGCATTTCCATAACTGTATTTCTGAGAGAACTTAAGAAAAGATAATTGGCATAAATAACTAATAAGATAAGTACGGACAGCTACTTTCAGAGCTGCTGAGACAAAATCAGCTATTTGCTGAGCATGTCACAGCTTCTTTCTGTTTAATGATTACAGAATATAAACATCCATAAATGTAAAAAAATAAGCTAATCAACAGCTCTGTGTGCTTTTTCCCTGAAAAGCCACACTCTTAATATCAGAATATAAAACTATAATAGTAATATTTACAAAAATATCATGAAAACACTACATAAGTTAGAATTAGTAGATACTAGAGCTGGACACATACAACCCAAACACTGAAGTGTCAGCAAATCACAAGGGGTTGGATCACAGTACCTTCCCTGCTAACAGACAGTACCCTTCCCATGTACAGTTCACAATGGATTTTCTTTCCTAATTTCCCAGTGGTGTAAAAGAAAAGTTCTAAACAAGTACAATTTCCTTATGTCTACTAGAGAAAATATGGTCTCAGAGACAGGTAAGTCCCAATTCGGTTGTTTGGCATTCACTTCGTCATGCAAATGCCAGAAGTTCACTGTTCAGTCCCACTTGGGTCTCTCTGAAAGAGGCAAGGAGGATGGGTGAATCGTTAAGGAACGGAGGCAAGCACCCAAGCCCACTCACCCCCACCCACCCCACTACCCTTTGTCAGGACCTACAGCATCAGAAGGCTCACTGACAAAAAGCAAAACCTTAAAAAGCTCCGTCAACTCTTTTATCTGCATCAGCATAGTCCCATAGGAAACCAACTTCTCCCAAGCATCAGGAGCAACATGCTAATTCCTAGGGACATTCACAAGTCTCCTTATGTCATGCTGTTGGGAACTGCCACCTCTGTCACTGTCCAGCAGGGATGTCAGCTCCCTCCATTGACTTGGAGCGAAAGTAACTGTCACGGCAGTGTCTTGCTTAGGTTGGAGAAAAAAATGGGAAGCCCTGAAGGGTTCTGCCAGGGAAAAATAATTAATCCTGTCTGGTCATGAAAGACAAATAAATTAAGCCATAGAAACTGTCTGGTTCTTGCTAATTATGTCTTCTACTTCAGATGATTATCAGTTTGCAGACTCATCACTCAATAGCTGTTCATGGATTCTGGAATTTGTGTTAATGGATCATTATCAGTCCTTCGCACCATTAGCAAGATAAAGACATCGTGCTGCTCAAAAAAACCACCATCTCAAGTCACAGAGTATGGATCCGGCTTTTCTTTCACTTGGTCTGGAATAGCAAAACTGTAGCAGATATGCATTCAAAACATAGCTGCCCCAGTTACACACTCATGCCAGAGAGCAGACTGTTGCCTGGAGAGAAGCGTGATTAACGGGCACTAACCAAAACACTGCAAGAGTGCTCAGACTCAGCAAAGGGGGACCTGGGTGAAGACGTGGGAGACCACTCTCTCCTTCCACAGTGCCAAAGAGAGCTCAGAACGAACATAAGCCCACCAAAATCAGAGGGACCGCACAACTGTCCTGATAAATCCTAGAAGCGAATATCAGTTTCATTTGAGAAGCAATATAGTTCTGCCTGGAGATGACAGGTTCACCAATGACAGATCTGTGAACCATCTTCCCTGTAATGCATGTCCCAAATGCAGTGCACAAATGAATTAATATGACAATGCCGCTGTCAAACTGACTTACAGAAAAGTTATTAACATTATTCTGGTGTCCCAAATAGAACTAGCAGTGCCTGTGGGCAAGAAAATGCACTACAGGGAGAAATGGTGGTGTCTCTGAACAGGCTTTCATTAAAAAGATGCACAAATTGACAGATGATTAATTCTCCCACTAACCATTAGCTTCATTGATGGTGGCATAATCACAGGGACAAAAACACAGATGCAGTCAGGTTTACAGTGAGTCACATCATAGTTCTGTAAGCTGCAAAGTTCCCCAGCTTCCTGACAAATACAGTGAAAATGGAGATGTAGGCCCTCTAGGGAAAAAAAAAATTACCTTTGCTTTTGAAAAAGATGAGCATTTCTACCTTTAATTTATAGGCATTCCATTTTGCTGTTATTAGCAGTACTGTAAATCTACCCTGAAGTGACAGTTTTTAATCACTGACCTCAAAGGGAATAAGGAATACAAAATTTGGGCCTCTCAGAAACAGCATTAGAGAGTCACTTGCCCCGTAGGACAGGCAGGGGTCCAGCTGCCTTGTGAGACTAGACCTGTAGGAGTCTGCTTCAGGCAGGAATGGCTCCCAAATCCTGGTGGTCCCTCACTCACTGCAGGAGCACGGGCTGACCTCAGCACTGCTCCTTACCCTATGCCAAAGGGTAAAGGTACCCTGCAAAGGGAGAGAAACCTGTGTGTAGAGTGCATGCACTCTCTAGTTAAATTTTAAGCATTCAAAATTAAATTCTGAAGTCTTTAATATCAAAATGTCTTCATAGTATTTCCCAATTTTGCTGTTGGAAGGATACTTCAAGAACCGAATGATCATAGCAAGTAATATAATGGCAAGAGACTAAGATGTGAGGGGTTCATAGGGGACTAATGAGGAATCACTGTTAGGCATCTGTTTTGCACAAATGTCTCATCAATGCTTGGAGGTCAGGCTCTTTCTGACACTTTCAATTCCTCCTCGCTAGAAGCAGAAGGAATGCATACCTGCAGATTTCGCTGGAGTTCTAGAAATGCCTCAGGAGGCAACACTTAGATGTAAGGCAGCATCAGACCGTGTGAACACAATCAACCCATTTCACTGCAAAACACAGTCGCCATCCACACCCAGAGCAACTCTGCCCGCTGCTCTGCTCTTCTCCAGGCGCTAATGCTTTAGTTAGCGCTCGGGCTCAGTTCCCCTGAGCACCTGCCCGTCGGTGCCTCCACCCCGAGGGACGGGGAGGGGGCGCCGGGCCGCTCCGCCTGCCCGCAGCCGCGACGCGCCGCCGGGACCCCGCACCGGCAGCACCGGGTACGCGGGGTGCTCCCGCAGCGCCCCCTGGCGTGCCCACGCGGCAGCACCGGTAACCGGCCCGTGCTCCCCCAGCCGCCAGCACCGCGCTACGGGGGGCCGGCCCCGGGCACCCCACCCGCAGAGCAGCCGCCGCAGCGGGTCCCGGCCAGCCCGGCCTGCACACCCGCTCCCTGCCACCGTATGGCACAGGCACGGCCGCAGCAAGGCCGGCGCAGCACCGACTGCTAACTCACCCCAACAAGGTATACACAGAGATTTCAGTGGCCACTGACAGCAGGAAACACAAGAAGCCAAAAATATGAGAAAACCTGCAACTTACCATGAAATACACCATTGTCCGCTAGGAAGTGCCTGCAGTACTGCAGACAGCTTTTCTTATCCAGACTCCAGTAACTCATTGTAAGATGACTTTCTGCTCACCATCAAAAGCGGTGACCCTACGAAGTGAAACAGAAGATGGATAATCATGAGTTAATTTACAAGAAATGCACAACTACCGCAAGCACTATAAGGGTATTTATTTGTGCCCTTCATGCAAAATAGTTCACTAGCTTCATGCAAAGCATTACAACAAGCACAGTCCTTCACTTTCCAAATGTGCCCGTTTCCAAGGTCATGCAGGTGAAGGGTGCAGGCAGATCGCTCAGACCGAGCTAGAGACGGACTGCCAGCAATGCTTACAACCAGCAAGTTTAAGACAGCTGAGGTGAGCCCACCCTACCCAGCAGTTGCTGCACCCGCGCCGGGTGCCTGTTGTTACTATCAAACCCCACAGCCCCTGCAGGCTATCACAGGGCCACGGAGAGATGATCAATTTAATCTATTTCATGAAGCTGCCCCATATTTAACAAGCTACAGACACATCAGACAGCACCACAAAACTGTAAAACCTCCCCAAGTGAGGGTTATTAAAAGATGTGTATCAAAGGTAATTACCTCCTGATTTGAGACCACAGAGCTGCATTGTATGGACACAGAGCCCCCAAGCACTCCCCCTGCATCAGCCCACCCTTGCCCTGGGCAGACATTCACCCATGGGGGCTCGAGATGAACTCTGCTGGGGACAGGCAGCTCAAGCAGCTCCTTTGAGGAGGTGCAGTTACATTAGTGACGCAAAATTAGTGTCCTCCATCTGTAAGGGATCCAGGCTTTGCACAGGGAGAAGATACTCTCAGTTCAGAGCGCAAGTTCTACCCAGTACAGAAGCACAGGATAAATTGTCTATGTGCTTTACCATCTTTCCTGCCTGCCCTATGACCCCATTATACAGCTAAGCACTGATGGGACCAAACAGCATGAGTGGGAGCAATACCCTTCCTGGCAAACACCACCAGCTGAGGACAGCCCAGAGCACAACCAGAGCCTGAACACTCCCCCCTTGATGGCTGCCTGAACCAAGCGTCTTTATCCGCAGGCACAAACAAGCCCACAATGCTGCACAAGAGGAAGACTGGGATTCAACCCTGAAGCACTGCACTCTTTTCAGAGGCAGACTGCAGAGAATTCCCCTGAGACCACAGCAGACAGCCAGCAACCCTTCCCTGCACGGGTCCGTGCTGGCCCCTGCCTTCCCTGCTCACCTGCCAGGGCTGAGGCTCCCAGCACTGGCACAGGATGAGTTTTGCCTCCAACGCCAGCAGCATAAGAGACAAGCCCATCAAAGTATTCATGGCTAATTTGCCAGAGGTGCTATCACCAATAAGCACTGGGAATGGAGAGCAGTCTTTTTGGACACAGGCCCCAGAGTTTCACTGGAGCAAGCCCCCTGATAGCCAGTTTTTCTTGGATCCAGACAATAATATTTATAAACCAGTTAAAAGGGAAATGCACAGCAAGCCAGCACAAAACAAAGACCAGCCAAGCGAGGGCAAAGCAAGTGGCTGAAGCCAATCACTGACAATGAGGTGAAAAACAACCCCCTCTCAGCCCCGGGAGCCTTTCCATCACAGCCACTGGCTGTTCCACTGCCACAATCCGGGACAATAGGAACCATCAGAACAATTATTTTTAGAGACCTAAACAGTAGAAGTTAACTCATTAATAAGCTGGTGGTTATAACTCAAGACAAGGCTGTATTTGTTAGAGTCATTTCATTGAACTTCCAAAGGATTTCACCCTTTTGTTTTGCAAGTTGGACCTTGCAAAAATCCATCCCACCCACAGGTCTTATTATGCACAGTTAGAGTTACAGCCAAACAAACCAGCATTTCATATTTCTTTGACATTTGTTGCTGGAAAAAAAAAACAAAACTAAAACCCCATGGACTCCTTGATCTTCTGACACCCAGACACCGAATCCTTCTCCCTTTGCTGTTTTATCAAGTTCAAGACTCTTGTTTCAGCAATCCAGATACGGCATCCTCTTACAAGCTCACTTTGATCTCCCATTTTATCTCCCTCCCACCTTCACTCTGGTCAACCCAGCTGCTTTCTCACCCACACTCAGCACAAAACAATTCCAACTGTCTTTATTCAAGCAAACCACTAGCAGGATGTAAGGACACTGCCACTCAAGCCTCCTCATAAAACTACTGTCAGGGGGGCTTAGTGACAAATCCCCCCCCCCCCCCAAATGAAATATCACAGCACACTGGAAATGCCCAGACTGCAGCTCTGTGAGGAACACAGATGTATTTTGCTTATGTGATTTCAAAACAAAGAGGGAAAGATATAACCTTAAATCATAGCCAACAGGACTCATATTATCCCTAAGGACGAATTTAGCTACAATCATTCCCTGGGACCCAACCACTGTACGCAGCTGTAAGGGAACAGAAGAACCTGGAGAACTTTCACTCCTTCCCCACGCAGCAGTGTGATGAATGCTGTCTCCTGCAGTGGTGAAAGTAAAGCAGCCGACCATGTAGAGCCCAGAAATACCTGTTGTTTCTGGTCCACCTGGAAACAACCCCAGTCCTACCTCTGTTGTGGTCCCCTGCAATGGCTGGGCAGACCTCTGCTCCCCTGCCACTTCTGTCAGTCACCAGGCACCCCTCAGCTCATCCACCTCACAAACGTAGGGAAAAAGCAGGCTGTTCCTAGAGGACTAGCAAGCTGAAGGAGCTCAGAGAAGGTTCAACAGCACTGGCACTGTAAAGGGGTAGCAGTACCCTGCAACCTGGAGGCAAGGTAGAGGGGAGCCAGCTTCTCCCTCTCCCACCAGCGAGCTGTTGGGTCAGACGAGCTCTCACGGACACCCCTGCCAGGGGTGCTCCAGTCTGGAAGGTGGCAAGAAGTGGCTAACACGGGGCTGAAGTGTAACTTGGTGAAAAAGTGTAGCAATGTTTATGCTTACTTGCACTGTCGATTAGTACAAGCATTAGAGACCAATAGGCAAACACTAATTGATACCTGTGATGTTTCTGTTGCAGGTTTGAGAGGAGGCTGTTGTTGCAGATGTGGGATTTGCCTCTTCGCTGTTGCTTCTGTGGGGAGGAGAGATGGTCTGAATGATCCACTGCAGGCGTGAGCCAAAAACGCCTGTTCCTGTTCTGCTCTATCTTAAAACTATCACAGCCTCCATTACAGTATGTGTTTTGGGTATGGCCCACATATTGTTTACACTAAAGGCATATTTTACTAAAATTTGGAATGCTAAGCAGCAATACCCGCTACCTCTGCCAGACTTCATCTTCTACATTTCCTGGACTTTTGCCCTTGCCAGCCATAAGCTTTCATTATAGTTTGCCATAACTAGGGCCACTCTTCTAGCATTAATTAATAAGGCACAAGCTGTTAGTTACTTTTAAAGAGTAGGAATAATTCTGTCATCATACTCCAGCCTACTGCCAGGAGTTTTGCTTTAGGCTATACAAATAGAAGTAGCATCATGTTTTAATTAAAAAACCCACATCAATTACTCATCACTAAGAATTTACACCAAATAAAGAGAGATGATCTCTCCTGCTCTGCTCCCACACAGAACTTGTATCATGGGGGAGATGTATGGGGAAAATGTTGCTATCTATATACATAAGCAGTGCCTCCGAAAGAAACCCTTGACCCCCTCCCTCCCCTTTCATGGCTCATGCCGGTACAATACTCCTTTGTTCTTGTACAAAGGGTTCTCCCACACCATGGTGGCCCCTTAGAACAAAGGTTCTCCCTGGCACAGTCAGGGATGAAGGCAGAATCCCAAAGTGGCTGCATCAGCTGACACAAACATCCTGTAAGAAAACCTTCCATGAAACAGCAGCAGTTATTTGGATGGCCCTGAAAGTTATTTGCTTTCTCCATTACAGAGCTCTGGGAGAGACCAGCCAAGATCATGTCTTACTGTATTGTACAAAAAAAAAGCAAACAAAAAGCCAGCCAGCCACACACTTTGGGCCAAATACCATCATTTCAAATGAACATGCACTCAGGAACTTAACTGTACACAAAACTTGCACCATTTCAACAAGAGTAATATAGTAGAAAACTAACATCCTGATGACGTCAGACCAGAACATCATACAGGCCATATAAGTAAAAAGTCCCAATAAGCACATAATTAGGTTTAAATAGGAAACAACTATACCACCAAAACTATTTTGGCAAAAAGCTACTGAAAACCTGAACAGATGCAAATCTGAGTTCAAAATTAGTTTGCGTAGTTACTTAATAATGCAACCAATTCAGAAAGGGAGCTGAAAACACTCCTAGCTTTTCTGCTCTGCAGGTTTCTCAGTGTACGGGTATCACTTTTTCACAACAAGCAAAATTCCTTGCAGGTTCAACCGTGAGCCTGGCACATTCATTCCAAGAGGTAAAGCAATTGGTGCTTCACTGCCTGAGCTGGGAGATGTTACTCCAGTGTGACAGGAATCCATCTACTTCGTATCTGGATAAAGTGTATTATTAACATACAAGTTGAGTCCATTAAGTAGTCTGCAGAAACACAAGAACTTGAAGGAACTGTATCTTCTATTTTAGCTGATTAATTTCTATTATACGTCAGCCACTTTTAGTACTTCGAGTACTTGTTCCATAAGAGATGTACTTTCAAAAAGAAGGGCTATGATTAGTTCTACTGAAGAGTACTTTACGAAAGAGATATTAAGGGAAGTTAAACTGATCTTGCTCAAAGAAGTTTGATACAAAAAATAAGTTAAACTTACGTATTCGTGTGTGTATATGCATGCATATACATGTATCTGTATACATATAGATGGATGAGATGAGCAATTATGATTTTTATTTTGTTATCAAGATAGCGGTTAAACTCACAAGGAAAGTGTCGTTATATGCACACTTTATGAAATTGTTTTATTATAAGTTGTAGAGATGAACGTATAAGATACTTCTGGATTTAGCAGAGGACACATATGTCCCGCGTAGGTTGTGATAGATGCTTCCTGTTACAAGAGGTGTAACACCAAGAACGTAACACCTGACACCACCACCACCCCCCTCCCTGGTCTCACTGCATTCTGCAGCTTTCCCCTCCCCGCACAGAAAAAACCCATGCTTTAGCAAGCGGTGCAGAGAAGAAAGACACTCATTCCAGGGAATCACAGGCCATTGTACCAGCAGCTGGAGGGCAAGCAGCACTTTAAGCGAAACATTCTCAGCTCAGGCTGACTGTTAAGGTTAGCACTAAACTATTTTAGAAAGTAGCACCATAATCTAAACATTTATCTGCAATATTTAACCAGGACACTGTGCAGGTCCCTAATGTGAAGAGGGTATTAAGCACACATCCATTTAGCACCAGACAGGAACTCCTTTCGAGTCCTATACACAGCTCTCTTGAGAGCCTCAGACAGATAATTGGTAGTTAAGTGAGCAGTATACAGTGTGGAGAGACTGCTAATCTCACCTTTTCTCAGCTGCCCTCTCCCCTTCTGGTCTCTGAAGCACTTCAACAGATAACAGTATTAAGTCAATCAGATACTATGAATCGTTCCTAATAACAGGACAGTTACTGCAGTTCACCAGCCCTTCCCTCTGACAAAACCACAGTTCCAGCTTCAGAGTTCACTGTTCAATATAAACCCAGTGAACATATTTTGAAGGTATGATTTATTAAAAAATTATTCCTTTCCTTAGCACAAGACTATGTATGGTAAGAACAAATATTTTGAAAAAAGTTCTACCAAAGTTTGGGCTTTGTTTTTTTTTTAAAAAAAAAGCCAAAACCACTATCTGTCTGGCAATTATGTTTTCAACAGAAAAGAAAGTGCAGGAAAAAACTGAATATTCAGAGGGCTCCAGATTTTGGAAGATTGCACCTTTTGAGATACCTGTTAATAATAATTTTTACAGTGAAAAATAGTTCAGAGATACTGGATGTTACAATTGACATGTAATAAAGGGGAAAAAAACTGGTTAAGAACAAGAAGAGCAATACAGAGTCAAGCAAAGGACACACTAAGTGTTAGATTAGAAATAATACTGTATTAGATCCAGATACAGCCAGAGAGCACTCTTATGAGCATTAGACACATTTGTATGGGAGGGTGGAAAGACCATCTGGCTGGCACTAAGTAACAGGAATACACTGTCCAGAAACACTGGTCTTTAATCTGGCAGCCGTGACTACGGTGGGGGCACCCAGAATCTCTTGACGACTGCCATCATGTGCATCCAGTTAGCTTCCAGTTATCGCAAACAGCGGGAAAAAACCCACACCAGATCACAGTACAAATACTACTTTGACCTTTCCTTGGAGAATACTGAGGTAGTATTCAAAAGCTAAGCAACTTAGCTTCACAACAAATCTACATACAGCATTAGAGGAGAGGGTTAAGTTAACTGTGTTATCTTAAGTCTAAGAGTAAGCAAATGATTTGCACACCTCAGGAACAGAAAGAGGACTGCCCAGATGGGATTACCGGTCTTTCTGTACAACCTCTTAGTTCAATAAAGAAAATGTTCCAGATCAGGCTCTACATCATTTCTAAAGATGTCATCAGCACTCAGCAGCTTGGCAAACACATTGCAGTGGAAAACAGAGTAAGAGATACTTATCCCAGAACCCCCTCGCAACAGCCCAAAGGCTGAGCGCTTTCTTTTACTAATATTATGAAATAACAGAAACTGGAGGGGGAGTGAAGTCGTTTTCAATTCTGTTTATACCACAACATGCAACCAGGAAAATTTATGTTCTCACCAACTATTTCCCTGGAGCATGTTAAAATATGCTGCAGGATTTCTCAAAGGTTAGTTTATCAATAAGTAGCCATCAACAGGAACTTCTTTCCAGGCTTTATAAATGAGAAAAATAGCTGCTGTTTTCAGCCTGTGTTTTTACTTTCTGCAGAAAGTATCAACAAACCTTCTGGTGGAAAAACCTTCAAGCTTTCAGAGACCAGATGCTGCACAATGTGGGCTGTATTTTTTTTAAAACAGTATCCACAAAACAAAGTAGCTATTGGATGAAAAAGCTTAGCCATAGTTAGACCCGAAAACAAAATCTGAAGAGATTATAAAATCCTAGTATGAAAATATTTCATGGGGCATCCACCCATCTGCAGTCTTGGACTTCGTATTTCACTAAGCCACTAACAGTCACCCAAATACTGCTAAGCATTTAAGCTGGTCTGAATTCATGCAGATTTAGATTTAACTGTCATACAAACCCAGACCCTAAGGGTTCCATCGTCTGTGCAAATCACATCAATAAGCATCAAATATCGACACTCACTCAAAATAACTTGCGTAAATGTTGCTAATATTACATGTATAAGAGCCATGCAGAATAGGCAAGACACATTAGCTGCATCAGACGAAAGATCCATACTGCTGATACAAAAAGACATTTTCATCCTTAAATTGATGTCGCTCTCATAACTTAAGAAAGTTTCACCTACCTATGGTGTAAACTGTTTCATCAATGTAGGGATACTTTCCAGAAGTTAAAAGCACCTTGAATAAACAAAATGCTTTAAAAAAATACCCACAACAGAACACTCCCTTTTCAACAGCAAGTTTATCACCAGCATGAAAAAAGATTATCAATAATACTTGGTAATAGAAAGGAAAAACATCCAGTATCTGATCCTTTTCTTATTTCTCTAGGAACTGGTCTGGCAAATCAAATACGAGATTTTTGTCCGGTATATTTTTCTGCCAGATCAGTTCCCTAATCTAATGTGCCATGAGGCCCCAAGAACAGCTGTGCTGGCACAATGCTGGCAGTAAAGGTACTAGAGTGTGCGAGCCAGCACAGTAGCAAAGAAAAATTTCCTGTGGATTTCACTGGGAGCAACTGGAAACTCTTAGAAGTCAGAGTTGTCTATTGAAAGGGAAAAAGGCACAAGAGAGTTTGGATTTGGGATACAGATGTTTCACTTGCATGCATTGCAGATGAAGTTTCCTGAAAATGTGAAATTGGCGTTTTTTTCTTAACCTGTTTTTTTTGGCTATTCTCTCATTACAGCATTAAACACTAATCTGTCATACATCATTCACCACATGAAGACAGACCCTGACGTCAGTTTGCTTGTTTAAGTGTTTGAAAAAGCTGCTTTTAAACCTGTGTTCATTTTACAGCAACTAATCATCTACCTCAGCAAGCCAGAAATAGCACTATCCCCAGTGACACTGCTGCTGCCACATCAGGCCACAGCTCTCTTCACTGTCCCCTATGCTAGTTCAGTCTCTTGTCCCCATACCAAGGCTCGGCTGGGAACAGTCAGGAAACTGCACTCTGCTTCACTTGGCCAGCACCAAGGCATAAAGAGCAGGCAGGGACGGCTCACATCTCCCTCCTAAAGGCACCAGGGACAGGTGAGGTTCAGCCCAACCCTAACCACACCTAACTTGGATCACACTAGAGGACCGGTACCCACAGCTTGCTCCATGAACTACCCTTCCACTTCCCAGGAGAGGAGCAAGTAGGCTTCAGTGCACAGCACTGTACATGGTGTCTGGCCAAGTCACCCAGCCCCTGTTCCTCCCCTGGTTAGCCCACCCAGTGCAGGCAGGAGGCCAGTCAAGCTGTGTTAGCCTCTAGAGTGGACAACTTTCTTATCTGTCCTACCCACAGCTAACATACAGCAAACCTTAATGTTCCTGGGCCTTCTAATTCTGATGGAGCTTTTGTTTCAAGTCATTTCTCTGCTCTTTCTGGGAAGTCATGAAAAGCATGTGTCAGCACAACTTGCTGAGAAAGGCATTAAAAAGGATTTGAACTGACTCCCCATGGCAACAGACCCTGAAAGGGAATTAGCATTTGCTCCCCATTCCTCAAGAAGCCTAAATGGAATTTGTTTTTCTCCTATTTAAGGAATTATTTCCAGAAGAGCAGCATGCTGCTGTCTCTATCGCTCAGCAGATGCAGCTTCAGCACACCCTGTGTTCAGCACAACAGTCATCCCACCAGACACGGAACTAATAAATATGAGCAAGTGTACATTAATGTTTTCCTTACACAACTTCCCAGTACTCCGCACACCCTTCTGGTGCTTTTGCCAGCTCTCTGTACATCAATTCACTAATCCAAATAATTTTTTGGTTTTGCTGCCAGAGGTTTTCAATCTCTGTATGTCAAATGCGAGCGTCTTTCTATGCTGGAGATTTTAAATCTACCGAGAGAGAACACACTTTACCACATTGGCAATGATTGGGTTTTTTTATTGTATCATCAACAACACTTCTTCAGATTCTATTATGCTCTGAGATTTTTTAATGTTTTCTCGTATTTCTTCTGTAAACACCACCACCCACTTCAAAGTAGGCAGAGGAACACACAGCAAGCACAGAACTGTCAGCTCCAAGAACCATCAATCCCAACATGAACAGTCCCGAAGTCAGGGGAAACGATTAACCTCAGAGGCAGTTCACAAACTCCCAGAGATTCCTAGCTCATGCCTCAATCTCCAGGTAAAAACTGGAACAAGGCCGGGGGGAGGAGGGGAATATCCAACTTTACCTCCCATGCTGGAGATGATAAATTTCCACAGACAAAGAATTACACTAATGCATGGGGTCAAGAAAATAAACTCCCATTCACAGCACTCAGTCCAGTGGCGCTGATGCTGACTAGGCTGAACTATTGAGAGTGTTGGCAGAGGGAGACCACTGGTCTCCCAAAAACACATGCAGCACCGCTTTTAGCTGAAGCTCTGGTTAACACTGCTTTGCCATGGTGCCTGGACTGTGAAACATCAAAGACGAAGGAAGGGAGTAGATGTTCTCACAGAAATTCAACAGAGCGAGAAATTCACTGAACAGCTGCTAATAACACATCTTTAAGACTTTCTGAAAATACCTGACACAGACTTTAAGACCTTTTCCCAACAGCAAAACAATGCTTTAAAGACATGATGTCATGATAATGAACACAAAGTGCAAGCTTACCTTGTTCCTACTTACCATGATTTTAGAAAACAATAATTCTCTTTCTAGACATTAAAATTAACATTTCTCTTCAGTAGGTCATTCCATGGCTTTAAGAAGGACCTTCTTTACCTTGATAGATCAACAGAAACATACTCTGTAAAAGGCAGACAGTACGCAGCACACCAGATCATGCCTGAGAGTATCTGTCTCTCACTAGGAATAAATACTTGATAATTTGGACAAGTCATTTTCAGACATACTGTTAATATATGAGACCCTATTCCTTGAAATGGCAGCACTGCCTGTTTAAATAGCTGAAGCAGCTATTGCTGAACTCGTAGCTATTGCTATAACCTACAAAGCCCTGGATGTTGCTCTGCTGTAGCATAGAATAATTCAAACCATGTAGTAAAATACAAAATCAAAAATAAGATGCTTGGAAAGGACTCTGGCCAACACAGCCAGCCATGTACACAGATGATCTGCATCTTGTACATTTGGCTACTTACCAACTGACACACAGTCCCCCAAAGAACAAACATTACATACCACAGAACCCTTCGTGTTTGTCATCAATTGATATAGTTGGTAATTCTTCCATCTTGTTCTTGGGGGGACACTACCAACCAATGTGCCAATCACCCACGGCTGGAACTAAGACTAAGCAAAGAATATGGGAAACCCATTGACAAGAGGCTCAGTAATGCCCAATTTAGACCTATGCAGTTACAATCGACACATCCCGTACTCCATCTCAGTGACATGCTTGGTCATGCTCCGTGTGCATGGGGACCTGAACTTTAAGTCAGTTCCAATAACTCAAGCCTGTAATGGAGCATGGACTGCTTTACACAACAGCTTGTCTCTACTTGAAATTTCTTGCAAGCAACCTTCAATTATTTCAAACTGAAGAGACTCACACAGACATCTCTTGCCAAGAATGATACACTGCTCTAATACACACAGCCAAACGTCCATGGAGCGGTTTTGCACTGCTCACCGGTGGACCCGAGCCTCCGCAGGGGTATGCTGCATCCCCAGCATCAGGTCCCTGGCTTTTTCTAGCACTGCAACAGGCATCTGCTTCCAAACTGCTGTCAGCAGCTCTGCCCATCTCTCCCTTGCACTCTTCTGCACTCCCACTGCCCCTGTGGGAACCTTAGTAAGTGCCTACCTGCAGGAGCAGATATTTCCTCACATTCTGGATCTGCCAACCTGCCTTTCCATCTCTCAAATGCCTGCTCCACATCACCCTCAGCTACCCAGGTACAACTAGATAGTCCTTCTACCCCTTCCTGGGGTGCGTGAGAAGCGTGGGCAGCAGGTCAAGGGAGGTGATCCTCCCCCTCTACTGTGCCCTGGTGAGGCAGTGGGCTCCCCAGTTCAAGAGAGACAGGGAGCTACTGGAGAGGGTCCAGTGGAGGCTACAAAGATGACAAAGGGGCTGGAACATCTCCTTTATGGAGGAAAGGCTGAGGGAGCTGGGCCTGTTTAGCCTGGAGAAGGCTGAGAGGGGATCTCACCAACGCATGCAAATGACTTGAAAACGAGTGTCAAGAGGACAGGGCCAGGCTCTTTTCTGCAGTGCCCAGCGACGGGACAAAGGGCAACGGGCACAAACTGCAGCACAGGAAGCTCCATCCGAATATGAGGAAAAACTTTCATTTTGAGGGTGACACAGCACTAGAAAAGGCCGCCCAGGAGGGTTCTGGAATCTCCTCTGAAGACATTCAAAACCCAATGAAAACCTGTGCAACCTGCTCTAGGAGAGCCTGCTTTAGCAGAGAGTTGGACTAGATGGATCTCCAGAGGTGCTTTCCAACCCTGACCATTCTGTGATTCTGTAATGCCAGATGATCAGCAAAAGGCTCTGTAAGTCAGGAAAGCAGAGGGCAAGCTCAGATCTCTGGAGTAATGACAATGCCCTCCATGTCCATGGAGATTGGAAGAAGAAAGCCACCTTTGTTACAGAAAACAACTCCAGTTTCCTAAAGTAAACAAGAAAGAAAAAAACCCACCAAAACAAAACAAACCCAAACAAAAGAGAGTACACACACCTCCCTCCTGACCATTAGATCAGCCTGCAGGAACATTGGCCGACCTCCAGTGGAAGCACCTTTTGATTATGAACTTAGAAACAAAGACAGATTTATTCCTAACACAGTCCAGGCTCAGTGGTTCAAACCAACTAATCTCTGGGTCGTTGTTCAGCCCTGCTCCATCACCCAAGGGTACCACACTTTGCTGGTTAGTGGCTTTAACACCCTTCCAGTACAACAGCCACAACGATTGCTTAGAACATGCTGTGAATCCTGCTATGCCAAGGGGAAAATGTTGTAATGATAGTGTTTCTAAAGCACCTTCATTTCAACACATTCAAGTAAATCTGAAGTATTAATAAAATAGGTTTCTGTAAGACCCTACAAGGCAATTATGCATGTCAGCCTTACCTCCTCTGAAGACACAGGCAGAAAAAAACTGTCCTGTTGAAAGTAACACAGGAGGTCTCTAGCAGACCTGGAAACAGACCTCTGCTTTCCGAATTTGAAGTGCTTTTGTTGTTTTTTTAACATTCAGACCTTTTTAAGCTTATTAAAGAACCCAAAGGAAACAAAACACAACACACACCCCTGCGAAACAAAACAAAAAAGTTCACCATCACCACACCACCCTGTGTACCCATAGCCCTGGCTTTGCCATCTAGGTTATCAATTTAAATTCAATTGGATCTTGGGTGACACCTTAAAAAAAGAAAAACCTTATTCAGATTTCATTAAAGCAAAACCATTGTATTTACAAAAAGATCACTGTGTAAAGCCAACAGAAATACACAGCTTCAGTGTTAAAGCCTTTTCCAGAAATAAAAGGCAGCTAAATATTGAATAGGAGACTAATTTTCGTTGTATCTTGATGCTCATAAAACTGTTTTACTGCCACAGGCGTTTCTTGACAGTGTTTTCATTACAAATCAAGTCATGCAAAACTGGGATCTTTTAATAGCAGGTGGCCTCTCCTTTGATTTTATGGAGTGAAAATTTTATTCTCCTTTACAAATACTGGCGATTTTGATCAAAGTCATCATGGGACACCCGCCTCAAAGGGTGAAAGGACAGGAGCATTAAATCAATTCCCTAGGCAACCTCCCAAGCTGAGCCAGTATTGTTAAAATAATGAGTTGTGCACCACTTGATCCAAAACCACCAGCTGATCCCCATTTTTATAGACAATAGGTAGCATAAAACCAGAAAGCGTCTGCAACCACTCAGATCATTTGTCCACAAATCATGTATCTTGAACTGATAAAACTTAACATGTTTTCTGGAACAGCCTACTAGCATTTTTAAACCTAGAAAAAGTATCCTTCAGAGTTTAAAAAAAAAAAAAAAAAAGTAGTGTTCTCAAACTTATTACAGGGAGCTAACCTTTAAAGAAACAGGAAGGTTTTTAACAGTGTACATGCATTCTTGTCTCACCTCCCCCCAAAAGTCCACATTTTCTTGCTATACACCGCGTTATCTTTAACTTAGGTGTCTCGTTGAACAGTTGAATCCTGTCTTTTTAGTAATGTTACGTGCAATTATTCTTTCATATTTCAGAACAACAGACACCTAACGTTTTCCCTTGCTGCCTCCAAGTTTCGTAACATGTGGGTCAGAATTCCCAAGGACAAGTAAATCAGGAGAGTCAACTGAAAACAGGCAAACATTGTGCTTTATAACTCAGGAGTTAAAGCACACTTTAAACAAAGAGCCTATGACTAGTTCATCAGATAAGGCTTATATCTTTCTCCCTGGAATCTAATAACACTTCTTCTAAAAACACTTTCCAGTCAGCTAGAGTTGAAGTTCCCAGAATTATACAGTTGCTTAATTACAAGAAGACAGGCACGGAGTATAATTCCCAGCTCATTGTATTATTTTGTTTTTTTTTTTTTTTTAAAGGAATTATGGAGTAGATGATCAGCCCTCAAACAAGGTGTTTTTAGGAACAACTCAATCCACTCGGGTTCTCACCTCGCACCTATTCCAGCACCTTCCAGGGTCAGGGCCAAGCATGCTCGGTCAGGGCTTCACCCTGCGGGCAGGCTCTCATGGTGGCACCCGGCTCCTCGCGGGGGGTCAGGATCTTGTTCAGCCTCATTTAACCGGGTCTGGCCCACGCTTAAGGCAGGCCAAACGGCTGCACTTCTCTCCGGTTTCAGCTGGTTACCCAGCAGTGCTGCGCCTGGACTGGCACAACCTTAGAGCAGAACCTCCCAGCCACATGGCAACAGTCCGGTTTACCCCCGAGAGAGGGCAAAGCGCCCAAAGGCGACTGGAAGTTTGTCCAGCATGATTCATTATTTAACCAACAAGGACAGACCGTGCCAGGGGAAGGAACGGCCGCGGTTTCTTTATAAAGCGAGTGTAGCAGCATGCCCTGAGATGCCGAGTGCCTCACCGACCAGAGAAACATTTTATCCGGGGGCGGGAGGGCGGGAGGCGGGGGGGAAGGAAAAAAATAAAAGTTACACTTTGTAAACCCTCAACTTGCGGCTGCAGATCCCGGGAAACCCCAGCGTTAACTCCCACAACGAAACCCAGCGGAGGCTCCCAGAGGGCCGGGGACAGCCCCGTTCCACCGCCCAGCCCCGGCCCCGCCTGAGGGGAGCCCCCCCCGGCCTGAGGGGAGCCGCACCGCGAGTGCCGCCCGTGGCGCGGCCCGTCCCGTCCGTGGCCCGCACTCACTTACTTACTCACTCACTCACTACGAAGCACCGGACTCGACTCAGTCCCGCCGCCGCAACCTGCTCTCCCGTTCAAACGCACGGCGCTGCCGCCCGCCCCGCCCCGGCCCGGCCCGCCCTCCGGCGGGGAGCGCAGGGGAAACCTGGAGCAGCGGCGCGGCCGGAGCGGAGCGCGCTCCCCCGCCGGCGGAGCGGCGGCGGCGGCTGAAGCCGACGATCCAGCCCCGGTGTTGCTGCGGCCCTGCGCCCGCTCCCATTCAACCTGCTCCATTGTGTGTCCGCTCCGAGCCGGCGGGGCGCCGCCGAGGGGCCCTGTCCCTAACCGTCCCGGTAGACCCTCCCCACGGCGGGACTCTCAGAGCTGCCCGAGCCGGGGCCGCGCCCCAGCGGGAACTGAGAGAGCGAGGCGGCCCCCCGGGCTCACCCACCTCGGTCCCGTCGGCGGCGGGTACCAAGGAGACGCGCGGCACCGGCCCGTCGCCTCAGGGCGCCCCGAGCCGGCGGGAACCGCCGCACCTGCCGCGGGGCGGGGCGGCAGCGCCTCCCTCACGGCCCCGCGGGCGGGCGGAGCAGGCCGGCGCGCCCCGCGGCAGAAGAACCATCGGGTTTGACATTTTTTTTTTTTTTTTTTTTTCCCCCTTTACAAATTAACGATGCACTCCAAGGGCTGTTCGCCTGCCGCGGCAGGGAAGCGGTAGCCGGTACTTACACAGCGCTGGTTTCCCTGACGGACAGCGTGGCGATGGCCGCCGGCGGTCCTGGCGTGAGGGAGCGCGCCCACTCCTAGAGGAGGGGGAGTCTAAAACTCGGCTCTCGAAACGGTAACTTCATACCCGATGGTCCCGTGGGTGGCCGAGGGGGCTGCGGCCGGCTGAGAAGCGAGCGGGTACCGCAGCGAGCAGGGCGGTAACCCGAGGAGGGTGGCCGCTGCCTCCCCCGGGTCCGGGCCGCGGGCAGGGGACGCCCCCGCCGCCCCGCTCAGCCAGCCTGCGGGGCAGGGGCGCCAAGCCGCGCCCGCCGCCCTCGGGTGGGCTCCGGGGGGCTGGTCAATGTTTATGACAACCATTTGCCTTACGTGCCGCACCGGCAATAAAACGCCTGTGCCATGCTGGAGATAGCTCCCTTAGCGAGCCATCAGGAGGCCTCTGCTTTCACTCCCTGTGATCTTTCGAAGATGTTGTACCGCTCACATATTCAGAGTTGCAGCGATAAAGGCACGAGAGTTAAGCAGTTTAATTCCTGACCTTATTCCCAGTCACGAAAGAACTGCATCCTCCGCCTGGAAATGCTCCATAGCGCGTTGCTGCTGTGGCTAAAGGAATGGGATGGTGTTGCTCAGAGGCAGCGTGGGGTATTTTAATGTGATGGAGAAAAGTGCTGCTTCTCCCAGTCAGTTCCTCAGCTCTGCAGAGCTATTTGTTTCTACTCCTGTTACCGCTCTTTCAATAGACAGGCCTCCCACAGAGATGAGATCTGCAACCTCTCAAGCCTTGCACAGATGGAAAGCACGGCTTTGAAAAAAAACGTGCTTTTTTTGAGGGGGGAGGGTGTGTTGTTGGGTTTTTTTAAACAGCTAAGCCCTGGATGGTAAGGAAAACAGCATTAACAAACAATTACAGAAGCTGATTCTCACAAAATCATTTGTCACTGCAATTGCAAACCCTGCACCACTCGGCTACCCTCTGTGAGACTAGTGTCCATTACAGCATCAATCCCATACATGAAGCTGCTTCCTCTGTATTCTGGCCAAGAACTGTAGTAAGGGCACATCACCAAAACTTCTTGTCTTGTGCAACAAACACAAAAAGAGATCAGAGGCCTGAATCCAAAGATTTGGATATCCCACTCCATACTTCCTTCCAAAACCATTTCATTTAGGCTACCTCACTACCACCAATACAGGGAACTTTAAAAACTTAGTTCAGACCAAAAGGAAGGCCTTCTTAAGCCACAACCTAATGGAAAGGACACAGCAATTGCTGTAGTTTAGAAAAGTCTCTAGGGCTTTTCTGAACTTCATCAAGGGTAAAAAGAGGCAAGACTGTGAGGGAACAAAGGTGGTTCACATTCACCCACACCTCACCTCTGTTTGCTAGAAATGTAGCATGTGGCTTCCTCAGATTTTTCTCTCAGTTTTACAGTGGATTTTTGTGATAAATCCTTCTATGACTCATTTATAAAGTGAAGGTAGGAAGTCTTGGTAGAAAAAAACAATCATAACTGTACAGTTATGACCAGTTTGGGAAAGCTTTTTCTATTTGCCAGGTATAGGAACAGGAACACCTATAACCCCTCAAAGAAGTGTATTATTGCTGAGACCGCATTTGTAGTTTGGCATTAAAAGTCAACTTTTAGTTTTGCTTTGGAGGATGCTACAGCCGATCCCAAATCCCTGATCATCTGTATGACTTTTATGTCCAAGTACCACAGCAGCAGTTGGTCCAATTTATGCATCATGTATAATGCATAAAACCAGATGCCTCACTTTTCTTCCCCCCTTCCCCCAAACAGGAACAAATACCTGGTCTCCAGCTGCCGTTGAAGTCTGTCTCTGCCCAAATTGCTGCTGCCCCTGCCTCCCATGTTAGTCTCCGACACTGAGATCTGCACAGCAGGTACTTCATGGCTAGATGCTCACTGTGCACTACCATCTATTCTTACGCAAGGAAAAGCTGCTTTTTTTTAGGATCTCAGGCTTCACAATTTTGCTCTGAAGTCAGCAGCAAAAACAATGACATAGCAACTAATTGTCAGACAAGCAGTGCTCAGCTATTAAGATTTTTTTTGTACCACACTCTTCTCCTTAGTATTTCCTCGGCAAGGAGTCACACAGAAAGAAAGAAAATCTGTAAACCGCTTCACTTTAAATAAATAATGGGATTGCAGGAGGTTAAACAAAGGTCAAGTGCTTGGCATATAAAACATGTAACAACGAACGTAAAAAATTCAATCTTTGCTCTGAAAATATTTACAAAATTAATAATACACTGATATACTTAACAAATGGTTCAAAAATAAAACAAGAATTTAAGTTCTTAGCACAGTACGGTCTAACTTCTCAAATTCCATGTTAAAGTTTTATTTTCATAGAATTTTAGTTATTTATAGAGCCATCAGAAAAAAATAGTTTTTTTCCTCTTCAAGTGGATGTTGTCTTCTAAAATTTTGGATTACTGACATATTTACATTCCTTGATACACCAAGTGGTATCTTTTTTTCCCCCGAGAAACTTCAGTTGTTATGACCTTATTGGCTTTTTAGGATCAGCTGTAACAAATTACCTTTTATATTGGTAACAATGCAACCCATTATTCAAGATGAAAGATTTTCAAAACACAAATTATACACAAAAGTAGTGTAAGGATAGAATTCAAACAAAATGCTCCTGTGTAAACACTTACCACAAGCTTTGTAAAGGTCTGAAATAGAGGTTTTGAACCAATGTGGGCTACATTGTAATGACAAGTAACAGAGAAGCATTTATGGCCCTACACTGTGGAATGACACTCCGCACCTCTTAGAAACCTGACTATCGACTGCCTTCACTGTGGTTAACACAGATGTGTAGGTATTTAATAGGTGGAAAACTGGACAACTAATTTAAGATGTTATTGTTGGAAAAGTTCACCTTCAGAACATTTGGATTTGTGGCCTATATAACCACTAAATTTCAATCCCATCTGGGTTATAATAAGGCATTAAGGAACTATGAGGTTTCTGTTCAAGACAGGGACCCTTCAACATTACAGCACTGGTTTTTTTACCATAAACTTTACATAAAGCACATTAACACAGGTAACTGGCATTCCTCCACACAAGTCTCCCTTTTAAACTTTAAATAAACCTTCTTAACCAGCTCACAAATTGTTTCAATGTCTGTACAAATTTATTGCTGCTTATATGTTCTTTAATTCTTTCAGAGTAGCTTTCTTCTTTCCATATTCCTTTATTTTTCTTCAAGGCCTTTAACTCTGCTCGAAGGAGTCTTTTATGAAGTTCCCAGTACAGGCGGGAATCATGCTGCAGTCCCTCAATACGTGCTGTTTTGCCAAGCCCTTGCTTCAATATCTCTTCATTTAAGCACACGCTGAGAAATCGACCCTATAAAAAGGCATAATAAATGTGGTATTCCCTTCACCTTTAAAACAGTTTTACTTATTTTTTCACATCAGCTCCCTCTGAGATACAAGCTTTACCTATGGCTAAATCTACGCTCTGGCAGAAAGTGTTAAAAGTTAAAGAGGAATCCATCTGACTTTTAAAACCTAATACTAATGCAAGACATTTGTGAGAACATTCAATAGACTAAATGTGAGGCTAATCAGAACTACACAATATAGCCTATCTGGCAGAGAAATACACTCATGTCATGATCAGTGTGCAAAAACACTGGTCTTGAAATCAGATTTACAAACAACATTTAAAATTCAAATCAAGGCAGATAAATTAAAAGTAATAATATTCCTTACATATACTGAGATAACTGAATTGCCTAACTACAGTGGAACTCAGAACTGCAGATAAAAGCCATTTTTTGTTATTATATTTACCTTATTTACTAAAACAAGGCACTCAAGCGCCAAGTTCTCCCTTCCCAGAAGTTGGAACCATATCACTTGTTTGGGTTTTAACTCTTGCTGTAACCAGGCCATGCCACTTGGAGCCAACTCCACTCCAGCAAGTCTTACCAGCAGAAGACCTTTGGATTGCCCTGATTAGAGAGAAAACTTTGTTACTACTTGCAGCAAAGGAAATGTCATGCTTTGCCAGCTCCTGGGCTGTTGGTAATGAATTTATTCCCATGGGCCTAAAAAAAAAAATAAAATCCATTTTAGTTCCCCAAAGCATTGCTTATTTGCAAACAGAATTTGGTCTCATCTCTCCTCCAGTAAAAAAAAATAACTCAAGATTGTGGAAGTGGTTTAAGCTAGTTGGTTTTATTTTGCATACAAATAGAAAGAACTGCTTTCATTGTCAGTTACTATCATTTTATCTAAAGGGTTAGAAAAACCAAGAAGCATTAGTGCCTGCAGGTATTTGCCAAGCAAGTGTGTGGCTCTCAGACTTGATGGAGAGCTTTTGCAAAGTCACAGAAAAACTATCAGTAAAAATGGGTTTGTATATGTAGCTGTCAGTTCATCATCTCTAAATAAAAGCGTAACCCCAAAAGTCTTTTTGCCAGGAATGAGATGAACTATGCAAGCAAATGAACCGTATGCATGCTAGCTTTTACTGCCAGAAAAATACCACAATAACGATGCTCATTAATACAAACATTGTACTGGTGAGTTCATTTTACAGGTCTCCTTCCAGTCTTTTTATTCCCCAGTCTCCCACCTGTAAAGAGCCAGAACTGTACCTCAGCCCTTCCTCCCAAGCCTGCCACCACCCTGTTCTCTGCGTAGCTGCACTGAGGAGGATGATGTTTCATTTCTACCCTTGCTCTTCACATTGCTTTACTTACATTTTCTCTGTATCCACGTAATGAAAGGAATGCTAATGGGAATATGTTCAACTTCCAGGCCTTTCTCAGTTATGTGATGTATTTTTCCTCGCAATTTCACATTCTTTTCTACAAACTCCACAGGTATATCCAAAGCACTTGTAAACTTTGTTGTCTATTGATGGAAAGAAGAACAAGCCAGTTTTAAAAAACTTCTTAAAATAGTTTGGCAAATTACAGCTCTATTATTAGACAGCACGGACAAGTATAGATAAATATTTTAAATAGTAATCAGTTGCAGAAGCCATTACATGCCAGCCTTTCACGATCTTCCATTTTACAGGACTTGCAACGTTAGGGGTGGGCATGAAAGCAAGGTTTAGAGAGAGAAGAGAAACTGATATTTTTTCAGCAATGAATATTGAAGTTCACATGATTCACCACAAAAAGTGTTACAGAAGTGGCCTGAATAGTGCTAGAATAAAGGCAAAAGGAAGCCAAGATGTGTTTAGAACAGACACGCTGAAAACAAAGGCAGAGCAGGGAGGACAGAAACAACACAGCCTTTGGTAAGGGAGTAAAAGAGGAGAGAGACAAAAGCAGGTGTACACCTTTGAAAACATCACAAGAAGATTGAATTTGACACTATTGCCGTTGGTTAGTGGGAGGGTTCAAAGGGGCCGGTTACAACTAAGCAAAGGCTCGGAGCACAGCAGCCGCTGGCTCAGGGGGTGCAGGGGCAGGACAGGCACCAGCGCTGCCCGACACCCGCTACTGGAGACACAAACGCCCAGAGGTCTCACCTTACGAAGCTTTTTGTAGAACATTGACCTACTTCTACACAGCTCTGAAAAGCTCCCATCTGCTTACATGACATCACCCATCAACTGCAGTGCCACGCCAGCCCCCAGGGGAAACAAAAAACCCAAACCACCACAACTAAACTCAAATTTATTTATTCAGTAAATCTTGCCATTTTCAGTCTGTAAGGACTCCCACTAGGAATACAGCAAATGAGGAGCTTGCAGGCAGGAAGGCCGAAGGTTTTTACAAACTGAAGTTGTTCAAGTCTGATCTCATTTGCACGGGAAGCTCCAACAGGTTAGCTCATTCACAAACCCTCGCCTTAAAACAAAACCAAACCCCAAAACAACAAAAAGCCCCCAACAAACAAACAAACCAACCAACCCAACCCAACAACAAAAAAACAACTAAAAAGAGCAACAACAAATAAAGACTGCTGGTTAACATCTGTGGTTCAGGCTTTCTGGTAAGATTTTAAAGAAAAAACTCGATGCAGATGCTCTCTCCCAGCAGAGCGCTGCTGGAGCTGTGCGGGGGGACGGTGGCGGTAACGACAGCCCCTCCAGCAGCGGGAAGCAGGTGGCAGGGCCGACCCGGGGCTGTGGAGCGACCCCGGAGCCCGCGGTGACACCGGAGCCGCACCGCGGCGGGGCAAGGCTCAGGATTCTGCTAAAACCCCCCCAAACGCCGCGGTGCCCCGGGCGGCCCGGGGACAGGGCGGGGGGGCCCGGCCCTGCTGCGGCTTCACCGCCACTGGCGGCGCCTCGGCCCGCACGGCGGGAGGGCCCGGGGCCCGTACGGGTACGAAGCAGCTTCTAAGTTAAGAAACGAGAACGGGGCCGAGGAAGATGCCTCAGCCCGGCCGCGGAGCCCCGCTGGGGCCAGCTGCCCCCCCCCCCCCGGCGTCGCCGCACTCACCAGCCGGACGCTGCGGGCCAGCACCAGCACCCCGGCCACCGCCATCCCGGCGCTCAGGCTCTGCGGGCAGAGGAAAGCGGGGCTCAGCAGAGCTTAGCCGCGCCGCGTCCCCCCCATCCCCCGGCCCCGCCGCCCCGTTACCCGCAGGAGGCTGAGGTGCCCGTCCGCCCACTCGGAGAGGCGGCCCAGGCCTTCGGCCACCCCGCTCCGCCGCTCCGCCATGGCCGCCGGGGGCGGGGCGCGGGGATTGGGGGCGGGGCAAGGGGCGGGTCCCCCCGCTGCCCCCTGCGAGCGGCGGCGGCGCAGCCCGCCCTGCCCGCGCAGCGCGGCCGCAGGCGCCCCGTTAGGAGGAAACCACCGTCCCGGCACGTTCCGGCGCTCGCCGCTGTTGGTTCTTTCCCCTCCCTTGGGGCAAACCCAAGAGCCCTCCGTAACTGCCGCCAAAGCGCTCGGGCCGGCCGCCCCATCCCGGTCTCCAACGGAAAGTGTAAGGAATCAGCCGCCAGCGATGTCAAACCGCGTTTGTGCTTACACAAGCCGTCCAGCTCAACCCCACGCTGGGTTTCTAACGAACAGGCCGTACAGGAGACGGTATCGGTAACGGTCACAACTCGGGATTTCTGGAAAAGCACAGGCCGAGTTGGGAATCGGTAACCCAAGCTGGCGAAAGCCATGCTTGAATCAAAACTTTTTATCAAAAGTTCAGACAATTCTTAAATTACCACCTATGGGATAAGTTGGACAAGCAAATAGCACCCCTGTACCTTTTCTCAAAGACAGCAGCATAGTTGTTAGTTTTACTTTATTTACTAAATGCAAACATTTTAATAAATATAGAAATAGTGTAAACCCTTGTTTTTAGCAAAAGCGTCACTTGTAGCTAAATGACAATTTAGAAAACATACCCAACATACAAGTTGTAGCAGTTGGCAGTAAAATGCTAAAAAATAAATAGCATTGCCTCACAGAGAGTGGGGGGTTCAAGAGTCAGACAGTATTGCTGCCTGCAAACCCGGAGCTGCTCTGTCCGCTGCGGCAGGGAGCTCTGATTTCCCACTCCATCAGTGACACAGCTCTCCTCGCTGCCCTGCTACTGGATCAAAGAGCACCCAAACACCCTCTGCCATCAGCCTGTTCAGAACAGCGCTCATCACACCTGTAACCACACTGCCAGTGCCCAGAGGACACAAACAAGACAGCTTCACAGAAAACAAAGAACTGTTGGTAATCGGCACTGGCAGATACTTCAGTGTCCATAACAAAGACAAAACATAGGGTTGATACTGTAAAAAACCAATAACCGTCAGATGTTGCGATGGTGCGCCGATAGTTCACAGGACGCAGGACCAGCAGGTTTGATTGTCAGCCATTTCCACGCGGGGCCACAGCAGTGGGTGCAAAATCCTGCCTTGTCAGACCTTACACTTTGCTTTATATGCACTCTCTCTGGGCACTGGAATTGCAGGGTTGAATTTTGGAGCACCAGTATTTGCCTCTTAAGGAAGTCTTGGGAAACAATAACAAATTACACTCATGAGCGCAGACGATGATGGCTTTCCTGCACGGAAACTACAAGGCTGTGTCTAACAGGTGCCAAAGGGGAGAGCCATTCCCTACCTCTCCTCCCCATCCTGCTGCACCCTCTCCCCTGGGACCTGTCTCACTTCACAATGATCCTGCTAAGAAATTTAAACCAGGACAAACCCTTTACCTACAAAACCCCAATTTCTGCCATTTCCCTTTTGCTGCAGACAAAACACATCTGACCCCCCTGGGCCCGCTCAGGCCACGCAGGACCACAAAACCTCCCCAGGACCCAGTGCCACCCACCTTCTACAGTTCCATTTTAATATGAGGTTCTCAAGGAAGAAGTTGGGTTGCTTCTTTCTTCTTGCCTTTTTTCAAAGGTTTTATTTAATATTTTATGTTCAATATCTTAAAGACTATGGTAGTTCTAGTCTTTAAGAAAATAAAAATCCTCACTTTAAAGAGGGTTGGGAAAAAACAAGTAGTGAGACCAATAACCAAGAAAAGTTACTGGTTCTTTTCAGCAGCTTGCTAAGCCACTGGTACTGCAGTAGTATTTCTGACTTGTGTTACGAAACAGCAACACAGATTAAAGGAAACCTAATCCATCCATTGTTTCTCCAGTTTGAAACAGGAGGCAGTTGTTTAATTTAGTAGTAATATATGTGAAATGTGACCTGATTTAAAGTTTATTTTTAATTTTGATGTTGTCAAGATCATCCAATATACTGACAAGCAATCCTCAACCTGTCTTTATTAATAACAAGTTTCACTGGCATCTTCAGAAATAGTGAAAAAAATTGCAAAGTAAAAGCCAACTCTAAAACACCTACAAATTAACCCACCATATTCTGCACCTGAAAAGTTTTTCCTCAAAGTCAGAAAACGTAAACATAAACATCTCTAGGTGTAGCCAAGATGGGATTAAAGTAAGTGGCTCATTATTCCAGTAAAAACACAGAACTGAAGTGCCTTGTACAGAGTTAATCCCATGGAGGTATCTGGCTAGGACTGAAAGATGCACCCCCCTTCAACTACAAATCTCACATATATTCTTATATATTCTTTTTGTGCTCATGTAGAGGTGAAATTGGAAGATTTTTATTTTGGGAAGTAAAAACAATGTGATCTTATTTAGCTTGACTGGTTGTGCTGTACTTGAAGCAAACTGTGAGAATATGCTGTTGCTGGACAGCAGGCCGCAGCAGGGGAGAGGTGCAGCTCAGGGTCTGGCTTTCCCCAACTGCTAAGGGTGTCACTGAGGAAGGAGAGGGGAGGAGACCGAGGAACAGGCTTCAGTGCCCAGGGAAGCACTTGGTCACACTGTCCTCTTCCAGTCACCTTCTTAATCCTCTCCTCATGTAGACATTTCACGCACACCCATACGACCCCTTCAGTCAGTCAAAGTTGGTACAGGTTTACCTTTTTCCCTGAAACATACAGTAACAAAGATCCACAATGCCCTCTGGAGCTTGGAACACCAAGTTCAGGATGCAGTACTTCAAATATTGACAAGGCAAGAAACACAGAATGGAAAAGAAAATCACGTACCTTTCAAAGAGAATTTTAATAGACTTCCTTTTTAATAATGATGTACCATATACACCCAACAATGTCCAAGTGCCGTCTCTCTAGGCATACAGTGCGCTTGCTGTACGTCACTAAGGCACTCAGGAGGGAAGTAATTTTTGATAAATGCCAAGGGAATGTTTCCACTACACAGCATCAGTATTAAATGTCTATAGCAGCTCTACCGCAGGATTTCGCTTGTTTGATTTATGTGGCAGCAAGTAGTATGCTGACTCACTGGGAATTTGGCAAGTTTGTCATCACCAAATCACTTTCAAAGGCACTGATCATCTTTTCTTACCCCTAGGTGGGAACAGTCACCTTTTCTTCCACTGACTTTGAAAACAAATGCTCACGTTACAGTTACATAGAGGAACCAACACTATCAATTCATTCCCTCAAAATAAAAACCGCCCTCCGAAGGCCTGCATGCCTTTGGAAGCCTGTTTTTTGTCTGCTAGCTGCTACACTACCCAGTTTGCATCTTCAGGACTCAAGGCTTAGAGTATTGTGCGTTACTGAAGTCCTACCTGACAGCATTTTTTTCGACAAGAAAGTACCTTGAATGGAAATCAAAATGCTTTGAAACAGCAGAAATAAATTAAATGTAATTTGTTTATAAAAATATTTTCTTATAAATCTTTAAAGCTTATAAAAGCCAGAAAATACATTTAAAAGAATTTCTGAAACATTTCATCCTTTGATGTGTGGTTACAGTTCAGAAAGTGAGAAGAAACAAAGCCCACAGACATTTCACATTTCTCTTCCCACAAGGAATTCTGTAGCACAACATGTTTAACTTACAAGTCAAAATGCCTTTGACATCCTTCCCCGGGTCAATTCCCCATGTCAGATCATTTCTGTTTGAAAATAAAGGGTTGGAACTTAGCCGACAACGCTGCTGTGTAGACAGACATGGCACAATGAGCTTTTCCATAGTCACTATATGGAAATTCAGACATTGGTTATACCAGCAGCCATGACTCTGAAGCTAGAGCTCGGGGATATGTATGTAGTACATAGGTGCCATTTTTTAATCAATTACTTTCCCAACTTAACATTTTCATATTGGGAGTGCAAGTGGTATCACATACAAACATACCACCGCCTCAGCCACCCATTTTCTCAGTGATGTGGCATGTAAAAATACCTATATTCCTGTTTATTGATTATGGGATATGTCTTTGTAATAAAACTAAAATGACCTTGCTAGTCCGTCCAATATTTAAACTGCATCAATTGGTCCTCTTGCACTTCCACGAAGACTGTCCTTCATCCTGCAGCTTTTTAAATTTTGGCCCAAGTAGGAACCACCAGCCAAATCCCAGAATGACACAGATGACTGATTCCACATAGTAACCATCCAAGGTAGTAACACAAGAACCACCAGCTTTTGTGCAGAGCTGAAACAGAGAAGCAGAAGTCAATGCATCAACTATTCTCTGGGAGAGAGACACACAGACCTTTTAGAAAGCAGGGATTAGATACCCACTGTTTTTTACTTGCTTTTGGTTATGATTAAATATATTTTACTCTTCCTTGTTTCTTACGGAGTTAGTAAGAGAGGCTTTTGAGCTTACAGTCAGTGTGAGAAGTAACAGAAATGTTATAAAACATATGGGAAATGGAGCACTGGCCCAAGGGGCTAACTCTAAAAAGGGAAACTGTCCAGCTGTCTCATGCAGGCCTGAAGGTGCAATTGCTGTTCTTCCTACCATGAAAAAAAGATATTTATTTTTTCTCTAGCCATCCAAACTGCTTCTAAAGAAGTTACACTCTTGCATCTCACCACACTGAATCTACAAATGGGCAGTACAAAATGCTGCATATGTTTGGGAAAAACATGCTCGGGATGTTTTTTAATCACAGAACTCGAAGACAAAATCTCCAGCATTTAAAGGGTAAGAGCATAGCACTCTAATTTCTGCTATTGTTCCACTATCAATACTGCTATAATTCCAAGATAAATCAGTCCTCTGAGTTGAGGTTCTGCCAGCATTTTCATTATTCTGAGACGTGTCAAGATCAGATCAGGAATAAGAAAGGAATGGTACTGGAACATTACCAGCTGGGAGGATGTGAGAAAAAGAGGAGCAAGGTGAAGGAGGAAGGACTTAGGCTCGGTAGAGGCCCAGGCACAGGGAACCTAATTAGTGGCAATGCAATGAGAGACAGGCTGAAAAAGCACACACTGCAAAAGTGGTTTCCCCTCTGCAACTAGTAACAACTGCAACTCCAGTTCAAACAACTCATATTTGACTCCTAAAACACTTAGTTTATTTAGACAGTCTCCACATCCTAAAGAGTCCTGGCATTCATCAATGAAATAAATCTCAGTCATGAGTATGGAAAAAAAGTCCCAACAAAAAAAACCCAAAACATTTCCACCCTTCCAAAGAGTCACATTAAAGTTTCTAATTCGCTCATGAGGAGCTGAATTTGGAACCTTGCTTTCCAGGCAGCTTTGCGTACTGCCGTTTGATCTGTGTGCAGTAGCACAGCATGTTCTTTGTTCCCTTTCACAGGGCTCCCCAGAACTGGGAAGGCAGCCAGTCACACTGCTCAGTTTCATATGGAAAGTGAAGATCAATGACAGAGAGAGAAAGCAGCATCACAGGAGAAAGTATCAAGGTATCCAGATAGAAAGCCTCCAAAAACGCAGAAGGAACAGAAACCTACCACAAAATTAAAGGACTTGGGGGACAGACACACTGCCAAGAACAGCACGCCTAACTACACAACTCTGAACTCAGCAAGGTTAACTCTCAAAAATGCACCTACAGCCTCCTTACACAGCAGAGAATGTGGCACCAGTCTACTGCTTCTACCTTCAGCTTTTCACCCCAGCCCAGAAACAAATGGACAACTACACTGCAACTGCATATCTATGGTAAGATGTTAGTTAGTAAGAGTGTACAGATAAAACCAGAGTGAATTTTGTCAGACAGGAAAATCAGCTCAATTGGTGGGAATTTTCAAGCACAAGCTATGCACTATGAAGGTTTTCAAAGGTGAAAAAATACTAAAAGAAGCAATTTCATCAAGAAATATTTGAACAGAGACCTTCACAGCCTCCGACACTTACTTCTGCAGCAACCGTAGTTCCACAGGTCTGTTCCTGGGCCCCTGCACACTCTTTCACCGTGAGCGGGTCCACAAGCCAGAGCGCAACGGTGGAAGGCCAGTTCCCTCCCAGATTTGACACAGTATTTAGGAGCGTCATGTAGGTCCCTCCAATCAGTGGATCACTGACTTTGGCGTTGAAAGCCATTATTGCAACATACATGCTATACAGTGTAATCTACAGAAGAGGTAAGAAAACCCACAGTGATGTAAGGCCTCCGCAGTTACAGACAATGACAGCTAAAACCCCCACCATAAAAACTGTTCTAAGAGATCACTTGAAGTTAGCAACCTTAACTACAAAATAATCTCAACAGCTTAAAATGGCACAAGAGATAAATTACTTCTGCAGTCTGCCTCTCTGCTAATTCCAAGAAGTAGCCTTGCCACTTATCTCAAGTCATGCTGAAATGGACCCAGCCTCACACGCACAGGAATGACTCAAGTAATCAAACTGAAGTATAAGGCCAGCTAAAATAGCATATAAAAATAACACTTTTGCTTTTAGAAATATACTTTTAAGGCTCTGCATACATTTTCAATCTGATCCAAAGCCCAGTCTGTATCAGGCATTTGTTTTCCAGGCCTTTGGATCAGATCCGTTATGAAGCTCCTCCAAAAACATTCAATAAAGTATGTTTTCTAGGACCAGGATCACATAACTTTATGGATCTGCACAATACGCATGATCATCATCATGCCTATGAAACTCAGTCGAATGCTGGCATTTCTCCCAACTCCACCACACTTCTGATCTTTTCTGTTTGTGGACAAAAACACATCTGGGAAACAAAAGATCTGGTCAACTAAAACTAACACCACTGAAGATGTCCAATGGAGCACATGGAAGAGGGCAAAATAATATTGGCAAGAGTATCAAAAGCAAATATAGCCATACAGCACAGGTCAGACTTAGAGGAATTCCAGTGTAACTAAAAAGCAGAAAATGGCATTTATAGTCCTCTAGTTGATCGATATGGAATACCCCTCCCCCATCCCCCTCCCCTTCCCACACAAGTGCACATTACCTGATGTAAAGCATAACTCAACAGTACTACAACATAGTAGTAGACAGGAAATCCTCCTTCATGTTTTACTTTAGGAGTCCACCATACCAAAAAAGCAAATTCCAGACCAAGCAGTAATCTGGAGGAATAAGATAATTCATAATTCAAGTAATTCCTCCCATGTGTTTCCTTGATACAAAGCAACTATTGAACATTTATACATATAGACTACATAAAAATAGTTTATCTCTAAATAAGTACAACTATTTGTATCTTAGAATTAGGTATTAAATATCTGACAAGCACTCAAATTGTAAACATTTTACACCTAAACAATTCTGTCTTCCATATAAACACAATTCACTGCCAGATCTACAGTAGTGTTCTCCCCTGCCCCTTCACACAGAAATTTACTTTAGAAAGCAACGCAGAAGATATCCACCTATATTCAGCTGGAGCAAGATCTACTGTTTTTTATTTGGAGAAAACATACATAGTTGCCTAAGAACATGTTAAAGTAATGAGTGTTACAGACATGTTACACGATTTACTGAGTAACAGCATTACATAATTTGCTGGATTCATTGTTTTTGTATTCTATAAGCAAACTCCTGTACAAAACAATTAACACAGAAACGAAATGTCTCCTTGTCTGCATCAGCCTACCTTAGCTTCTTTTACTTCCAGTTACCTCAGTAAAACATACATCCAGCAGATGCACCAAATGACTTGTCCATGTGTTCTGCCACTCTTACACTGGGAAGCACACAGAATTTTACAGAGAGTCCCAGATCTAGTCAGCACGATTCACGAATAAGGAACTATTGACACTGAATAAGAGCAGGGCAGTACTGCTCTAACGCTGTTGTATACGTGCCTTGAAAACACCTCCTGTTCTGCTTTCTCGCCCGTGACACTGCATGAATCATCTTCAGGGCACAAGACACAGTGTTCAATTTAAGATGAAAATTATGACATACTTCCTTGTATCTGGAAGTTATGGTTACACAAGAAATCCAATACTCATCTGAATACATAAATTACTACATTTCTATAAAATGAGATTTGTTTTTACCTGAAAGGCATAGCTTTGTAAAATGTGTTGAGTGGCTGGGGGCCTGCTGTGTACTTGCTGATAATCAGAGGCAGTATTATCTGTAAAGGAACCATTGGAACTGCTAGCAGAGCTAAGTGCTCTTTCGGGACTCCCTCTTCCACCAATTTGAGTCCTGTTACAGCATCTGCTGCTGAAAATCCAACCTGCAATGTTAGACAAAATAAATTGAGTGATAGTTTGGCTAGAAATTCAGTTTACTCAGTATTAAGTAAGCTGAGAAACTGATAGAGTACAAGTCGCTCCTGTCTCTGATTTGATTTCCAAATAAGTTTTGAGACACATTCTACACTTGCACACTCCTACTGTCTTCAGTGCCAAAACTATACCAAGAGCATCAAACATAGCAATCACATTCACGTTGATGCTGTAACTGCTGTTGGTACCCACAACGGCCAGCAAGAAGCCATGAAAACCCAGTTTGTACAGAGTTGCAGATTCTAGGAATAATATACAGGTTCAAAGAAATGTTTTCTGTCCTTTTAACTGCAGACTACAAAAGCAGCCTAATTATTTAAAAATGTCTTAAAACAAATTAATACTAGATTGTACTCAAGCTTCTCTTTAATGCTTGGGTAAACACAAAAGCTCAAACAAATGTTTTCTTTTGTACAACCCTGGTTAGCATGATGACATAAAACATTCTGTTTCAAATTTCATTTGAAAATTCCAAACTCTGATGACAAGAACTAGGAAAGCTAAGAACTGTTGCATCACAGGGACTCTGTAACCTTTCAGACTCCAGCGTCATCAGCATCTAACAATTCATGTATATATTTACTTACCTTTGCTGTGAGAATCAAGAGACAGAAAGTAAGAACTGCTGGCATCTTGATTATTGAGAATAGCAGCCTGTATGTATCAGTGATGCCTTTTGTTTCTTCTTTTATTGGTATTAATTCCTTATTTTCCTTTTTCAAAAGGGCAACCAGCGTAGTAGTAATTAAAAAGACAGCTCCCCAGAAAAACAGGAAATCTGGAGGGAAAAAATAAAATAAAATAAAAAGTTTTTTCTAGCAGCAATCATCAACACTAAATTAACAAGTCACTGAGTATCTAAAATGCAGTTATTTTGCAAAAATATCAACATAATAATAAAAAAATGAATAAGACCATTACTCACTGATCCTCCTAAAAACAAGGAACAAAAGCAAACCACATACACAGCTACACACAGTGACTGACGCAGCTCTTCCCTGCCCCTCACTCTGTAATGACATGTTTGCTTGAGATCTGAGACAGAACAGCAGCAGCAAACCGGGTCACTTCCTTGGTGTTCTCAGTATTACTACTACAGCGAGCACATTGGAGGAGAAACAGAAATACAAATTTTGAAGGATTACAAATACAACCTCTAAAAGCTAATAAAGGAGGAAAAACCATTTAATAGTTAAAAGATGGGGAAAACTTCAGAGGAAGTCATTCACAACTCTCCAGCTGATTTACCGTGTTGCTACATAACTATTCTGTCCCTCAGCTCTATACTCCCCCTATAATATCTATCCACCATCAGAAGGAAACAAAGATTTACGCTTGTGAGTGTAAAGATGTTCTGATGAAAGTTCTTACACAGTTGTAAAGTCAGATATGTCTGTTTTAAGTTGATATTACACTTGCCAACTTTTAAGTGCTCTATTTTAAGCAATGTAATATTTCCTAAATTGTGTGTTTGAAGGCAGCAATAGTAAAAATCAACCATATTTTACGGCAAGTACTTTTCAAGTTAGTGAATGGATTAATCTAAGATAATCTTATCTTCTACCTTTATGAAAGGGGCAAGAAAGGACTCAGCAACATGCAAAGGCTAAAACAGAAGCAGCCTTTTATTTTCCTGGTCACAACCAACTGCAGAAGCCTCACGGTGACTTGAAAGTAAGCTGCAAGGGCTGGTGAAAGGGCAAAGACAGTGCAAAGGTTTAGTCAATTATTAGCTGCTGCTTACACACAGGAAGAGAGCAAGCCCAAGAAGCATGGAAGAAAACACAGAAAGACTACTTTAGGTAAAGCCTACTGTTCTCAGTTTAAAAAAAAAAAAAAAAAAGGCATTTCAAACCATTTGCTGCTGCTTCCACAGCAGCTACTTCTCCCTCTTCTAAAGTAAGGAAGATCTCATAATCAATGCTGTCAGATTGCTCTCTCCCCTGCTAAAAAAAAGGTACCCTGAACATGTACTTTTAAGTAAAAAGTAAATTTTCAAAGTCAAGATAATCACAGCTACTGTCTACAAAAGACATACAGGAGTGGTACTCTAATAATAGCACTAAGCACTATCACTGCAGCGCAAGGACGGGAATAGAAATAGCTTTCAACATCATCGCATGAATACTCTTGATCAGGTCAGCTCTGTCAGCTGCAGTACAGCAGTGCAATGGCTGGATTGGCAACAAAGCAAAACAAAAAATAATAAAAGCCATATATAATATTCCAGATTTTTTAAAAAAAATGGTTTTGTGGCTGTAGGCTGTTTGCACAAATATAAAGTATACTTCCTTTCAAACAAAGCCCACTAACAGGCTACAAGCAAAACAACTTTGAAATGATAGTTTACACAAGGAATTTCTAGCACAAAATTCCTGGTGCCACCACTGCTGCCTCCCCCCATCCCTATTTTGTCTCTGCTTCTATCCTGTTACTAACAAAAACTACTGTGTTGGGGCAAAGCAAGTTTTTTTTAACTAGATCAGGGATGGACCAGGTTGGCAAATAACCATCCACAAAGCGTGCATGGGGGTACACGCATTTTGTCACAACAGCTTTAAGTAATTCTACAGCTACACATATCCCAGGAAAAAGGGCGCTCCACAATCACTGGCCCAGGTAAATTTGAACTGCCTTGAAGGGGCACCTTCTTCCTGTGCTCGCACTTTACCTCTCTTCCTTCATGCCGAAGAGGCATTCCTGTGATTGCCTGGGAAATTGGACAGGAATCAAAAAACCCAGCCAGTAAGATTCACCCCCTGTCCCTCCTTTAAAATAATAAAAAAAAAAATATATAAAAAAACGTCATTTGAGCAGCCAAGTGCTAAACTCATATACACACTAGCACAAACAATACGTCAAATGAAATTTATTTCTCATTCTCTCCTCTAGAAATGACCCTGAAACAACATAACACAGCATTTGTTTTGCTGAACGGTTTTACATTTGTTCATATTATTTCCCAAAGTTAATGAGAACGGCTAATGCTGTTGCTTCTCAGCCACTTAAAGCTGACTCGGGATCACGAAGCGTTGACTTGTTCCTTCCCTAGCACTGGCACTCAGCCCATGACAGACGCGTTCAGAAAGCAAACTGGCAGAAAACTATTCACCTTTTCAAAGTTTTCTGCTGCTGTAACTGCCTGAACCGGCTCAACATGAGCCCCGTTACAACCAGTGCTAGGACTGGAGAATCACTCTCCTCGTGTCAGTGAGCTGGTTTACAGTCCACCAGCTCTACAGCTGCTTCAAGAGAAATGTGGACACAGCAATTTGTGGCACAGAGTCACATGAACAAGGGAACAGACATTTCTTGCAGCCAGTTTCACCACCCCCCAAAAAAACCTCCAATATCTCCTGCAACTATAGTGTCAGTTATTTGCTTTTCTTACTCTGCCCAGGTTAGTACTCCAGGACAAGTTAAAACAGGTTGCGTTGGTTTTGGGACATATTTTTTTTTTCAGGGACAGCACCCTTGTAATAGTAAGGAACCCATTTATACAAACAATACAAAGAAAAATAAAAAACCAAAAAAAAAACCTGGACAGTGGAGGTAAGTATAGACAAACCAAACTCTCTTAATTACACTAGTCATTTGCAAGTTGCATCAGCAGTAAAAGACGTCAGTGTGCCGCTGCAGCAAGAGGGAAGAGACACCAGCACTGACGATATACACAGTAAGGGAAAACAAAAGAAAGCAATAAACAAGGGTTACTTCGAGGACCACTCTGCACTGTCTAACATATAGACTTGACACAGGGTTATCAACAGGAAGGAAAGAGGAAGACTAGTAAGCAATTGTGATAGCTGCATAAGTACAGCAGTCTTGGCAACCGATATTCTGGTTTAACAACATTGGTATAGGACAGAAAGTGAAAACCAGCCTTTAAACAACAATTCAACTCAGTTTTGGCATACCTTTTCTCGTAGATGATATAGGCAGAACAATCTATGTAAGAGAGGGAAAAGAAACTAAACCCATGAGAATTCAGTCTTTATTGCCAGCCATGGTCACCTTGAGACTGCAGCCAGAAGTGGTGCCAGTTTTTCCTGTCCTCCCATAAGCTGAGCTGGCTAAACTCAGCCTTGCAACCAAAACGTGCATTTTAAGTCTCTTCTAGATAATAAGCCTAACATCAACCACCGCATATAAACTTTCTGGAAAAAAACCACACCAAACCACCCACCACCAAAATCAAACGTAAAAACCCCAAAATCACCAAACACCACATTCATACAGTAACAGATACGGTTGGATGACCAGACTGCATTTAATTCATTAAAGAGAAAACCAAATCCCCCTTCATTTACGAAAATAAGGCCTTCCTTCAGAAACAGGCAAAGTGGTCCACCAGAAGATTTGTCACCTCTACTTCAGTGAACAATACCACCTTGGAAAAGTAAACTTTTTTCAATTTCCCCTTTCCTTCCTCCCAAAAGGAGATATTCTTAAAATGCCTTCTTAAAAAGAGGCAAAGCTTTGTTTGTTTGGGTATTTTTTTAACAACAATCTATTTCATGGTCATTAAACTAGAGGGAGGTGAGGGCAAATTCTCTCTAAAGTGCTTAGATCAGCCAATATAATGACAATGCAGGTTTCCCACACTATCAAGCCCAGAGAAGCCTGAAGTTCAGTGCATGTAGCAGCAGACTCCGCCAGCCTCCAGGAAGGCTGTGCTTTCTCACAGGCAGGGGAGAAACCAGACCTGCTCAGTTCACAGCGCCAAACCACCGTTTGCTCTTGAATGGAGCTTCGGTCCAGGCTCAGGGAAGAAGAATCCCCATCCCAGCATCAGCGCGAACAGGCCGGCGGTACCCAGGCAGTACCTGAGAGGGTAACAATCCCTTGGGGCTGGGGCTGGAACCGCAGGTACTTGTTGCAGAAGGAGGCCGACTCGAGGGCCAGGAAAAGGACGTTGCCCAAGAAGTAGCCGGCCGTCTGGCCCACGGAGTTGCAGGTGGAAGCGTAGCCCACATTCTCCCTGGACAACATGGTCAGGGCCCAGCCGTCCACCGCAATGTCCTGCGTTGCCGCCAGGAACTCAAAGAGGAAGAAAGTCACAGTGAGAGCCACCACGTCGGGGCCCCGGCCCTCCCCATCGCCCAGCAGCAGGTCCACCTGGGTGGACATGTAGATCATGAAGACCCCCAGGACGTACTGCGTGGGCACCAGCCAGGACTTGCGGCGGCCAAAGCCCCGCAGGTAGACGGCGTCTACCAGGGGGGCCCAGAGCAGCTTGAGGCTGAAGGGCCAGAAGACGAAGCTGAAGAAGGCCTGGTCGGTGTAGCTGGCACTCCTGCTCTGCAGGATGAGGGGGACGCTGCCCGCCAGGCCCAGCGGGATGCCCTGGAGCACGTACAGCACCAGCAGCAGCAGGATGCTGCCCAGCTCTGCCCGACAGTCCCGCGCCCCCCGGGAGCCCGCCTCGGGCGGCGGCAGCAGCGCCTCGGCCTCGCCGCCCGGCAGCCCGTCCCCGCAGAGCGCCAGGGCGGGCGGCACTTCACCCCTCAGGTCCAGGCAGTGGTGCTGGCTCCCGGCCCGGCGCTGCCGGCCGCCCTCCTTGGCCGCGATGGCAGGCGACATGTCTCCGGCGGCGGCCCGGGGCCGTGCGGCGCGAGGCGGGAGCGGACCCCGCCGCCGAGGAGAGGCCGCACACCGGCCCGGCCGCCGCCCGCCACCCCGCCCCTTCCGGGCACGCGGACGCCGGCGGCAGGCGTGGCTGCCAGTCATTGGCCCGCCGCACAGTGACGTCAGGTGGCCGCTCCTCCCCGCTGTCGCTCAGCCCTGACTGGCCGGCCCCGCCTCCCAGGCGGCTCTGCCCCTGGGCTGTTGCGCGGGCGGCGGCACGGTGCGGGGCGCGGAGGTCGCAGCTGCCGGGCCTCCCTCAGCCGTCGCGGCGCTCGGTACGGGGCTGTAGGCAGCGCGTGTGAGCGCCCGGGCGCAGCCCCCGCCGCGGGCTGGCAGCAGTTAAGTACACAGTAAATAGTAGGTGAAAAATAAGAAGTAAGTTGCATTTTTTTGCTCTTTTTTATTTCCATCGGTAGAGAAAAGCTCTTCGGCTCTCCCGTGCTCGCAGAAATAAATCTTTTGGGGAGGTGTCAGTCTTTTACCCTTATTCATGGTTACAGCCTGATTAGACCCTCAGAAACACGGTTTGCGTGTCTCCTGCTGTTTGCGGGACTTGATGTGTTCTGCCAGCGCTCAGTTTTTAAAAGTCCTTGAAAGACTTTAAATATGGGTAAAGGTGTAATACGATTAAAACACTTAGAACAAACATTGCACAATTACTGTCCTTGGGACAGCATTGCTTGGAATCCGGCAGTGGAACCAGGCCCCAGCTTGTAGTTTCACAAATAACTTCAATGCCTGTAGTGAGGCTTTCTTCGCTCACCTCTCTCGAAGCGCGAGGGCTAACGTTCAGAGAAAGGGCGTTAAAACGGCTCTGGGGAGAGTCCCACTGGTGCGGGCACCTTGCTCAGGGTCTGTCAAGAAACTCCTCCAGAGATGCGCTTTACACCACGCGGTGGACGCACAGAGGCGTCTATGTGAAAGCCGCGGCCGCCGCCTCCGCCCGTGCCCTTACGGAGCCGCGGGAGCGCGATGCCACGAGGTGCCCGTGCCGCGGCGAGCGGGCGGGCTCCCCTTCACCTCCGCCACCCGCACAGGGCCGGGCCGGCTCCCGCCGCGGCCCGCGCCCGACCCGCTGCACCGCCGGCCCCGCAGCCACCGCCGGCGCCGCGCTCCGCCCCTTCCGCCGGAGCGGGGCCGGGCGGGCTCCTCCTCCCCGCGGCGGAGGCGCAGCCGGGCGGCATTAGCTCATCGCGGCGGCGGCTCCTCGCGGCCCTTTCTTCCCCCTGCCCGCCTCGGGGCCGCTGCCCGCCGGCCGGAGCGCCCCGGCAGCCCCCATGGCCCTCTGCAACGGAGACGCCAAGGTCAGTGCCGCCGCGCTCCCCTTCGCCGCGGGACGCTGCCCGCCGCCCGCCCGGGCCTGCCGGGCGCTTTGTGCCGCCGCTGCCCGGCCCGGCCGCCGCCTTGGCTGGCGGGCACATGGCGCGGCGGGACCGGCCGGCCCCGGGGCTGCGGGCGGCCCTGCGGCGCAGGCCGGGGCCGGTGCCTGCAGCACGGCAGCTGCCCGCGCGCCCCGCACCGCTCGGCCACGGCGGCCGTTCCGCTGGGGAGATAATTAATTCCGCAGCCTGGGCTTTGATAGGGGGTTGGGTTGTTGTGGAGGGTCGGCTCCGGGTGCGGCCGAGCCCGCCTGAGCCGGGGCCGTTCGGCGCCTTGGCCTACGGCGGCCCCAGGGCGAAACTCAGCTGGGGCCTGGGGGTCCGGGCAGCGGCCAGCCGCGCTGCTGGGGCGCCACGGCGCAGGGGCAGCGGCCGCTCCTTCGGCCGGCTCCAAACAAAAGTTGCCGTGCTCGGGCTCCGCGGCCCCGGGCGGGCTCGCCACGCCAGGCCCCGGGCGGGCCGCTCCCCTGTCCCGGTGACCCTCGGGTTGCCCCGCGCCCCCGGTGTCGCCCCGTGCCCGGTTTGCAGCGATGGTGGCAAAAAAAATGCACCTTGTGTGCCGGGGTGACAGCGTGACTCGTGTGCTTTCGTGAAGTTGAATTTGCGTCCTTAATAACGCAGCTTCCGAACCAAAACCCTGCCAGTTGTCTCGAGTGTTTCTGTGGTAGGATAGAAGCCTTGTAGCGTTGTTCGTCGCTAGTTAGCAAGGAAACGTGACCCTGGGCGGGCTTTTTTAAGTGCTTGGTGGGTCCCTACTGAGACACCTTTCCCTGACCATGGACACAACCCCCTTTCCGGGCTGGGGCTGCTCCCGAGGGCCCCTTTGCTGGGGCGGTGGCACCCGGAGCTGTGCCAGGCCGTGCCAAGCCCCTCTCCCACAGCGCGTGTGCTGGCGGGAGGTGGGGGACAGGAGCGAAGGAGAGCGGTTTCCGCGGGGGCCCACGTCCCAGCAGCCGTTGGAAATCCGCATGCGACTTGAGCAAATTCAGGTTTGCCCGAGATACTGAGTCGGGGGCTCTGGTGTCGGCCTGGGGAATGCCTGAGTTTGAAGGAGATCCCGTCCTGTTATACTTTGGAAAAATATGAGTAAGTGTTCTTATACCTGCTTAATTTTAATACCACAGGGTAGCAATTAAGCTCTTGTAAAACCTGTGCTGGCTTGAAAGTGCCAGATCAAGGCTCCTGGTTTAGGCCTGTCCGAAGTTACTTGTGTGGGTTTGCTCAGGGCTGAGGGCTCGGACAGGGGGGCTGCCGCTGCGGAGCGGGCTCTGCCGGGTGCTTCCTGGTACTCCGGAATATTACTGTTCTCTGTGTTAATGTGTTTTATAAATTGCATTAATGAAAATCCTGCAAGCGTGTGGGTGTGTGAAATGCTGAAAAATTCCCTGATTCTGTAGAAGTGGGGTGTTAGGAACCTTTAAGCTTGGTTTGAAGTGCTAGGTGGGTACACTGACGAGTAAGGTATGCGGTGTCCTTAGCTGGTAACACAAGCCTGATGGCAGGTCTCCTGCCACAGCTTACCATAGAACTTACTTTTTTTTTGACATGAAAAAAACCCAGCAGTGATGGGAGCCTTTTTCTTCCAGTGTAACTGAGTGGTAGGGCTGAAATGATAGATTGAGGCTGATCCTCACGATGGCAGTGTGCTTGGAGGTGAGGATGTGTTTCAGGTGGCACTCGGGACCTCAGTTCCAGGTCTCGGGTCTGTGAAATGGTAGGCAAACAGCAGTCTGGAGGTACAGCTTTTTGACGGCATAATCACTTTGTTTCATTGGCCGTGGAGAACAGTAGGAATCCTTCATATATATGATGTTGTTTTCAGGGTAGCTTGTGATTTAAACTAGCTGAATACAGACTTCCCCCCCTCCCCCCCTTTTTTTTTTTCTTGGCATACACAAGTTCCATGCTGGTTTTAGTTCCACTCTTGGGACATAAGAATGGTGCCTCTGCTCTGCCCCAGCGCCTGGACAGCTGTCAAACCAGCTTCCGCAGAAGTTCTCAAAAATAGCAAGTTGTCCACATTTTTGTGAAAATAGACCAGGAGAAGACAAGGAACTCTAGTTATACCCCTGCTGAGGGGAACAAGATCTTTTGTTAGAAATTGGAGAATCCACACTAGGAAGAGGTGCTGGCTCCATACACTCTCCCTGTCCCTGCAGGAGCTGGGCTGTCTGGTATCCTCTTCATCTTTCTCCTGGCACGCATACGGTATACAAATGCATGGGCTGAACTGCCATGTTGGCTGCATGGTAACAGCATCTGTTCCTTTTTTCGTTCTATTAAATTAATTTTCCCTTGTTAAATTTGGGTTCAAAATCTCTACCCTTGGAACTATGCCATTAAATAAATAAAGCCAGATCCTGTACTGCCTGCATGCCTTTCTTCTTCCTCTTCTTCTGTGTAATTTATGGTAGCATTTCTGTTGGGCTCTCTTCGGAGCTGAACCTCCTTACAGTTCTACTCAAGCTGAAAAGAGAAGTACAAAAGCTGCTCTGACACAGTCTGTGTGGTGATGGTTGTCTGTTAACTCCCAGGATGAGGCTTGCTTGGATGTGTGCTGGAGACGTGCAGCAAGGTTGCCTACAGGAGAAAAGGACAGTGGGCAGTGCCCTGCGTAATAGTGGGAGAGCTATTTCAGCCTGTAGTTTACTCTTAAGCCCACATCTAAGGGAGCAGTGAGTTATTAGGCCACCAATTGAATGATTTTTTAAAAAAATTTAATTTTTTTTTTTTCCCTTGTGAGGTGCGTGTTGTCTTGCTGATCTTACATGTTCCCCCTAAGGAGATCAGTGTTGCTCAATGGTTGCAGTGCCTCTACTGGATTTTAGCCTAAATGCCCATAGCATCTTCTGAGGGAAAACCTGAGTGCTGGTTAGAGGCTTTTGAGATTTTGGGAGGGTACTAATGGACTCCCAGCGAAACCTGGGCAATGAGCTATTACTTGAAGTTTTTAATAGCCATCTTTCAGGGCCGAGTAAACAATTAAGAAGTAATTCTAATGTTGATGCTGCAATCTGTGAAGGTGTTCCTCTGATCATTGTGCAAAATGATGCTGTACTTTGCGAGAGTGAGGGGATGGCTTCATGTGGGGTTTGCCACTCGGGAGCAGAGCGCTCACATCTGGGTGGCTGCAGTGCAGAGGCTTGGCTGGTTTGGTCTTGTGCCCAAGGGGTACATGTCACTGTCCTGCTTTCGCCGAGGAGAACTAACAAAGCTGCAGGTTCATTTGGGATACAGACCTAATTACGCCTCCGTATGCAACGTTTCTCAAACTACTCCTGATAGAAATTTGAGCTCTTTGTGTTTTCATGTGTGTGTGTCCCCCACAGCTGTTCCTTGAGCCCAGCTAAGTACACCTGACTGCTCAAAGCAGCTTGCTGCCTTCAGGGTAGGGCACTGAAAATGAGGTTTATTTACTAGCTACAAATGTAAACACTTGGTCATCGGTCCAGCTGAGCTGATGCCAACTATAACTTAGGTTGTCGTGCTTTTTTTTTTAAAATTGTAAAATGTAAAAGCTGCTTTCACAGAATGGTGCTACTTTCTTCTTACTCAATTCTGCAGGTTCTTAGGAGTGATCTGCAGGTTGGGAGATGCTAGGGTACAGTGTGTGGGTAGCATTGCTGGCAGGTGGGACCCATCTGTGCAAGGGCTGGCTGTGTGCCTGTGGCTTGCCCAGGGGTCTGGGGTGGGCTGCTTACATCCCACCCTGGTCTCTTGCAGGTGGAAGTGGACAGTCTTGGGCGCTAAGCAGAGAGGGCTGCGGAGCTCTGTCCCATCATGGCACAAGCTACAGCACATGCTCTGAAACAATTAAAGGGTTAATAGGAAAAAGCACTGCAAGGAACAGTGTTTGCCACAGGATGGGATCAAGAAAGAATAAGGACATTGGTCTTTCTCGTATGAACTGCTAATTTAGAAGTTGCTAGGTGAAAATGCCCAGAATTACTCTAAAAGTGATTCCCACTCTTCCACTGTAAGGGAAGACGTTTCTGTGGGCCTCTCCATCTGACCAGGGGGCTTGGAGGGGTGTTTGCTGCTGAAGTCTGCTTTCCTCCAGCTTGTGCCCTTTTTGTTGCGTAACCCAAGACTAAGAAGTCATTAAGAGCTGCCCTTCGGGCAACTCAGCTACCAGCTGAGGGAAGGAAATCAAGAAATTGACTCTTAACCTGGATTTAGGTTTTTGAGGGATTTAGCACAATTTTTTTTTCTGCTTATGTCCTTTAATTTAGATAAAACCTTTTCCAGCTAGTGTAAACTTTGGAAGTTTTCAGCATGCTTGCCTTCCTTGACTAATTTGAGGACAGTTACCTGCAGTGTCCCTTGGTAGCTGAGGAAGAAAGCTCAAAGGCAGCTTTTGCTACGTGTTCGTTGGGAGCAGTGTGTCCCAGCAGGATGATGCGCTCCTCCAGAATGACCACTGGTGGATGGTGGGGGTGATTGTCTGACCCATGTGGAGATACTGCGGCATGCTGCAGGCTGCCCCAGCTTCCTTCAGAGCCTGAGCAGCAGGTGGGAACCTCCTGTGAGCCCTGGGTGGAAGGATGTGTTGCCTGGTACAAATGTGCAGAACTACTCCAACACGCCATGATTAAAACTTGAAACGGTCATAAGCTTCAAGATGTGTTTTGTGGCAGTGTTTGCTGAAGTAAAACCCTTCCCAGTTTTCCCTTCATCAAACTACATTGGCAAGGAAACAGTGTAGGCTTTAAGTTAAGAGAAAAACACCCTCAGAGTAAGCAATTTCTTTAAGCAGTGGAATTTTTCCTGCATTAATTTCTTGGTGTCTTACAGTGTGGCTATGTTCATGTTCTTCCTTGAAGGTCCTCTGATAAGGATACTTACATGGAACAGCTGCCTCTCTTCACAATTTTTTTTTTTAAAAGAAGAAACTTGTCCTTGAATTTTCCAGCCCTCTTTCAGATTTAGCTGAAGTTGGGCAACCAATTTGAATGTGATGGGGTCAGAGAGAATCATTGCTTTGTTCCAATGTGCAATCTGCTTGAATGCTGCATGCAAAAGTTGGTTTTGGTTTGTTTGGGTTTTCTTCCAAAAAATCATTTAGCAGAGATGTTTGTTCTCTATTTCTCCATTTTGCCCCCTCCAGGAGATAATGTTAAGTGAAAGTTCAGCTTATAAGGCAGCGTGATGGGGAAAAACATTTTTCTTCTGACTTTGCACTGTCCTGTTTTGCTTGAGAAAAAGGCACATGCTCCTAATTATCACACAGTGTGCTGGGTTTCATATGGAACTGTAAAATGGAAAAAGCTGGAGTGGTGAACAGGGCATATGACTTTTTATTTATGGAAAGCTCTGCCTTTGTTAGTTTGTTAGTCTGTTTCTTCTCTGATTTGAACCCTGTTTGTTTTGGGGGATGGGGATGTCATGTTTGTGTGCCTGCTTGGGAGGGATGTGCTGTGTTGATGTATGTCCCTTTATCTTGCCAGTGGGTCTGCTGGTCCTTACAAACTTGAGGATTTTTTCAGTTAAAGTTTCTCGGCTAGCCTTTATAATTTTAATTGTAAATTAACATACAGGCAACCTTAGCAAGCTTTGCAGATGTTTCTTGCGGGTCAGTTGTTTAAGAGACCTGGCTTAAAGTCTGTGGTCTGCAATGTGTTGCTGTAAAGCACTGATGTGAGTGATGTTCACAGCCGGAGAGCGCCGGAGGAGAGCTCAAGGATGGGCAGCACCGCTACGAGGGAGCTGTTGTCATACTCGATGCCGGAGCGCAGTATGGAAAAGTCATAGATCGTCGGGTGCGTGAGCTGTTTGTCCAGTCCGAGATCTTCCCTTTGGAAACGCCAGCCTTTGCAATCAGAGAACAAGGGTTTCGGTAGGTCGTTTCCTGCGATGCCTCTGCCTTTCTGTTCTGCTTGTTCTCTCCTTTCAGTCTAATGGTATCTCTGGGTGTTGGCAGCGGTGGTAATTGCCTGGGTTTTGATGTGCCATAGCTTTCATTGTAGGGGTGTTAATGATTGCATCTTTTGCTTATCCACAGAAACACCTGGGTTTTGCTGGGGACACTTGTGCAACAATATGAATTGTGTATTTGCTTCTTCATGCCTTAATGATGTTTTAATAATTTCCATTTGTAAGTATAGTTTAAGAGGTTGTGTTTTAAATATGTATCTGCAAAAGTTTAGATCATCTTGCTGTTTTACCTGTTAAACTAGAGTAGCTGTTAATAAAGAAAACAAGTCTTGTGAGTTTCTAAAATCGATTTTCTTAGTTTAATTTAAAAAAAACTAACTTGGATACTGAAGATACTGTGGTAAATCATGTCTATTTCTGGGAAGCAACTAAAATAACTAACTGAAACTACCACTTGCAGCAAGAAAAGGTCTCACAATCACGTAGTACTTTGTGCATTTCTCTAGTTTTATTAAGCTTACCAGGGCCTGCCACTCTTTCATGTGAGGCCCATAAATTCCCTGAAGTGTACAAATGATCAAAGACCTTACTTTGTCAGTTTGGTACAAATCCAGAAATACAGTGCATGTTTGCTTCTTGGTTGAGCCTGACAACAGATAAGGCAGTGCTTTGCTGCAGAATTGCATTTTTCTAATCAATGATAATTAGTGAACCAGTAAACAGTATATTTTAGTAAGTCACATAGGAACTTACTGATCTCTTCTGAAAACAGACAACAGAAAAACAAGGAACTGCTGGATCTGTCAGGTAGCTGTTGTGTGAAGAATTTCTCATTCAGAAGTGTTGCGAAAAATACCTTCTCTTGTCAGATCTTGTTTATAATTCTCCAACAATCAAGTCTGTAAAAGATGGACGTGCCTAATTACTGGTTTGAAGAGTTCATGTGTCCTCCTGTGTGTTGGGTTTGAGGTGTGAGTCATAGCCCTAACAATATTTGGTCTCAGATCTGTGCTGTATTGATACAGGTTTGTAGTGGGAAGGCCTTTTCTTCCGTTCTTTTCACAGTTGAATGTTCTTCAAAATCTTGTGATGAGACCTGTTGGACTTGTTATTCCAAGTAACTGTTCTCTAAAACATGGCAAACCCTCTTCATTCAAAAGGTCACTTCTCAAGGTTTAAGATGGTGGTTTCAGGTTATCGGTTACCCAGGTTGGTCAGTAAGCTCTGTGTCTACAGTCTCAGTCAATCATTTGCATCCAGGAGAGCACAACAAATACTGGCGCAGCCGTTGGGTGCCTTTTATTCAGTGACCACTGTAAAAATGAGTTCATGGTTTTACTGCAGGATTTTGATATATGTTCCATGTGTCATGGGGGTAGTCAGGCTTCCGTGTTGCGGCTCATGCATTGAATCAGCCAAGGAGCTGCACTTTGGTCTGTGCTAAGGTTTGACACAGGCACCGAGGTTGAACATTTTGCTAAACTGCATTTACATGTTGTGTTCAAAAAGCCAGCTCCTCGATTTTCATAATTTCAGAACAAGCTCTAGTGACAAGTTTCATCTAAATGTGACAAATGTTAGCAGCTTCCACAAGACTGTGGTCCTGAGGAGGTGCTGTGGTTGGGGGCTGTGCTGGTGTTAGTCTGAGCTCTGGTGAGTCCTGAGGTTGGGGCATCAATGCATGTCTTTTACTCTTGGTATTTTTATGTGGTTCCTGATGTGCCTTTAATCCATTGCAAACAGGCTTTCCAGAGCTATGTCAGGTTGTTTTGGAAGTTGTTTAAGGTAAACCAGAGAAAGGTATGTTTGTACCAATGCAAGAAGATATGTAAGAAATTATATTACAACTTTAAAATCTATACCCCATGCTATTTTTAATTTCTCCTGGACAGCTGAGATGAAGGTTCCTCTCTCACCCTCAGATCATATTTTTTTTCATTAATACTTGGACACATTGAATAGCCTTTCTGTTTTGTGGGATTTTAATTGGTGTGGAAAAAAACTGATTTTTAAGGCTTTACTTTTTGAATAGGACAGTGTATAACTCTTTCAACTTCTTGTAAGAATGTTCTGTTTGTAGGTGTGGTTAATTTCCTTTAATTAGTATTAAATAGTGTTCTGTACATATAACACTTGAGCAGATGCTTCTGTATGTGGAGTTCCTAGAAGCAGTAGTGCCATCAGATGCTGAGTGTCTTCAGGCACTTTCTAGCAGTGTCTGAGTTACGGAAATTACTGTGTCTCCAAGTGGAACAGAAGTGCCTGTACACGTACAGCAGGTACTAGTTGTCAGGATTGGTACGGTGTGAAACACCTATGTCGGCTGAATGCTTATGCCAGAGCTCACTTTAGATCCTGACATAAAAATAAATGAATGCTGCCTCTTCCAATGCACAAGTCACTGTACTTGGCTCTGAGGGGTGCCTCCGCGTTGAAATGCGGAGCTCAGGCTGGGGCTGTGGAGGTGGGCTGCAGGGGAGATCTAGCCGTGCGTCAGTGGGAGCATGTACCCTGCACAACTGCAGTTGAGAGGTGGTATTTAGTACATGGGCTTGTTACTACATGATTATTTCTGCCGGTGATAGAGGTGTTGTAATCGCACTGCCCATTTCTGCTGCTTAAAAATAGACAAATTTTATTCAGTTAGTACTTGCATGACAAACACTAAATAATGCTAGAAGGCGGCTTTGTTAGGTGCATTTAATCCTCTGTATGCAACTTCTCTCATCCGGTTTTGCATTTCTCTCTCTGAATTACAAATTTGCTGTTCTCTGTGAAATAAACAGTACATGAGTCCAAGGTCTGGTGCACCCATGTTCGATTCTGGGCCAAGGCCAAAAAGCATTGCCCAACTGGCTGGTGCTTCTGCCGTTTCATGGTCTTGCAGATCCTCGTGTTTTGCAAAAGCTCTCTCTTCCATTTTGGAAAGATTTAACATCCTGTTATGTGTGAGCTGTGAACTTCAAACCATACATGCTTGCATGTATTGGACTTTTAATTCACAACTTGGTGCTAATACCATCTCACTTCCTAATCAGGGTGGATTAAAGGACATTTTCTCAGCAGCTCTAGAAATTTGGTTTTCTGAATGCAGTTCTGCTCCAGATGGCACAGACATCATGAAGTATATATATCTTAATGCTAGTACTCTGCATTTGATCCTAGTTATCTTCTCTTGTAGAGTTGACACATGGCTACAGGGAATTTAAAGTACAGTCACTTTTTGGGATGGTTTATATTTGACTTTGTGTGAACTGATGAAATAAGTCTCTGGTAAGCTGCTGGTTTTGATAGCCGTAGCATAGTAAAGTGAAGCTATACATTAGGATACCTGTGTTAAAATTTATATTAGAATATACAGAGTTCTAAAAGTGTTATAAGACACTGTCAATGTTTAAAGCAAAAAAAGATATTTTAAAACAATATATTTGAGTTGATGTTTTCCTTATCTTTTCTGTGCAGAGCTATCATTATATCTGGAGGACCAAACTCTGTGTATGCAGAAGATGCACCATGGTTCGACCCAGCAATATTTACAATAGGAAAACCAGTTCTTGGAATCTGCTATGGCATGCAGGTGCTGTTGGGAGATATGTTTGTCTACAGCTGTCTTGTAGGCTTCATTTCTGATAGTAACTGAAGATGACCTGCTAAAGGACCTGCTTTTCAAATATAAGCAGTATGCTGCATGTGCAAAAGATACTTTTAAAGTCCTAATTGTTAAACTGAGCATACTGTGTATTCCTCTCTTTGCTCTGCCGTATCAATAGCATAAATGTTTTTTTGCTTAAGTGCTGTGAATTGAGCTCCACACTGCCTTTTTTGTTGCAATAAATATAACTTGGCAGTTGTTTACTAATTCTGTGTGGTTGGTATTGGACAATGCCATGGACACAAGTGAAATAGTGTTTCCCTTTGGTTTTCAAGTATGGAATGTTTCTAGCATGTTCTTAAGTGTTTGGGTGGGTGGGTGTTTAATCACTCTTACTTACCTTGGGACTGACTGGTGATCCTGCAGTGATCTAGTGGATCCAAGCTGAGTGAAGAAACAAACTTCCAAGGAGGCAAGGGATGGATTAGATGCATGACTTCTGCTTGTGCTTCTTGTTTATTTCCAGGGTTAGTAATTTACTAGGCCTTCAGAGGTGCTGAATAATGACTGGAAAAACTCCTTTAGAAAGGCTGGTAATTAGGGAAACAACGTTGTCACTCCCTGTTCTAAAGGGAGATGTGTGTTATGTTAAGATGTGCCTTAAAATGTTGAGGAAATTGAAAATCAGGTTAGCTACCCTCAAGCAGGGGAATCCCTTAAGGCTGCCTTTACAGGAATGGGTCAGGTGTGTGTGTTAATGCACTACTACTTCATTATAAAAGATTGAAATCAGTCAAGCGCAGGAAGTATATCAAATTAGGTCTAAAATGAAGCCTTAAGTCTCTGAAAATTAAAGTAGTTGGAAGGTGAAACTAAAAGTATTTAAGTTGCCAGTTATGTTTGCAAGGAAAAAAGTCTTTATTTTGAGACTTGTGAAATCTAAAATGCAGATATCTTAATTCCAAATGACAAGGTGAGGTTTTGGAAAGAAAAACACCTGGCTGACAATTGTACTGTTCCAATATAGCAAGGATTATAAAGTTACAAAAATAGCACTAAGGGAATAGACTCCAGCTTTTGACTGGTTCACCAGCACTGAGGAGCCAGATTTTGAGAAGTTCCAGCCTATCTGAGAGCCCTTAACTGAAGGATGATTGAGGTTTTTGTTCAGCAGCTTAACTGTTTTTTACGATAACTGGCCTCAGATACTCAGCTGATTTGCAGAGCAGCCGTTTGTAAGTGCAAGTAGAGGTACACCACTAAGTATGCGTTATTTTGCAAATCTCTACCTGTTGTCTACTGTTGTGGATTTCTGCTGCTCATCATGTGCGGCAGCAGTCTCTGGTTATGCTGGCAGAAGGGAATGAGCCCAATACAGAAAAATGATTAATTTTGAATAGAATTCTTGTCATTTTGGAAAACAATATATTAAATAAGTATAATCCTGAAAAACTAGATTGGTATGTAGTGAAGGGCTAGAGCTGTTGTCAGTCATTGGCTGACTGAGGTGTAAAGTGGTACTAGATTGTGTGGTGCTTTTTCATGTAGTTTTTTTGTTTTGACAGATGATGAATAAGGTATTTGGAGGTACGGTGCACAAGAAGAGTGTTAGAGAAGATGGAGTGTTCAACATTACTCTGGATAACACGTGTTCTCTGTTCAGGTGAATAGGCATTTTAAGTGATCAAAATAATATTGGTAATACCAGTCTGGAAATTGGTGTCTGGATGAGAGGAAGGTTATTTTAAAGAAAATAGTGAAATTGCACCCATGCTTACCTGATAATTTCTAATAAAACTTTTACAACTGTGTTTGTGAGTAAACAAGTTAGTAATTTTAATATTTAGGCATAACTTTTCAACTGACTCTAGAAATGCAGATGTATTTGCTTGCAATATTGTGTAAACCCCTTATTTCACAGTAGAATATCTTCATTGAGACACTGTAAAGTGTACTGGAACATGAGAATCTTTGTGTTAAGCTCTTGCAGTACATTACTCTTGTATTGGCTGGCACCTACCCAATTTTTGAAAGGTAATAGAAAATCTTGAAACCATTTGTTTTCTACCTTCCTTTAAAATTGCTTTGTGATGTTTTATAAAACCAGAATTAGATTTCTTGGTAGTTTGTCAATGCCTCTCAAGTTCCATGTAAGAATTCTAATAGTCTACTCATACCTGACACTCCGATGGTATTAACTTCCTCTGTAGGGCTACTGCAGAACTTTATATGCTGCCTAAACCTGAGGTGCCCAAATTGTCCTGAAAACACAATTTTGAGCAAGAAAGCTTCACTTCATTGAAAAAAGCAGGATTCCAAGTATCCTGGTTGACTCTAGATGATTCTACATGTCAAAGAGGGAATACTTCAGTATTGGCATGTTTGTTAAAAAAAAAAACAAAAACAAAACCCAAAAAACCCCCCACAAACCACAAAAATCCACAAACAAATGAAAAAAACAAACCACACTCCTTTCTGAATTAAATTCCTCTTGAATGAAGGATGTACAAGAACTTATGCAGCTTCCAACAGAGGCATCTTGGAGGTGGAGATGACTGTTTCTGGGAAAGAAATTCTGCATCTACTTCAAATGGGCCTGGTCAGCTGAGATCGGCTTTTGTTGGAATCCCTAAGGGTTTATCTTGGAAATGCAGGTAGTTAGGTTTTTGTTCTTTTTTTTTTGATTCTGGTTTTTAATCTTTGTTTAGGGGCCTTCAGAAGGAAGAGCTTGTGCTTCTCACTCACGGAGATAGTGTGGATAAAGTAGCTGATGGATTCAAAGTGGTTGCACAGTCTGGGAACATTATAGCAGGTATTAATTTTTTCCTTTAATGGACATTATTTTATACTGAAATTGTCTTTTGATAATGTCGGACAGTAGTTAGAACCAAATGGGAACAGAATATCTGTTATCTAATTGCCAAATAAGTGGATTGTTTTTAACAATTACTTGTATGTGCTTGCTTGGGCATTGTGCTGTTGTGATAACAAAGAAAGAAATAGATGTGAAAAACAATTGTACTGTTTTTACATTGGTGGTTTAAGGAAAATTTACCTTTGTGAAGGTTTTGTTATTTTAAAGTATGAATATGTTGTTTTTCTTTGGTTTTTCACTGTAGTAGTAAAAGTCAAGCACTGCTTAATTATTAAAGCTTGATTAACTTGTTATTGTATTTAATATTGCATGAATGTTCAACTGCGCAAAAATAATGTTGGTACTGAAAGCAGTGTTTCAAACGTTACACACAGATTGTCACAGAAAAATGTAGGACCTTAGAATAAGGTTTTTGGAAGCTACTCAAATTATTCAAAACCAGGCAGCCTCTGTGCATCTCTTTCCTAGGAGGTGGGAGACCTGTAGAGGTCTTAAACTTGCTGGGACAGTAAGATCTCAAAGCATTCACTCAGTTTATTTTACATCTCTCATTAAAAAAAAAGAGAAGATGTTGCTCTTAAATCAGACAGGTAGCCAATCTGAGAAAAACAGACCTTTTAAAAGACTTAAAGGTATTTTGTTATGGACAGATTCTATACTGCTGTTAAGATAAGACTGTTAAGATTCATTATATTCTGGCTGAGCTTTGAAGTGATCTAGAACTCATGCCTACTCAGATAGCAAAAAAATTTGTAGAGCTACGTAAAGTTTGCTGCATGCAGTATGCACACATAGCTTTAATCCCTCTTTAATAGAGGCATTAGAAATGAGAGTTCATAGAATCACAGAACGGTTTGTGTTGGCAGGGCCCTTAAAGCCCACCTAGCTCCAGCCCCCTGCCCCGGGCAGGGCCACCTCCCCCCAGCCCAGGTTGCCCAGAGCCCCGTCCAGCCTGGCCTTGAGCCCTGCCAGGGACGGGGCACCCACAGCTGCTCTGGGCACCCTGGGCCAGCGCCTCCCACCCCCACAGCACAGAATTTCTTCCTTTAACCTGACTGTCCCCTCCTCCAGCTGCAAGCCATTCCCCTTCAGGCACTGGAAGCTGCTCTAAGGTGTCTCCGGAGCCTTCCCTTCTGCAGGCTGAGCAACCCCAACCCTCAGCCTGTCGCACACCAGAGGGGCTCCAGCCCTCCGAGCATCTTCCTGGCCTCCTCTGGGCTCGCCCCAGCAGCTCCGTGTCCTCCTTATGCTGGGGCACAGAGCTGGACGCAGGGCTGCAGGGGGTCTCACCAGGGAGGAGCAGAGGGGGACAATCCCCTCCCTCGACTGCTGGCCACGCCGCTGGGGATGCAGCCCAGGGTGCGGTTGGCTTTCTGGGCTGCAAGTGCACGTTGCTGGGTCATGTTGAGCTTCTCATAAACCAATGCCCCCAACGTGTTCTCCCCAGGGCTGCTCTTGCCCACAAGCTGTTGTACCTTTCCCATCTGCAGCACTTTCCTGTGCTGTTTCCCGTGGGCTTTTACAAAATCGTATGGCTCCTCGTGCCTAAGCAAGCAAACAAATGCTGGCGAGGTGGTAGCCAGGCTTCCAGCAGTGAAAGGAAAATACAGGGATACAGAGCATCTGGGAGTCTAACACAGAGCAGTGTAATTAGGCTGTTCCCTTGCTGTTTGTTTTTTTTAATCCAAGCCAGACCACCACTTACCTGGTGCAAGGTGCAGTATGGAGACTCCTCAAAGTAACCCTCCGCAACAAAGAGAGCAGTGGTGCTCACAGGTGTACCCCTGTAGGGACACTTGCACAGCTTCACCAGCACAACCCTTTTAACATGGATGCACCTGTGTCAGTGTGGCTTGGTTGCAGGGTTGTATGAGGTATGTGGTAGGAAAAAATAAATGTAATTGATCTCCTGTTTTCCCAATGGTTTTACTAGGATGTCTGAGTGTTTTCTTTGGCTTCTGAGGGACTGTGTGTTCTAGATATGTAACAGTACCCTTGTTCCTAATCTTAAGCGGAGTCTTTAGTTTTGATTGGTAATTTTTGCCAAAATAAATGGCAAAATAAATCACTCACAAAGTGTATGCTTGACTTTCTTGGGTATGCATTTCACTTCCAATTTTTGTTGTTTTGTCACGCTCATTTCTTTGCACTAATGAAGGCATAGCAAATGAATCTAAAAAGCTGTATGGAGCACAGTTCCACCCTGAAGTTAGCCTCACAGTGAATGGAAAAATGATCCTGAAGAACTTTCTTTACGATATTGCGGGATGCAGTGGTACCTTTACAGTGGAAAACAGACAACTTCAGTGCATTCAAGATATCAGAGAGAAAGTGGGCTCATCAAAAGTCCTGGTAGGTAATTGAATTGAAGCTGAAAGATTATTTGCAAAAGCGTGACAGAAAATGACAGAGTTGTTCAGGTTAATTTGAAAAAAGCAGAATTGTTGTGAATTTGGGTAGTACATTAAACAGGTTTTAGAAAGTTTGCACAATTGGGTCTGCACACTGTTTGACGACTTGTTTGCTTCCCGATCATTGACAGTTAAGTCAGTAGTCTGTTCTGATCCTCATAGTTTTATCTGAATTATTTGTTAACACTTTCCTCAGACAGCTGACCAAACTTTGGGGTTGTTTTTATTTTTTTTTCCTCATTCTTAGGTTTTACTCAGTGGTGGTGTGGACTCAACAGTGTGTACTGCTCTTCTGAACCAAGCTTTAAACCGAGATCAGGTCATAGCTGTACACATAGATAATGGATTTATGCGCAAAAGAGAGAGTCAGTCTGTGGAGGAGGCACTCAAAAAACTTGGGATTCAAGTTAAAGGTACCATAGTCTTGTTAAATGTGCTTGATACTACTGATGATGTGGCCAGCATCCTAAAATGTGCATTTAGTGTTTTGTTTCTTTGATTTGAATTGATCTTCGTAGTTCTCGGACTTTACAACTCAGTTGCTAGCGTGGTTGCTGATTTGGAACCACCTTAGCCTATTCACAAAATTTCAAACCTAAAATATTAAGCCTTACTTATTTGATTGGAGTATACAATGAACTGATCCATCTCTTCAGCTGCTGAGATCTGATATCTTCTGTTGGGGCACAGCAAAGCAGTGGATATGTGCCTCAGTCACTGCTGCTCAGCTACTTTTCTGCTGATGGTTGAGTAATCCTTTTCAGCTGCTGCAAAACTCGTTTGATTGTGTTTTTCTTCAGCAGCTTGGTTAACAGTCCTCCACTGAGGCTTTATTTCTTGTCCTGGATCTCTTTCTTTTTGAACTGTGAGCTCGTTTGGGTGATTGAATGCTATTATAGCCAAAATTACTTTCTCAAGGCTTTTTTTTTTTTTTTCCTTTCCTCTCCTGGCTTCTAAATAGGCAAATTTTAGTTGTTTGGTTTTTTGTTGGTGGTTTTTTTTTTTGGAGTAGCTTGTTAAGGAGCAATACATTATCAGAGAGCAAAAGGTACCTTGTCATGGCTGTTGAGAAGGTTTAGAGGTTTTGGGTACCTGAAGTATGAGGAGGTCAGTGAAGACAATAATGTATGTTTGAGTTGTGCCAACATTGAAAGCTGCTTCATACTGCCTGGCTGATTTATTTAATGAGTAATAGCTACCTGTTCCTGGGGCTTTGTGTAAGTACTGTTGTCAAGTGATTCTCCTGTGTGTTGGTCAGGAAGCGTGGCACTAGGTGAGCAGTGCTTTCCACTAGCCTGACGGTGTGAAACAGTGCAGGGAGCTTGCACATTAGCATCTTGCCAATTGGGCTGCAATATTCTGATGTGTCAAAGTCTAAGCTTTGTTCTACACACATCTTCTTTTATTTTGACTTTTTTTAGTGGAAAATCTGTATCTTATTCATGCACTCTGTAGACCAATAAACCTGTGCTCTGGCAGGCTGCCAGAGTAATAAATTGAGGGAATCCCTCTGCTGCAGGTGCTCCTTCTGTAGGTCTTGGAGCTCAGTGCTGGTAAAAGATGCCAAAGAGCCTCCTAACTGATCTCTGCACTGAGCCTCTCTAAACGAAGAGGCATAATATACCGTGAGTAAACAGTGCATCGTGTAATTTTGGTTGCAGAAAGCCCTTGGGGGAATACTATCCTGTAAATTATATTAAAATAAAGCAAATAGATTATAATCTAAGAGGGGAAGCAAGAGCTGAACTTTCACACAGTTGCCTAGCCTCATAATATGAAAATAATTGCACTCTAGAGTAAGTTAGTAAGAGAAATAAAATATTTTGTTACAATTAATTCTTGAGGTATTGAACAGCCCTATTCAATGCAGTTAATAGTCAAAGGACTGGAATGACTTACTTTCTTTTTTCTAAAGCAATAGAGTGATTTTTTTTGCAACTTGCATAAAAAAATCTTTACTGGCTTTGCCAAAAAATTTCTGTTATTTCATGCAGTGGTGAATGCAGCTCATTCATTCTATAATGGTACAACAACTCTGCCTATCTCGGATGAGGACAGAACTCCACGTAAAAGAATTAGCAAGACCTTAAATATGACTACAAGTCCTGAAGAAAAAAGAAAAATTATTGGTGACACTTTTGTTAAGGTAACGTTTATAATTATTTGTTGGTGGGTTTGTTGTTTTTTTTTGTTTTTTTAAGTAACTTGATTTCAGATATATTTTCTACATCGGACTCTTCATTCCAAAGCACTGTGCAGTCAGTGGCATCAGTGGTCTTAGAAGTTTTGGATGACCTGAGAAGCCATTGATATGTTACCCTAAGCTTAAAACTTCTGGCAATGAATCAATAGTTGAAATATGGTCCACAAGCATTGTAGTGGATCTACCATCATGTTTAGGTATACTGTGTTGGTTGGCCATTCATTTCTATTGCATAAACTTCCATGTAATGTTTTTTCACCAGATCAGTGGGTAGCGTGAATTGGGGCGTGCTGGTGTTGCTTTGCTGAAGATGAGCTATTTTCTGTCTGTCAGCTACCAGTGTCGCTGATGGAGGGAGAATATAACATTTGACAGGCAGTGATGTTCTCGTAGTCTAAAAATACTTTTTTCCATTTTCTGTTCAATAAAATATGGGTTTATAGGACTGTTTCAGCAGTGAGATCATGTCATAATTAGTTTTCCTATTTGTTTGTGCTTTTGCAGCTCAGTAGCATTTGTTGGGCAATTGATTATCTTCCTTTACACCTTTGACAACCAAAAAGTAGATCAGAACACTTTTCTTCTTTCTCTCCATCTTACAGATAGCCAATGAAGTTATCGGAGAAATGAATCTGAAACCTGAAGAGGTTTTTCTTGCTCAGGGTACCCTCAGACCTGATCTCATTGAAAGTGCTTCCCTTGTTGCAAGTGGCAAAGCTGAAGTCATCAAAACTCATCATAATGACACAGAGCTGATTCGAAAGTTAAGAGAAGAGGTAAATGACAATGAGGATACTGGTGTATCCTTCTCGTTCTGACACATGTGAAGCTGAGTATCACAAATGAAGAACTTTTATGTTCTGTTGATATAACTGTCCTATGTTGATGGGACCCTATTCTGATGAGGGCCTTTAGGCTGTGTTGTAACACGTTGCAATTTATTACGTTTCTCTGTAGCTGCTCTATTCTCAAAGTAGTCAGAATTGTTTGAGCCTTGTCCAGCACTGCTGGCAGTTTGAACATGGGTTATTCAGTGTGACCAGTGGTGTTCTCAGCTGCAAGCAGTTTCCTCACTCTTACTTTTTAACCCTCAAAACAAACTTGTATTCTAGTAAGGAACCAGAACAATACCAAATGGCCTTTAGCAGGAGAGTATTTAAGACTTCTCAGACAACTTTATTCTGGTTCAGCTGGAGTTGATGGTGTAATGGGTCACTTACTCCTTCTGTTGTATCTTGTTCTTAGCACTAGTCAATGGGTAACCTCTAGGTGCCGATAGGTCAGATCTGGCACATCACAGATTTAGGCAAGAGCAGTGACACTGCTTTAGTAGAAAGGTGATCAGCTCCTGTTGAGAGAGGGCCAAAATTCTCCTCTTAAACCTCTTGTAACATTCAGCGACTGCAACCATAGCATTCACCTCTCTCTTGAGAGAGAATGAGAATACTGCATTTAAATGTGTTGAAATCTAGGGATAATTCCTTCAGGTATCTACAGCGATGAGTTCTTTCTGTTCTTAAGTAGCTTCTGCATCATGCTTCTAGTAACCTCGTGGGCTACCTGCCAGCAGTATGCTGATGGCACACCATCTGTTTGCCAGTTGTTAATTTAAGAACCTACAGATCTTTCTGAAGTGGCCCAACATGGATAGCTATGGATGATGACCAGGAGCTTGAAGATGATATGAACACAAGAGGTTGAACTGTCTGAAGATAAACAGCCCAAGTGCTGTCCCTTTGATTGTACTCCCAATTGGTCTGTTTAGTCCAAAGTCCAGGAAAGCTTTATAAATACCTTTCCCATGCAGAGCACTTAAGTATTAGCATGTGAAGCAAATGTAGGAGACTGCCTTATTTTGCCTTTTCTGACATTAGAATGGCAAGTTCTCTGTAAGTCTATTATAAAATAATCTTGAAGAAAGAACCAACATGTGAGACATCACATAACCCTGTTGGAAGGTGCTCAGTTATTAGTAAGTCCACAACCACAGGACAGAAGAGTAACTGTTCATGATCCACACTTGTAATACTTACTGCTGCACAAAGTATTTTCAAGGCTTTTAGATTGAACATCTAGCAAAGACAAGAGAGGTCTGAGTGTTTGAAGACAGAGCCAGCTTGACCTTACAGCTACGTTGACACTGATTGAACCATTGATACTTCTGGCACAATCTTAAACTTCCTTGTCTTATCCTCTGCCCTGCAACTGCCTTACAAAGCTCACATTCATGGGTACTATTCTTTCCAGTGTTTATGCAAGCGTTGGCAGATGATGCTGTGAAAAGCAGGCCAGTTTGACTGGTATAACGTAAACATTTGAGGCTTTTTGTTTGACTATGTAAGCTGGGGTGTAAATTGCTTTTTCATTTTTTTAAGGGTAAAGTAATAGAACCACTGAAAGACTTTCACAAAGATGAAGTGCGAGTGCTAGGAAGAGAGCTTGGTCTTCCTGAAGAGCTGGTGTCGAGGCATCCCTTCCCAGGTATGAGGGCTGCTCTGTGCCACTTAGTGAAGGGCTATGGATCGTATCGGTATTGTTCAGAAGATATGTCACCTGCAGTATGTTGGACTATAAAACTTACCTCAAAACACAGAAGAAATTGATGGATTTAGAGTTTTAGCTTAAGCAGGATTCTTTCAGGAAAAGAGCATTGGAGAGCAGCTTTGTTATGTATAGTGATTAAAGGAAAATTTTTATAATTGAGTTTGCTTTTAGCTGCATTTCTTTCTTTTTAGTTGTATAAACCAAAGCAAGAATTGTAGGTAAAGTGCAGCTGAATGCTGCCTGAGCTGTCACATGCATCTTACTTGAAATAATGGCCCGTGTCTGCCTGCCTTTCTAGGGGACTTTTGCTGTTTTGAAAATGATTGCGTGGAGAATAACAACAGTTCTCCACTGTCTTCAGACACTTCAGAAAATTACATGTGCTTTTCTGTGAGGTAGCTAAAAGGTCAAATACCCATCAGGGGTCTTTAAAAACAACGGAGACTCAACTGTTTGTTATAACCACATCTTCCATCCCAGTTGCTTAGCGAAGGGGCTCCTGTTCGCTTTGGCTTGCTGTCCACTACTCTTCATCACCACTCACTGCTGCTTTACACAACCAGCCAATTTAAGATGTAGATAAATAATACTTAAATGTACTGAACAGACATACTGCTCAGGAGTCAACTGCTTGTCTTAACACCCTACAAGACAAAAAAACCCAAAACCAACCTGCAGTTGAAGTATAGGTACAATGGCAAAACATACTGTACCTAGTGATTGACCTGCTGTTCAGGATGCTGTCACATTTTTAGATGAAAGTCTGTTACCTGTTATTTAGTATAATGATTTTTCAACTTTGCATTGCAGGTCCTGGACTAGCAATCAGAGTGATATGTGCTGAAGAACCTTATGTGTGCAAAGACTTTCCTGAAACAAACAACATTTTGAAAATAGTTGCAGATTTTTCTGCAAGTGTTAAGAAGGTAACAAAACTACTAGTTTTCTGCAGATTAGAAATCAGCATGATCATTCTGTAGTGGCCCGCAATGAGATTTAAGCTGCTAAAACGACTTGTTTGTGCTCTTTAAGGAATAATGCATTCCAGTACAACTCACTTGAAGCCATTCTGTATAGTACAGTAGAATTTTTAGTGCCTTGACTAGTGCAAGCATTGAACAATTTCTGGAAAATGGAAGTTTATATACCTTTCAAATAGTAAATAAATTTTGCTTTAAAATTAGTTAAACTTTGTGCAGGTGAGATTTCTGGAGATACATGTAGTACCAGGAAAAGATTTTCCCTTTCTGAAGTAATTGTAACTTTCTAGATTTGTCTGCCCTAACAATCACTGAATGTATAAATGGAAGTGCAGGAGTGAGGAACTAATGCTTGCCAGATGTCCCAAACAAAAACCTGAGCTTTTTAATTGGTGATGTTTAAGTTCTCAATCTCTTCACTGTTATGACCTTTGTGATTACTCTAAGCTCACTTGAACTAACTGTGGGGAGGTGAAAAGTCGTTGGCAGAGGCTTGCTCTGAGGCATAAGTTCAAACAACTTCCAAAACTTTTTTGATAAATACTGTGAACGGAAAGTATTTACATCTGCTTTTCCTTCAAAACATACGGAATTGTAGTATAGGGTAACAGGGTGTTAGTTTGTTCTGTATTTGAAATAAACAACAAAAATGAAAAGTATAGCTTTGTGAAAGAGAAAATGAGCATAGGAAAAGAGTTTCACCTGTGGCTATGGAGAACTTCAGTTTAAAATACATGCAGTCTAATCAAAAGTGCTAAAATTTAGTCGTTAAATGAAAGATATTTTTTGAGTAGTTCCAAGGGGTAAATGTAGTCTAAATTTAAGAAAACAGCTACTTAAATAATAATTTTATTTGCACTGTGTAAGTTCTGTTTGAGCGCTTGGGGGTTTTATTTAATTAAAATTTATTTTTCTGCATCATTGCACAGCCACATACTTTGCTGCAAAGGGTCAAAGCATGTACATCTGAAGAAGATCAGGAGAAGCTGATGCAGATTACAAGCCTACATTCACTGAATGCCTTCTTGTTACCAATCAAAACTGTGGGAGTGCAGGTAAATGGATTCATTCAGGGGATGTTCTGAAAGCTGCTTCCTAGCAGTGTAGCAGGCTGCAGTGAAGTGTAATAATTGCTGCTTTAAGATCAGAAAATAAAGAGCTTTAAGAACATAAACTTCAAAAGGCGTTGATACCTACGTTACTGTCATTTGTCAGTGCTGGTGTGGTGCAAAGGTGTCAAGATACCTGAATAGGCACTCAAGTAAATGCCAGGTGTTGCATTTGAGAATATCATTAAGTTTGCATAATGCTGGTCACTTACATGTAGTTTCTTCATGACGCTGTAATCTGGTAGACCTCTGCTGTAATCATAGAATCATCACAGAACGGTTTGTGTTGGCAGGGCCCTTAAAGCCCACCTAGCTCCAGCCCCCTGCCCCGGGCAGGGCCACCTCCCCCCAGCCCAGGTTGCCCAGAGCCCCGTCCAGCCTGGCCTTGAGCCCTGCCAGGGACGGGGCACCCACAGCTGCTCTGGGCAGACTGGGCCAGTGTAATCCTGTTGCCCCTCTGAAGGCTCAGGAGTCCGAGACGAAGTTGGTCAAACCTGCCCTGCTTCCTATGTTTGAACATGTGTGCTGCACTTTCCTGTACTTTTCCAAGTCGCGCTGCATCCTTAGCCTTGAGAGGAAAGGAACCAGAGCAGTGCAGGCAGTTCAGGATAGGGGAACACCTGGATCTGCCCAGGACATAATGTTTTCTTTCCTTTCACTCCTTTGCTAATGCCACACACATTTTTGTGGGCTGTCCTTTGGTGACAGAAATAAACTGAATAGAAATGCTGATCTGGCAATTCTTATGGAATTGCCTGCCATAACTTGGGGTGTTTCTTTACTGAGTAGTCGTAGCTGTAAAGTACTTTTCTTTGCACTGTCAGCATTGAATTACATCTTTTATTTTATTGTCAGCTGCTTAATTGTGCATTGATTCCGTTACTCTTTGCAGTCAGCTTTTGCTGTTTTAAACAGCAGTGTCATCGGTGATTTCTATACTTTGTCGAAGGCCTTCCTCAGATGGTCATGAAGATACCAATAAGTAATCAGTCCCTGTGCCCTGGTCACCTTATATGACTCTTTCCATTCTGAATCATCTGTTGTGTTAACTCTGTTTGCTCACTCACTTGGTGTCTCTCAGCCTACTGATTTCACCAGCTTGGTGTCTGCTGAATGTTGGCACAAAATATGGTCCTGTAACCTACAGGATGAACGGGAAAGTAGTGAACTGTTTTGGCAGCAAAGTTCATTTTCAATTTTATTTTTTTTTTTTCAATTTATAGGGTGACTGTCGTTCATATAGCTATGTTTGCGGGATCTCTAGTAAAGATGCTCCACACTGGGAGTCTCTTATGTTTCTTGCCAGACTCATACCACGCATGTGCCACAACATAAACAGGTAAGTATTTCGAATTATCTTTGGTTTTAATGATCCACTTAATACATGGAAGTTTCGCATGCACAAGCATTCTCCTGTTAATTCTATGGTATACTTTTTCTATATGTTGGACAGGTGTATCGTACAGAGGTTACAGATACACAATAAATCAGAACACAGGTTTATTTCTGGAATTGCTAGCCTGAAGAAGAAATTGATAGCCACCTCCTAATTTTTTTTAGGCACTTGATTAGACAACATCCAATGTAACTTAAGCAAAATCTTTCTTGAAACATTCCAAGCCTGCTGATCAGTTGTGGTGTCATGCAGTATTTTTTTGCTTTGTGTCAAAAAGAGAATTTACGTGGGACTGTAAGCTCTTGTGACACACAGGAGAGCTCCAAAGCTGGGCAGTTTAATCTTAATTGAGCTTGTGAATATGCATTTTCTAGCTACTTGATTCTGTAATTTTTCTAGCAGCTGAAGTTGCTTAGATAATATATCAGTTCTGGGGAATGCATATCCTCCTTGCCTAGCTTTAGACATTCTGATAATACTGCTTATAATTGCTTATAGCAAAATTTAATTTTGTCACGTAAGTGACGCTTCCTGAAAGAGTAGTTCTTTTTAAAAGGTGAGATGTTGAATTGCAAGATACTTCTTTAAACTAAATGCAGAGGGAACAAAAGATGGCACGAAATCAGGATTGCGTGTGCAACTATAAAGTATGTGCTGGATTTACAGCATGGCTATCGTCTTTAAGCTCTTTTGGATTTAATGCTACCCTCCTGAACATACCACGTCTCTGGGAGTTCTGCTCTACCAGGGTATGTTTTCAGAATCTCATTATTGTTTATAGGGACACGGAAGCTGGCAGTTTGAGGAGTGAACTGAAATAGTTGGTTGTCTGCCCATCTACGCTTGCAGACTTTATATTACAAACAAAAATACAGAATATAAAGCTTGCATGTTTTTCTGCTTTGGATTTTAGACAAGTATTTTTTGTTTGTATCTACAAACTCAAATAACTTGTGTGAATCTGTCATAGTAAGTCCTTGTATGAGGCCAGTTGGGTGATGATATCCTTTGCTTTTTGCTCTGCAAGACAGAAAATGCAATGAATGAGATTAAGAAGATAAAGCTGATGTGACTGGTTTGAATTCAGAAGATATTTTATTATAGATGTAGTTCTGTAGATTTATAAACTGCAATGTTAGCGTGCTGTGCTGAAAGCACAGCTATTCATTAACAATAAGTTTTACAATTTAATGGTATTTTTGGCGGTTTCCTATTATGAGAGAAGATAGAAATTGTAAGCACTTATTAATTGGCTTTCTTAGAATAATCTTAGCATTTACTGACATCAAAGTAAAATTGAAAAAACACCCTTTGTGATATGGCTGAGTTAGCCTTTCTGTTTTTTTCTAAAGGATTATTTTCTTTAATAAGTAATACCTGGGGCTATTGCTAGTCTCTGGCAAACCAAAATAAATAGATCTGACTTCCAAAGCTAGTATGCATGTCAAAATAAATAGATCTGACTTCCAAAGCTAGTATGCATGTCAAAATAAATAGATCTGACTTCCAAAGCTAGTATGCATGTCATGTTTATAGAATATATGCATGAAGTTGTATTAAGCTCTACTTAGTAGCTAAGGAGCAGAATCAAATATTATGCTTTTTTCCCTAGTTTTATTTTCCTCACTGCAGTACTTAAGAAGCAGTCTTAAGGCCATCTGTTCTATTCTGTGTACTCAAAATGTGTTTTTTTTCTACCATCCTGTTTGTTTTCCAGAGTTGTGTACGTGTTCGGTCCACCGGTCAAAGAACCTCCTACAGATGTCACCCCCACTTTCCTGACGACAGGAGTCCTCAGCACTTTACGTCAAGCTGATTTTGAGGCTCACAATATTCTCAGGGAGTCTGGTAGGTACTTCGCCTTAGCCTGTGGATTAGACTTTTGTTTCAAGATCCCTGCAGACCTAACTGGGTGTAGTTATAGTGGTGCTGTCAAAATCTGCAAGATTCTCTAATAAATCAATGGGATGACAGGCAAGAGCCTTTTCTGAAAGCTGTAGAAGCTGATAGCTGAAGGACAGGAGTTTTTAGCCTTTCTGCTAGCAGAATTAATTTTGGGGGATTTTTGGAGACTGAGGCTTGCCTCTGTCAAGTCATGAAGCTCAGAGGTGTCTTGCTTCACTGCAGTGCCAACTTCTGCAAAAAGTAGTTAGCCATCTGAAAGTCAGCTGAATTACTTCTCTTTGATCTCAGTCATCAGTATTTACCTCAAGTAAATAAACTGTGTAAAGAAACTTGGCATAGTTTCCAAATCACGTGAGTTTTTTTGGTGGGAAGAAGGAATCCCAAATACTAAGTTTCTGATGGTGATGCTGCTCACTGTCTGTGGTGGTTTCATATTTCTTAACTTAAAGTAAAAACTGTATTTGTAAACCCAGCCACTTCAGGCTAGCAGACAGTAATACTTCAAATCCTTAACATCCAGGGAACATTCAATAGCCTGTGATAAGGTACACAGGTAGAGTCTGGGAATATAGTAGTTCCGGGGTTCAGTAACTTTTTTTTTTTTTACTTAATTACATTTGAAGTTGTGATATCTGTGGGAAGCAGTTCATCAGACTTTGCCTGTATTTTCTGTAAATCAAGTTACAAAGGATATCTCTTTTTGAAAACACATACTTAGTTTGCAAGGCTGTCAACATAATTTGTACAAAATTAGCCTCAAAAGGTTGAAAATAACACTTGTCAGTTGTGTTTGTAAAACTGTAGATGTGTCTCGCTAACTTTTGGTGACACTTGGCTTTGTGTGAATGAATCACTCCCAAAAATAAGACTGGAGTTACCATTTAGTGAAAAAGACTTCTTGTACCAACAGCTTGGGCCGCTGCTAGCAGGGGATGAGAGCCCACCACAGTGTTAGACTGGCTCTGCAGGCTGCCATGCGCCTGAATCTCAAATTTATAGATCATTTAAACAGTGAAATTAGGGGGTCTGTGTATTGGCTTTCAGAAGGAGATATTAAAAAAAAAAAAATAATGATTGTCTGCAGTTTCCTGTCAACCACCAGCAACAGGGATACTTACGAGCTTTCTTTTAAATATCTCAAAGGCACAGAGATACTTGTGAACAGCTCTTTATTTGAGGCTTGATATGGGGATAGATAAAACCCCATGGTTATGTTCAGTGGGAAGGAAAGTAGATAAATTGCATTCAGAGTGAATTACAGGGATAAAGGAGATTATCTGGGTTCTTTTTTTTCTGCATGCCTGCAAACGCTGAAGATCATTTCAAGTGGCAGTTTGGGTAGTTGTAGTGTATGCAGCACTGAGTGCGATCGTCTGGGGTGTGGTAGCAGTAGCAAAAAGACTCCAGAAGATGTAAATGTAGCTCCTAGTATATAGTTTGAAGTACACGTGGGAAATTCTGTTATATTTCTATCACGCTTGTGTGTTTAAGCAAAATTAATGCACTTTGTACTACAATTTTCTGAAGGTTATGCCGGAAAAATTAGCCAGATGCCAATAATACTGACACCATTGCATTTTGATCGGGACCCCTTACAGAAACAACCTTCCTGTCAAAGATCTGTGGTTATTCGAACTTTTATTACAAGTGATTTTATGACTGGTATTGCAGCAACTCCTGGTAATGAGGTTCCAGAAGAGGTAATGTGGTTTTCAAGTTTCTTTTCAACATAAGCTAGTATTGTAGATGACTGATTTTGGCTTTCTTCCCTCTCTCTTGATTGCTTGCCTTGACTTTGATTTTCTTGCAATTTTTTGTCTCTTTCATGGTAGTCATTAGGAAGAATATGGTGGTATTTTGGGGAAAAAACTAATAAAGTGAGAAGCTGGCAAATGGGTATGACAGACTTAAAGGCCTTCCAGCAGAGTTGAGCCAAAATACCAAGAATTAAAAAAGAAAGAATACCCCAACCATTCTTGGGATTTTGAAATTAATTTTTTGCATTAGTAATTGGAAATGTCCTGAGTTAGAGAATTGTCCTTGATTGCCACTTCTGATTTTACTGGAACCTGCTATTTAACATCTCAAATTGTGGGGTTTTCTATTTAGGTCACTAGGAGGGTTTAGGAGTCCAGTTCAGGTGTGTTTTTCTGAGAAACTTTATCCATGTCCAGTTTCAAGTACTTTCTCTCTCTAGGAATTCAGTGTAGCTGAAGAACAGGATTGACTTTTTTTTTTTCTTTTAATTTTTTTTTTAAATATACTTTACAAGCATATAGGCATTCTTTAGTAATTGTATGTAGCTGAAGCCTTCTACTTTAAGGCAGCCTGCCCATTTAGTAAGAAATTATTCAAGGTTACCATGCAAAACTATTCCATTATATAAAATGAAGATTCATTTGACCTTGGAAGTTTGGGTTTAAAACCAAACCAAACACCACAAAAATCACACCCAAACCAACCAACACCACCACCCCCCACCCCCACCCCCCTTATTCAAAATGTAAAATGGTCACTTTAAGGCTAGGTAATAATGTGGTTACAAAATAGTAGAGGTTGTGGAAAATACCTGTGTTTATGGGGAATATAATCATATTTGATTAAAAATTTTCAGTTTTTCCATAGAGAGCAATGTCTTGTTTGATTTCTGCTTGCACTATAAAACAGCATGTCGTGTAAGTGGGATTGTTGTGGACTGTGGGATTTTTAAGGAAGCTGAACTTGTAAGGATCAGCAAATTCTCGTCTAGAATACTTTGCTAACATGAATTGGTTGTGAACTCTGGAGAGTAACTCTCAATGGAAACTCTTCCCTTTGGGTACCTTTTCTGCTTTTTGCGGGTGTTCTTATTTGTTTTGTTTTTACCTTTAGAGCTCCCTTTTTGGTTTTGAAAGGGCTTTCACTCAGGCTGTTTGTGTTCATGTTTGGCGGTTCAGCTGAAGGTGATGGTCTGAGAAAAATCTGGCAATGATAGTAACACGTAATGGTGTTGTGTTCCTGCTGAACTTTCAAGAAGTAGTTTTGAAGCTGTAGAGCTGCTGCCTTGAGGGAAGTGTATTGTGATCGACACCCAGGTCTATTATCAGCACCAAAAATGAGCAAGTTCCAAATGTAACTGCAGATACCGTGAAGCTAGAGGTTTTGTTTCAGTTGATTTTATTCCATAACTGGTGGTGATATGCTAATAGCTGTAGGTGCTTTCTCTCCTGTGTATAACAGTTAGTGTGGTCAAAGTTTTCCCGTTTTTAAGCTTTTCTTAGGTAGTTTTCATCGGGTCTGTTTAGCGTGCTTTCTTCTGATAGTTTTTTTTATTTTCCCTACATGATAGGTCGTGTTAAAAATGGTGGCAGAGATTAAGAAGATTCCTGGCATTTCTCGGGTGATGTATGACTTGACATCGAAGCCACCAGGAACTACAGAGTGGGAGTAATTAACTTTTTTCTATTGAAGTACTGTGTGCAGTCTAAATCATATCAGAAACCATTCCCAGTGTTGACATGCAGTACTGTGAAAGAGTGACTGGAGCTGCTACATCGCATCAGATTCCTCTCCTGGAGCATAAACCTGCAGTTAAGAGCTATGCTGGGGATAATAACTAAGTGGGGCTGAGGATTTGTACGGGTAAATAATCATGGCAGCATTGCTGGTGCGCAGACAGATTCCTATTGCTTTTGCCTTTGTCTTACCGGTTCTTCCTGTTTTCACGTGTTTTATTGTTAACTGTCCTTTCAGTGTCTCTTTGTTTTTGTACACTGTGTAAAAAGAGACGGTTTATTTACTTCTACCAAAAGCATTGTTACAGCCGAAAAATGTAAAATGAATTCTGTGACCAACTGCTCTTGAACGGATTTATTATAAATAAATATTTTGCCAAATGGAGTAGTGGGTACTGTTGAGTTGTGGAATTACTGTGTATCTGTTGTATACTGTTAAGCTTGTTCTATATTATTTGACGTATTAGCCCATGGCAATAATGTTGAGCTCCAGAAGAGCAATGCTAAAATATTATGAAATTATCTCTGTCTGTCTTTTTGTACTCGCTCCCTCTTGCATCGCTCGGTAGGCGTGCGTGTAGGTAACAGACGTGTATACACCAGCTCACCTTTAGTATACACTTACTGCATGTTTGCATATGTCAAATTCCAGACAGGGAAGTATCTCTGTGTGCTTCTGCAGACTCTGATGGAAGCGTAATAATGGGAGTGTGGTGTGGAAAGTTGTTGCAGCAGAGCTACTGGATCTGCAAAACCTGTTTCTGTCCTCTGACGCTTGCACAACAGCCCCTTTGCAGCCTGCTGCCGATGTGCTTTCCTTATACTTGAGGACAGTTTATTTTCTACGCATTTGCTTTTACAGGATGTTTTTTTTTTTTGGTGTGTATTGTATTTAGCTTGATCTTTAAGATGGTTATAGTTGCTAGTGTGGAGTCATGGTATCAGAGGTGACTTACCCAGTCCATGTAGATCCCTTCCGTTATTCGTGTTCTGTTCTTTACATAGTTAAGAAAGCAATAATTTGAGAGATGGTTACTTTGGACACCTGTGCTTTTCTGATGTATTGAGGCAAAGCTATTTCCATCCACCTAAGAATTTTGAGCATGTCCTGCGATTGCTGTTTGTGAAAGTTAACAGTTAAATTCTGACCTGAGCAGCTTATTGGGTGCCTCCACTGGTGGAACTGTAACAGTGTATCTAGGCTTATCCCTCTTATCTTTTTTTTTTTTTTTTCTGTTTTGTTTTTAATTTAAGCAGTTGCATTTCATTCACTTGCAAGGTTACCATCGTATTATGGGGCAAAGTACTTGTTTTAAGCTGTGTAACATGGAGTATTAATGGCTGTAACTACTTAGGTTTCCACTTGCATAGGTTTGTGAACTGGAATAATGGTTGGAAGTGTTTGTTCTGTATTCTTTTGATTGCACACATTTTCCTGCCATTCTTACATTTACAGCCTACACATTATGGAAATTTGGTTTAATTTCTGCTTGTAGGAAATGGCTAAATTGTGTAAACTTATTTTGCCTGTGTCATTGAGTGCTGGTATTTCGCTTGGCGGAGGAGATGACGTGTTGCAGCCCTGTGTTCTCTGCACCCCTCCGGGGACACTGGTGGCAGGAGAGCAGCAGAGCAGTGGCATGTGTCATTTGGAGATAGGACACTGCCTGTGCCTCGCAGCCCTGCTCCCGGCAGGGCTTGTAGCTTGGGCAAATGGATCTTAGTCGATATTTCAGTTGGCCCCTTTATAAAATGGGGGTAGTAAGTTTCACTCGCATCTGTCATGACCTCTTTGAGCCCTTTGGATGAGCTTTGTGTGATGTAAGTGAACTATTATCAATACAAATGCTCTCTTATTACTGGATTGTGATCTGTAAGAGCTATTGGTCAAAACCACTGTAAATTGGTGTTTGCCTTGGTAGAATCTGTTATAGCGTGAGTTCTCTCGAAAACAGATTTTCTTTGTAGCTGGTCTCAAAAGAAAGCTCCCTAATGATATTACAGCCTTAGAGTACGTTTTAACTTTTTTTTCAGAAAAAGCAGAGGAGAGTTGTTTTCATTACTGTGTTGGTATCTCAGATATAAAGGGTACAGTGACAAGAAATGAATCTTTTCGGTGTGAAGCAGAAGACCTTCAGCTTTTTAATGCTATAGCAGTTGTTGCTTACTGTAAGTAGGCTTGCTCTTGCTGCCGCTGCCACCAGCTTGCGTTGCCTTGACAGCAAATAGGCAAAACAGAACGTGTTACTAAAAAGTAATGCAAAGAATATAGAGCACCTCTTAAACCGAAACCTTTCTCAGTTTTGACTGAGACACTTAGTTGGTCTCCATGTAAATAAACCTGCAGAATATAGTCCCATAGTTATGATGTAACTTGCCAGAAAAGTTGTGTGGTGATGCTCATTGGGATGGGGGTTATGGTAACAGTTGTACCTCTGGACCACAAACTTGCAGCGTTTCTGGACAGAAATCTTTTCTTCGCTGCATGTTGTGCACTTGGAAGCCCTTCTTGACGTTGCATCTTAACTGTAGGCGTGATGTATACCTGTATTCTATGTGTATACTGAAGTCTGACATACGCTTTTACCATCTTTTAATCACCTGGGTTGCTTTCATGGCTGTAAGGAAATGGAGCTTGACAGCAATTCCTGTGCTCTTTAGGGACATACTTTGATATTTTTTTTTTTTATTTTTTTTTAAGCCAGAAAGTTGAATATTGAACATCTTAGGCATAAACTATTGCACTATGATAAAGATGTCTTACTGAAATGAAATTTGTGATCTTTAGCTCTTTTCCCCCATTTGACGCCTGTGCCATGCCTTGTAGTCGTGGTGGGTTGTTCTTAGGAAGGTTGGTGTTATCATCCCAGCAGGTCTTGAGTGTTTCTATGGAATCCATGTGTATTGGACAGCCAGAAGTGGAGAGAAACATAATACTCTGTTCACATTTCTTAAAAAAATTATACTTAGCACCTAGTTTACAAACTAATAACTGTAGCTGCCCTGTACAATTGTTCACCTCGAGTCTTCAGTAAAACATGTCAGCAGCTAGAGGAATTTGTATTGGGGGCATTCCCCATCATTCTCAATTTTTAACATTTTTCTGCTTGTGAAATGATAAAGTACTGTGAGCCTTAATTTTTATCCACAAATAAAAGTATTATGTTTGAACATTGGTGTGACTTGTTTTTTAGGGCTTACGTGTAGAAACTGCGTGATAAACGGACTGTCCATTTTGGGTTGAAAGAGCCATTTTGTGGCAGTTGTGCTTTCTGGCTGCAGGCTGTCCGGGGACACCCCCACTGGGTCGCTCTGTGGCACCTGCCCCTGCGTGCTTTTGTACTGTGATATGCTATGACGGATGTAACTCCTTCCTAAAAGTGTGCATAGGGCCTGTTTTTAGGGCTCAGTGTGAGCAGCCCTGCTAACGAACGGTGCTGCCCACAGACCGGGACAGATCGCTCCATCCCTCGGGGCGCTGGCTAGGGGGAAACTCCGACAGCCCCTCCTTGCACTGGGGTTGCCACTGGTTTTGTGGCAGACCCCTGATGATGATGTTTAACTGTTTTTAGCTGTAGGTCACAGTTTCAAGACGGCATGTGAAATTCCTCTCTAGGAAGAAAAAGGCGGCTGAGGTTATACATAAGAACAAGACCTTCACATACAGTCAAGGAGTTGCCATCGCCTGCGGGAGAGCGTGAGTGGGCACCAGTCGTTTATCTTGCTTAAAGGTCCTTTCTTGCAGTGCACAAGCTACACTTCTCATAACCAAAGCAGACAAACCCGACAGCCACGATCTTGGTATAAATGATTTGGCCTCTAGCGCTGCGGGGGCTCCGTCTCCGTGGGCAGCACCTGGCTCGGGCTGTGCGGAGGGCTCAGGGGAGCGGGGTTTGAATGAGTCGCTGATTATGACCTGCTCCTCAACTGGTGATGTAAATAAATCTTATCCCCCAAAGAGTGCAATAGCAAGGTGTTCTTGTTGGATTCCCGGCAGTGTTTCTGAGTGGCTGCGGCACTGCCGGCAACGCTCGGTTCTCTCCTGTTGTGCCTTGGCAGCTGGAGCTGTGGCGCTCGCCCCACACTTGGGACCCGCACACCTCGTGGGGACTGCAGGGCTTTGGTTTTTTGGAGGGATTATCTTCCTGTAAGGAGGCTCTAGAGGAAATGTCTTATTTTGCATGTTTTTCTTCCACAGCTCAGTTGTGATGGAGACTCCGGGGCAAAACTCTTTGTGCAGTCTTCCAGCCTTTCAGGAGAGCATGATTTCACTGAGAAGCAGCGGGAAAGATCCAAGGTAAGGATGCGAGTCTTGACTGAGCATCACCCCAAAGCGCTTTGGGAAGTGGGGAATGCAGCAGCAGTGGTTTTGGGCAAGGCGACGGCTGCACAGTTGGGCTTGCTGGTAGGGAGCCCGGATGCTCCTTGGGTCTGTTGTCCCAGTTGCCAGCAGCAGAGCCAGCAGTGCCACCAGCACGTCCCGCCAGCTCTGGGTGCAGCCCTGTGTTCACCTGGGGAGTGGGGAGATGCTTGGGGTCTGTGCTGCAGCATCAAACAAGTTAGTGGGAGCAACTCCTCAAAGCATGAAGGCAGGCTGGGAAAGAGCAGTTGCAGAAATGAAGCTAGGATGTTTTTCACAAAATTGTAATTTTTCTGCAATGGTTTTTCCAGAAGCTTCACAAAACTAAAAAGAATTTGGATTATGGGATTTGTTTTGTTGTAGATGGGGAAGAAGTTTGTTTACCTTTTCAGCACAGGCTGTCCCTGCAATCCTGCACGCTGCAGCGCTGTACCCTCTGTGTCGTGCTGGAGTTTCCCCTGGTTTCATTTCCACAGTTAAAAATACTTAAATTTCTAGTGAGTGTTGTATTGGTTAAGTTTAAATAGCAGGGCACCTATTTCTGAGGCTGCTGTTCTTGCCCTGTGCTGGTTTATTTAAAAGGATCCTTAGTCTTCCATTTCTCCTCCTTTACCTTAGTCCAGTAATGATCTTTCCAACAGGACAAAAAGCTTCTATCCTAAAACGTTTTTACTGCATTTTACTGGGATCACAGCTCCAGAGCGAGGTTTATAACTTTGAGGCTGGCTCAGGCGCAGCGTGCTGCCAGCTCGGCTGTGCTGCTGTGCTTCCCAGCTTGCTGTGGGGCTGCTCTTGTTTCTGGCTTATTTCCTCACCAAATTAGAAGCAGATTGCAAAAAAGACTGTTGTGCAATAATGTAATAGCTGTTTGCAACTGACTGTAATGAGATTCGGGCCATTAACCCACTTGGCTAACATGTAAATGTGAAGAAAGCCATACGTAAAGGAGTGAAGTGGGATCGTGAAGCACAGCATCACAGGTAGAGCGTTTCCGTCTCTCTGCCTAAAGATCAGGAATCCCTTGTGACTCTTCCTTCTAAAACTTTATTTTCCATTGAATTTCTTGCATCTCAGCACAGACAAGAGCTTGTGATGAAGTGCTTTTGCTGTCCCAAGGATAACCGCTTCCATGGAAGTGCAGTGCCAGGAGGCAACTCGCATCTCATCAAGGGGAGTAGATTATTTCTGTTTCTTTAATTGTCTGAACATGGCTGCAGATAACTGAACCAGTGCTGTAACCTACTGTGTTGTAAAATTGAATAGTTTTAACGTTTAAGTGAGTTGGCTGGCTTTTGCACTGTTGATTCCATGATGGTTTTGTTTGCACTGGCGTGCAGATAGCAAAGGCAGTCCTTAGAGATGACATCCTAAACTCACAAAGCTCAGGCAGATGAAAAGCAAACCCACCCCAAAGTGGGATGCGTAAACGTATGCAGAGGTGTTGATTTTGTTCCAGTAAGCATCATGGAGGAACCAGGTGTCCAGTGGGAATTCTGCTAGGAAATATTTCTAGGCTCATTAAATGCTTTCATTAGTGAGAGGGTAAAGCCTGGCTACAACCCCCTCTGTGCCACATGGCTCCCAAGGGCTGTCCCCCCCGGCTCTGTGGGCACAGGGGGAGTGGGCTGCAAACGTGGGGGCACGCTGCCCTGTCCTTTGGAGAGCCATGGCACTGGCGCAGCCATCGGGGCTGCGTGGGGGAGCCCAGCCGTGCAGCAGCTGGGTGGGATGTTTCTCTTGCCCTAATCCGGTCGCTGCCCGTCTTTAGAGAAGCAAACCCCAGCGGCGGTGGGTGCCGGGGCTGGAACAGGAGCTCCTCACCAGGGCTGTGCTTCCGGTGGCTTCAGGAGGGTTGTAGGTTTTCAGCGCAAGGGAGTGGGAACGATACAGATAATTCAGTTTCCAGCAGCTGGTTTAGCTGTGGGGAGGCAGGACATGCCCTAAGCCTCCCACCTCACCGCTGCGAGCTGCGGCTATGGGGGCTCTGCAGGTGCCCCCACTTCAGGCTCGTTGGCTGCGCCGTGTGCCCCGCTACTCCCACAGGTTCCCTTTGTTGTGAATGCGATTGACTTAGATGTGTGTTCAAGAGCCCCCTTAGAGCTGGGGTATTTTTCTTGTTGATCGGGGAATTCCCCGGGGTGGTTTGGGATACGAAGGCCAATATAAAGCTGCTTGCAGGTGTTTTTTCCTTTTTAAATGTTTTTTAGGGTGGAAAAAAACCATGGGAAGATATCGTGGGGTTAGTGTGAGCTCCATGGACAGCCTGAGTTTGAATCATGTGTTAATTAAGAGAAATGTTAATTAAAGAGAAATAGTTCCTGCCCCTTGCAGGGTCTGGTAGTGGGGGACAGCTGAGGGGCCGTGCCCGGGATGGGGCTGGGACTGTCCCTGGTGTGCGTGTCCCACCGGCTGCCCCGGGCTGAGCCCCGTCCCTGCTGCCCCGGGGGCCCAGGCTCACCCTCTGCGGAAAAGGCTGTTTGCCAGCGTGTCGGGGGGCACGCTTGTCTTAATGAGGGAGAAATAATTCAAAGCTACCACGCGTAATTTAAGGTTTAACGCAGGCTGCCATCCGACCGTGGGCTTGTGGGGACCGTGACCCGGCCACGGACACTGGAGTCCCTGAGCTGCTGCCTCCCCGGTGGGAAGCCGTGATGCCGCAGGGGAAGGGGAAGCCCAGCGCGCTTCTCTGCCGCGCTGCCCGCTCCTGCAGCCCTGCCCGAGCTGCTGCTCGGCTCTTGTTCACGCAGCAGCACTCACACGTCGGGTTTGCTGCCCAGGACTTATGTTCCTGTGCAGCCTCTATCTTGTGGGTCTGCTTTAAGGTGTACTCCGGTGTTGCAGTGCTGCTATTGCGGTTTGCTCCGTGGCTTAATTTTGTTATTTTTTGTGGGCAAGGTGACATGTGACAAGTCACATTCAAGTGCCCAGCTTATCTTTTCATGCCTGGGCCTGGCCCAGCCATCCAGGTTTCTTGGCTTGGAGGTGGGATGCTGCTTAGGGTATTGGGAATGCAGTAGGAATCAGTGGGATTTTAGGGTTTTTGGAGAAAAAAAAATGGAGTTTCCTTGATGACAGCAGGCCCGTGAGGGCTCTGGAGAGATGTTCGTCAGCTCCTGTGAGCTCCAGACAGTCTCTGTGACAGAGCTTGGTGGTGGACGGGGACGGAAGCAAACGCTGTACCTGTGTGACAGGGAGCTCGCTGCCCGGCAGTGAATCTCGCAGGGGAAGGGGGCAGATGCCCCCACTGTGCAAAGCGGGTGGCTGCCGAGCAGGGACCCGGCTCCGCACATGCCCAGGTTTGCAGGTAGCTGAGTCAGGGTTTGGATTCAGGACGATCTTTTGTGTTTTGCGGAGCCAGTGTTTATTTTTAGTCGGTTCTGTGGTGCTGATTGCCATGGTAACACAATAGCATCATGGAGTTCTCCAGTGGATGTGCTGCTTGTGCTGCTCGGGCAGCACCGCCTGGGGTCCGGGAGGAGCCAGCAGGGGGACAGGGCTCCCGGCTGTGGGTTTTGGGGAGAAAGTGGCAGCTCAATGTCCCGTGTCTGGTCCGCCCCATGGATTTGGCTTACAGTCACAGCTGGGGCTCTCCACCTCTGGAAACCAAACACAACCCTCTGAGCACACAAGCCTGTCCAGGAGGAATTTTAAATACATCCTTGGAGCATTAAAGCTGCTCAGCAGGGAATTAACTGCTCAAAACCTTGTTGACTAAAGCAGATCAGCCTTTTTGTCTGAAATTTATGCAGAAAAGTAAAGAACAACGTAGGTGGTTCTGCACCTTTTCATACTGTTTGAAAGCAGATGCCAAAGGATCGGAGGACTGTCAGGCTACACAGCCTGGTGCACATGTCCATGAGCAGAGCGAGGCACGACCTCCCGTGCCAGCCTGCCCCAGGCAGCTGCTTGCTCCAGAAAGGTCTGAACATCTGAATTCCCCTTGACTTTGGAAAATCTTCCCCTTTCTGATCATGGATTGCTTGATCACTAGTTGCTCTCAATGCAATCCAGAGCAAACACAGAAAAGCCGCTCACCAGTGATCTCACTGAAGACTCAGCAAGCAGAGAAAAATATGTTAATTAACATACGCAGGAATTATCCTTTTTGCTTGGGTGTGATAGGACTGGTATTTGGCTCCAAGATTATAGATAAAAATTATTTGAGAAAAGACTGAAGAGACCTTACTTCCACTTCAGTTTTTCAGTTTTGCCAGCTCGACTCACTCGAAGCTGAATGTGATCCGGTGCTCTCCGAGCTGCCCAGCTCCCTTACGCCCTTCAAGGCGGCAGCTGGGAGCTTTCCAAGGGGCTGCCTTTGGCATTTATGGCATATACTGTAATATGCAACTGCTCCACTTCCACTGGATGAAGAAATATAGCGCTTTTTACCCTCTGCCACTTTTAATTGCGGTGGTCTTTCAATCAGATGTAATAAATCTGGATGGAAGAGCAATGTAGCCATACACCAGCAAATTGCAAGTGGCTGTAGTTGCTGAGGCACCGTCTCCGGGTGAGAGCGGGCACAGCGGTCGCTGGAGCGGGTGGTCCCGCTCTCCCTCCTGTGCTGGTCAGCAAATGGATCGAAAATAAGCAACACAGCTGGTCTGAGGTGTGATGGCTGAGCTGAGATCTGCAGGGGCTGGAGCTGCTCTCCCAGCGCATCAGTAGGGAATCGGTGGCAGCCTGTGCCCGACAGCCGCATAGCTCATTGCACGAGCTGGGCTTGCTTAGACCAGACGGATTGTCCGTCCTTCATCAATCACTACATTTAAATGCTGTCAGAGCAGGGTGAACCACTTAAAACCAATTAAGTATGTTAATGAATCTTTCCCTGGTGGGGTTTCAATTACCTTAAGTAAAAGACAGTATAGAGCAGGAGCACCATTAGCCTAAAGGCTATCGTTTAGGCTTTCGCTAATTGAATCCTGCATTTGAAAATTACTGTGCTCCTATGGGAGGAAATATATATGTTTACTTAGATATCACTTACAGATATTTTCCAACTCAATCTGTACCTGTGTGAGGCTTGCGTTTTTCTGCTTAAGAACTTCTAAGTAGGACCTTCCCGGTTATTAACTGCTGCTAACTTGTCCTGCCTGAGATGAGCTATGTCTATACATGCAAATAGATTTTTAGATGTGTGTATACACAGCTGAAAAAAATTGAGGGAACGCTTACGGCTAGTGTGGAATCTGAAAAACTCGGGTGGATTTTAAGATAGTTTTAAAAGAGGATGAATTCAAAGTGAATTTTAGTAAATTGATGGAGAATTGTTGGATCAGAATTTGCATCATGCATTCCTTTAGTCTGGAGTACAGCAAAATAAATTTGTTGTGAAGAAAATCAGGACAGGCTTTCCTTGTGTAATGTTGTGAGGCACTTGTTGGCCAGCACACGGATTTAACTGAAATGGCACATCCTGATAGAAAACTGCTCAAAAGGCTTTTTTTTAAAAAAAAACTGCAACTGTGTGAATTGTACTAATTCAGCATGGAAAGCTAATGCTTTTCTGAGCAGGAAACATGTACTGGAGGTTTTTAGAAATGCTTCTCCTATTTACATCTGAAAAATAGGAGGTTTGACTAAAATGGTGTCTAAGCCAGGGGAAAATGTATTGAACTCTGCTCTGATCCTGGAGGCGGCAAGGCTGGGTATTACAGGAACGTTCTGCTTTAAAACTGGCAACATGAACAATATTGTTCTTTTTTCATGGTTGATCTGTACCTCTGCACTGCTTGTTATTGCTGTAACCTCCTGTCGATCCAGACAGCTCGGGATTGCATGTTTAATACAGATAAGTGCAGGGCATTACGCTCAGCAGCGCAGAGATTAACCCACCCGCGTGGGCTGGGCAGCTGCTGAGGCCAGGGGGGGCTCGGCGGGGACTGTGCCGCGGCTGGGGACCCAGCGAGCCCCAGGGCCACTGGCCGGGACAGGCTGTGCCATGGCTGGGGACCCAGCGAGCCCCCAGACCTGCCATGCCAGGGGTGGGCACAGGGGGACCCAACAATTTGGGGTGCTTCTGTGGAGGTGGTTTCCATACTGTATGTCAAACTCTAGGGACAGCAGCTGGAATAAACCCAGAATTTTATAAAATGTTCCAAGAAAAAGTATAGAAATTTTTGAAGCCTGGAGTAAGAGTATCAATAATAAGTTATAATTTGGAATAATTGCAGTTACAGAGCTCCTAAACATGTTGCTATACATTTACACAGTGTATAAAGCCATTAGAAGTATGTAATTGGAATCAGAACAGCTTATTACTTTACCAGTGATTGCCTGGAAAAAGCAATGCAAAGGGGGGGAGATGCCCCAGCCCTAAGCGGGGCTGGGTTTGGGGCTTCCCTGGCCGGAGCACTGTACCCCACTCCTGCGGTCGTGGGGGTGCGGGGCCAGGCGCCCCGCGGTGCTGCCTTGTCTGCTCTCCCTGCTCTGGAGAGAGGGGGGCTCATGGAAAACCCGTTCGTGACTAATCCCCAGCCCTCACCTGGGACGCAACATGGGGCTGGCTGGTCTTGCTCTGATGACGTTCCCGAGCAGGATGCTGGTCTGTCAGCACCACAGGGGAGGGGGCTTCTGTGCTGTGGGGGCTGGGGGAGGTGCTGGTGGGGCAGAGCACTCGGCCCCCAGGAGATGCCCCCCAGGGACAGCCAGCCTGGCCGGCCGTGCTGCTCTGGCACGATGCCGTCACCTCACCCGGCGGGCTGGTGAGGCAGCAGGGCATACCGATACAGCCGCGGAACCGCGGTATCAATATTTAAAGGCGGCTGGGCAGCTTTGCTTTCAGGAAAACAATCTTTCTGCATTTTTCATAGGGTGAGCCGGGGTCGCCTTACCTGCCAGAATATATAATCATCCAAGAGACAACATCCGATAGCATTACCTACCTAAACGAGACATCATGGGAGCATCCACCCTCACAATAGCCTGTTGTGTGACCGACAATGCTCCTTTTGGAGAGGAACAAATTGTCGGCATCTGCTTTTAATTTAGTTTACTTTTAAGGTGACTGATACCTTTTAAGGTCTTCGGGAACAACAGGGTGTTTCTGTGGTTAAGGAAACGATAAACACGGAAGGCTGAGTGAGCACCATGCGCCTTTTATACAACTGTTTGAGGACTTTATTTTGCTTTTGTTAGCCAACTTCCAAGTGAAAGAACTTGAGGAATCTTATAAGGCTTGAACTTAGGTATCTGTAAAATAAGAATGTATTACTTCATCTGCTCTGGGTTGACTTAAAGGCCTCTGGAGTTGCTGGAAACCTTTTCCTTTTTGGGAAGTGTTAAAAAGTTTAATGGCAAATGGGAAAAGACGTTAGAACAAGCACAGAACTGTAGTATTTGACAGCTCAAAGTTTGAGTCATTTTTCTAGAGTTTTGCAAAACTGCTGCTGAACATTTTAGTGCCATCTCTGCTAAACAGGCTGGATAACGTCAGTTCCTGTGGAAGGTGAATTTTATAGGACTTCTTCCAAAAGGGAATGGAATTGCTTTCTGAAAAAAAACCTAAAAAGGGATTTTTTTTTTAATTTTTTTTTTTTTTTTTTTAACTGTGGCACGTCCTGAGACACAGTGAGCAGGCAGAGCACCGTTGTGGTGAGCAGGACCATCCCCGCGCCGGGCTCCCCGGGGAGCAGGGCCAGCAGAGCTCCCCCAGGAGGTCTCTGGCTCTCAAAGGCTGGGGGGGTCCTGGCGGGGGCTGCCCGGGTGGCCAGAGGCTGGGGGGACGCAGGCCCAGGAGGGGTGGTGAGAGCTGGGCTGGTCCCGGCTGGCCAAGAGGTGACCCAGCAGCAGCCTGGAGGGGAGGGAGGAGGGTGGTGGATGCACACTCACCTGGGAAGGGGTAGGTGGGAACAAGGCAGGTCACAGCCTGGAGCCTGGGGGCTTTGCAGTGGACGTTGGGAAGAGGTTTTTCAGCGGAGGGTTGTGCAGCGTGGGAAGAGGCTGCCCGGGGGACTGGGGGATGCTCTACCCTTAGGGGTCTGCAAGGCTTGGGTGGGAAAACTCATTGAGAGCTGGTGGCAGACCTGCCGCGAGTGGGAGATTGGGCTGGAGACCTCCAGGGCTCCCTTTTCCCTGATTCCATGAAGCTCTTCCTCCAGCCCCCGGTCCCTCTGCAGATGCCTGCAAGCTGCCGTTCCCTGTGAGACACACGCATCCTCCACGCAGGGACGAGTGGGCAGTTACTCTTCTTTTGAATGCGATGGCTTTAAAATCCTGCTTGTCTTTAGAGGGCTTTTTTTCCTCTTCCATAGAACCATTTTGGTTAGAAGGGATGTTAAGATTGTCAATCCAACTGTATGTCTCTTGTTGAAAATCAGCCAGCAGTCCGTACCTGTAGAGCAACATTACCACCAAGGGACTTCAAACAAACTGAAGTGTCCTGGATTTGGGAGGTTGAAGGGGGATTTTTAACATGGGAAGGTGGAAGAGGCTGTCCTCGCATGGTAGTTCTGACAAAACATCCCTTTGCCTGCCTCTCTCTCTAAACAAGGATGTGCTTCTGCTGCTAAAGTGGCTGCTGTGATTAGTGCTGTAATCTCCATATCGGCTTTTACATTTCAAACCAGAGAGGGAAATTAATTCAGTTCTAGTATCCGCTCCTTTCCTACCTTTTCCCAAAACACCATTTGCTCAGCAAACAAATGGATCAGGAAAAGCCATAACTTTGTTCTCATCTCAAGGGTGATTAGATCCCCCAGTTTCTACAAATCCCTTGGAGGATGGAAGTTCCCGCCAGATGGGACAACCCGAGGAGCTGGAGCACCACGCATGGGAGGAGGAGGAGGAGGAGGGATGGCGCGCCCAGCTCATCTCTTAAAGCAGCTGGTTGGTGAAGACACTGATGCTCCAAGGCCAAATCTGGCAGGCACCGCGCTGCAATTTGCTCGGGTGAGTCCACGTGGCTGCGGGTTTGCCATCCAGGTGACATGCATGATTTCACCTGCGCTGGACGGAGCCCTCCGATGTTTACAGCTTTAGTGAGTCAGACCTTTTTATCTGCTACCATCCATCTAAACACCCTGTTTTGTATGAGTCCAGTCTAGGTGTGCTGCTTTGCACGTGTTTACACGTTGTTTTTAAAGAACTGTCCTCCTTACTCGTTGCAAAGCGGAACCTGCTGGCAAACGGGAAGCCGCTGCAGATGTTTCCATGAGAAGGTTGCAGCTCTTCTTTCTGGTTAAGCTCCGCAGACACATATCTAATTACAGCTTTGTGGCCGGCATGAGGCTATAGAGGGAGGAAAGCGTGTGCTGAAAATCAGTTTAAATGATTTGAGGGCAGGGACTTAGTGCTGGGGTGTGCTGTCTTCACGCCGAGGCGGAACGCAAAATGCTGGCGGCACGCACAGGGACCGTGGGGGGTAAAAATGCCGAGGAAACCCTGAAGCTGAGGAAGCAGTCGGTGCTTTCCCTGGGGAGCAGGGAGAGAGCCCTGAAGAGCTCCTCGGAAAGCGGGAAGGAGGGCCGAGCCCGGGCTGGCCAGCCGCAGCAGCGTGCCCGGCGTCTGGCTCTGCTGCGGGAGCTGGAGATGAACTGGTACCTGCGGGTCTGCGAGCTGTCCCACGAGTACACCATCGCCTACACCACCGGGATGCCCCACAGGTACGTGCCCCGCTGGCTCTTCAGGCAGCAGCAATTTGCACTCTGGGAAATGGTGATGGTGGTGGTGATAATCATAATGATAATAATAATAGAAAGATTTTTGCTTTGATGAGTCTGACTTTTCTGATTATTCGGGGTCTTTTTTTCCTGCACCACAGAGATGTGTGTTGCAGAGCTGAATATTCTGCAGACTTGCTCCTTAGTTTCTGTAACTTCTTTGGCACAAGCTACCCGTGGTTATTCAGCCTTATTTCTCACGAGCCATTTTGTCCAACGTTTGAGTTTAGTTGAAAAGTTGCTGGTGGTGTGCAGGGACTGTGTGTGTGACGGGGAATGGCAGGACTCTGTGTGTCCTGGCTGGGTGCCGCTGGCCCCGGGTCCCTGTCTTGCCCTTCCCTCCCCGGGCACGGGCCAGCTGGGGGTGAGCGGCTCAGGAGGGGAAACCTGCAGCTGCTGAATGTCTCCTGCCATCGGTCTTAAATGTCACAGCCTCCAGAATCTGAGCTTGCTTCTTTAAAAAAATATAAGGGGATCTTGGTATAAGTGGAAATTAGACGTGCGACGCTCTAATCTCCTGTGCTGAGTAAGACCCTTAATGAAATAGGGACCTAAATTGGAGCTGCCTGGCACTGCTGCCCCCGAGCCATGGGACTGCGGCATCTCGCTGCTCAGGGCAGGTCTGGGGGACGTGGGTTTCGTTTGCCTCGAGGGCCAGGGCTGCTGCCAAAGGGGGGTTTCAGGGTTTCGCCCAGCCCCACACAAGCACATCAGTAGCAGTGGGGATTTCAGCTGAGAAGTCGGCTGAGAGCTTCCCTAATCCTGGACAGAACGGGGCTGCCGGCAGTGCCTGGTACAAACCGAGACCTTGCAGACAGGCTAGGATTAGAAATTAATAAAAAAGCCCTTGGAATAAATAATGGGAACAGGATAACTGAAAGGAAAACGAGGTAAAACTGAGAGATGGGGCAAGTGGTTGTTAACCACAGAAATGCCTAACGGTGCAATGAAGGGAATACAGGTGGGTATGTAGACCAAGACCGAGCAGTTTCTGGGGCACAGTGCTCACCAGCCACCACAGCCCGTGGTCAGGACCTGTCGTCTTAAATGGCACTATAAAAGCAAAGTGCTGGGGAGTAACTTTTGGAAGAACTAAGTTTCTAATGATGCTGATCCATACAAGCCCCTAAAACTCCGAACCAGGGAAACTTATGTCTAAAAAATTCAGAAGAAGCTCGTGGAAATATTTCTTTGGCATTGATTCACCTTGCATTATAAATGAGCAGAGAGCTGGATCTGACGGGAGGTAAATCAAAAGGCAGCTGCAGCAGAGATCACAGCTACAGCCTTCCGTGTTACAGTGATGGGGGGAAAAAGTGCGGCTCCTACGAGGCCGGCACGGCCGAGCCACAGGGCACCTTTCCCCACCCGAGCGTACTTGTGCTGTGAAGAGCAGAGCCTGGAAGGACACCTGCACCCCACCACTGGTGGGGCAGCTGGCGCAGCGCCACGAGGACAGGATCCCCCATCTTTGGGCAGCAGCATGTCAGGATACCGTGGGGCGACCCTCCGCCACCCCAGCCTGGGGCATCAGGGACACTGAGGTCCATTAGTGCCCTCGGGGCCCTGGTACAACGGTTGCAGAGAAAGAATAACCGGGTAGTCCAAATGTCCGTGCTGAACTCCTCTCCGTGACATTGAATTATAATCTTTTAAAATACGTTCTGGGATCAGTCTTTATCTGCTTTGAAAGATTTAAAGATTAGCTGAGTTCATGATACATCCATCACTTGATTATTTAACTTATTTTTCCGATGTATTTGGGATTGAAATGACAGTCAGAAAAAGAACTTTTAAAATAGAGGAGCCTCAGAAATCTGCCTCCGTGGTGTGTATCGGACGTGGTTGTGAGTTGTTCGCTGTGGGCCAGGAAGGGTTGCTGTGGCCCTCCTGGATGTTGTCTCGACCAGAGGGTGCTGGATGCCCTCGTGCACTGGCTTTGGTGAAGCGGTGAAACCTGTGCAGTTTCTCCCATCGCCCCTCAGGGATGAAGACCCTGAGAACTAGAACCTTTTTGTTTGCTGCTTAGCAGTGGTGAAATGACTGTTTGTTGGTTCAGTACATTTATTTTTAGGCATAGTGCTCAGACACGTGCCTCTGTCCTCGCCTGCTGCCCCATGCCGAGGGCCATGCCAGTTCTGTCCGGTGGGAGGTTTTGTCACGGCTGGTGGCATCTCAGGGGCTTTGCCTGCTGTGTGAGTACTGCATGTAGGGCTAAAGCTTGATATATTGTCACTAGGTACCCTCCTGCAACCTCTCCCCACCCATGCACAGGCTCCTGCGGGAGCGCAGAGTCTCCTGAAAGCTGGTGCTCCTGCCCTGCCCCGGCTCTGATGCCCATACTTCATTCCTTTCTCAAGTATTTCCCTTGTCTGTTTGGTTTTAGGTTATTTTTTTCTTCTTGGTGTTTGATGCTCCGTAACCTTTGTTGTGTTATTAATTGTCAAAGGCCCAGGAGGCTGCAGATACCGAGGAAGTTCACAGACCAGGTAACCGGAGCTGTGAGAGCTCAGGTGAACTACGAGAGAACAAAACGTTTTAATGACTTGCATAAGAGATGTTTGCAGCATTCATCTGTCCGGCCCAGGGCCTGAAATAAACTCTGTGAGAATATTTGGTTTATATCTATTGGTCTTGGATCACATCCCAAACAAATATTTCTTATTATCTAAATATAAGACCTGGGAAAGAGGGTCAGCGCTGTATTCCCACTGGCAGTCCCCGTCCCTCGGAGTCCTTGACCATTATAGGTTTCAGCAGATGAACGAGATTGCTGACTTTGGCCAGAATCCATCCCGGGCTTCAATTGAAATGAGCCAGTTGCAATAACATCGGGAATGGCTGGGAGAAAAACGCTGCGCCGTGGTGCCGTGCTCCTCTTGGGCGGCACAGCCCAGCTCAGGCCGCCCCGTGCCGGAGGGGGTGCCATGGCCCTGGGCTCCCCCCGTGGCAGACCGTAGGGGGAAGGCGCCGGGCACCGAGGGTCTCTCTCGGCAGCCCCGCGGGCGGACCATGCATCTGTACAAGCCGGCCTGCGCGGATATCCCGCCCCACAAGCCGAGCCTGCAGAAGCCGAGCGAGGGGCTCCTGAGAGGTAAAAGGCAAAGCGTGGTACCCAGGGCCTGCCCCCCGGCCGCGGGCTGGCCGGCGAAGCCCAGCCGTGGTGCCGAGCTGAAGCAGCTGGAGAAGTTCCTGCACCTGCACGGGCTGTCGCTGCAAGAGACCGTCTGCGCCGAGACGGGAATGAAGTACAGGTACTGCTGCATGCCCCTGGCTGAGCGCTCGGTGGCTGGCTGCTCGGCCACGAACCCCTGAAACCGTGAGCAACTTGACGGAGCAACCCATGGAGCCTTCAGGCAGGCTTGCAAAATCCAAAGACACTGTCTGCTTCTGCACCTTTCCTCCTCAGAGTTTTCAAAGCACCACAAGAATTAGCGTAGCTTTGAGCAAAGCTAAATGCACGTGGCCTATTCTCTTAAAACTTCATTCTTTTTCTTCTAACATTGGTCGTGTCCATCTACTGAACAGCCTCTTTTAAAGTTGGGTAAAAGTATTTACTCTTTCATATGTCTTAATAAAAACCACATTTATTTATGTGCATTAGAGGGGTAACTGCTGAACAGCAAACCAGAAAACACGAAGAACAGATGTTCTGACTGTAGCTGGTGCTTTGATGTGTCTGTCCCCGCTCTGCCATAAAACCCGAGCAAACAGACTGAAAGCCTGAGGACTGGGGTCTGGCAGTGAAATTACATGGCTTGTGTGTTAGAGCATGCAAGGGAGGGGGCCTCATCCACGCAGGGAGCTGGGACGGCCTGGCGAAAGAGGGTGCGGGCTGGGGCTGATGGGTGTGGAGGACATTGGTGTGCTTAGTCCATCACTTGTCATTTTGGTTTGTTTCAAAGAGACTCACTGTAAATGGATGGCATCCTATATGGAAACTAGATGTATTCTCTGTGCTTCTAATAAAAGAAAATTTTCTTCTAAACGTTTGCTTTCCTGAGGGAGAAGTGCTTTTGCCGTGGCCAGTCTGAGCTTAAAATTGACATAAAACACGACATTTACTATCCTTATGGAAAGAGCACAGTTGTGTCATAGCTTTAGCTGCTGGCCAGGGAAAATTGTTGTTGTTTGGAGGCTCTGTCCAGGGAGGACCGTGTCCAAGAAGTGCTTTGAAGCCAGCATCAGAAGAAATGGCAAAGGGCTTCGTACCTCTGCTCTGCCAGCACCGGTGGGGAATCCCCAGAGCAAGCTGGGGTTACGCAGCCTTGAAAGCTGATGTAAATAAGAAGAGAGCTGAGCCACAGTGTGTGAGTGATGGAGAGGGAAAATGTCCAAAGGCAATGGAACGGCATCCCAGGGATGCCATGCTCGGAGCGGAGCTATGGTGGAAGTAATCCCTGGCATCACTCCGGGTCAGCAGGAGCGATGCCTTCTCCCAGTGAGATGCTGTGATTAACTGCGGGTTTCAGACCTGCGAGTTGGCCTCCCTTCTAATGAGCAATTACTTTCTCCCCTTCTGATGATCCTAACCCCACGTGTCAGTTGTGTTTGAAATGGTTGGTGTTAGCACATGTGTAAAAATTCCCATTTATTTTATTTCTCTCCTAATTCTGCACTTTCTATGGTGTTGGCCCACTCTGGACGTAGTTTAACGCTTGCTGTGCCCTGGCTGAGAAGCACAAGGCATGTCAGAGTGGCGCAGTGTTCCCGGAGGGCAGTCATGACCCGGTGCCTGAAGTTTCCTCTGCAGGAGCCTGTCCTGCCGGCAACCCTGGTGCACGGACACCTCCCTGGCTCTGAACCCAGCTGCTGCAGAGTCAAACCCACATCAGTCAGAACTTGCAGCCGTGTTCTCCTCTGGAACCATGGAAACATGCCCAGCCTGGAGGGGAAACCCACAGGGAGGCTGGGGAGAAAAATTCTGCGGGGATGGATACCCCAACCCACTGGAGGCTGAGTTTTAAATCACAGAAAAACGTGATTAATGAGAGATTCTGGGACTGTCTTGTCCAGAGTCGCTGGTGCTGGCTCTGAGGCTTTCCCCAGTGGTTGGCCCTCGGCTTGTAAAATGGAGTGTCTTCATTCATCGGAGCCTTCAGCCATGGTGAAATAAAGCATGTGCTTTATGTCTATAGAAGCTGATGGATTTGAGCTTATGCTTAATTTTAAGTACATGCGTTTTTCATAGCTGACAGAAACAGCTATGTAGTATTGTGTTTCACACGTATTCAGGAGAGAGAAGTTGTCGGCAGGAGAGGGGGCTGTGCAGGGGCTGTGCTGCAGGGCAGGGGCGATTTCCCAGTGGTCATCACTTGCCACTTTCTGTAGGTTTTCTCCCTTTCTAGCTTTAGAGGTGCAGGGGCTTTTCTAGTTTTACCGTGAGCTTGAACATCATCTTTCCCAGCGTGACTTGTTTTACCTTCCAGACATTCCTTCAGGTATCCATAGGACTAGTCTAAAGACAGCACAATAAACACCCCCACCCGCCTCCTTTTTTAAGAGTCACTTATTTATGTGTGGAAAGTAACGAATTGTTAACAGGAAACACTTACTAAATACACATAAGCTGGTTTATAGGACGATTAGTTCTTTTTCCTTTCATTGCTTTAGCAAATACAGCTTAGTTCAGCCTATCATTGAATAACGGAAGGTGCAGCAGTGCATGAGTTTAGTTTGTTTCTGGCGACGATAGTACTGCTCACAGACAACACGCCATTTGCACAGTCAGTTTGGTGTTGTATTATCCCACGGGGTGTTTGTTGCACGCTTCCTTCCGTACACACTGCTGGGGTCTGGGCTCCTAAAGGCCAGGCTGCGCGGGCTAGGTCTGTCCTCGCCACTGGGAAGCTGTGACTCTGAATCTTCTCACTATTCTGCTGATGCGTGGTTGAAATAGCATCTCTGCACTTGGGCAGCTGCAGTTTGAGGGCCTGGAGGTGAAATGTTGTATGTATATGTCTGCAAAAGCACCTAGGCAACTTCTGCAAAACATGCTGCTGGCCACTGTTATAGGTGGAAAGTATTTACGGAGGTCATGGACTCCCAGGGCGCTGCTGGATTAACCCACGCAGCAGCCTTCGGAGCTGGGGGTACAGTTTTCTATTTGTATTTTACATTTGGTTGAGGTTTTGTTCAGGGAACGCAAATTCTTCCTGCAGCACACAAGCCCCTGGCAAACTCGCTTGGTTTGCAGCGAGCCCCCTGGCTGTCCTGCAGCAGCTCCTGCACCCTGAGAAAGTGCTGGGCTGCTCTGCCCGGTTTATGTTGCTTTTGCTGGTTAAACTAATTAAAACATTGACATTTAGGACTGTCATGCTGAGGACCTTGTATGAAGACTGGGCAGCAGGTAGCCCTTTGCAGGACATTTCCTTTCTCTTTTCCGTTTGCGATGGGACCATCACAGAGCTAGCGCTCGGCTGGCGCCGTGAGTTGGGCATGGTGACTGCAGGGAGGAGAGGGCACCTGTGAATCGTCAGAGGAAAACGGGTGGTAAAACTCTCCCTCACTCGATTTTATTTTTTTTCCTTTACCCTGAATCCCTTGCAGTCTCGTTTGATGCATGAGGAGGAGGAAGAGGAGGCAGCTCATGCTGGTGCACAGCAGGAGGAGGCGCTGGTGATAAAAATACTACCACGACCAGATAGCCGATCTCTTTTAATTCTGAAAAATGAAAACACTTACTGTAGCTAAGTACAGCAAGAGGAAATAGCAGAGAGCTCTAGGGAGAAACTGGTGGCAGAAGGGCTGTGATTTGTGTGTCTAATTTGGTGTGTGTCTAATTTGGTGTGTGTCTAATTTGGTGTGTGTCTTGCTTTGGTACAAGTCTGTGTCAGGAAAAGCAATAAGGGAGTGAAATATGTCGCCTGCAGTGCCAGAATGGACGTAGTTTTTCAGCCGCATCGTTACTTTCTAAGTATTACTAGAGATCAAACATGCTGAATTTACTAGAAAGGCTCTCCAGTTTGGTAACCTTGCCAAGACATTTAAGACACTTGCGTAAGAGGATCAAACCCTGAGATAGCAAAAGGCTTTTGGTGAGTACCAGGGTTTTGTGGTGATGGCTGATGGCACTGACCAGCGCTGGCAAAAGGAGAAAATACTTCTGCAGAAGAACTATTACTGAAATGTGCCGCCATCCCTGAGTTACGTAGATGAAAAGGCAAATGCTGTTTTAGAAAACATAACATGCATAACAGTGAAATACTGGTGGTTTTATAGATTTCTGGGAGCTGACGTTTCAAATCCTGCACCTGGTGCTGGCCACCCCATTTTGAATGGGCACGGTAAGCCGGGCCATGGAAAGCAGAGGGCTCTGAGTGGTGGGATTGTCCTTGCACCAGGTGATTAAACAGGCTTTTTAGCTTAGGAAATAGATGATTGACAGCGATTACAGCAGATGTGTTTAAAATCAGGAACAGCCTGTAGCAAGTAACTCGCTGTCTCCTGTAACACAGGAACCAGGGGGAATGCAAATGAAATTTCTGGACAACAGGTCTGAACCACAGGAAATGCTTTTCCTGCGTCTTGTAATGAAACTGGGGAACTCACTGACATGGGATTTTTTGATGCTGGAAGCATGAGCATGTTTGAAATGTTATTAGGTATCAGGCAAGGCTATCAAAGGCTATTAAATACAAAGGGGGGATTTAACCTCTAGAACAGCAAATTTTTAAATGGTGGAGAGCCAAGATGATATACTGGGGAAGGCATTTACTGCATTTTTTTTTTCAATTCCTTTATAATTTTTCCTCAGTACCCGCTCCTGAGAGTTCTACGGGCTGTGTGGCTGGGCCGTGGGGAAGCTTTGCTCTGTGTCAGTACGTCTGTGCTGAACTGTGCAACAGAAGAGGAGTCAGCGTGCAGCGGGTGAGCAGGCAGATCTTCAGCCCTTACCCCTTCTTCTGGGGTCGTGGTTATACCCCACCAGGGCTGCCCCAGAAGAGGGGAATTTGGGAACGATCACTTTGCCATAGTTGCTTTTCCAGGCTCCCTTGGTCAGTCTTGTTGCATCAAAGCTTTAAAATACCTAATCTTTAGATGGCAGAATATATGAGAGCACTTGATGTGGTTCTATAATCCTGTAATCCTGCCCTAATCCTCTCAGTTCAGAGCAAAGTTGCATTATATTTATTGGGATATAGCTTACAGCATTAATGTTTTCCCTATTTCCTGGGCAGATTGATCTATCAAGCTGCATCCAGCTGTGCCCTTTTTTTAATAGCCAGCATAACTTTTCATAAGTGGGGGTGTTTTTTAGTCTGTTCAAACTATACAGCCTGCTATTTAGTGCAGTGGTGATGAAGGATATTCCAGTGTCTATCCTTTTTCCAAATGACTTCCATTTCCACTTGCTTCTTGCTTTTTGTGTTATTTTTGTAGGATTCTTGCCCATGCTGTGCATTGCTGGGGGCGGATGGGATGGAAACAGGGGATGTGTGTGGGTTGGGGTGTGAACAGAGTGCCCGCATGTGTGTACAGCATTTGTGGCATGGTGTTTCCTCCTTGGTGTAAAATAATCCCATTCTCCTCCTCCAGCAGAGCGGTACCTGCTGCCTGTGCGCAGCACAAGCCCCATCTCCCTGGCCGGGTTTCAGCAGGAGCCCCTCAGCCGCGGGCGGTGCTGGCTCCGGGTCCTGCTGCTTGCTGCCCCGCTGCCATCGCCAGCCACACGTGTGTGCGTGCCTGCCCGCACATGTACGCACACACATGCGCACACACATGCACACACGCTCCCTTTGGCAGAGTAAAGTCCTCCACAAAGCTCAGGCTGAGCCTGCTGGTACTCCCAGGATTACTCACGCCTTTCTGTAGGAAGCTCCCCACTGCGCAGGCGCTTGGCGCAAAGTTTGTCCTCACAGTCCCCCAGCGCAGCAGCAAGTCCCAGCTAACCCTTAGCTGTGTGCACAGCAGCAGCTCCGGACGGTGCAGAGCAGGAATTTGCACCCTTGCTACTGCTTCTCACACACCTTCTGCTCCTGTCAAAGTCCAGCCTGGAAGCCTGCACTGCCAGATGCTGAATACATCACCAGCGCCATGGGCAGGTGCTGCCTGCTGAGCCTGCTCTCGGCTCCCCGCAGCGGCACCAGTGGTGCTGAGCGTATGCAGCATCTCTCCCGGGGGCTGACTTGAAAGTTCAGGATATTTATGGGCATATTTATATGCAGGTTTGAAGTCTGCAGTATGTGTGCGTGGCCTGGGATGAAACTCAGTCCATGCTGTCTTGGTTAAAGCAGGCTTTATCTGGGTGTCTTTGGGCTGACTTTGGGATCTGCTGAGGCTGGGACGTCACCGTGCGTTGCGCTGGCACAAACTGCTGAACGGTGGCTTGAGGCAGGGTTGAGTTCAGGAAAATGCCACCTAAACCTCCTCTAGCAGCTGCCAGGTTGCTAGTTTGTTTCAAAGCTCCATCCTTTAGGAAGCAATCATAAAAGCAGGCTCTGGGGCAGGCTGTGAGGAGGTTAGCTTGGGTCCGGGCTGACAGCAGGTCTGTGTCGCCAGCCACGGTGGGTGCTCCGGCAGCGCTGGCTTTGCTTTGGCTGTGGTTCAGGTGGACTGAAAATGGGTTTCAATCTTCAACACAAATCCGATATTGATGCAATAGCAATGCTTTGCTTAATTGAAGTAAATAACTAAGCCTGACGGCAGCTGCTCTTCCAGCATCTTTCTTCTTCCCTGCAGCTACCCCTGCTGCCTCACACCCGCCCCTCCCGCTGCAGGCAGAAAATGCCCCTTCTCAGCCCCAGCAGAGCCAGGTCTGTGGCCCAGCCTGTGCTTAGAGAATTCCCTTGATTTTCTCTCTTGGTTATTAATCCTAGTTTGTACGCTAATGATTATTAATAGTGAGTTTTTGTTGCATCCAGCATTTGCAGGGCTTGCAAGCGTGGGGTAATGTGAAGAGGAAACTTTTCTGGATGCGATGCTTTGTTCAGTCCAGTAGATTCCAAAGGCAAAACATTTAGGATAAAAAGTGCCCTTCTAAGACCTGGGGGTATTAGGAAGAACTTGGCAGAATCCAAGGGGAGGTATCTGAGAGAAGGCAAAGCTGCAACATGATTCCCATCAAGGTTAGTTTTAAGAGAGACCTGTCAGGTGCAGGCGCCCCTCCTCGTCGGACTGCACAGCATCTTCTCCCCCTTCCTCAGAACAACTCCAGCACCAGGAAATAGGTCAGGGAAGTGGATGGACATTTAGGTTGCGGCTGATGCCAGCGCTGAAGGAGGGGGTGCCAGCTCCCAGGGTGTCTATGGCTGCTTCCCAGGACCGACTGCAGTAAATAACATGGGAATAACGCACCTAACGCAGGGCAGAGCTGGAGCATGTGCCTGCAGCAGTGCTGGGCTGGGGGAGCTCCTGGGGGTTCTGCCCTTGGCACTTCTAGATATATTTCCTAGTGCTGTCTGCTTCAAAATACTAGGTGTAACTGCAGTGTTTCAGGATGCCCCTTTGCTCAGTGGATCTCCTCTAGGCAGCCTGTCATGCTGGTGCAAGGAGGAACGGGTGCCGTGTGCTTGGGGCGTGCCAGCATCACCCCAGCACGTGCGGCAAGCGACGGAGCTCAGCTCAGCGTGATCCTCTGCAGCAGCCTTTGAATCAGAAGTTGCTTTTATTACAGTTTAAGCAAGCCAAAATGAACAACTGGAATTTATTTTTATTGTCTTGTGTTTTTCCCCATAGTGAGGTGACCACCTTTCCATTTCTCCATCTCCCGGTCAGGCAGTGGCCCTGCGGACGCACAGGTGGGACAGCCGGCAGCCGGGCTCCCCCCGGTGCTGCTCGGTGCTGCTGCCTTGAAAGGTAGCTTTTGCGATGGCTAAACTGCCTGCTGGAGACGTGCTACTGCCTGATAAGCCTTCCCCCCCCCCCCCCCCCCCGCCGTGTTTTCAGTGTGCATTTTCAGAGTTGCTTGGCTTCATCCCCATGCCGGAAAGACTCTAGACAGCAACACAGCATTTCCATCATTTCAGCAGCACGGTTGCTGTTTTGTCCTGGGGTGTTTGTGAAGAACACGGGTGTCCTTAGTGTGTCCAGATAGGCATGACAAGGCTGCTGGGGGGAGCTGCTCAGGCCGTGCAGCCTCAGGCGGGGTAAGCAGCTTCCCCCAGCTGGGGTAATGAAATGCACATTCAGTGCAGAAAAAGACACCCTGTAGATTGCAAAAGTAATTATTCCTTTCCCCCCAAGGACCTAATAAGTGGTTATGCATTTGGCAATAAGTAACGATCCTCTTGCAAATCCTTTTGTTAATTGAATGGGCGCCATTCCAGTATGAAAGTGATGGTTTGATGCCATTTGGGATGTGCTGGGAGATCAGGGACTACTTGCCTGGCCAGCACTGGCCCTGGGAAGGACAGCAAATCCTTGGCTTGGAAGTGCTTGGCAGTGTTTGGAGGTCACCTGAAGACTTGCCGGCGCCTTGCATTTAATTTACTAAACTGACGTTATGCTGGTTGGAGGTACATCGTGCTCCTGCCTTGGGTGCAAAAAAATCCACAAAGTTAAGAAGCCTTTGCAGAGGGCTCTGGAAGTGAAAAGAACAATATTTTCCTGGTTAGTCCCAAGGGAGTGGAGGGGAAAATTAGAAAGCTAAAGAGCTGCCACAGTCCCTGGTTTTTGCTGGGCAGCACAGTGCTCTGCCTGCACCCCTGGGCAAACAGAACGGTCTCAAAGCCTGCTGTCGCAAGACCTCCCGCTGGGAGAAGTCACCTTGTTCAGGTAAAAACCAGGTTCCAAAAGTCCTGAAATAATTTATTTTTTATTTTTTTTTAACTAGCAATGTAGGTTAGTAACTAAGTGGTGGAGTAAGTGCTGACACAACGGGTTTGCTGAATCGCTTTCCCCAAAGAGGAGCCTGGCAGTGTGAAAAGGCAATGATAAAATTAATTGGGCTGAAGTTCATTTCTTAGTAATCTGCTGCATTTCAGCAAATGACATTGTTCTGGGTGATGTGATAATTCTCCTCAGTGACTAATTCCAGCAGATGCCTCTCATCAGTTTGGGAGCACTGGTCAATGTGTGAAGAGTTTTCATTCCAATGCAGGGAGTGAGGTTTTGTGCCAGTTTTGCTGGATGTAGCTGATGGGATTCTTATCCTGTGCCACTCACTTTAGTAATTAGAAATGTTGTTGCAGCTGAAAGACAGAGTCTCAAGAGAAGAATTAGAATTCCTTTTTAAAAAAATACTGTCTGGGAAGGTGAAACTTTAATAGTGCTTATCATTCAGTATTGGCTTATATAAGATAATCACTGATGGGTGCTTGGGGACACGGTTTAGCGGTGGGCTTGGCAGTGCTGGGTTAACTGTTGGACTCGATGGTCTTAGTGGTCTTTTCCAACCTGAACGGTTCTTTTATTCTGCAGAGACACTCAGCTCTCATTTAGTTTGCTCACAAGAGAGTGCAGGTCCCCACGCTGGCCGGAGAAGGGTACAGCTCTAGTGAAAGCCAGGGGCTCCAGGGCGAGCGGGCCGTTTGCTGGAGGGGTATGCACTGGGAGAAAGGTTTGGAACCAATGCAATCTGCTGTAACTCGTCTTTATTCTGACCCTCTGCCAGCTCATCTCAAAGAATCAGAAGTTATTGCACAATAATTAGTCATCCATCTGCCACAGCACATCCCAGAAAAGGGCCGAAAGGAAGTATGTATTATTCAGCATCCAAGACCTTAGCAACATATTTCTTCATATAAGTTAATTTAGAGTTTTAAGCTGTTACAAGTAATGCTTGGGTGATATTTGACGTGTATGGATAGTGGAGTAATATATATAATTGCCTGAAATCTACTAGTCAACAAGCACAGCCAAGTTGGAAGAATGTAGCTTGGGCTGAGCTTTGCTTGGAATACACTTCTCGATCAGGTTATGCAAAGCACCTGGGAAAAAAAAATAATCTGCCTTTTCTGTATGCCCAGGCTAGAAAATGAATATGGCAAAATGGAAAGCTGCTTGTTTGCCACGAGCTGCCAGCCTTGATGCATTTCTCTAACTCTTCACCCTCCTTTATTTTATATTTTTACCATAGAAAAACTGGCCATAGTTGAAAACATTCTTTGGTTATTTAACCCTTTCTGCAGGGAGGCTGGTGCGTGGGCGGCAGCCGTGGCTCTGCTGAGGGCAGGCGGCAGCACCCAGGGCGCTTCCATCAGTGCCCCTGGTTCAGGCTCTGCCAGGGAGAGGATGTGCGCGGCCCAGTGCTGCTTCCCTCAAAAAACCCTGAAATACCACAGAAGGGAGAAAATTGTTGAGCAACCTGCAGCCATGTGCCGTCTGGTGTCCCTGAGCCTGGCACGGCGGCCCTGAATGCCTGAGGATACTGCCAGGCTCCCCAGGACGCTGCTGCTGCCGGGGATGCTCCTCTCCTCTGGGCCGGGGATGGATTGCTCCATGTCAGGGGCTCCAGCCTTTGCCTTCAGGGGAATATAACCCCAAGAAAACCTCTTGTACTGTGCAATGGACCTTCATGCAGCTCTAAGTGTTTTAATCATATTTAATCAGGCTCAGTGTATTGCAATACATTAATATAACGGTCATTTCTGGAGTCCCTCTTGTAAGCCACTGGCTTTCAGTAATCTGAGAAATGAAATAGATAACAGGGAAAAATTAAATTACCTGGTGAGGAGTGTTGGGGTAGTGTGCTAGGCAATATGCTGGTGGATGCTCTCTATCCTCAGGGATAAGTGACTGATTAATGGAGCTGGGCACCCGGTAAGTTACATCCTCTTTGTAAGACATGGAAAGCTCTAGGTCTCAGTTTTGGTATTGATTCTTTCAAGTTATATTAAATGATGGTTCATTTAATATTACATAGAGCTGGCTAACTATTGCAAAGCTCTTTGGTAGCAGGCGGTGCCCGGGGGCTGTACCTGGGGTGCTGTTGGCTCTCGGCAGATGCTCCCAGTGCGGGGCTGGCAGGCAGGTGCCTTGGACACCCACTTGGGAACGGCAGTTAGGTGGGAGTGTGTTCACGAGTTCCTCGCGATCGGATCTCTGCATGGTTTGTTCATGAACTCCTCATCAACAGACCTCTATATGATGTACGTACTGCAAGAAATAAACAAATAGGGCTCTGAAACTGAGTGGGTTTTAGAAGTTGTTTGGAAAAGGCAGATTTTCTCCTTCAGTCCTTTTATTTAAAACCCCCACTCCTGCAGGGTGACGGTGCAGCCATGGCGAGGCCATAGCCGAGGGTCCCTGCTCTGGGGGCTCAGACACCTGGCAGTGCTGCCCATGGGGAAGCCATCTCGCACACCTGTTACCCTGCTGGCGTCTGGCTCAATTCTAATTAAATTAAGCAAAGCAAGTGTATTTCCTGCACCGGTTTTGGTTTGGTTATTGTTTTAGCGCATCCTGAAGGATCTGTAAGGTGACCATCCCTGCAGAAGAGCAGGGCAGCATTTACAGTTTTGCAGCGTGCCTCCACGGGGCTGGATGCTGCTGCCTTATTTCTACCCTGGCCTGGCATGCATTAGCAGAGCCAGCAGCCTGGCCTCTTCTGCCCGCGCTGCCCCGTGCTGTTACGCTCCCGGTTTCGGTCCCTCCTGGGTGGACGAAGCCCCTGGAGCCCAGCCAGCAGGCATGGGGACGGAGCTGGTACCAGATCTGGTACCAGAGGCAGCCTGGGCTGGATGCTGTAGCCAGCCTGGCTGAAAACCTGCCAGAATGATGTGTGTTAACTAAAAAACATTTAATGAGAATATTGATCAGTCTTCCTCAAGTGCAATTGCAAATGCAAATTAAGTTTTTCATGTGAAACCAGTGAAAATATGACAACTGTTTGCTAGATAAGCGCAGTGCTTTTGTTTTTGCAGATCATTTCCTTGCCAAGCTTCCAGCATTGTTATCAAAAAGAAACATTCCTCGTGGGTTTAGATGCACCCAAAAGAGCTACAAATGATCTAAAAAGTCTTTTCCAACCTAAATAATTCTATGATTCTACAAAATAGCTGCAGGGTTCATCGCTGCTGCTTCAGAGAGGACCACTCCTCAGCTGAGCTTGTGAGCATCCTGCTGCAGCAGGGCCTTGGCTCTTAATTGAAATTAATGCCATGGGAGCCCTGTTGGGAGATGCATCCGAACGTCAGCTCATTCCTGGGCTCTTCTCCCCGTGCTCCTGGGTGGCAGTGCTTGTTATCTTGCCAGTGTCCGTATCAGCCCAATTTACAGAGATGTAACGGAACTGCTGCAATCATAAGTAATTAGCCCAGCAGGAAACCTGTTTTCCAGCAGCTATTGAGATGAAGTGGAATGGCCGAGGGACGCGCACAGGCTCTGTTTGTAATCAGAGCTTTTATGGCCCAATGAAACTTTTATTGGGACGTAACACAGAATTTCCCTGAGTGCGTCCTGCTGTGCTGGGGAAGAATCATCGTGTGGAAGTCCAAAAATCAAGGATTTCTGACAGTATATTATGATAATCCTTGTGAAGGCCAGTCTTGGAGACTATTGCCTAAAACATCTGCACTGGATTTTGGGAAGGTAGCTGTGGAGGGACCGTGGTGACTGTAGTGAGGTCTGGTCTGTTAGAATAAAGAAGGGCATGTTTGGGGTGGAAAAGCTCCAAGGGCAGAACTCTGCATTTCCCAGGCCCTGTTTCTGGTGTGGGATGCTGCCGGCTGCATTTTCAGTGCTTCCATGCAGCTTTCTGAAGTTTGGCTGATCTGCTTATATTGCATGCAAAGTCCTGCTAAGCACCTGTCAAAATGTCCAATGCGGTTAAAATTCTATCACACACACTGAAATCATACTTTTAATGTGCCTTCAGCCTGGAAGTGGTGATTTTTCCATCCTGCTGCATCTGACCTGTCGCCGGTGCTGCTCTGGCCACAGCTGCAGGGAGCTGAGGGAAAGCTGCTGAGGTAGGGGCAGCAGCTGCAGGGGGATACAGCGGCTGGTACTTAAGGGCTGTGCTGTGTTTGACACCCAGGGGCCAGGTTGGGTGCTGGCTTTGCTGGTGTGTAGAATGCTGGTGGGGTCTCCTTTGCAGCCACCCGTCTGAGGTCCCGTAAGGCAGCACAGGGAGCTGCTGTCAGCCTGGCCTGGGAGAGGCTGTGTCTGCACCACCGGGAGAATGGTTCAGGCTTTGCATTTAATATTGCATGCAATTATGTAGCGGTGCTGCAATGCCGATCATTTGCACTGCCATGGTGAGCAGTGATAACTGTAAACTTCAGCTCATGGGTAGCATTGCGGCAGCATCGGGAACAAAGGCAGTTTGAGCTGCGTGGCCGTCCAAGAGCTCGGCGTGCCTGCCCACAGCACCTGGGGAAGCTGCCACGGGGCTGGTGGGGATGTCAAAATGTGCCAGCCCAAGGGGTGCCCTGGGAGAGGGGGGGGTCGGACAGCCAGGACCCTGCAGCGGGAAGAGCACACAGTGCTTTGTGCTGTGGAAGAAATCATAGAATAGAGCTCTCCTCCCTGTCCCAGCCTGCAGCCAAGCACTGCCGAGCGCCTTCCACTGTGCGTAAACCTCCAAGTACGATAAGGTGAAAATGTCCCCCGGTTACGTTGTGATTCACTGAGAACATCCTGGGGTCACCGCCGGCCTCACAGCCCCGTCGTGTCCTTGCAGATGTGCCAGTCCCGCTGCCCGACAAAGCAAAGATGGGCTATTGGGATTGCAGAGGAGGGGGTAGCTGCAGAGGTCCATGCAGTGGTGAGGGGTGGCGCAGGCAGCGCAGCGGGGCAGCCTCCCCGGGCCCCCACCCGCTCGGGCAGGGAGCCACCAAGCCTCCTCCCAGGGAGATAACTGGGATGGATTTGTTTTATCAGCTTTTTGGATTTATTTTATCAGCACTCAAAATTTAAAAGGCAATTTTGTAAGAAATTAAGGTTAAGATTGAGTAATACTCAGATTATTTATGTGAAAGATGAGATTTTTATATAGATCAATGGAAATTTCCAGTATACTTTTTTGGGGGGTAAAACCATGAACTTTGCAGCTGGTGATGGAAAGAAAGCATTTTCTTTGATAAAAAGCACTGAAAGCTTTGACCTGCTAAAGCATGAACAGTGCAGGGATGGAGGCAGAGAAGATCTGCTCTACCTTTTACCCCGTGCTCGGCAGCTGACGTGGTCTCATTGCCTATGCGGTGTGTGTTGTTTAATTAATGTATATGGCTATTGCAAGTACAGCCTGCTGCTGGGGTCTGAGCACAAGAAAGGCATGAAATTAAGACCTGTCATCTTAAAAGATTGACAGAGCCTGCTAGAATTTATGTGCGGCATATTGGTGTTACTGAAAATACAGGTTTAGCTGGCAATCAGCTTAAATATAATGAAATGAGTAAGATGCTAATTGGTATTTGTCCAGTGGAATGCTCTGCTTTGGTAGAGTGGCAGGGCAGAGCAATTAGTGTAAATAGCCTATGACTGCAGCCATCACGAAGCAAAGTCTCAAGCCAGACTTGGCATAATGTTTCAAAGTTGCTTTGCTGTAAGGTGAATTTTTTTTAAAAAAAAAAAAAAAAAAAAAAAAAAAGAGGAAAGCAGTGCGTTCAGCTTGCGCCATGCTGGGGGGACGGGTCTGCATCAGCTTGCAATGTCTCATCCAACCCACACCCACGGGCCTCATTTTGTTTTTACTTTTTGGGCTGCAGAAGCATCTTTTTCCAGCTGGTTGCAGCAAGAGCCGTGCTGCTGCCCAGTGCAGGGAGCGAGGAGCACCGGCAAGGGCTTGTCCATCACCTGCACCACTGCATGGCCCCACAGCCCCTCGCTGCCTCCGCAGCGGGTCTCAGTGAAATATTTTTTCCTTTTTGGAGGTTTCCACTCTGCTCACCACAGTGATGCGCATCATCCCGCCCCTGCAAGGTCCTGGGCAAAGAAGCAGACTGTTCGGGGCATGGAAACATGTATTTGTGTAGGAGCCATAGAACATCTCCTGGCTTCTGCGCTTGCCTTGAGCATCCTGCTTGCTGTAGTTCTGTGTTTGGCTCTTGCCTTTATTTTGAACCCTGGGATGGATGCAGCAGCTCCTGGGATGGGGGCTACAGGGATCACAGGAAAAACAAAGCCAGCATGGTCCTGAGCATCTGTGTTAAAACAGATTTGCTTGATGAAGCGTTTTTGGCCAATTATTTAATGAGTGATTGTCATCTTCCTCGGGGGGGAAATGCATACATATGTCTTGGCAAATAGCTGCGTCCGTAGCAGTTTGGTGGCACTGAAGCGGCACGGAGAGCCTGGCCAGAGGCTCGTGGCTGAGCCTGAGTGGCCAGCGCACCCCAGCACTGTCCTCTGACGAGGATGTCACATACCTCTTGTTTTATAAGCTCAGGATTTTCGTGATACGAAATTATGCTATTCTAGTATTTTTTATCTGGAAGTCATTATCTTGTTCAGGGAAACGAAATAAATCCCACATTTAAATACATATTTCTTTGGCAGAGGCTGTAACCCCTCCGAAGCTAAGCGGCTTGAGTTAATATGCTCTGTGGGACGTGCCAGCACAGAACGTGATTGTCCCTTGCTGTCCCCTCCCTGGCACCCAAGGGCATGGCCAGCTGTGACAGCAGGGACAGTGACCAGGACATGGGTGACAGTGACCTGGGCACATCCTCAGGACCAAGTCACACCATGGGGCAGAGCCAGCTGCTGGCTACAATGGGAAATCTCCAGACACATCTAGAACAAGATGTAAGATGCATCTCCTTGAAATAGCTGTGCCCAGCAAGAGGATGCTGTATGTCTATCAGAGAGAGAAATAATTCTGTTTTTTTCAGCCTTGCTTTGGGCTCTGGAATGCAAAGCTGGGCTCCAAAAGCCGAGCGGGTGCTGAGCCTGCACTGGGCTGGCTGCGCTGCTGAGGCAGAGCCCTGCGGGTGCCACCGCCAGCCTCCAGCCGCATCCCCCGGGCCCACGGAGGCACAGAGGGTGTCATGGACGAGGGCCCCACCACGGGGCACCTTGATGTCAGCAACCCCATGGCTTGTGCCCCCAGCTGACACCCTCTTTCCTAGGCATTTAACAGCGGTAATTAAAAGTCTGTAATACCAATTCACTGATTAGATGTCTGGAAACTCTCTCAAAGCCAAAATCCTGTATTTGAGACAGGGCCTTGCAGCAGTGGGTTCAGCTCGTTATTCCTTAGCTATGTGACTTCCACCCCCCCGGTCAGCCCTGCTCCCCCTCCCTCCAAACCTCACGCTGAGGGGGCCGTCTGCCCCGAACCTCTGCTGATGGCTGGGAGGTTGGGGGTTTGCTGTAGGATTAGCTGATCATCCTCTCTTGGAAAATATCATGCAGTAACTTTCTTTACACTGATATAATGCTTTCCACCCTCAAAGCAATGTGCTGTGTAAGTGTTAATGAGCCATTAGATAAATGAACTACAAGGAGATCGTCAGAAGGCGTTCACCTTGTCACCCTGGGTGGTGGGTGGCCTTGGCTGGCTGCCAGCTGCCCAGCCAGCCGCTCTCAGGCTCCCCCTCCTCGGCAGGATGGGGGTGGTGTAGAAAACCCACCGCTGCAGGGGAGGAAATTGAAGGTTTGTCATCCTGAGTTCAGAGCAGGTTCTCATCACCACACCAGTGTGTCCAGCTTCTCTCTCTGTGCTACCGCTCCAGCTCCACCTTTGTGTGCCTTGAGCAGGAGAAAGCCTGGGTGTCACCTGAGTGGCTGGGGGTCCCCAGAGCTAGTTCTGCCCCAAGGACAGGGCAGCAAGCAGGAGGTGGGCAAGAGGACCCCTGCAGGTGCCCCCACCCTTACCCTAGCCCACCTAGGATCCTGGGGGCAGCCTCAGGAGCAGGGTGCAGGGATGCCTGGGGGACCATTTCCCACCTGTGCAGGGCTGGAGAAGGGACAGCAGGGTGACTGCAGCTGCAGCCCTCACCCACCCACCCACTCCCTGCTGCCACCCACGCTCACCCGGTGGGCACCTTCTCCTGTGGGTCTGCACCTGCGTTGTGCCCAAACCACCGGTCACTCCCTCCAGGGCTGCTCTGCTGGGTGGCAGCGAAGGGCAGGGGTCCTGGGGGTGACTCGCAGCTGCCCCATCCCTGCCTCGCCCTCCCACCGCCGCTGAACAGCTCGCCGGCCCGGGGGCGGCGGGGCTGCCTCCGGCACCCAGAGCTAGCGCCCCAGCAGAGGTGGCGGGGGCGCTGGGCAGCGGGGCGCTGGGCAGCGGGGCGGCCGGCTGGGGGCTGGGCTGGCTGCTCCGGCTGCAGCCCCGCCGCAGCGGGGACCGCGGGGGCTACTTCGAAGACTTTGTGCTGCGGCTTGTTTGTCTGGCGATGCTTGGGGCAGAAGGGATTAACCCCGGCAGTGCTGCGAGCGTGGGTTTGCAGGCGGCGGGTCCGGGTGCCAGAAACACGGGATTAACGTGCGAACTCACTGGCACACGGTAGCACAGCCATTTTTCTCCCCCTCCCCTGTATTTATTCCCCACGCGCACACACGCGCTAATTAGCCCATTTTAGCATCGAATTGTGCCCCGCTATAAGAGGTCCTCTTGCTTAGCGATGCCGGCAGCTGTTCTGACGGGAGGCACCTGCCCGAAGCGCCTGCCTTCCCCCTGAGCGCGAGGGAGGCCCGTTCCCAAGCTTCCCGCAGGATCCTGACGGGGCCATCCCGGGAGCTGCTGCAGAGCCGGACCGCGCCGCCCCCCACGCCCGCTGCCAGCCCCGGCGCCGGGTGGGCTGCGCTGGGTGGGCTGCAGCGGGCTGCTGCATCGGCGCGAAGGAGGACGGATGGATGTCGCCGGTCCGTAGGGGCTGGCCAGCGGGTGGATCTCCGGCCGGCGAGGCTGCCTGCTCAGCAGTTCGTGGTCCAGCGGGCGCTGGAGCCAGCGCTTGCAGCATGCCTGCATCGATTTAAAACCAGCCACCAGAAGCAAGCCTGCATCGAGCCAGAGCGGCGGCCGCTGCTGGCGGTTCATCATGAAGGAACAGCTTTATGCCTCTGAGAGCACCTGACTGGATGGATGCTTTTGTCTCAGCTGCAGCAAATTTTGTGGGGGGAGACCTGAGAGCCAGCTGAAATCCGCTTGCGATTGCTTTGTCAAGTTCGGGGCTTCTCTTCTCCCGGCATTGCAGGGACGCAGCCCGGCTCCCCCGGAGACCCCCGCTGCCTCGGCTACTTCTGTGAGTTCAGGGTCGGCAGGACCCCTGGGCAGCGTCTGGGACCCAGCCCTGCGCTGCTGGGCAGCCTGCAGCCCGCGTCAGGCCGGCCGGGGGCTCTGGCTGCGACCTGGACGGTGGCTAACGGTGTACGGAGGGCGCGATGCAAGTGTCCATCGCCTGCACAGAGCACAACTTGAAGAGTCGAAATGGTGAAGACAGGCTCATCAGCAAGCAGAACACCACTACCCCAAACGTAGTGAATGCAGCCCGGGCAAAATTTCGGACAGTGGCTATTATTGCTCGCAGTTTGGGGACATTTACCCCTCAGCACCACATTTCATTAAAAGAATCCACTGCAAAGCAAACGGGCATGAAATATAGGTATGGTGACAGTATCATTCTTTGTTACCTTGCAGTGTGATAGCTCTTTACTTTGCCTTTAAAGAATTGCCTGCCTGGATGCATCTGATTTTGCAGAGGAGCTTTCCACTAAGGTTATTAATAGATTTTTAAAGTTGTGCATAACTGAGTAGCATTTGGGTGTGACCGTTTTCACAGGCATATGTATGCGTGATTTTATACAAAAAAACAGTTGCCTGGCTTAGATTATATACAGCATTGTGAATTTTCAGCAGTGGTAAGATGGTTTCCATTAAGTGTTTGATATAACTTATATTGGTACTAATGAGCAGAAAAATCAATTAGCAAAGCATGTTTGAGACTGGACAGGAAAAGTTAATTTGCAGTACGTTGTATGGAGCGAAGAGCATCTGCCTTGGGTACCATTTCATCACGGTGATCGCTTACTGACTTTCAAAGCCAATTTTAGGAGAAATGCAGAGGGAAAAAAAATAATCATGGGCATTCTTATAAAATGCCCTATGCATCTTGCAGGTTTTTATTCCTCCTAACCCAGGCAGGAAAAACAATGAATGGCTGTGACTTCAGTCTGAAGTGGTGGGTGTGGGCAGCTGCTGAGCTTCCCTGTCATGCCTTTAGCTGAGAACAAGAAGGGCCGGTATGCTGGGGCGGCTGGCTTTTGCTTCTTCGGGGTGTCCCTTTCAGCAACTAACGGGTGGGGTGGCTGGCGCTGGGGGAGGCAGCAGCCTGGCGATGCTCTGCACCCCTCCATGAGCAGCCCTGTGCAGAGCAGCCTGGTGGGCGGCACCGGGGGGCTCCATGGGCAGGGCAAGGGGCGCAGGGCTCCAGGTGATTTTAGCCATGCTCCTTCCCAGCCTATGGAATAATGGCCGATGCTCCTGCATGGCCATACCTGCTCCGGGGGAGCGGCACAGGGTGAGGATGCCATTCTGTAGTTACGCTGGTTTTATGGTCCTTGGGACTGATGCAAAGCCAGGCTGGCTCTAGCATGGTTACACGAAACCCAAGCGTGTGTGCAGCCCAGCCCAAAGCTCGGTTTAGGCAATCCTGCAGTTCTGAAAATGTCATTATTAACTCTCCAGGAACCGCACAGGTGGGGTGTACAGCAGCAGGGTGACTGGGATGTTTGGGTGTTATTTGCTGTGAGTTGCTCAAAAGGTTGATGAATAACGGGGTGGCTTTGCCCGAGGGGAAGCCTGGCCTTTCCGACTGCTCGTTCCCGTTGTTGGGCCGTGACCAACTTTTAGCAGGAGCGCTACACATTCCTGCCGCTCGCTCCCCGGCATGGTGTCGGCAGAAGTGGTCCAGGCAGTGCTCCCGTAGCGAGCCTGTGGTGAGAGCAGAAATGCTCATTAATATCTCCCTGTGTGAGGTGCCGGGGGTGCATGGTGGGGCAGGATCGGTGCTCCGGAGGGTTCCGGCGGGGCGGCAGTCCCAGCTCCTGGGTGTTGTGGGCTCTGCCCCAGCTGTGGGAAGTTTGATATTGGGGGGATGGTGGCAGGTCCTGCCCAAGGAGAGGCAACTCTCAAAATCAATATAACTTGTCCTTTAATCAGCCTCCCTGTGGAGTAGGGGCTGGTGGAGCAGCGCCCGCCAGGATCTCCCCATGAGCCCTCTCCCCTCCTGCAGCCCAGTCCAAGCCATTGCACGTTCCTGCCTCAGCTTCCCCCATAAGCACGGCTGTGGTGTCCTGTCTTTGATCATGTAATTCACAGACATGATCTGTTACCAAGTCACCGCTTCTGCTCGTTAGGCTTATGGACAGAGTCTACTAATTGTCAGCAGTTATCTGCGCTGATTTCCCACGGGCTGCCAGTGCTATCAGTGTACCAACACGCCGGGTAATTGCAATTCTTTGCTACCCACATGACACCAACGCTCCTGCATCCTCTGAAGTTGGGCCTTTGTAAATCCTTTCTGGCTTGTTTCTAGATAAGGTTTCAATACCGAGGGCTGGGTTCTCCAGCTGGTTCAGCACAGCCCTGGCGGCTCCCCTGGCTTGGCTGCCTGGGACCTGGGGAACTGCATCAGGAATAGCAGCTCGGTGACGAGGTTGATGTTTTATCTTTATGACTAATCCCTGTTTCTGCTCCCAGATCTCCCCGTATCTAGAGCTGATTTCTCCCCCAAGAAATGAAGTGGAGGGGAATTTGGAGGAAGAGCTGACTAAACCTCCAGGCTCAGCTGTGCTGCTGCTGAATTGAGATAACCTTTAGTTAGGGGAGATGCCCACCAGCGGCAATGGAGCTGATATTTCGTGTTCACCTCTGGGGATGGTTCCTCGGTCCTGGGGAAATCCAGTGCCCAGAGAAGCCGAAGGCTTTTCCCAACGGCTACAACAATAATCCTGTAGAGTCCTCAGCTCCCTTACATCTGAAGCTGAAGTCCTTCCCAATTAATTTTCTCCTTGAGTTATGTCGCTGATGCTAAACTATACAGTAGGTGCTGCTTAAAATGACATGTTAGCTCAGCTGCCCCTTGTTTTAGGCTAAAAATACCAATAGCTGGTCCTGCTGAGACCCTGCGCGGTGCTGCCGTCCCCCTGGCAGGGCTGCCCGCGGCTCCTGCCCCGCTCCTGGGCTCTGCCCGACCCGGCGCTGCCACCCCCGGCTGCCAGGCACTCCCGGTGCCAGGGTGATTATGTAAAAGGGAGAGACAGTGACTACGCCTGTGACAGGGGATGGGGGCGGGAGAGGAGCCAGCTCAGGGGCTTTTCAGCAAATGACATGTTTCAGGACCCGTTCCAGCTCAGAGACCGAACTGGAAATGTAAAAGACAAAGTTTACGGGAATAAATATGTTCATCGGGGATCATCTGCAAATATTAGGACTCAGGTGTGTTCCCGCAGCGTTTGTGTGAGCAAACCTCTGCTTTGCATTTGCTAAATCTCATTTTGCATCCTCCCTGTCAGGTTGTGGCATCAGCTGGACCGGACCTCCCTAGACATCACCTCTGCTGTCACCGCCAGGGACAGCCCCAGCTGCCCCCTGCGTGCGGAAGGTGAACAGGGAGGGAGGCTGTTCCCTTTTATCCTTTTTAATGCTCCGGTTCAGTCCTACTAGTGAGCCTGCCCAGATGCTGGGGCAGAATATTTGGGATCACTTCAAGTCTTTCCTTGAAAATGATGTAGTTGCAGTGCTTGGCTTGGAAAATTGCAATCTGCCACACCACTGCTGAAAACAAAGGATGTATTTTGCATCCCTCCCATGCACAGCACGGGAGGAGGGCTGGCAGGCTGGGTCCTCACCCGATCTGGACCATGAGAAGGTCACAGCCTGGGTTCTCCTCCCACCTAATTTGCTGTAATTTGAAAAAATTTATTATCCCAATTCAAGGTGTCAGTAAACTGGATGCAGCCCTGATCCTGGTGCATGGGGCTATTTGAGATGTTCCATGTTACCACAGAGAACAACTTCTCAAACTGAGACTGGTCCAGCCCGCCCATGCTTATACTGGCAGCCTTGCCATCACGGATGCGGCAGGGCAAGGCTTCGCCTCAGAGCATCCCGGCTCCCCGCCAGCCTGCTCCATGCCCAGGATGGGGCTCAGCTCCAGCTCCATCCGCTGCACTGCCGATTCGGGGCCATCAGCAGTTCAAAAATAGCCTTTTATGAGAGCTCTGCCTGTGCATGGGCACGAGGGATGCAATTTACAAAGCTCAACTATCTATTTGTGTTCATAAATAATTGATGGTGGCAGCTATGACTATTAACTCTAGTGCGAGCTTAAACAACAAAAAAAAAATAACTGCAAAGACAAGCTGGTGGAGTTAACAGTCCGTGCTCACCCTGCAGCTTGCACAGAGCCTGGAGCAAGGTGCAGAGAGGCTGGGCACCATCCTCTGGAGGGGAGACCCGTTCCTCCCACCCAAGGTGGAATGTCCAGCCCCATCTTACAAGCCAATCATGGCCACCATGCCCATGCCACCGCAGCGCCGGGGGTCCTCCTGTGCCACAGAGGCCTCAGGGTGAGTGTTAACGATGGCTGGCAGAGCTAGAGGGAGGCAGCAGCAATTATAGCCCGTGCAGGGAGGCCAGGCTGGGAACCTCGTCCCTGCTCGGCCAGGTCTGCAAAGGACCTGCCCTGCTGCTGCAGGTGCCGTGGGGGCAAGTGCTGTCTCAGTCGCTGAACACTGTGTGTGCAAGGATAGCATGTCACAGTTTGCAGGGTCTGGAGCAGCTTTAGCAATGAAAGACCTTCCCCAGCCACCCATGCTGTGGGGCTCAGCTACCTGCTCAGCACCGGCTGCTGCTCTGGAGGGCCAAGCACCAGCATGAACCCGAATGCGCACGAAGGGTCTGGAGGAGACCAAGCTGGCCAAGCACACAGTGCTGCTGCCTGTCCACTTCCTTCTCCTGGAACACAAAGTACCTCTCAAAAATGTGGGTGCCCGTGCTAACAGCAACCCCAGTGCAGGGTGCCCTACTCAATCCTTTTCTTAGGGTTTTTCCTGGCTTGCTGCCTGGGTGCTGCTGCTCACCAGGCTGCAGGCTGTGGGACCTCCCAGAGTCCCCAGTGGCACCACCACCGAGGCGGTGCCCTGACCACATCCCAGCAGAGGTCATTCCATCCTGCTGGCTAAAAATGCATCAGCAGTTTGAAGGCATTTTTCTGCACTGTGTGCCTGAAATTCTGGGTTATTGTCAAAGTGCATTACGAAAGCACTGCTAATGCATTGCATCGCAGCAGTGGGTGTGTTGCTCCGGTGGCTCCGGTGGGATGGCTCTCTTCCCCCTCCTGGAAAGGTGGCTGCAGGCTTGACTTAGCCAGGCTCAGAGCAGCACATGCCAATTACAGACATTAAAGGGCACAATAAAAGTACTACAGCCCAAAGAATTCCCCATCCCCCTTTTCTACCTAGATAAATATCCGCCGATAAACGTAACTAAGGTATGTAGCAAGTATCAAGCTCTCAGTCCTGTGGTTAACTCAGACTGTTCCAGTGCTGTGGGCTGGCGGGTCCCAGCCCGGAGGGCAGCAATGCTCTGGAGCACCTTCCCTGCCAGGGTCAGGGTGGGCAGGAGAGCAAACCTGCTTGTGGGACACATCTCACAGCATCCCCCTCCCTGGAGGCGGCCTTGTGTAGCTGCCGAGGAGGTGGAACACCTGCAGGGGGGACGCGGGGCCCTGCAAAGACTCAGAGCCATGGCTGAGATGTGTGATTGCCATCAGGAAAATGACTTTTGCCTCCGTGGTCACCAGCGGTTTCTTCCACTCCTTTGTAGGAGTGACCTGTGGGGTAGAAGCAAAACTCACAATGCTTTTATTAGGGTGCAAATTTCTTACGTAGAAACGTGGTATGATTAACACTAGAATTGTGTTGTAGCTGTGGATAATTGTGCAGCTCCCATGCAACGTGCCTGGCTGTACAGCTGGCACAAGCGTGGGCTTAGAAGAGTCAAAAGCAAGCTTCCAACCTGCCAGGTTTGGAAACGCACACAGGTCAGCCTGGGTTGCAGAATTAGTTTGGAAATAGAAGATAAAGCTCTTACACTTTTCAAGGGCTGTAAGGGAAAGCAGGCATTTCTTAGCAGTGTTTCAGGAGTTGAGTCTTCTTGTTTTTGTATCATACTACAAGCATTAACCACAATAACCACCTCATATATTTAGGAAGACAGGCTTTATTTAAGTCTTGCTGCAATTATGAGTAGTTTTAAGCACTCACATGCAAACGGCACAATTATTTTTATATAAATCTACGTATTATTATAGTAGCTCTCCACATCAGGTTGATTTTTATGGCTCATTGTCTGATCTTTGTTTTACTGCTGTAAATTAGGAGTAATCCAGTGAACAGAATGGACTTACACTGAATTCACATTGCTTTTTCCCCCAGGACTGTAGCTTATAATGGCTACAAAGAAGGCAGGAATAACTCAAAGAAGGAGAAAAAGGAACCAGTTGAGTAAACAAAATCTGCGTTGATTTGTGCTGCTCTCGAACTCCTAATGGCTCTCCAGGAGTTTGTAGCTGCTAAGTAAGGCTGTGGGTTCGGTGTGGTCTGCATTTTGCTTGTCTCATTACACTGATGCAAAAGCCGTGTTTAACATTGCAATGTTAAAACCAGCTTTAGATTTGAATACACATTTAGTTACCACGTAAATGCTCAATATATGGTAGTGCATGGAGTTGGTCAATGTATGCTCACTCCCCGGCTTTCATGTCTCGTCAACAAAGACTTTGCAGATGTCTGGGCTGAGTGTAAGCACAGAAAATGTATCTCCTCTTCCAGGTTTCAGATAAAGCAAAGTTGTCTTTTCTGTTTGCCCAAGCTGACCGCCCAGGCGGTGCTTGCCTGGCTGAGCACGGCTGCTTCCCGGCTGCCCGCACCAGGCTTTGCTGCCGGAGGAGCGATGCCCAGCGCTGCAGTGCCTGCAGGCTCTGCCCCGCTCGCTGCTCCCCACCCGCAGCAAAGGGGTTTCTTCTGCTCAGGGTCTCTCCTTCTGCCCCCTTTCCCCTGGAGACCCAGCCAGGCCAAGAACCTTCTACATTAACTTTAGTGACCTGGAAAATTGATTTATAGTGTTATTTGCAAGTATTCCAATATTCTTCATAAATGTTTCTAACCTATCAGGCACTTCGAAAACCTCTGTATGCCAGCTTAATTACAGACCCTCCATGAGGTCTAGCTCAGGGAGAAATATGTCACCGGTGGGAGCGGTGCTGGCTGGTGTCAGCCCAGTGCAGGGACTGCTGTACAGGAGGCGGGTGGCAGCACCTGGCATTCACCCTGCCCAGTTGCGCCGTGACCGTCCCCGCTTCACCGGCTGTGTGGCATGCCAACTGTTTCTCATGACTCCCCATGGAGCAAGCTCTGGGGATGCTGGCTCGCCTGTCCCAGCCTCCAGGATGCTGTCCTGCAGGGCTGGTAGCGCTGGGGGCACTGGGAGGGGACAGCAGCAAGCCAGGGCTTGGTCAGCCGTCGATTCCCACCCACCCATTTTAATCCCAAGAGAGAGCGATGAGCTAAGGAGAACAAGATTGAATTCAAGGGCAAACGGTGTTTTAAAGAGCGTGCTTTTCATGTCAGTTTTGTTAAGCAGAAGCAAAATGATGGTATTTTAAGGAAGCTTTTCAATAATGCAATGCTACTCTGGCGATGAGCCGCACAGCCTCTCAAAGCTCGCCAGCGGCCGGGCCGTGCAGGGCAGTGGTGCAAGGGCGCGGGGGCAGCCTGGGCAGCTGTCCCGGCCACCGGCGGGTGGCTGTCACAGCACTGCCGCTGCCTGTGCCCCCCGCAGCCGGGCTGCACTCTGCCGAGGCGGGGGGGGGGGGGGCTGGTGGCTGTGCCCCTGGTGCGGGGCAGCTCCCTGGCTGCTGGTGGCTGCAGCAGGGTCCTGAGCGCCTGGCTGCTAAAACGCACCCTGCTCCGCTCTCCTTGTCCCCAACCATTCCCCGCAGCGTGGTATTTTCCATTTAAAATCTGCATGACAACGTTAATCTAATGCTTAAATGGATGGAAAAAAGATGTAATGCAGAAACACTGCTAATTTGATTACTTGTGAAGCGCACAGTTTAAGGTATTTAAAATGTATTATTTTAGCATGGCTGCTCTGGCAAAATCCAATTTGAATTTCGAGCATGCTTATTTTTATTTTAGACTAACATTATAAAAGGCCATCTGTAGAACACGTTTGTTAAGAAATTACTTCTCAGTAAGGAAAAGAAAACGTTCTGCATGCAACTCGATGTGAGCCCAGAGGTTACAGCTGGGGTGACATTTTGCCAGCTACAAGTCAGTGGGCATCTCTCTGCCTGGGGTCCGGCGTGTGCTGAGCACTGTGCCAGCAGAGGGATGACTCCCTGGAGCTGTTTCTGCAGGTCATGCTCCAGCAAAGCTTTCCTACGCTTCAGTGTTTGGAAACTATCCAGCAAACCAAGGTCTGTGGTGGGTAAATACCTGATGTAAAATCAGCAGATGGTTTGGATGAATCTTGCTAATGCACAGAGTGGTTTGGCTGCTCTGTCCTGTCCCTTATCCCAGCCCTGCTCTTCAGGGTGGTCCAGGTGATGCTTCCCACCACTCTGCAGGAGTCAGGGCAGCAGTTGGTGGGAGCCTCTGGAGGGGTTGGAAAGTGTTTTCTCCTGAACAAACCCAATTTAGAAGTTGATCAGAACCTGCTCTCCATCCACAGCCTCCACTGTTGTGCTCACTGTATACCCTCTGGAGGAGACAGGGAGGATAGTACAGCAGCCCCTGTGAGACTGTGGTGGCCCAGGGCATGAAGGAGATGGCAGCCCTTTGGGGTAGGCTGTGCCCTGTCTGCTGTGTGCTGGGGTCACTCTGGGTGGCTGGTGGGACGCACAGCTCGGCTGTCCCACAGCGATGCCCTCCCACTGCTCCCCAGCCAGTTGCTACTGCAGCAGCATCCCCTGTGGGAGATGCAGCATTGTCCCTCAGGCAAACCAAGACTTGCTCCTTGTGGTATCCAAATGCATTAGAAATTACTTTCAAGCTATTTTTGTAGCACTATAAAACCTCCTGGCAGGCAGGTGGGAGCCGGGAGCAGCGCCTGGTGTCCGAGATGCCTTGCCTGGGTGGCCGGGTGCTCAGTCAGGGCTCCACAGCCACTGCGCTAAGTTCCATGAGCTATTTTCTTGCAAAGGTCAGAGAGCAAACAGAAATAATCAATGGGACACAGGGCTTGAGAAGTGGGATCAGCAGTAAGCTTATTGAGAAATAAGGACCTGAAGCTCCTGGAGGTGCTTTGTACGTGGCACCCCAACAAGGTGCTGGTGCCTTGCCTCTAGCAGCACCCAAAAGGAAAGCCAGCGTGCATTTAATGCCCAGTTTTTGCTTACGGCATGCAAGGGTGGTGTGAGAGACTGTCGCAGGGCCTGGCAGCAGCTGAAATTCAGCTGGATGCAACACAGCTGGAGAGCCTCAGGCTGAAGAAACGGGATGGCCTCCTTGCACGAGACAGGCATGGGAGAGCTGGGCTGCGGCGGCCAGGATCGCCTGCCCAGCTACACGCTGCTCATCAAGGGGCTGTGTAAATCATTACCAAAAAATGTGCCCTGTATGTAAACAGGCTGCTGTAGAAGTCTTTGGCATATGAAATTATAAAACCTTTATGGCCCACCTGTATTTTCCCGTTGGCATTACATTTGCCAGAAAAACCAAGCACTGCCTGGTCGGCTCCAGCCGCGCCGGCTGCAAAACTGATTTCCGAACAGCTTCAGAAGTGCTTAAAACCTGTCAGAAATGTCCTTTCTCTCCGAAAGGTAAAAGTCCTGCACAGTAATTAAAACAAAACTTCAATTATTTTTCACAGTGGTCTCCCTGACTCGGCCTGCTTGTTTTTACAACAGTTTATGCAAATAGCTTTTACCTAAGTATTTATGCAAGAATAAATTGCCCCTCCAAAGCGAAAGGCTGCCCTTCCCGGGCCGAGGCGCCGTGGATGCTCCTGGCTGCGCTGAGCACCCAGCCTTCATCCCAGACTGCTTGGGGTCCTGCTCGTTAGTTAGTCTTGCGATTCTCTCAGAATTAGCCTCTCCTGCCTGTGGAGAAAACACATGTTTTCCAGTTTCAGCTTATTCAATCACTTCAGCTTAATGACTAATACTTTCCAAGGTGGGTCAATGGATGGGGAAGGAAAAATCAGTGACAGGCTTTTACATTTTTTATTTTTCCTCTTTCAGTCTGAGGTAGTACAGAAATGAGAGAAAATGGCATCTGTTATTTACAGCCCTACGGGAGGTGTTGACTAGTGACAGTAGAGTCAGCACCCTGCACAAACCAGGTACGATTTGCTTACTAATTTCCTGCGAGTGTGAAGTGGAATCAACATGATCAGCGCAACAGGGTGAGGCACACGCTCCAGGTTTGCTGGGTCTTTGCCCAGCCCTCTGAGATCTGTAGCACTGCAGGGCTGGGTACCACTGGAGGGTGATGGGGAAGCTGTGGATGAGCCTGTACCCAGGTGTGATGCAGAGCTCCCTAGTCCTCCCTTATTTCTGGAAATAGCTTGATTCATTCAAGTCCCTTAGGAACTGAAGATATTTTTTTTCCCCCAAAGATAACATAATTCCCTCAGACACTTGAAATTCTGCACTTTAAAAGCATCACTGCAGAATGGCAAATATTTTTTCTTTTCCCCTCTTTCATCCTCGGGTCCAACAGCTGATGAAACGCGGTGGGGGCAGGAGAGCCGTGGGCTGCGCAGCATCCCCGGATGCGGTTGCTGGGATCAGGGCCCCCGGAGGAGTTATTCCGCTGGGAACACCAGTGCCAGTGCTGCCCCCGCTCTGGCACCCCCACCCCCACCCACTCTCCCTGGCAGGGAGCAGGGACGCACAGCTGCTGCCCTCGCAGCCAACTCTCCGCAAGCATTTCTGTCCGGCTGCGGCGAGAGGGTGTCCCCGGGGCCAGCTGCAGCCTGGGGTGGCACGTGGCTCTGCTGCGGTGCTGGCACCCAGCTGCCCGCGGGCTGCTCTCTGCAGGCTCGCCGGGCGCCCGGGCAGGAGGGAGGGAGTGGGCAGGAGCGTCGCATGCCGGAGCCTCGGTCATGGCACAGATCCCGTGCGGGGAGGCTGAGCACACCGGCACGTCTGCCAGAGCCACGCGCGGCAGCCCCTGCGCTTGGCTGCGGCCCATCTATTTTGCCTTATCTACATTTTAATGCGTCATCTGCAACTTTTCTGAGGATGTAGCCAAAAAAAAATTCTGGGGAATTTCAGCTGAAGCAACCACCTACACACCCGGTGGCCCTACGAGAACAGAAGATGAGTTGGGAAGTGTGAAGGGAGCCAAGAAATGGCTCTTTGGGCACCTGCTTGTCCCCTCGTGCTGTCCATGCCTAGGCTGGCTGCCCTCCTGCACCTGAGCCGGACGTTTCATTGCCCAGGACCCACCTCCTGGCTTCACCGCTGCTGTTTTTCAGCCGATCAGTACTGTCCCATTTTGCCTCTGTGGTTATTCCACCAGCAGCAGGGGTTTTCCTATTTTGTATCGTTGACCTAATACTTAACATCACTGCTGCAGTGCCGGGTGGTGCTCAGCAGTGCACCTGGGACGGCGTTGTCCATCCACTTCCACTCAGGAACAGCTTAGAAAAGCAGTGCTGCTCCGGGCGCACTTCACCACACTGCTGCAGGCACGCGTGGTTCAAATCAAATTCTGTTATTTCTATAACGTCTTGGGTAGAAGAGGTTACAAAGCAGTCTGCAAAGCAGCAAACATAAGCACGGTCAAGCACTGCAAGTGTAGGATTGAACGTTAAAGCAAATTTAAGAGCGCATGTGCTCAGCCAGGGGAATAGATCTGCATTTTCAGCTTGCTCGGATATCTGTTGGGCTATCTATGCTGGTCCAGCTTCTTCTACAGCTTTGCACATTCATCTACCCTTCTTATCACTTGAAAATAGTTAAAAATTTCCTGAGATTTGATGCTTTGCACAAAATTTTTTTGGATTATCTTTGGATTATTTCTGGTTTTGCCACAGCTTTTCTGCTTGAAGGTGCCCTTGACCTCTGCCCACAACAGCGCCATGGCTCAGGTGCGGTGCCTTGGTCTGAGCATTCGAAGAGCCCGTGGCCACGGGCGGTTGGGCACAGGCACAGCCAGGTGCCACGGGCACAGCCAGGCACCACAGGTCTGTCCTGGCCGGGGTGTCCCTGCCAGGTGGTGGGCGAAAGCGCCCGTGCCTGGCCTGCCCGCGCTGCCTCCAGCCTGCCCGGCACTGCAGCGGGGGCTTTCCCAGGGGATGCTCCACAGCTGCCCCATCCCCCTGGGCCGCTGCTGGGAGGCACGCATGCTGCCAGGAGCCTCCGTGATCCTCCGACATGCCTGCACGGAGTGGCTCGGGTGGTCTTTCAACTCATAATAGGGTGAAACAATCTCCATTTAGAAACAGGGAATATTTCTGAGGGCGAACAGGAAGGGTGTAGAGGTGCTGGAGGGTGGCCAGTGCAGGGCAGTGGAGCTGGGGAAGGGGCTGGAGCACCAGTCTGATGGGGAGCGACTGGGGGAGCTGGGGGTGCTCAGCCTGAAGAAAAGGGGCTCAGGGGGGACTTTCTCACTCTCTACAACTACCTGGAAGGTTTCAAATCCCAATCTGCAATAAACAGTTTTCTAAGTAGAACGTGACTGGCTTGCCAGGCAAAGTTGAAAGCATCACCTGAAAGTGGCCAAGGTGGCTCGTGAGGCATTGCGCTGGGTTTTGTAGCATTACCCACAGTGAAGCAGCATACAGTGATTTGTACCTGCCTGTAAGCAACGCTTGCCCAGGGCGTGTAGGTGTCCCGGCGCACACAGACCTTCCTCGCTTTGTTATCTCGGCACGTGTGAACAGGTTTAAAATACATAAAACAGTGAAAGCTGCGATTCTGCATCACTGCAATTACTGCTAATACGGGTGGTAATTTAGTGGAAACTGCTGTGCGTGTTGTGAAGTGTTTTGTTCGCAAAATGGGAGACAGAAACCATTATTTTTCTCTTTTCCTACCCACACCACTTAGAGACAACCTCCAGCCATCAGAGCTTGCTAGAGGGGCAGCCACTGATTGTCTAAAATCTGCAGGTCTTTTTGAGCTGATGAAGCAAAATGAAATCCAGCCTTAAAAGCAGGAAACCATCCAGGTTAATGAAAGGAGAGAATTAACACCTCCGTGTTACCTCACCTCGGTTCACAGCAAGACTTAAGTTTATGCACTGGGGGCTGTTGCAGCCCGATGAATCGTGATGAATAGCATTCACATGGCTGTGATTTTAGGAAGAGCTGAGCATCTTCCCGGGGTGAGGCAGGGAGCTCAGGAGCCCAAGGAGATGCTGACGGCTCACCCTAAAAGCTTGTGAGGAGACGTGGAGATGTTGTGTTTTCCCACACCACCCAGAAGTACAGTGTCTGTGCTCAGCCGAGCTGTGCCGTGTCCGCGCCGCGCTCCGGTCTGGCACGGCCAGGCTAAGGAGCTGCCTGCACGTGTGTCTCAGGGGTTGTTCAGAGGAGCAAAAGCCCTGCACACGCCATCGGTAGGGTCGCATTGGAGGGGTAGATCTCACCAACTTCCCAGCTCTGGGGGCACCTGAGAGCAATGTCACCCAAAGCTTGGACACTTGCAGCAGGAAGGCTCAGAAAAGGCTCGGTGGTGGTGGGGAGGAGAGTTCGACTGGGCAGGAGCGGGGTGGCCCCTCTCCTCCTGGTCCCTTCGCTCCCTGCCACGTCGCGCTGGTTTGCACAGAGCACCCTGTGCCCTGGGGACCCTGCAGGTGCAAAGAACAGCCCCTTCCCCATGGGGCAGGGACAGGTGTGCCACCCCACCTTGCTGGGTACAGCTGGGGAAATTCAGGGAGCCACAGCTGCTCCTTGTTGCCCATTTTAATGCAAGCACCAGGGATGAGGTTGGGGTTCGTGATTGTCACCAGCTCACTTTGCTCCAGGGTGCAGGGCAGCTCCCTCCAGCATTTGAGTGGGGAGGGAAGCAGGCTGTGATAAGGAGGATTCATCATCCTGGGAAGCAGCAGCCAAACCTAAGAGGGTTTCATATGGTCTGGAGCAAGCAGAAGCATGAAGGCCAGGCTCCCCCGTATGGCACTTTGCTGTTCCCCACTCCACGGGTCGCAGGCGAAGGACACTGAATGTGCTGCAGTGGGAGAGGGCAATTGGAAAGGGCTCTGTTTCATCGGGTTTTTGTTGTTACTTGAAACTGCCTCTTTTTTTTCAGGGAACAAATTACATATTTTATTCATTTTCTGTGCAGAAAGGAATGGTTCTGGAGCACTAAAGGGGATGTTTCTAAGCAACGTTGTTTTTCCCACCACCAGCTTCAGGAACAGTGACTTTTTTTTTTACGTTTTTTGTAGCAATAAGCCAAACTATCCGCAGTTTATATGCAGGAAAACCTTGTCATAGTTTCCCCAGTTTTGCTTAATCAGAATGGGGGTGCTGTATCGTGGCCCTGGGGCTCTCCCCACACCCAGGAGGGTGCGTGCAGGCGTGCTCGGGGGGCTATGCCATGCTTGGGGTGCCCTAGCCCCTCCTTTCTGTAGCAGGGGTGGAGGACATCCATGAAGACGCCCATGTGGAGGTCTCTGCACCTAGAGGTGCCGATGCCTCTCGCCGAGGCTGTCTTTGTGCCCTTCCCGACTCCCTCTGCTCCATTCAAAGCCCTTCTCTCCCCTCCCACCTCCTTCCCCCATCTATCGCTCTCTGCATGTTTTCCACACGCTGGAATACTTAGAAATGCCTGGGGAGCACCAGGTTTGGCATCCTCCGCACACCTCCCTCGTGCCGAGGCTGTCGGTGTGGCCGTGGGCACTGCGGTGTGGGCGCCCGCAGCCAGCAGTGCCCACATGGGGGATGAGCAGAGCCCCCACGGCCCTGGGATCCACACCCACCGGCCCACCCTGGCAGCCCCCGGGGCTTGTGAAATGGGGTCCTGGGGGTCACCCACCACCGGTCCCGTGCAGTAGCCATCCGCTCGGCTTTGCGCTTCTGGTAGAAGTTGGCTTCTGTGGGCAAAACCACCGACACAGGGCAATTAAACTGGGGTTGGAACAAGCCAAAAACAGCATTATCTTGATTTCTGTAGAGCTCTCCTAAGCCTGATGATTCTTCTGTGGGTGTGGAGTCAAAAATGTTTTAGTCATTGTATGTGTTATTGCAGAGATTTTATTTAAAACTTATGTTTTTCCTTAGAAAAACCTCTCACACTTTCTGTCTGTCATTTCTGATAGACAGATAGATGGACAGATGGATGGATAGATGGATAGATAGATGGATGGATAGATGGATAGAGAGATAGATGGACAGAAAAACAGATGGATCGATGGAGAGATAGATGGGTAGGTGAATAGATAGGTGGATGGATGGCTGGATAGATGGACGGTTGGAGAGATGAATGGGTGGATAGATGGATAGATACATAGATGGATAGAGAGAGGGATAGACAGGCAGATAGAGAGATAAACAGATGGGTGGATAGCCAGACAGATAGGATGGTTATCCTGATCCCATTGTACAGATGGGAATACTGGAAGTAGATAAGCTTAAAGCAGGGTTTGCTCAGCACACCTCAGACTGAAGCAAAGCTGCTCGGCAGCTTCATCTTCCAAGCAACCCAACTGTCACTGCTTTAAAATCTTAAACTCTTTGTTTTTAGCCTCCACCACTGTTTTGGAGATATTTCCCAGCTGGCTGGATGCAGGGTCCGGGGGACTGTCAGCACCCAGAGCTGATCCCAGCTGGGATCTTGGCTGGGTTCAGCTTTAGCTTTGCTGAAGCACTAAAAATGCACATTCATGAAACGCAGCAGGTAAGCTCAGCCGGCTGTCAGACACCGGGTGAAGCGCACGCGTACGTGGAGGCAGATGGCTTTGGATTGAACAGGAGCCGCATCCCCTTCCGCAGGCTGCTGGCGCCGCGGGGGGTTATGGAGGCAGAGGGGGATGCGGGCCCGGACACCCGATGGCATGGCAGCCCTGCAGTGGGAAGGAAGGATTTGGACTGATTTGGCTGTGTGTAAATGGAAGTGACCTAACCCAGACTCTCCCCAGATGATGAAGGGCAGCAGTGAAACAAATCTCCCACCTGGATAACCAGGCTATATTTTCTTATAATTGCTTTGTCCCTTAACAATAGGAGGAACCACGTGTAGGTTAATGGGTTGATTAATGAGCACAGGTGTCTCAGACCATAAATCCCTGCAGGGAAGGTGATAAATGCTAGTTCAGCTGGCTGTGTCTCTGTGCAGGGGACTTGTGATGGGCCTCAAGCTGCTGATCTGCCAGCCACGTGCTATAGGAAGCATCTGGTACCTGGGTGATGCTGGGGGTGGTGCTGGAAGATTAATGGTAAAGGTTGGATTAAAGAAGAGGGTGCTCTTCGTCACTGCTTGTTGAAATGCAAGGTGAAATGCATTTTCTCTGTACCAAGGCTGGGTGCTGGGGTAGGTGCTTTTCTCCTGTTGGGGTACTGGGGGAGCTGGGTCTGTGTTTTTGGGGCCCTGTCTTGCTGGATGTGGCTCAGGAGGGGTGGGGAAAGTACCTGCCTGGGCACAGGGACCAAGCCTGGTGGCTGCTTATAGCTCCCTGCAGCCTGGTGTTTGCTGCCATTGATGAGCTCTCTTACCAATTCCCCTACACTGGAATTAATTAGAAGTGAGTAATTACAATTGCTTTTTGCCCTGTGCCACAGGAGGCAAATACCATTCCTGCCATATGGTATGGGCTGCTTTGCAGACAGCTTTTCTCCCCTGCTTTCTCCACCTTTTTATTAAAGAGGCTGTCAACTCTGAACCCCCCAGAGCCAACCAGGTGCTGGCGTGCCATGCTGCTGCGTGCATGGTGCTGGTGGCAGACCCAGCTGTGGCTCACGGTGATGCTCAGCTGCTGGGGATAGGTGCCCTGCCAGCAGCGTGGGAGGGTGTGGGTGTCACTGTGCACAGTTTTGGGGGGCTGCTCTACCCCAATGCCTGCAGGAGGTACCTGGCACTGATGCAAATGTGGGGCTTCAGGTGCAAGAGCTGTTAGGCACTTAATCAAAGCCCTGTCCTGCAGCTGCCCGGCTGCACAGAGCCCAGCTCGGAGGGCGTCCAGCTATTGCTTGTCCCGTGGGAGACTGAGGTGCTCAGCTACAAAACGGGGACCTGCCCCTCTGCTGACAGCCAGGTGCATCACTGGAGGGGTGCCAGGTCTGGGGGTGTCACGAGGTGTTCAAGGTTGTGATGTGCTGCCTCATCAATGGATAGCCATAAAGATGTCACCATGGTGGTTTGTTTCCGTTTAACCAAATCTTCTCTCTGAATACCTTCTGCCAGAGCTAAGCCTTGTCCTCCCCAGGGCCCCCATGGCTTTCCAAAAGCTCTCCAGCTTTCCTCTCGTTTCTCATGGCTCCCTGGGATCCCTGTGCCTGCTCCTCCTGGGAGCTCTCTGCTCCGGGCTCATCCCACCCACCCCTGCTCACGTCCCTCCTAAAGCTCCCGGTTCTGCCGGCCGCACGGCAGGGGTGGATGGCTCAGCCTGGCTATGCCACCCGTGACCCGCTCAGAAAGGCACGGGGGGGCACGGGGCAGGAGTCGCTGCCTGCGAGGTGTGTGTATATGTATACGTGTAAATCATATGTTCCTTTTGGTCTCGTTCAGCTTGGACTGCGCTGTCAGCATTTACCCTTCTGAGGAAATAACGGAACTAAAAGTTACCATAAAAGCCATGAAGGGGGCGTTGGGTGAGCACAAGAGGGAGGAGGATGGGGGCTTGCAGGTCTTGGGCAGCCCATGAGGCTTCGGTGGGGCGAGGCTGGGCACTGCTGGCAAGGATGCTGTGCTTCGCATCAAGTGCAATGTCTCTCAAAAAGGTTTCCCTCAGCTCGGTGAGGCAAGCCCTTAACGACCGTGGGATTACAACCGGCTGCCCTCCACACATCCTGGGAATTAATTGGGACCACAGCATCACAGGCAAAGACTGGGTTTTTTTCAGCAAGAAATGGTTTAATATTACTTAAGAAACCCACCCCGACAACGGGCTTAAGCAGAGGAGGCCTGGAAGAGATTTTCAAATAGCTCTTCCAGTGAAAAGGCTTTCCTAGCAGCACAGTGGAGTGGGATAGAGGAAATAAAAAGCTTTGGTTAAATCCTGCAGAGATTCCCCAGTAGGAAAATGGTGGAGCCGGTCTGAGAGGAGGAGCTGGTGAGCTGGGGGATCGCCGAGCAGCTGGGAAGGGCTGTCCCTGCACAGAGGGATGGCACCCTGCACCCCGGGCTGCACCCACGCCTCTGCCGGGCTGGGCTTTGCAAGGTAAGCCTAGCTGTTACCCCTAGAGAACGGGAAAGCCCTGCCACGGGGCTGGTGTGGCAGTGCCCTTCGTGCCCCTTTCCCTTGCAGCCTGAGCCACTGTGTGCCCGTCCCTGCAAGCTCAGGGAGAGCCTGTGAAACCCCAATTTGTAACGAGTTCCAAGTCTATCTGTATAGAGAAATCCTGCACAATTAACCCCTACTTGTATTCTGCTGTTACGTGCAGGTTTAGGCTGATGAAGCGATGCCCACGCTCACCCTGGGGCTGTTAGGGAGATTGCAGGGTAGCTTGAGTAACGCTTTTAATAGCAAAACCAGCAATAAGGGGAAAACGTTCCAGCTGACTTGTAAGTCTTCCTTCTTTATAATTTCAGGAATGACTTCAGACTTGCAGGTAGCTTGCAGCGCTCTAGGATGTTATTCTCATCAAATATCCTTCCTAGGAGGGAGTTAAATGAGTTTAGGATCGCTGCACAGTCAAATTAGTCTCACTTTTCATCGCCAAATATTCATCTCAATTTTAAACCTTGGATTCTTCTCTTGTTAACTAAAATTCATGTTTCAGACATAACCTAATCTTCCTACATGGCCACATTACAAGGAATAAGTCCTCTGGGAATGGATTTCACCCTCCTTTGCTCCTGAGACTCTTGAAAAATTAATTTTTTTTCCCTGCCCTTTTACTGCCAGGCTTTACTCCAGATGCCTCTTGTTGCTCTCGTCCCTCTGCATTTCTGCAGAACGCATGAGTTTCCTCTCTTCCCTTCGTGTCACTCTTTGACTTTCTCGTGTCAAACCCTGTCTCCTCAGACCTGTAACAAGCTCTTACCCATCGTTAGAAATCTGATCTCTCTCTCTAGGATTTGCCCATGCTTTTGCTCACAGCAAAGTGGCTAACAAGCAAAATGCTATTTTTCTTTTCACCCCCCATCTTTGGGGAACTGAAGGCTTTTGCAGCCCTGAGCACGTACACAGGGCTGGATGCTGGCTGTGCCCATGGCAGCTGGGCTCCACACCCTTGCGCTGGCTGGGGTCAGCCCCGGCACCTGTCTCACAGAATGGCTTCTCATTTAGCTGCGTGTTTCTAGCAAAGCCAACCTGTGCAGATGCAATAACCCCTTCACCTGCAGGCCTGGTGCCTGCTCAGCTGGGGGGCTGCCTGCTGGACCACCAGGCAAAAACCCCCAAACTCATCCTAGGCAAAATCCCTACAATGCTGGGAACCACAGCTGTGAGCCTGAGGGTGATAAAGGAGGATGAAGAAGAAGCAGGCGCAGGTGTTTTATGTGCAACACTCTCCACTAGTGAGAAAAACCAAACTTTATTTTCTTGGTGAAGACCTGCCAGGTGGCAGAGGGGTCAGTAACCAGTCCTGTGGCTGTGCTGTGGGCTTGGATCCCGCTGCTTGGGTTGCTCCTTTCCAGCAGGAAGGTGCCATTCCCGGCTGGCTGTGGGCTCCCAGCTCCGGCAGGCGCTGGGCTAACGCCTCCTTCCCAGCCTTTCCCTGCTGGGGCCGTTTGCACGTGCTGCCTGGTTGTTTGCATGGTGTTGGCTGGCATTTAGCAGCAGCAGCTGCTCCTGGAGGCTGCTGGTACATGGATGCTGCCATGGATGCCAGCATCTTGGAGCAGTGCTGCCCATCAAACGCTGCCAAATACCACGCTTCCTTGGGAAATGGATGAGCCTTCTACTTGGAAAAGCCTAGGCAAGGGAAATGTCATCTCTCCCTGTGTGCTGTTTTGGTACCTTGGTGTATTTTTAACAACATCCCTGAGCTGCAAGCTGTGTTTTCAATGAATCAGGCATTCATCTCCCGTGGTCGTTAGCCTGGCGCAATCTGGCAAAGCCACCAGTGCTGCGGGGACAGTTGTTTTGGCTCAAGCTCCTGGCTGCGTAGGGAAAATGTCACCTTTGCTTTATGCCAGGGAAAAAGAGCCATGTTAACCTGGCATGCAAGGCTGGGCTCCTGGGGGGCTTTGTGTACCCACATCTTTCACTGTCTCCTGCTCTGCTTGTCCCCAGGCACCGGCAAGGGGCAATGCTGCTGTGGTGTGCTCACTTGCCCTGATTCTGCTCCCTGGAGAAGGTAACTGGGAAGATTTAAAGTTAAGTTTAAAATACGCCTTTCATAGAGCTGCAATCAGCAGAAGCAGCGTGGTGTGTCCCTTCCCTTCAGAAAGTAAGTTAGTGTCCTCTGGCCTTCGGTGTGACGAGCATGGCTACAGATGTCCCTTATTAAAGGTCTCTGTGGCCAGGGTGCTTCTGAGGCTTGCACAGCTCCTGCTGTGGGCACTGAGCAGGCTGCATGATGCCCCTGCCGCAAAGCTGCCTCCCTTGTGCATCCCCACTCCTGTGCACCTTTCCCCATCCCATCTCCCCAGGAGGCTTTTCTGGCAGCCGGGCTCAGCTGCCTTTGGCTCTGCCAGAGCCTGGGCTATGGCTAAGCATCGTGCTGGTGCGGCAGCATTTGCCTTTAGGCTTTGGTTTTAAAAGAATTCAGGATGTTGAATACTTCTGAGTGTTGCTTGTGGTACAAGTTTGGGATAAAGTGAAGGCAGTTTCAGGTTGGCACCTAGAAACAGTGTGGAAGGTGCCTGGCAGGCTGCGGGGACGGGGTGCTGGACTGAACCATGCTGAGCTGCACGGCTGCAGATCACCCAGGCAGCCAGGTACAGCAGCAGATAAAACTGGTGCTGCTCTGCATGGTGGGGTTGGGCAGTGATTTGTGAGGAGCAGTGCAATGGCTCCACTTCTGCAAAGTGCAAGGGAAGCTAAATACCAGCGAGAGGACAAACAAGATAGCTGTGCTAATGGAAAAAAAAAAAAAAAAAAAGGCATGTATAAGAGAGCTGATTTTTAATCAGCTGCTTCTAGGTTAGCAAAGTGATCCTGAGAGACTGGAGGGTTTTGCAATGTCCTTTTTAATGGCTACTTCATCCCTCAGCAGTGCTGACTTCCAATTTGAAAAGAACTTTTTTTATTTTTTCCCTCCTGGAAGAGTGATTCAATAGTGTCAGCATAAACCCCCAGGAGCAGTGGCAGTGCCAGGTATCTGGGAGGCGGGCTGGGCTGCTCCAGGCAGGCAAGGTCGGGGCTCAGAGATGGAATAACCTGCTCAGGACTGTAACAGCAGCAAATAGCACTGCTGGCACTGGCTGTGGCACAAGTGGGATGTCGGGTACCACTGCTCACGCTGTCTGTGGGGGAACTCTGTCTCCTCCCCGCCTGGCATTAGCAAGCACCAGAGGCAGATGACCAGGGCAATAATGCTGATGCGCTGGCCTATAACTACGAACAAAAGGATGTATGAAGACACCATCTTCCTCTTTCCACCTGGAGCCAAGCACTGCCGGTGGGACATGGCTGAGCCCAGCTGCCACATCCCATGCACTGATGCCCACGGGTGGGTGTGGAGCACCACACTGGATCTGGTGAGACAGACCTTGGGCTGTCAGGGCAATGGCCTCCCTACAGTGCTGGCCAGGGGCTTCAGCATCCCCCAGGGGTGTCAGCTCAGCAATAGCTGAGGGCCAACTCATACAATTATAAAATTAAATATAAATATAAAATACAAAAAGATCATTTCTAGCCTTGAAAATAGTGCTGAGAGCTTCCACCACTGGCCCAGCAAACCTCAAGCTGTCTGTGACGTCTCAGGAGGGTGACGGCAGGGACCCCACCTTCCCAGCTGATCCCCCCCATCCCTCGGAGGCCCCTGCACACAGTGGGCACAGGCGCTCCGGCAGCTCAGCCTGGGGAGGATGCTCAGCCCGTGCCGGCAGCACGCCCTGGGTTCCATCGCAGTCACGCTTGCTCGCCTCGGTCCCCATCGCTACCCCGGGCACTGCTCCCAGCACCGTGCATGGGCCGCGCCGGCTCAGCGCTGAGCGGCTGAGTTGTCTCGGACCTGGGAATTAGTGCGGCAGAAGCACAAAGGGCTATTTCTCTCCAGTTACTTAGAAACCAACCACTGACTTGATTTGGCAAACTTGCAGCTTCTGGGCATGTGTGCTTGTATATATCTGGGTGTGTATATCTATATATACATGCACATGTGTGTGTAGCATATCTTCACGTGTACACACACCTGGAGGCTGCGAAACAGATGTAAATGCATACATATATATATTTTCGCTTGGTGGGATTTTTGGTGGGTTTTAGGGTGTTTTTCTTAGGGGAGTAGAGGAGAGCCAGGTCTCAAGAACTCTCGCTCTTTCAGACACTTTGCTCTCTGCTGTAGGGCCAGTAATCAAATCAGTGGCTGTGTGCTTTTAGACAGCACAAGGTCCGTGCTGGGAGGTGAGCCATCCCAAGCTGGCCAAGTTTTTAGCTGGTTTTGTAGCTCCATATGCTGCTGTGGCCTTTGCTTTCAAGCTGCACACCCGTTAATTAGACCTGTTAATTGAGTGAAATGGCTGCAGGCAAGTGGAGGGCTGGGAATGATGGTAGTAGCTGGGGGCTGCAATTTGGTGACGTTCTCTAGGCTGGACCATGGGCTCAAGCAACCTCCCCTGAGCTTCCAAGCAGCTTCCAAGCTGATCTTGCGCTGCAAAGACTCTGTGTTTTCAGTGTTGGATTTTTACTACAGGCCTAACATTTTCCAAGTACCCAGGGCACGTGTGCTAAGTAAATGGTAAGGACAGCTTTGGAAATCCAAACACAATAATTCTGTCCAGGTTTGTTGGTGCACCAGAGTCTGCAAAGAACTGGTTATCGCTCTCCAGAGCAAAACTGGGTCCCTCTGTGTGTGCTTTCCCCCCAGAATCTCCCATGTATGAAGGGGTGAGCCCTGATGTGGCTTGAGGGAACATGGGACCTGTGGGGATGGAGGGCAGGACAGCCAGCCAGGTCCTGGCTGAGAGCCTGCTGCTGGGGGAGTGACGAACCCTATAACTGCACGCAGTTACCACTGGGTTTCAATCACACTCTGTGTGTATGTGCATATATGTATGCATTTACATATGTATATATAGGGGGTTTATATAAAGGGTATATATATATGTAAAGGGTGTCTATGTGTGTATATATATTTATACCCGTGCAGAGAGAGGCAGAGCCCCACGGCCACACTGTGCCCTCGCAGCCACATGCCCGCCCAGCGGCAGAGCTGGACTTTGAAAAGCAAAGAATAGGTCTGTGAGAAATGGGACTTAAAAAAAACTCTTCTACAAAATAAATATAAACTGTTTGGAAATGCACAGTAGCACTTGACTTCTCCAAAGAGCGTTATGCGGCAGGGGGGTTGTCTCCAGAAGGAACATGGAAATCCCAATCCCGTGAGCCCAGGCTCCTCTTTTCCTGGCAGGAGTGTTGTAGTTCCGTCTGGAGCGCGCAGGCGGCTGCCGAGTATTTGCCTTTGAACTTGCCAAGGGTTACGCTTTGTGCTGCCGAGCAGGGGAGGATTGGCATCATTTGTGCTGTTCTGTGCATGGATGGGCTTGGGTATGTAAAGGTCCAGCTGTGCTTTCATTCAAGTAATAAAAAAATAAGAAGAAAAAAATAGAAAAGAAAAAAAAATCAGGTCAGTGCCTGCCCCAGCCATGCTGTGAGCCCAGGGGCTCGTGGTGCTGGAAATGCAGCTGTAGCTTTTCAAATAGCTACTTGAGGATAAATTCCTCTCACTCCTGAAATTTTAAATTCCCATCAGCAGCACGAAATTTTGGGTATGGCAGAGGCATTACGGGCCCTGGGGAGAGGCGGGTGGGTCGACACCCCAGCTCCAAGGCCTGCTTGTTGGAGTCAGGCTGGCTTTCCTGACCTCCCTGGGGATGCCTTCGGTTGCTTTCTGACACTGGCAATTGTGCCATATGAGTGAACATCTGAAATGGCCACTAAATCAAGCGTGTAAAAAGAGAAAGAGATGACAGAGCGTGGCATGACCTGTGCTAATGTCGGCTGTTTTGTGTGACTCCTTTCAGTGTCCCCTGCCCACGAGTGAGCAGGGCTCTTTCTTTCTTTTCCTCCTTTTTTTTTTTTAATTTTTTTTTTCGATCTGGTTTTAAATAATTCATCAGGAGCAGCACAAAGTGCAGTGATTGTTTGTGGTGCTTTGTAGTAGAAGGTAGATAGATGGTCCCTAAATTAATACCTTGATCTGGCAAAAAAATTGCACAGATCTAGCTGTAATATAAAGGTTAAAGCAGGAGGGTATAATTAAAAGGGTTTTTGTACTGCAGCGATAGGTTTAAGTTAGGGTAGGGGTTTAATGTATGGCACATTTCATGGCCTCAGGGCTAATTATCTTGTCTCCAGCCCGGCGCTGGGAGGTGGGAAGAAAGGTAATAACTTGATGTTGCTGATGCTGAAAAGCAGCCGGTGCCGGGGATGGAGGCACTGCCTCCCCTCGGGCTGGGAAGCTGTGGGCTTTTTCGTTGGGGGGGATCCAGGAGCTTGGGCACCACGGTGGTAGCTGGACCACGGTCTGCTGGGATGGGTGTGAATGTTCTGGCAAGTGTGAGGGTGAATTAAAAAAAAAAATGAAGCTGAATAAGGTGAATACTTTAATAGGTGTTATCACAATGAATACTAAACAATGATGAAAGTGCAGGGCACGTGCGTGCCTTACTCATGGGACACGAAATGACATTGGATGTGAGATACATCTGAATGTATTTGGGTTTATTCACAATCCCGTGAGTGCTCAGCGTTTCCCCCCAGCCTGGTGAGGCGAAGGATGATGGCAGGTCACTCACCTGTCCCCAAACTGGGTGGCCAGCACGCTGGCTGAGGGATGCTCTGTCTCTTCTGGAGGAAAACAGATGACTTGGACAAAAGCAGGGACTCATCTTCTCTGGCCACTGGTTTCCCATGGGGTTAAGTTGTGTGTTCCCTGAGTTTTTAACAATGTTTTTCTAATTATTTTCTTTTCTTTTCAGAAACCTTGGAAAATCCGGATTGAGAGTCTCGTGCCTCGGGCTGGGTGAGTAAACTCCACAGCCACCACACTTACTGCAGCCCCACGCGCCCTGGAGCAGTGGTAGCATTTCAGCGTGTGGCGGGGGAAGCGTGCTTTCTCAGAGCCCCCGCCTGCGCTGGGTCCTGCAGACTGCTCACGGCAGGAGCCCTTACCCGTGTGAGTAACAGCTCTGTGCATCAGCCCAGGTGCTTGCCCGTGGGGAGGTGGTGCTTTCCCGTGACACTCGAGTGGGACTGTATGAGGGTTTAATGCACAAAATCCTTCTGATATGACCTGATCCCTGTGAGGGACAGCCCGCGGAGACCGCGTCTGAGATGTCTGTGAATGCCCCCAAGAACTCCGAGTGTCAGAGCTCCCGTCTCCGGGGATGGCAATCTGCCTGGGCTCTAGGCAGATTTTATTCTATTCGGTGTGTGTATATCTTGTTATTTCTGTTCCGTACCAATTTGAAAACTAAAGAATATCTTGTCAATATTTTATCTTACCAATATTTTATTGAAAAGGGCATCTACAAGCACTGCAGCATGTATGTGCTGGCCCTGCAGGTCCCATAGTGATGCTGCAGTTCCTGCAGGCTTTAGTACGCTGCTGCTGGCCTTCAGCTACCAAGTCAGAGCGTGCGTGAGGGGCTGGACAACTCATGATGGTTTTACTCATGCGAGTAATTTCTTTGATGGCAGTTGAACCGCTCACATGAAGAATGCTTAAATATATTTAAAAAAAAAAAAGAGACAAACAACCGAAGTAAAAACCTCAAACCCAAATGCTGTAGAAAGGAGACGGCTGTTTTTCTTGCTGTGACCACCTTCCTGCGGTGCAAGGCTGGGGCATTGGGAGCGTGAAGCCCCCGGGGATGGGTGCCCCATGTTAAATGGGTGTCTTTGCTCCCCGGGGATCAGAGGTGCTGGTGCGGGGTGCTGGAAGCAGTCTTTAGGGAAGTGGCTGGGTGTGCTGGGCTCCTGTGCTGCTGCCTGGGGGAGGCAGGAGCAGGCAGGGATCTGGGCTGTGCCCGCGTTGGGAGCCCACTGTGGCTGCAGCATCCCCCTCCAGCCCCCCGGTCCGGTGCCAGCTGGGCTCATGGAGCAGGTGCCCAAGGGGTCAGCTCATTTCTTCCAATATGCCTTACAATTTGGTTTTCAAATAGAGTGAAATGTGAAAGTCACCCTGTAATCACAAGTCATATAAATAAGGCCTGTTCCACCAAGAAGGGCTCTTCTGGTTAAAATAGATCTGGGCTTTGAAAGGGGTTGTTGTCTTATCTGTGCAGAGGTTTTATTTACCATCCTTACAGTTTCACCCAGAGCTAGTGCTGTGGTGGTGGAGAACAGCGATGGGAAGGAAGTAGCGGGAGGAAAAAACCACTTTGCAGAGCTTTTCTTTAATTTCAAGCATGTGGAACTGCAGCAGTGTCTAAATATATTGAGCTTTTGTGAGCACAGCTGCGCGGGAGGAGTGGGGGCTGAGGAGGGAGCGAGCGGCTGCTCCAGGCACGGGCAGGGCCGGGCAGAGCTGCCGGGCATCGGTGCGGAGCCGGGCTCAGCACCCACCGCGGTGAGCCCTGCAGCCCTGGCCGGGTGTGCAGGGGTAGGGGGGGCAGAGCCGGCAATTCAGGTGCCACCTTCTGTGGAGCGTACTTACCTCTGCTGCCCCACAGCGCGTCCTCCCCCCACCGCAGATCCGTCAGGTGTCCGCTTCCAGTGCCAGCTTATGTGACTTTTCTAAATAGCTTCTCTTTCGCAGTTCCTTAAAAGATAAATGTGTTTCCCTGAACTCTCTGCAGCATGAAAATCCAATTTGGGGTTTACTAAAGTTTCTGAAGGCTCAGCAATCTTCCTTAAAAGCTTTCCAAAATCTCAGCAAGGTGGGAGTGTGCTTCATTCTGTAGTATGAAAAAAGTAAGTGGAGAAAAATGAAGCGGGACAGAAATCAAAGGCAGGCAGTGCTAAGGCAAGGCATACTCTTTAATTATGTCCTGCTTCTCCCAGCTCACGCTCTAATTAATTCATTTGCTGGGTGCCGCTTGCAGTATGAGAAGTGTTGAGTGAGCGCACAAGGTCAGATGCGTTCGCAGCGTGTTTCACAGGCAAAGCCGCCTGGGAAGGGTTGCGGTGACGATGGCCAAGCATCACTCCTGGGTCGCTGAGCCTCCTGCCAGAGCCGGGACCGCTCTGCCGGGCTGAGCCCCCCAGCAGCTGGCTCCCACAGCATCCCGGTGCTGAGCCCTGCTCCCAGCCAGGCTGCGCTTTCACCTCCTCCCTGGAGCAAGTGAAGGCCAGGCGAGGCTCTAACTGAGGAATCTCCGCAGCCTAACCCCGGGCTGAGGCACGTGCCGGGATGCTGGCTCTGAAATGCCACTGCGATGCAGGGCGTGTGGGAAATAAGGTCATGTTTTTCTTGTAGTTAATTCAGAGAAAATTTTGCCCGTGGAGGCTGCCTGTTGACTTTTAAAAAATGTTGAGATGGCCTCCGACCAGGCAATTAGCCCAGACTCCAAGGTGAGGAGCAGCAGAATGAAACCAGCCATCCCAACCCCCAATTCCAGGTACAAAAGCACAGAAGAAATATCCCCAAATGAGCAGTTCCTGCAGCCGCTGGTGGGACACCACACAATCTGGTACGAAAAAAAATGTTTTGTGAGCAGAAAGGGGTTGGCTGCTGCCATTGCCCCTCGGTGCTTTGCTCTGGGGAAAGGCCTTTGCAAACCCAGACCTGAACGCCCGCTGGCCCAGGACAGCGGCAAAGGGTCCCATTTGCACCCAGGTACCCTCAGCGGGCAGGGCTGGGCATTTGCTGGTTGCTCGAGTGCCAGACCAGACCCATGTGCCGGATTTCCATGTGGCATCATCCTTGCCAGGAGCAAGCCAGGGATAAAATTATACTGGCGGGAGGCAAAGCTTGGGCTTTCAGCCAGAAACTTCCCCCCCCCCCTCCCCCCCCCGCAAAAGTGACACATCTGCTGGCAACAACATTATCGAGTGGTGAATTTTGCATCAGCAAATAACTGACTAATAATCACACCTTGCCAGGCTCTAGGGTGCGATGGAAATGGAGCCAAATCTAGTTTTAATACAGAAATCCCTCTGAAGGTGAGGATATCTAGATGGGAAATTGCTTTCCAATGCAAGGGAACAACATGACGGGCAAGGGCGCAGAAGTAGGAGGTCAACCTGCCACTGCCACGCTGAGTGGTGGTGGGGGATGCATTAAAAAAAGTGAATTGGGGTAGGCAAGGGACAGTGACTCAGTAAGGGGAAGGTAATGATTTTAAAAAATATATCTTTCTCTAGTATATTTTTCTTCTAAAATACTCCCATTGGTTGAGGCTGTGAATCATCCTCAGTTGTCGTTTGACATGCCATGTGCGCCTTGTGCTTTCTGCAGTGAGGGTTTTTTTTATTATTTATTTTTTTCTTTTGAAATCAGGGTTGAACAGTGGGCACCCACTGCTCCAGCCGCTTTGGGTGCAGGTGCTCACCACCACCCACACTACCTGCCCAGGGATGGGAAGGGGATTTGTGTGCTGCCTTCCCTGCTCCTGGCTCTGGCCGGGACTGTACCAGAGCATCTTGCTTTCCCAACTGCATCTGATGCTTTAGACGCTCATCTTGCTGAGCAAAAACTCGCCTGCCTTCGCTGGTTTTTGCAATGATCAAGGAAGAAAAATACCCCAAGGATTCCCTGTTCATGTGGTCCCGCTGATGCTAGCTGCTCAGGGGTCCCACGCCTCTCACATCCCCCAGCTGGGGTCTGGGAGCACAGAGGGAGACAGGCAGATATTGGATGTATGTACTCCTTGTCTTTAAAGAGATAAAGTGCTTCTCACTCTTACGTGAGCTATTGCCAGCTCTCGGGCTGCTCTCTGTGTGCCCAAGCACTTGGGCATTTTGTTTCTCCGTTGCTTGGTGGGGCATAGTTTGTGTTGTAAAGTTATAGTCACGTGAATTCAAGAATAAAAATAATTCCTTTTCTTCTCACCTGTGCTGGGGACCTATATGCATACTGAAGCAAAAGGAAAAAAAAAACCCCAACCACTTTGAGATAAACAGTCTCAACCCATTTTTTCAGTAGAAATGCATTTTAATGTATTGTTATAAAAATAACACTTCTGAAGCTTTAACATGGAAATCAGGCTTCATTTAGATTTTTTTTTTTCATCTGCATAAAGAAGCTTAATGATAAAATGAAACCTATTTTTATCCTTACTGTGCAGGACCAGAGCATTTTACCCCAATGATAAGAGAAAGTGCCTTTCTGAGGTCTGTAACCAGCAAGGCGTAGCAGGGGGGCAGCTCTGGGCTCGGCGGGTGCTGCTCGCCCCCAGTTATTGCCCTTGGAGAGAGCAGAAGGGAAAGCAAAATTAGTTAGAAATGTCTGCTCTTTGCTCATTCTTTTTATTTCAGTAGCATTAACAGACGTGTTTCTGATCTGTGGAAACCTGGCTTTTCCAGAGCTTGGGTTATTCTGCGGGAAACCAGGAGTTTCAGTTCAACTACACGGTAAACATGCCTCTTCAAAAATAACTTTATTTGTACTCAAAGAAACCTGATGTATAAAAAAATTCAGGCTGACCTTTTTTGAGGGAAAGAGGGCAAGATCCTCTTAGCGGAGCCAGCTCTTCTTGTTCTGCTTCTAACCAGGGACGGATCAAAGCAGCTGGAGCGTTAGCAGCAGGCGCGCTTTGCTTTCCGGGTCCTGCTCGAGGTTCATCTTCCACTCGCTGTGAGCAATGAGCTACCCAATGCATCTTTAATGAAGATGTGGGAGCGCCTATGTATCTATCGCACCAGGCCCTTTGCAAGCGCAGGCAGGGAGCATTTGATCTCCCCCCCCCGCGCCCTTAGCAGCATCAGAGCCTGACCCTTTGCTGGCACCGCAGCCTCTCCTCCGCCTTGCCCAAGCCACAGTGAATTTTCCCACTTGGGACCCCAACCCCTCTGCCCTCTCATGGAGGGGTGATTTGAGACAGAGTTTTAAACTCTGGGGAGTTTTGTGTGAGCTTTGACCCATCCATTAAACGGGTAACTTGTAGTTCTATCTGTAGCTGGTGTGTCGGGCGGGGGAGGCGGTGCTGTGGGTCACAGGGCTGCTGCGGAGGGCGCAGGGGGCAGCTGCCCTCCCGGCCACACTTCCATGGGGTGCTCGGTGCGGTCAGACAAGTAGGGCAGGAGCGACATCTGCCAGGGTGAGTACGTGCTGTCTGATCAGTCCCATATGTGACCTGGCGCCTCCCCAGCTCGCTGCCGGCTCTTTCTTCCAGTGGCTTAGGAAATACATCTTCCTGATGTATATGCATACACATAAATACATATATATAAGAAAAAATATTCCTCCAGCTTAGGAATACCCAGTTAAATCCACACGCTTTTTCCACCACAGGATATTTTATATTTTTTTTTCTAAGCAGTGGTCAGACAGAAATAAGGCCCCAAGGTTTTGCTGCTAATAGATCAGAGTCTGCAGCTGAGTTCGACGTGCAGCTGCTCTCTGAGCCGGCTGGCCAAAGTGCTGCTCATCAGCTGCGCTGGTGTCGGATGCGGGCTGTATGGAAAAGTTCCTGGGGAAAAGTCACTTTGCGTTTTAAATACTTCATGTCAATAGACATATTATTCCTGCCCCCCCCCCCCCCCCTCCTGATTTTGACTTGTACGGTGCTAAATGCCGAGGCACAAATTTAGGAAGAGTTTCATTCCCCAAATGACATGTTTCAGCAGCATCATAATTTTTTTCCAATTTTTCAAATTGAAGCTTTGGAAAATTATCTCATTTTTGCAAAGAGCTTCAGATTTCAATAAAACTATGTATTTTGGCAGCGCAGCATCCTGCCAGCGTTTCCCTGAGCAGGTCCACATGCCAGTCCTGGGTCCCCATGCCCGGCCCCATTGTCGTCGTCCCTGGAAAGGGAGCTCGGGTGCCTGTCCTGACCGCAGCTCTCAGCCGGGGACACAGCAGCCCCTGAGCCAGTTAACCCCATTTTAAACCCCTTTAATCTCAAGGAGCCTGAGTTTTGGCAGAGCTCCTTTTTTGTCAGCACAAACCTCTCGCAGTAACAGATTACTTTGTTTTTTCTAGGGACATGGGTCACTTTTGGAGGTCAAATCTCAGATGAGGTAAGTGATGCTTGCTGTAAGTATAATGCATGAAGTAAAATCCAATCTGAGATATTTTTAAATGAAACCATGGCTACCGAAATCAGAGGAGCCTGTTTCTGTACAGGGAAATGGCAGAGAGTCACTGTGCAAAGCAATACAAAGCTTGTGCTTCTGCTACAAAAACCTTAATGAACCTGACATTCCCAGAGATCAACTTTAATAAAAAAAAACATTTATCCCTTAAAGCGATCTTCTTTTCCGTGCTGTTTGGAGTGGTATTTCCTTCTTACCCTTGGCAGTGGCACTGTTCTTGGAGCCAAAATGGGAAACTATTTTTGCATCATGAATGTAATCGGCAACAGTCATAAATACGAGCAGGGGCTTGGCTTAGCAGAAGCTGCCTGATGATTTATTTTTTTACATAATAAGATGAAACAAATGAAAATGAGCTTGGGTTTCCTGTGTGTTCTTGGCCGTACCAGATGGCTTCTCATCGTAGTTAATCTCCTGAGTGCTGGGTAGCACGTGGGTTTCCCTCCATCTCAGGTAGGATGCAGATGCTGGTCAGCGGCAGAGCAGCCTCCGGGCTGCCTTCCCTCTCGTACGTGGCAAAAACCCCAAAATAACTTTGGCAGAAGGAAAGCAGCCCCAGCCCAGGAGTCTCAACTGGAAAGCTTTTTTTCCTTTTTAATTCACTTGTTCTTTGGTGGTATTTCTTCTGCTGACAGCAGATCACCGAGTTCACTCCTGTTTCTTGTTTTGATTGGATATTTGCTCCCTGGCTCTCCTGCCTTCCTTGCTCAGAATGAGTCAACGCAAAGTGCACACATGGAAAAGGGGGACTGAAACACAGCCCCATCCCTGAGGGACGTCCACCCCAAAGGCGCTGGCTGCGCGTGGGTGCCCTGGCCAGCTGCCAGCCCCCTCTGGGTGCAGGATCCCCCCGGGGGGCAGCTGGACCCCTGGACTCTGATGGGGATCACCTGAAATGGCCTTTAGGCATTTGCATGCCCCATGACACCAGCCAGAGAGCTGTGGGACAGCCGGATGGGTAGCCAAAAAAAATAATATAAAAATTAAAACTCTTTAAAAATAAAAATATTAAACTAATACCATGGAAAGGATATTTCCATGGTATTAAACTCCACAGATTTGCACTGTATATTCTATAACCCCATTAAATTCTTGGCTGCTTTCCTGTTAGAAAGTTCCTATGAGACGAGATTAATTCCTCCCAGGGTGAGTCAACGGGAAGTTGGTGTAAATTCACATTTTAGCACTTCTCGGGCCAGCACGTGACCTGCCAGGTGCCCTGCCAAAGGGTCTTGCCCCCAGGTGGGGGATGCTAATGCCCATCCCAGCCCCACTGAAACACCTTTGCTGCACCTTCCCGGGACATGGTCTGCCACCCCTCACCTCTCTGCCTCTGCTTCCCCAAGGTGGCTGAGCAGCTGATGACCATCGCCTACGAGAGTGGCGTCAACCTGTTCGACACAGCTGAGGTGTATGCAGCTGGCAAGTGAGTGCCCACGGTCCCACTCTGCTTCCTGGGGGTCCCTCCACCCGGCTCTGCTCCTCCCTGTGTCATGGTCACCTGCAATGGATAGGGCTGGGGCTCTGGCAGTGCTTGGGAAGCCCCCTTCTCCCTGAGGGAGGACAGAAAAACCTATATATTTGGGTATTTGGAGCACTGAAAAAACAAAGCCAAAAAACCCCACAACCCACCCCCACCCAAAAAGCCCCACCCAACCCACAAAACCCCCAACCCCAAACAAAAACCCAAAACCAAACAAAAATACCAAAAGCAAAAAAAAAAAAAAAAAGGGCAAAAAAATTGAATCCCAAACCTTGTGTGCTCAGCTGAAGACTGAATCTATCATTTGTGCCACTTGCTGTTGGCACAGGGTGAGAAACGTCCTGGGTAAATGAAAAGTCAGCGCACATCTTAATGGTGACAAATGGCCTGTGCCAGTGACAGCTCCCAGGCACGGATCCCAGCGCGGGGAGCTGCTCTGGCTGCAGCAGGGCTAATGCTCTCAGTGTTGCTGTGGAACTGGGGGGGAGAAGTATCCATCCATAATATGTGTGACTTTGGCTGATTTATGTGGTTTTGTATTTAGCATAAAAAAAATGGTGGCCTGGGACATTGTGTCCCTGGTGTGGGGACAAAGCAGCTCTGCCCTCCCTGAGCGGGTCCAAGCAGCCGCAGGGCACAGGCTGCAGGTCTGTCCCTGCAGGAGTGGGTGGGTGAGGTGCTTTGTACCCCCGGAGGGGACCCATCCTGGGCGCTGAGCATCCTCCTGTCTCCCCTCACGCGGGGCGCTCTCTCTCACAGGGCTGAGGTCATCCTGGGGAACATCCTGAAGAAGAAGGGCTGGAGGTACTGTGCTGCCGGCCGCGCTCCCTGCCGCCTGCGGGCAAGCGGGACCCCTGGGTGTATGAGAATCCTTCTGGTTTCTAAAAATGACTGGTGTTAGGTGGTGCTGGCCCGGGAGTGGGTGCTGTTTCCAGGTGGTGCCAGGAGCTTGCATGCACGATGGTCCCATGCCCAGCAGCCAGACCTTGCAAACACCAAACAAAAATGCTCTCCTGTTTTTTGGGGGGAGCACACATCTGGCTTCACGAGGCTGTGCTCACCAGCCTGTGGTGCTGCCTCAGCCGGTGCACCAGAGCATCGTCGCTCTGCGTGGTGTGGATAATGCAACTCCTGAGCATATCCCTCATCACTGCCATGCATCAAGCCAGATGATTTCCGTGTCGGCATCCTCATCTGTGTACATAAGATCATGTATTAAGAATGCAAATCTGTGACGGGCCTTCATCTTGGGTAGCCTGGGAGGAAATGATACCTAACTTAAGTGATGCACATTAGCATATGTTGTGTGGTTTTAAGAGCATTTACATAATCTTTAAAGGCCTCCCTTGCGTGTCATATTCAGCCTTCATCTGAAGAATGGCTCTAGTAGTGCTCGCTCTAAAATCAGTATCCCCTGTGTAAGAGGGATGATTGCTCAGTAAGAAATATTCTAGATACTGTGGAAGAAAAAAATTAAGTCCAACAAAAGCTGGAGAAATTGCGCGTGGTACACGTACAGCTATGCAGCAAGACAGTTTGCAAATGATAAATCTTTGATTTAATATCCCATGGGAATTTATAGATTAATTCAGTGAATGTATCACTCTTGGAGTTTTAATAACTCCGGGAATACTGCATGATAATGAGAAGCACTGGACTTGGGTACCAGTAGGGAATAGCGCTGTAGCCCTCAGTTAAGGACTCTGGAGATTGCTTACTCCACGGTTAAAAATGTAAATTTTTTTTTCCTTTTTTGGTCACTTCACTTGTATTAGCTTTGGTTTCCAGACACCACCCTGGGGTTGCTCCCTGCGTGCAGCAGACCTGAGCATGGGAGAAGTAGCCTGTTGTAAAAAGGGTTATAGTGAGGTGCAGGCACCCACGCTGAGCCCAGGGCTGGGGAACTGGGCACAGCCACCTCTGCGGGAAGCCACAGTGCTGCTGCCTCTTGATGGGCAGCATCCTTCCTTAGGTACTTATAATTTCTTTATTTAACACTAATCATTTTTCTGTTCTGTTCGCAGGAGGTCCAGCCTGGTCATAACAACAAAGCTGTACTGGGGTGGAAAGTAAGTCTCACAGTTACTTGTAATGGTGTTTGCTGCTACATGCTTTTCCCTTTTACTGCTGTACAACCAGGTGGAGATTAACAGCACCTCAGAGGAGTGGTTTGTTGCTGCTGTTTTCTTTCTCCGTATTTTGGCGAGTCCTTTCTGTAGTCGGAGCCCGGCAGGGGCAGCAGCCCCCAGCAGGGGCTGGGGTGCTGGGGTGGTGCACTCCTGCCCAGAGCATCCCTGTGGCTCTGGGACCTGTAACTACCGGGGTGGAGGCTGCCTCGCTCTGAAATTGCAGCAGTGTCAATGAAGCCTCAGTGCTGGGAGGGTGGCCAGGATGCAGCCCCATCCTCGCACTGCTGGGCCCCTGCTGCCCTGCCAGCATCCTTACCCCTCCACCTAGGAATGTCGCTGGCAGCTTTACGCCCAGGAGACATCCACAGCAGGGCTGTTACCACGTTAAATTAACAACAGCGTTACTCATCCCAGATGCTGTTGTCTTTGAGACTGGGAACCCAAATGAGGTGTAGGGTCTCTCTGTTGTATGAGTTGTAAGTTCACCTGTGGGATGTTTAAAGCAGGACACAAAGCCAGCGCTCCCTGGTCAGGCGCTAACGACCCAAGCAATGCCGAACACCTGACAGCCATGTGCCTGTTCTTTCCTTCGCAGAGCTGAAACAGAAAGAGGGCTTTCGAGAAAACACATCATTGAAGGTATGTGTTGTGTGGGGTAGGGTCTGGCCGTGCCTCAGTGCGCTGGCATGGGCCCGGTGGGTGCAAGCAGCAGGACCCCAAGGCGAATGCTCTCCCATAAGCCAGGTCTGCTTGACCCCAGCGCTCGCTGCTCCTCCGTGCCAGCCTGGCGTGAGGCATTTCCCAAGCTGGGAAAGTGCCCCAAATGCACCAAAGGATGATTACGGCTTTTTCTCAAAAAGCATGAGCAAACGCATGGCAGACAAAATGCCTTCTGTACCACACCTCTGTGCAGCAATAACCCTTTGGGGTTTTGCTCTAATAAGTGAGCGGGTTGTCCTTGGCCAGCTGTGTGTGCGTGGCTTGCAGATCTATCACTTATCTGCAGCGACTGGGGTTTGCCACGCTGGGGGTTTCATCGTTCGCTGCCTCGCACAGCTTCCTGGCAGCTTCGCACTATTGTCCTCAAGAACGGCCCAAGTCCCAGCTGCTGTGGGATGGCAGGAGGTGGGAAGGCTTAGGGGGTTTGGAGCTGCTCTGCTGACACTCCCAGCCCTTTCCTGGAGCGGCCGGGGGGTCAGCAGCAGCGTGCGGTCAGCAGACGTGGCTCTGGCCACATGGTCTCCCTTGGCAGAGCCAGGAGGGATGAGGATGCGGGGCATGATGCCAGCCTGCAGAAATAGCCTTGGGAGGGCTGCCAGGTCCCATCCACCGAGCAGCCGGCTGGGGAGGGCTGTGGTTTGCTCTCAGTGCTGCTTCTTCTCAGGAGCTCAATTTTGTTGTACCTTCCCTCACCCAGCTCCTTGCATCCCGTCCTGCATCCCGCTGAGAGGCGCCCTGCACTACCTTACTCATCCATGGGGATTTATTCACCTGTCTCTGCTGGGTCTAATGCAAGCTCCTTGTCTTCCAATTGCTTTTTTTGTTCTTTCAGGTACATTATTGTTGGAGAGGGAGTGAGAGCACATACATTTTTCTGTACGGATAAATGTGTTTCGCCTACTCTGGCTCTTTCTGGAAGGCTGTTCGGCATCGGGTCAGGCACCCGGGCACAATGACCAGGGCCGTAATCATAACCTGCACAGGATTTTCATGCAGGACACAAATAGAGCAGCACCCATAAAAAGACACATTTCTGTCACATTAAGGAGCAGCGTCAGCTGTGACCTTGTCCCAGTGAGAGGTGCCAGCTTGGGCTGGCTCCCAACGGGGGCTGGATCAGACCCCAAACCTCCCCAGGAGGACCCTGGGGCTGACCGCAGATTGTGACCAGGTCCCAGAGCCAGAAAAGCAGCCAGAAGTATGGGGGTCTGGGCCTGTCTTCTATATAAATCCTGAGTAAAAATAACATGGGTTTGGTGAAAAGCTGTGTAAAGTCGTGGAAGGGAGTTACTGGGGGCATCTGGCTCCTCAGGGTCTGGGAAGCCTTTGGGGCAGGAGGGAAGCATCAGGCTTGGTACCTGTGCTTCAGGTCTCTGCAGAGGGCTTCGCATCGCCCACCTCTTGCTTTTTGACCCACTTTGCCTGCTGCCACGGAGGAATGTGCAAAACGTGTTCTTTGGGTTCCTGGGAAATTATACGCTCCGTGCTGAGGTCCCTGGGGGAGCCTGGGGCAGCGGCGGCTCCTTGCTGGGCAATGCCAGCCCGGGTCATCCAGGGCTGAAGCCCCAGGGGAACAGCACCCTCCACAAAGCAACACCCCACAAGGGCTGAAGTGATGAAAAGCCATTCTCTTTATTGCACTGGGTATGCTGGGGTAATTAGCCTCCTCTTTGATTTAGGAGATAAACCCTATTTGTTTATGGCGGTGGTTGGTTGAGCTGATGTTTGCTGCCAAGGCAAACCGGAGGAGGGATATTCAGGTTGGGCTCCGTTATTAGTGTGCCTGGCACAGGAGCAGCCGGCAGCTCAGCTCGGGCTGCAGGAGGGGCGGAGGGGGCTTTGGGCTGCGCTCAGCGGGAGCTGGCATCCGCCGGCTGAGAATCGGGTTTGCCCACCAGAAAGGGCAGTTTAACTTGCGTTTGGCCATTTGCATGTTTTTGTCACCAGAATCTGTAATGGCTCGTTTATTACAGCTTTCAACAACCAGGACGTGTTCCATTGACATTAAAACTTAGATTATACAGAGACTATTATTACTATATTTATATTATCCACCTGGGATGTGTCGCTGCCATCCCCATCGCACCCTGGCTGATACTGTCCCAGGTGGGCTGAACGGGGCCACCAGCAAGCTGGGCGAGGGGCGCAGAGCCGCCTCCTCCCAGGGGTGCAGGTTTGCTCATCTCCCATCCCAAAGGAGCTATCTCTGCGTGATAAGGAGCATCACCAGAGCACAGTCAGGTTTGCCTCATAGTAACCAGCTCATACATCGGGGATTGTCCTGGAAAGTTTTAATTATTTAGTATTGGCAGAATTCAGCTACGTTAGGATATGACTTTCATGTTAAGGTAATGCCGGAGAAAATTTTTTAGCAACGTTTTTCATTTGAATAACCCCACCATGAAGTGGTGTCTAGGCTGCTGGTGGCACTAGACCCAGAGGTGCTCAGGAAAGCCACAGCCGTGTCACAGGCATCCAAACCCATCCACATTCCATTTCTTGTGGAGCTACTTCACGAGATGATAGAAAAATACTGGCAGCAGTTGAAATAACTTTGCAGAACACATAGCAAATAAAGTTAAGGTCAACGTTAGCAATTTTCTATAAATACATTTGGCAAAAATAGGCATTTTTTTCATCCCAAAATTCAGCACACATTTTCAGACTGCTCTTTTTTGGCTCATTCTTCATGAACATTCGTAAAAACATTTTGTTCTTGGGAAGATTCATAGAAAACAAGTGTTAGAAATCCTCCTCTCTCTCTCATGCACACACACACACACACACACGCACACTCTCTCTCTCTCTCTCACTCTCTCACTCTCACTCACTCACAAGTTTTTGATGCCGCCTTCCGTCAGACCCTCGCAGGGGAGTTGCTGAAGCTTGGGCAGCCCAGGACTGTAGCTGTACGGCCTGCCTCGTCTTGCTCTGCAAAACTCTCCCTGCCCTAGGTGGGCTCAGCTTGCTTACCCTGCAGAGAGGTGAAGCCCTCCACTGTGCTTTATCTGCCCATTGTAACGTGTCTGAGTGCCACCATCCTCCCATCGGGGCTTGCCCTTTTGGGAGGACCCCCGGGGCAGGGCTTCGTTAGGTGGGACGGGACCGGGGCGGTGTGCCCTGGGCTTGCACAGAAAGGCTCTGCAATGTCATTTAGGTTAAATTAACTCTGAACAGAAGCAGAGCCCTGAAACCTGTCCCTGGCAGCTGCCTCCTGATGGGCTGACCACGGACACGCTCGGTAACCAGTGTCTGTTCCAATCCAAATCTCAGAGTAATTAAAAAATAAAGCAAATTCTCGTGGAACAGGGGGACTCTGCATGTGGCCAAACTGGTGTTTTCTTCTTAATATGGTAGCATAGATAGGGGACAATGTTATGCAGCGTCCTTCTCATATGGTCTGTGGTTGTGTGTGTACATATATATGTAGAAACATACGTACACGTGTGTAGAGATGCAACGAGCTCTGCTCTAGCCCCGGCGCAGGGCTGGTTCGCACCTGCCGGCTCTGTGCTGCTGCACTGCTGCTTGCGCTGACCGCGCAGGGTCATGTCTCTGCTTTGCTGTTCCCAGGGCTGAAGGCATCTCTCCAGAGGCTGCAGCTGGAGTATGTGGACGTCGTCTTTGCCAACCGGCCAGACAACAATACGCCCATGGAAGGTTAGTGGAAGCTTGAATTAAGGGTTTTAACTTGACTGATCCTGGCTTACAGGCTTAGACTGATGACGATAGGAAATGAAAACCAATTGTGTTTATTAAATATTCAGGTGGGGCAGCTTAAATGTGAAATACCTTACCCGTGATACCCTGGAGCCCTATAGATCTACCCTTCAATGAAATGAGTTTGTATCTCTTGGAAGGAAATTGAAGTTTCCTTTGTGTCCCAGCGGCAGCTTTAACATTGTTTGGCTTTTTATTTCCTTTCCCCGATTCCTTCAGATAAAGCGAATTTCTGTTTGCATTTAAGGCAGGTCTCTGTCAGAGGAAACTTGCACATCCCTACTCCTGGTGCAGCCAGCTCTAGAGAGGAGAGCGTGCCAGCGCTGCTGTCCCCATCCTCGTCCCTGTCCCCTGGGCTGCCGGTGGCATGTGCTTCTCCCAGGGCTAAAACCAGGGGCACAATCCAATGAGTGGTCAGAAAAAAGAAAGAACTGGCAAGCTGTAGGGTTCACTGCCCCAAGCACAGGAGCAGCACAGGCTGCGCTTCTGGCCGAGGGGCTGTGTGAGGACAAGCTCCCCCCCAGGCACAGCAGGGACCCCCAGGCACAGGGAGCAGGGGTGCTCTGCCCAGGGCTGGGCTCAGCCCCTTGTCCTGCTGGGGAACAGTCCTCATTAAATTCAGGGAACGAATTTAGGAACTTGCAAGAACAGCAGTGTCTTGTGGGTTTTTTGGTTTGTTTTTTTTTTTTAAAAAATGGTTGGATACAGAAGTGTTGAGGTGCTGACAGACTGACTCCTGTTCTCACCTCTGCCATCAAGAGTGGTTCCAAAGAATGTTTATCAATATGGTGATGGGCACTTTATATATAAAAATAGAAATATATATATAAAAACATATATAAAATATACATATATGACTTTCATGTTAAGGTAATGCCAGAGAAAGATTTTAGCAACACTTTATTGAATTTTCATTTGAATATTCCTGCCATGAAGTGGTGTCCCGGCTGCTGGTGGCACTAGACCCAGAGATGCTCAGAAAAGTTGTGGAAAGTCACTCTGGGAAGCGTCTGTGTTTTTTAATTACTTTTCCTAATTGCTGATAGCCATACATGCATGGCTGGTCCATGGCTGGACAGCTCGGTTATCCAGAAGCCTCCATTGCTCTGTTTTGGGCTAGCGCCCTATTTGGTGGGCACCAGCTCCTGTTCCTTCTCTTTTCCCCTTGGAGCTAACGCAGCCATTCGCACTGTGGCAGAAGATCAGCTTCATAGCTAAATAAAAAAAGTGAGAAGACTTACAGGCTGCTGAAGCTGTCACGGATGAGTACATATAAATCAAACAAACCTGGAGCTTGACAGGTCACTTTGAAGCTCCTGGCTTGAGTCTTAGTGGTCGTGACACCTACTTCCTTCCCAAGCGCGGGGCTGCATGACCTGGCTTGAACCCTGGAGGGACGGCAGCACCGCTGCCCTGGCTGACCAGTGCTTGGGGCACTGCCTGGGGGTGTAGGACCGGTGAGGATTTTGCGGTAGCTGATGAGGTCAAGGAAGATGACATGTTGTATCTTGGAGGGAGAAATGACCTCTCTGCTCAGTCAGTTGTCATCTAAGGAGGCAATGCTGAATATATTACCCACGCCCGCGCAGCACAGCTGATTGCGGCTTTTAAGATGCTACAGATACTGGTAGCAGCGCCAGAGCTTGGCAATAAGGTATAAACTGTGGTGCTTGGTGAGATTTCGAGCAGGGTGAAAAAAGGGACATTTTTATTATGAATGGTGTGGTGTTGATTCTTTCTATGTACTTGGTGCTTTTTTTTCATGGTTCACCTACTAAGCCACTTCTATCCCAGAGCATCTGTTGAACCATCTGTCAGTTCTGCGCTCTCTGGCGTGTGCAGTAAGTGCTGAGCTGCCTCCGCAAGACATGCAATCCCTGCTCCATCTCCTTACATGCCTATGCTTTTTCCACGAGTAAATAGCCGCTTCTGATGGAGAGTGGTTGGTAGGTAACCTTCAGACGTCCCCTGCTTGTGCTGCTCGTGACAGCACGTGAGGGTCCCGCTCCAGCAAGCAGCAGGGTTGCCTGCGGTAAGGTACAACCCAATGAAGGATAGACTTCCAATGTGCCTTGTGTTTTCCTCGCTTGCTGCATGCAGGTGAGGTTCCTCTGCTCTCACTGCTGCGATGCGTGTGCCCGCGGGCATCAGCAGGCGGCGGAGCAGCCGCTCACCTGGGGGTCCCCAGCCGCAGCAGGGTCGCTCCCCGTCGCCCACGCTGCTGCCGGCCCCGCTCGGGCTGCCTTAGAAGGCATGGGGGACGCAGAGCTAATAAGAGAAGATGAGCGTTTAATACAGATTTCTTTATTGTAGGCGACTCTGGTCCCCAAAGAGGCAGGCAAAGCTTGCTTAATGTGAAAATCAGAAATGTATTTACCTTTCTTAAAAGTCTCTGAGCAGACTAAAAAAGCTTTCCATTGTAAAAGCAATACAATATTAGCTTCAAGGAGCATCTGGAGATGAGTATCCCGCTCAAAGCTCTTTGCATAACCCTGCAGGCAGGCCCTTGGTCCCTGTTGAGGGCAGCCCTGTCCCCCCTTGCCCAGGGCTGTTCCTGGGGCAGGCAGGTGAGGGGCTGCCCTCGCTGGGCTCAGCCGCATGTGGGGCCATCCTGTGCCTGGGGGACCCCGCCAGCGCCTGGTCCCCCCATGCCGGGACCTCTGGAGATGGGTGATGGGAAGGACCTGGGTTCTCTCCTGAATTTCGGCAGGTTTCATGCCTTGTTAGTCAGGCTGGAGAGCTGATCCCCCAACTGTGATAGCAGATGCTTTTTTTCCTCATCCCAAGTGGTTTTCCCAGCAGCAAGCAGGGCAGCTCTGGCCGAGGGGAGGGAGGGTCCCTAGGGTCCCCCGGTGAGACCCTCTGTTGTCATAGTGCTGGGGGAGTTGCATCGGCCAGCCCACAGCCCTGACAAGCAGGGAGGGAAGGTGGTGTGGTTCCTGTCAGGGAACTTTAAGCCACTTCAAAATTATTATTATTATTATTATTATTATTTTGCCACTGAAAGCTGTTTTCTGGGGTTTGAAAGATCCATTTATATTTTTTTAAAAAATATTCCCTTCTTAAGCGATGCCATTTGTGCCATCCAGCTGGCAGACCGAGTGCTCTTCACAAACAATTCCATCACCATGCCCATGGGAGCAGGCTCTGGTAAACAAGAAGAGATATAGATATATATATACTTTTTTTTTTCTTTTTTTTTTTGAGTTGACTTCAGTTTTTCTTGAAAGGACTAGAGGTGGGAGAAATGGAAACAACCATGGACTGAAATGTGTAAGAGGCGTATGATGAAATGCTTATCAAAATTCCTAAACGGTAGTGTGGCAAAAATAGAAACCTAAAGGCAGAGAGAAGCCGGGGCTGCCGGGGAGGGAGGGATTGCCGTGCAGCTGCCCATCACACACCGCGCACCTCGGGTAGCTGCCTGATAGCGGGGCGTTTTGTTGGGCTAGGACATGCCCAAGAATAAAATGCTTAGAAATAGAGAAAAGTGTGACTTTGGCCAAAATGAAAGAGGGGGAAAAAAAAAAAAAGAAGAAAACAATATTTGGCATTTGAACTCTCTTCTTCATCAGGGGAAAGACTCCTCAAGCCAATGTGTCCCTTGAGAGGAAATCTCCCCTTCCCGTGGGAAGGCAGGAGCTCAGCACAAGAGGCGCAGAGTCTCATGTACAGCCCTCTGAGGTTATAAATGGAGACTTCATCATCTTTAGCTGCTTGTCGCTGCCTGCAGAAGAAATCTCACAATAACATCAAGATTGGCAGTGTAATCTCCCCTCTGCCAAGCTCCCTTTCTTTTTTTCTTTCCATAAATAGGATGAGAATCCTCATGATATAAAAGGCAGCTCATCTTGATCTTGAGACAGCAGTGCCCAGAGTCATTGTGCCAGTAACAGCAGGCACGCCAAGGGGTTTAACAGGCACGCAGGGCTCCTCCGCGCAGCCCTGTGTCTGACCAGAGTCATTTCATGTAGTTTGACGGGTCAGAAATCAATGGTGTAGGTGTGGAGTACGGGTTCCTTGCCGCTTTCCCAAGGGAAGAGCACACTGAGAGGTGGCAGCACCCACTGACTGCGGGGTGCCTTGTGCGGTACTGGGAGTGGTGACTAAGTGTGAATTATTTTTTTATCACTTTTTTTTTTTTTTTTTTTTTTTCTTTTCTGAGTGAGTTTAGCCCATTTCTCTCCATTTAAATGATGTGCTGTAGTGGCCAGTGTAGTGCCAGTGCCCTGGCAGCCACTGCTCAGCTCCAAAGGGCAGGGAGTGCCAAAGCTCAGTAAGAAATATGAATTTATTACTGCAGCCAGGGCAGTTATTTATGCTCTCATAGTTGCTCATGAGGACTGTCCCCCCCGGGGCTGCAGACTCCACCAGTCCCCAGACCCTCCTGCCCTGGGGACCCCACTCAGCCCCTGGCTCCTCTGCAGCAGCGATGCGATGGGCACTGCCTGGATCCCCATACACCATGTACCCAGCAGACTGCTTCCAGGCAGAAATAAGGCTGAAAAATGAGCTGCAAGCAGTAAGCAGGGACTATTTTATTTATAGCATTAGCAAGGCATCCTACCAGGCTCTGCAACCTCCCATGAAACCATGAAGATAGACAACTTTTTTCTCCTTTTCTCACAAGCTAAAGTTTATAATGGGGTTTTCCCCTGCACAAGAAGACGGGGCTGCTCAGCAAAGGTCTGACGGATGGAAATTAAAGATGCTGTCCTGGTGCATGCAGCCTCGCAGGCTTCCACCTTCCCAAAGGAGAATGAGGACCACGGGACTGCTGCGCTGAGGAGCGGTGCTGGGTTTTGCAGAGGTGCCGCCTGCTCCTCCTGCGGGCAAGGGGCCCTCGGCAGAGCAGGGTTCAATCATCCAGTTTTGCAACTTTATCCTCAGCATCCCAATATTCCTTGTAAAAAGAAGCAGCACCAGATACAGGCCTTTAGTAAAGAAATTTTAAAATAAATGTAATTGATCTTTTAGTTTATTTTTCGACTGTGCTGCCCTCTTGTGTTAAATTTTAAAAGAAATATTATTGTACGGAGCTGGTAGGCAATAGCCAGTTGGTAAAGGCAGTTTTTAAACTGCAGGATAGGATAAATGTCTTTTCATTTGTACTGTCAATGCTTTTTCATCCATGCTTGAGAAAGAGGCGCAGCAGAAGTAGTGTTTAATGCAAAGCTGCTCAGGCTTGTCAGCACACTAGGCATTTCTAAGTGGCTTTGGGAGCATTTGGTGCTGAAAAATTGGCCTCTGTGCAGTTCTCATACTACTTTTTTTGCCTCCTTTAGAAATTGTCCGAGCGATGACACATGTAATAAATCAAGGCATGGCGATGTACTGGGGAACGTCGCGCTGGAGCGCTATGGAGATCATGGTAAAGTCGATCTTTAGGGAAGCGCTGGCACTCGGTAGTTCTCCGTCCGTCCAGGCTGCAGCGCCTGCTGGAAGCCATGCTGGGAGCTGAACCACGAGCGTGTGACTGGGCTGGGGATGTCTGCGTTTTACTCCATCCAACACCTTTTCACCTAAAATAGTTTTAAAACCCCTTCTCTAATGAGCCTGATGTTAACTAGAAGATGGGCTGATCTAGTGGTTTGGGGGTCCTGGCTGGTTTAATGGGGGTTTGTTTAATTCTAGTTTTATTTTGGTTGACTTCAAGACTTTTGGTAAAGGGCCTGTTTGATGTCCGTGCCCGTGGCCACTGCTGCCCCATTTAAGACGTGGCTCTCAGCAGCAGCCCCATGACCTGTGGGACCATCGGGGCTGCTGCCGCGGTGGGAAGGGTCCCTGTGCAGGGGAGAAGCCCCCACGGGCAGCACCGCTCTGAACATGTTGTGTCCAGAGGTGCAGATGGGAAATACCCCTGCCTGGCCGTAGGGACCTCCTCGTTGGCTTTACCTCAGAAACCCTAGGCTGGGGAACCAGCACCCAGACAGCTTGTCCTTAACGCTTCCTCAGAAGCATTTGTTGTTGCTCGGAGAAGTGGTGGCTGCCTCATCCCTGGAAATGTTCAAGGCCAGGCTGGACGGGGCTCTGAGCAGGCTGCTCTGGCTGGAGATGTCCCTGCTCACTGCCAGGGGTTGGACTTGGTGACCTTGGGTCCTTCCCACCCAAACTGTTCTACAGTCCTGAGAGATGCCAGGAGCGTTCTGCCAGTCCCTGCTTCTTGCAGCAGGGTCAAAACACGATAAACAATCTCAGCACCCACCGTCTCAGCCGGGCAGTTGTTCGGCTCACTGCTGAGCCGGCGCAGCAGCTTGGGGCTGGCAGCGGCAGGGGGTGGGCACATGTCCTGCTGTGGTGGGCGCGGGGGCAGCGGGGGAGCAGCACAGCCAGCAATGCGGCTGCATCTCTGCCTTGGCATGGCGGTGTGCGTGGGGACGCGCTAAGGGATAGCCCTTGCGAAGGCAGAGTGAAGCTTGGGTTCGTCGTCTCCTGTACGCTCAAGGAGCGCTGGCTGGTAGGTTCTATCCTACAAGATGCTTTTCCTTAACCTAGTCGTTTATCTACTGACTTCTTTTCTGCAGGAAGCCTACTCCGTAGCCAGGCAGTTTAACATGATACCACCTGTGTGTGAACAAGCTGAATACCATCTTTTCCAAAGAGAGAAAGTGGAGGTTCAGCTGCCGGAATTATATCACAAAATCGGTGAGTCTGAGACTGCTGTGCCTGCCGGCTATTCCATTTGCAGAAAGAAACAGAGCACGGGCTGATCTGGGGCTCTAGATGGGAACAGCGCTCTCCTTCCCTGGGTCTGGAGGGGACAGACGCGCATCTATCTAATGACTCTAAAGAAAAACCGGCTTACTGTGCCTCTGATAGAAATAGGTGTTAATTCCATGGCTGCTTCTTACTCTTCAAGCCTCCTGCAGCCCCAGAGGTGCCACCTCTGTCCCACATCGGAGGACCCTGATGCCTCCTGGGGGGTCTCCGGCCGTGGTGCCCGGCACGGCTGTGCTGGGGGCTGTGCTGGGGGGTGGCCGGGAGCTGGTGCCCCTGCCAAGCAGAGCCAGGATGAGGAGGACATGAGGGTGCCAGGCAGAGCGGGCGTAGGAGATACCTGGTCAGGGGTCAGGAGTGTGGGTCCTTTGCTGCAGCAGGAGCCAGGGTGGGGCTGGGGCTCTCACAGTGAGGGTTTGGATGAATATGCTGATCGGTGTATTCATCAGGGCACCAGCAGCATCTTCCTGGGAAGCACTGACCAGGTGTCACTGCCAGCAGCAATGGAAGCAATCAGCAATTGTTTTGCTTGTATTTTTTTAACTGAAAGTCCTATTTTTGATACAACTCTGATTTCCTGCAGTCTCCTAAAGCCTCCTTCTCTGTTTTCTCTGCAGGAGTCGGGGCAATGACTTGGTCTCCACTGGCCTGTGGGATCATCTCAGGGAAATATGGCAACGGTGTCCCTGAAAGCTCAAGGGCTGCACTAAAGGTATATTCTTGTTGCGCGTTTGAGAAAAGTAAATGTGCTGCTTCTGTGAGGGCAGCAAAATAACAAAGGGAAAACAGATCCCTCATGCAAAGGCTGGCCTGTGTGCTGCTGTATTGATAGATCCGCTCAGTTTCTCTGGCAACCGTACTCCAAAGTATGGGAGAATCTGGGTTATAAAGACGCTCGCGTTCCCATCACTGTGAGCTGATGGCTGCGAGCTGGTTGTGGGGCAGCACGTGACTGGAGCCAGGCAGGGAGGGGTCTGCAAAAGTATGTTGTCACCACCCTTACATTGACCGGACATCATCAGCGAGAGGACACAAGCCCAGCAGTTCTGTTGTCCATGATGCTCCCAGCTGTTGTGAATCGATGCAGCTGCTGTGACTTCAAACCCTCTTAACCACACAGAGTGGGTAAAACAGGCTTGGACATCGCTTTTCTGCCCACATGTCCCTGGGCACCAACCCACCAGGCAGCGAGTGCATGGGGGCGAGCCACGGTGGGAGCTCAGCCCCACAGCATCCCTCCAGGGAGCAGCATCCCTCCAGCAGGGCAGGCCCCCAGCACCCCACAAAACTTCTGGGTCCTCTGTGGTCCTGCCCTTTGCCAGGCAGGGCAGCAGCCCTCTCTAACAGGTTTTAGCATTGCAGCATCATCACCACAGCACTCAGTTGCTCCAACGATTATCCTGATTTTATTCTTATTGGGGGTTATGGGGTCTCCTCCTATACATGCCCATGGCAGGTGTATTATTCAACAGTTTGAAAAACAGCAGACCACTAGAATGTCACAGATTTGAAAAAAATGGTATTTGAGCCTCTGTATCAGCTGATGGGCAAAAGCCAATGCTGCCTGACAAGTGCCAGCAGACTGACGCACATCCCTGTGCTGGTTTTTGTTCAGCTTGGTGCTTTTTAAAGGAAAGATGCAGTCTACACTGACTTACTTACAAAAGGCAGCATTTTCAAATGTGGTATTTCATTGCATTTGGGATTTTTTTCCAAAATAAAATGTATTATTAACATTTAGTAAAAGCTAGCTAAGAAGGTAGCATCACAGAGAGGGATCCAAACTAAATTGATGAGAGTGAAGCAGAATCAAGTCTCCATTCTGGAGCTGGGAGAATGGAAATCTCAGCTTCATTTAATTAATTTTCTAATCTTGAATGGTAATAATAAATCTTGAGCAAGGTCAGATGTTCTTTCACCATTTTGGGGGGAGGGGGTCTGTGTCAAAATCTTCTCAAGTTGACTAGTATTTCACTTTTTCCCACTCTATGATGGGATTCAGTGGTCCAAAAATAAAACTGAGGAGGTTCCCGCTTCCAGACTGAATCCACCAGTGGCGTAAAGCCGGAGAGAGACAGACAGGCTCCCACCAGAGACGTCCTGGTCCTGTTGTAATTGCTTCGGGTAGCAAAGCATCGTGTTATTTAGCTTCCATTACCTCCTGGGTTGGATATGGCTTTTTAAGAGCTGTTTGTAATTGCCTTAAACTTTCAGTTTTGGAAGATTAAAGCTAACAGTCGATTGCAATGTAATTCACCTCCAGTGCTACCAGTGGCTGAAAGAGAAAATCATCAGCGAGGAAGGCAGGAAGCAGCAGGGGAAGCTGAAGGACCTGTCGCCCATCGCCGAGCGCCTCGGGTGCACGCTGCCCCAGTTGGCTGTCGGTAGGTGACAGGGCGGGCGACGACTGTCACTGCTGTCACCAGCACTGGACCCAGCTCGTGTTCCCGTAGTGCGAAGGGAAATGCTCTGCAATGCTGGCAGAAAGTTGGTGCCTTACGGGCTGGTGGGAGCAGAGTGCAGGCGAGATCCTATGCAGACCCCTACAGCCAGGGGAGCTCTGTAAGTGCTCCTGACATCTGTTAAGTGTCGGGATGGTTAGGTGAATGTGGCACAGGCAAAGGTGTGTCGCCTTTCAAATAGGAGCAAGGATGGCTTTATCTTTGCCAGTATCTATAGATCTGTTTATTATTTAAAATGCTTAAATGATTATTTGCTATCAGGGCTTATGGAACAAAATGCAAGAAGGAAAGACTGAAGGTGGACAAAGCAACAGCTCATTAGGAGAAGGCTAACCCAAACCCAGGGCACCAACGCGTTTCAAGGAACACAGTAAAAGAACAAAACACACTGTAGGATATTAAAATGCTGTGTATTGTTTTTGAGGTTACCCTCGGTCCGCTAGCCTCACGCAATAATAACATTCTTTTACAAAAATTTTTAAGTGGTAGATTTAAAAATTACTTGAAATAAGATTGTTTCCAGCATCATCATCACCAGGCTTTGATTGACAAGAGGTCTAGTGTATCTTGGGCCGTCCTCGGGGCTCCAGCTCTGACCCCCCTGTTTCTCCGAATGGTCCCTTCACGGGTGGAAGCCGGCAGTTACTCGGCTCTGTCAGACAGAAGCTCTGACAAGCATTAGGATCTGGAGTAATGCCATGTCGCAAAGCCTACGTTCCTGACCAACTTGTGACTTTATTCCCAGCATGGTGCCTGAGAAATGAAGGGGTGAGCTCCGTCCTTCTGGGATCTTCCAACCCAGAGCAGCTGATAGAGAACCTTGGAGCCATACAGGCAAGTGCAGGTGGTGGTGGCACCTCAACCCAGTGGTGGGCTACTGTTCAGCTCCCTGTGCGGGTAACACCAGCATGCCTTGGTACCAGCACCCTACTTCTTTTAATATAGTTTTAATACTTTGTATCTTGTTTCAGGTGTCTTCCAGTTCTAGTTATGCACATTAATTACGCAAACCTATGGTGTATCCCCATGACTTGGCACCATTTGCAGTAGTTACAGCTGCATCCAGTAACAAAAGGGTGGCACCAGCAGGTTTAATGTACCTGAAAAAGCAACAGACCGAATTGCAGGGCATGTTGTGATATATTCTGTGCTAAGTCTTCTGTGGGGCACGTGTCACTTGCACCCACCTTAATTATTCTCTGTTGCTTTTCATAATAAGAGCTTTCCGTGGTGCTCTTGCCACCAGCTTGCTTTCCACTGCAGCTGAGCAACACCGTGCATGTGAAGTTTCGGAGTACTTCTGTGATTCTCTCACTGGGTAAAGATACTGCAGCCATTTTTCCTTTAAGGCAGAAAGGTATTAGATGGATGTTTAAAAACCCAGAGGAAATGTTGTTTGATAAAATTTAGATTTAGATTTGCAAAAACCTTTAATGGAAGCTTGATTAAACATCAGTTTTCTTCTACCCCCAGGTCCTTCCAAAGATGACATCCCATATTGTAAACGAAATAGATAATATTCTGGGAAATAAGCCCTACAGCAAGAAGGACTACAGATCATAATGCAATGCATGAATTACCTGGACTGCATGGTTTAAAAAGTGCTCTGTACAGAAGTACAGCCCCAAATTAATATCCGGTCATGAGAATCATTCAGCAGCTTGCTGCTTGGTGTCTACTGTCACTGGATCCTTTGAGATGTGTGCTGTTGCTACTAATCTGCAGTGAAATTTAAAAGCACAGTTATCTCTCTTCTAACCAAGAATGATCTTGTATTTTCTTAACTTCAACTGAATTCATTTTTTACTTTACTCTTAGCACCTCATGCTTGTGCTGTGAAAAACACTTGTAAAGCAAAAAATAATTTATAACCTTCAGGTACTTGGTAATTAAAGAAGGATGTACAGATCTATTTTTTCAATGAAGAAAAGCCAGACACAATTTAAGGTTTTAATAAAACCATATTTGGGAAATCTCAACTATAAAGTTTCTTCAGGTTAACAGATAGAAGGGGCAAGCTCAGATTTTCTGTTCTCTTTTTTATGCTGAATATAAGCTTTAGATTTTGTTTGTAGTTGAATAAAGGATGTAATACGGAGAATTAGTTAGAAATTAGATAGCTCCTAACTATACAATTACTTCAGCTGTGGAGTGCTCATAGGACATATTTCTGAGTACAAGACAGAAGAGCACAGGTAGAAAACCCAACCTCGCATGTCAGGTTAATAAAAACAACAGCTGTTTGCAAATTCTAATGTTAAGTTAACCTTAAACCATGAAAGCCATGATAAAATATTGGGTTTTGCATCTATAGAAACCTGCCTCTACTTCTGCCTGCTTGTAGACAGAGCTATTGCAAATTTCAATATTCATGAGCTTTTAAGGATATAGATACTTATAAATACATATATAATATATGGCTGCTGAAAAATACCAGAAAGAAAATCAGGTACGTAATTTGGTGGAAGGCTACATTTGCTTTAACTTGTTCTGGAATCGGGCATAAGTAAATGCATAGTATTTTTAAGACACATTTTAATCAGGTAGTTTTTTGTGAGCATTTCATCCCTCTACAGGAGTTGATAGTAAGCATTTATATATTGATTTGCCCATCTTAAGACCCGTGTCATAGTTCACCATGAGTTTGCTTTGTAAAACACATCTATGATTTCCGTAGCTGTTTCTCACTCATATTGAATCGCGTACTTCGGGCACTATTTCCTAGGGGGGTACAACTATGTACAGTATTTGTAGGACCCTTGTATTCTAGTCCCCTTAAATCCAGGATATCTGCAGAGTGTGCACAGTGTTCACATGAGCCATGTGAACAGATACTAATACTTGAGTTGTCTTCTCCTGTATTTAATCCCATGAGCTACGGTATGTGTAAATGAACTTAGCTACTGTATATCCAGAAATGCAGTCTGACTTCGACTTCTGCTTGGACACAATAAAAGCATTTTGTGCATCTAATTTTATACTTAAGAGACCTGTTACTAATGGTGAGACTGATTTTGAAACAGCAATGGTTTACGTTGAAAATGGGTGTGTATCATTCCACAGGGACACGCTAATCTTCAGCGCTACCTGGGTCAGGCAACGGACAATGACCTCGGGCCAGAGGAGCAGGTACAGCCGGGGAGCGAAGGGCTGGGCTGGCTGTGCGTCTTGGAGAAGGTACTTCTAGATGTTAAGTCTCTTGAGGCAGACATCAGGTGAATGTAACATTTTGGCCTGAAGTTAACAGAACGTGACCAACATGACCAACAGTACAATTTAATGTTCTCTCTCCCCCTTCTCACACTCATGGGAATCCAACAACGTATTAAAAATACATCAATTCCCAATGTTCTTTTTTTAAAAAAAATTGAAAATGAGATGGCATTTGCCCTTACTTAGAGCAAAAGCTTAAGTCAGCTTGCCTAATGCTCTGAGGGCAATGGGATGCCCAGCAGTAGCCCATCCTTAGGCTAACTTTTGGCATTATTACCATAGAAAGTGGGTGGAACTTGCAGTGGGGATTGCAAGGGAAAAAACAAACACAACCCTCCAGAAAAACCTCAAAAGCAAATCACCCGTGACAGCAAAACAGCAACATTCAAGTCCTGTTGCTTACAGAGCAGCCAACCTTGCCTCATGTTTGATTCCGACTGTTCATAGGTCTGTTAGAAATCTGTTTTACATATGCTAAACAGACTAAAATATATACAAATTATATCCTTTACAATAAGTGATAGGCCAAGGAAAGTAAAATTATGCAAGGCAGGCACCAGCAATATGGGAAGTCTCCTTTCAGTAGCAAATAAGGAGGCAGAAGCGATAAAAGAAAAATCTACATATTTTGAGGGAAAACCACGAAGTTTATCTGGAGTGTTGAATGACCGACCAGAAAAGTAATTTCAATGGCACCTCTAAAGTGCACCACAACCACTGGAATTTTCATGATGTAAGCACATGAAGAGTACTATCTGTACTGGGAAGCAAAGTAGAAGTAACTCAAGCAGTGGAGAGTTGAGATTGAAGACCCCCATCCAACCCCCAATCCCAAAGGATGCTGAGTATTAATAGTCAGCAGGCACTGGGTCATTAGGTAATAGTTTTGTGAGACTGCCCTGGTTGCGTTTGTCAGAACTAGAGAAATCACCAACTCTGCATACTCTAAGGCAGGCCAGATACACTGTCTCCTGCACTCCAGAATCTTCATTTTTACTCTATTTTACATAAATACAAATCTCATCGAAGTTAAGATCAGCAAAGTCATTGTTACATTAAATCTGATTATAAGCTTTCTCTTTCTTCCCTGCTTAGGATTCCAAGTCTGTAATGGCAGTATCTGTAACTTTTACAATAGAATTCCATTAACAGTAGCAGAGTTTAGCATTTAACTTAAGAGCGGCTTCACCAATAGCATGAAAAAAAGGATTATCTGATAAACCCATCATAAAGAGCTAGCTAAAGCATTTTTATTAAGTTGTGCCAGGCAAACTGGCACTGTTTTATATTTATTTATGACTTTAGAGATGAAGGGGGGGGGAGACGACGACGGGACCAGAAAGTATCAAACCACTTCAGAAGTATTTTTTTAGGAAGTTTAAGATTTGTCCTGACTCCAAGTTACTTAAAAATGAGGAGTATTTCCAACACATACAGTATGTACACTAACTTGTAGAAGAATCCTCTCTCCTAGAGGCAGAAAGATTTGACAAACCTACACACACTGCTTGCCCATGAACATACCAGGGATTTTTAAAAATTAGGAATGGAAATACAAGGAATCAAATGACAAAAAAGCGCCTCCTTTTTATTAAAACTTTTCAAGTTACAATGATAAATGGTGGATTGTCACTTTTCATCACCAGTGAGTTTGGCCCTTGTAACAGTCACCAAACTTAGAGGGGAAGTCTGTTAGGGGGTTTAAGTGTAACTATTTGGCCTGCTGTGTAGCAGCCCACTACGCTGTACTCGCCTAGTAGTTTGTAGTACCATCACACCTACGTGGTGCTTTGGAAAGGTTACGTTTGGTAACTGCTCACACACCGTTTCCTTGCTAGGTAAGTAAAAAAAATCATCAATTCTGTTATTGAATAATATCATGTAAAGATCCCAAGAGTAAATATAATTCCTTTTGGATTCAAACCCTCCCCCCATACCCTCAAGCAGTCACATTATAAACAAAAGATGTATTCCTATTCCACCCTTAAGCTTTTGTACGATAGTTGAACCCTCTCACAGAAATGAACTGCTGTGGGGTTTTATCTACTTGGAACCTGTAGATAGCAGAGCAATCAGTCCAGATGAAGCACTTATAGAAAGAATGTAGTTTCTGTAGGGAAAAGGTTAAGGACATATACTTGTAAAGCACCACTTCTTTTGCATAGAACACTCGGTACAAGTTTTATGAAAAACAAGCAATTGAAATGGTCTTTGTCTACGAGTTTTGAAATTGCAACATCATCACTTGAAATACAGCTCACAATCAAGGCTGTTAGCAGGACGCTGACATTGTACTTCACCTCAAAATTAAGACACGCCTAAAGTTTACCCTGTTCTCTTAAAAAAGTGTTTATAAATATGCTTAAATACAGAAGATCTTTAATTAACATACGTGGCCCTGACTGGCAGTACTTATTTGCTTAAGTAACAATTTTGCTTGTGAGGTTACTGAAACTAAACAATCCTGTGGCGTAAGAGCACCTGACAATTAACCACTGCTGCAGCATTCCTGTAAGAACACAAGCCACCTCCTCATTCCACAATTACAATTGTTAACAGCAAAGCCCTGAGAGTTTCTGTATATCACCCAACCAGTATCTTTAAAGCAAGATGTTAAACATTTAGATGACGGGGACTTTTTTCTTTTTGTCACCCCTATTTTTACGTTACAGTGCTTCTAAGCTGTGATACTACAACAAACTGCAGGCACCAACAGAGTAATCTCATAACCCACATGACAAGCATAGCTACTATTGACAACAAATAGGAGTAAGACTCCAGTTGTTTCAAGCATGACGTAAAGGATACACAGTGGGGTTGAAGTTCTTCAGCACAAAAAATGAAGCAATGATGACCAAGACCAGAAAGAGAGTATTGTTGTAGAAGATGGAAAAAGTCGTTGCTTCATAGTCTGCAACTTCATTTTTCTTCCACAGAATTCTAGGAAGAAGTTGAGACGTTATTTCAAACTTATTTAAATCCATGCATATCCTGGCACAGCCACCACTGTGAAGCGATTAACACCCAGGGTGTACTACACCACATACGGCTGCTCTTGTTATAGCTAGGTTCTAAAAGATGGAGCGCAGCAATAACTACCAGTCAACTCACTACTTAAAGGCAAACCCCTGCATATACTCTGCACCTGTACACTTAAATGGCTTACGCTTGTTTTCCTACCAGGCACATCAAACCTAGCCCTTCATCAGTAACACTTCTTGTGAGCCTGTATCTGTTAACGTGCCACCTGCATGCCTTGCAATTAGAAATTAGAAAGGAAGATAAGGCTTTTTGCACCAAAGACCTGACAGGTCATTACCCCATGCCTTGTACAGCCCTAATGAGCATCTAATACTAAGTGCTTCCCAATACACTCATCAGGTATAGCCTGGATATTAGTATGACCTATTTAGTTGGAAATCTGCACACTGACATGTGCCAGTAAGGGGTAACAAGTACAACCAGTGATTGCCAGTGTGGCCCAGCAGTATATGGAAATGCTATTCTGAAGGAGCCTGCGTGCCACTATGCAAAATACATCACAGTAGCCCATCCTTAAGAAAAGGAGCTTTTCTGATTTCTGAAGACAGCCATGATGCTTACCCTTCAGAAGAGTTATCAGAAGGCCTGTATACAGTAAGTTGTGTTGTTTTGCTTTGTGGCTCGAGGACTGAGAGGCTGCCTTATAGGACCTATTGATAAAGGTTTCAACGTCCGAGAACTTTCATTGATCACTCGCCTCAAAAAGGCTTTATGGATGAACAAAGAACTGACAGTATGTCAGGCGGGCTGGAACTACATCATCTTTAAGGTCCCTTGCAACCCAAATCATTCTGTGATTCTACTTACCAGAATGCAGAAAAAAACCCAATGGCAAAGCAACAGTCCCCAACATCCTACCTAGAGCCTTAAAGACACCAGGCAGTATTATAAGAAGGGAGAGAATGAAGAGAACAGAGAGGATTACCTTTCATCCTTCTCCTTACGAGACATCTTCCTATTGTCTGCCTCAGACAACTTGCGAGTAACTTCTTTGGAAACAGCATCTTCTCTTTTCTGTGCTACTCTGTAAGAAACACCATTTACATTAGAGTTGAAAAATTAAAAGAAATCCCAACCCTGGGGTTATAGGAAGCTGTAGTTACAGAGAAGAACAAAAATTAAGCAAGACACTGAACAGTTTTTCTGAATTGAAGGGACAATAAGAAATAATTAAATTACTAAAAGTATTAGTCAACTACAGTTTGTGGCAATACCTGCTGAGAATGAAGGCATTTTTGTTATTTCATTGTACTCTTAGCTGACAAGACTAGTCTATTCCACAATTACAAGAGAGGTAAAGGAAACCAATTAGGGGACACTTCTGTGTAAAAAAGATTTTGTAGTAACATTTCAGACATTCATAAAAAATGTTGGAAATGCTGGTTTTGATGAATTATTTAATAATAATTTCTACTTCAAAGAGCCACCAAACTTACTTGTGTTTGAGAACAAACTTGACATTCTTATATGCAAAAGCTACTAGGTAGGTACTGATGAGGGTCATTACGCTATACAGGACTGCAGACTGAACCAGATCCATATGCCATATCCTCCAGTAAAGCCCTTAAAAGAAAGAAAGAAAAAAAAAAAGACATTTTGAGCAGTTTCGCTCTCAAAGAAAAGCGCCCCCACAGGAGTCCTACGGAGTTTATGAGCGCTGTAATTCAGCACTGGTTCTGCCAGACCGAAACCAGTTCCTGCAAAATCACTTGGAGGGCTCCTCGAACTGCGTTAAAAACCGCTTTCGAACACAGATACCTGCTTTGCTTGTGGTCGAGGGGCCCAGGCTCGGTGAGAAGCCGCCGCCCGCCCGCCGGGCTCACCGGCGCTGACACGTCAGTGCTCCTCAGCGGCTCGCCCCCCCCACAGGGCGCCGCACGGCCCGTGCCCGCTGCCCCGGGCTGGCGCGACGCAGCCTGCAGGGCCGCGTTCGGCACGGCACGGTGGCAGCCAGGACACCCCGCCAGTCGGCCCAAACGGGCAAGGTGAGCCCCTGCAGCCCGGGGACCACCACCCGCACCCGGTAGCGGGCCAGGAGCCCGAAGCGGGCTGCGGGCAGTCCCCGCTCCCCTCAGAGCCGGCCGCTCCCCCCGCCCCAGGGCCTGCCCCCCGCCCCGGGGCATGCCGCTCGCCCCCCGCACCGCCGGGGCCCCCACACCAGGGCCTGCCGCCCGCCCCGCCGGGACCCCCGCCGCTCACAGATGGGGATGGCGGACACGATGAAGGCGTTGCCGAAGAAGAGCGCGGAGGACTTGGCGGAGAGGTTGCGGCTGAAGTCCTGGAGGAGCAAGTCTTCCTCCGACTGCTGCCGCCCGCCAGGGCCGCCCTTGGGAGCCATAGCGGGACGCGGGCCCCGCCACGGTCAACGTGCCGCGACTGCTTCCGGGTCAGGCCGCCAGCGGGGCGGGGGCGGGCCCGGCCCGGCCAGTAGCACTTCCGGGGCGCGGGGCTTTTCCGTTACGGCCGTTACTGCCCCGCCAGCTGTGGGTGCTGCCCCTTGTTGGTGGGACTCGGTCCCGCCGGCTCCTCGGGCGCCTCGATGCGGAGCCCGCCTGCTGCCCCGGGGGCTGCCCCGGGGGGCCGGCGGGCGCTGAGGGGCGCGGGTCCCGGTGGCTGAGGCAAGTGAGTACCCGTGGGGGCGCCGGGCTGCCGGCGGTGCCTGGACCCGTGTCGGTTTGGCCTGGGGCATGGAACGGACCCACTGTAGGCCCTCGGCGGTGGCCCCCTCACGGTTTTCTTCGGGAGATTCCTTAACTCGAGCCGGCCGGCCCCGCTGCTGGCGCGGCTCTGGCTCCCTGCCCGCGCCTCTGGCAGCCCTTGGGAGCGCGGCCCGGCTCCCCGCCGCACACGCACCGGCTCGGGAAGCCGTGGGGAGCGGTCCGCACAGCTTTGCTAACGGCCCACCTGCGGTTTGTCTTACTGGCATGTGGGAGCCCCCAGAAATTTCGGGGGTCAACTAGTGTCTTGCTGGAAAGTGCGGAGGGCTTGCGGCGTGATACGGCTTCAGGGGGCTGGCCCCTGTGGCCTGGGGTGCCTGCAGCGCCCCTTGTTTCCTGGGACAGCGCTTTTCCCCTTAGCATTTGTAACATTGCTGAGGAAACTTCATTTAACAAAGCGTGTATCTTTTCAACTTTTCATTAAAGTCATTCTTCCCACTTGTTTCCCCCCAGTTAGTAATATTCTTTGCTTGCGAGAGAAGGTAGGTCATGCAATGAGGAGATACTAGCTGGAAATGAAATGAAATTTATACGATCAGAAATCATAATTCATTGGGATAGTTTCAGAAAACATTTAAGTGCTGTAGGACTCTGCCTTTGGACCTTGTAATAAATTTCCATAGACCAAACTGAGAGTGAATTTACGTGATTCACAGTGTGCTAGCAGAGCAATACCACTAATGTCTCCTTATCTACAGGCAGCTATGGGAGTCACCCTTCTGCTAGCGAGACCTTCCTTCATGGCTTGGAAATACCTCTCCAGCAGGGTTTCCCAAGCTGGGGTAGCTGACACGCCAGCCCATCAGACGAGGCACAGTAGCTGAGTACCAGCAGAAGCAGCCATGCCCATGCACAGAAGGCGGGGGGCAGCTCTCCAGATGCCACAGCCGGGGACCCCGGCCTTGCCCCCTCATCCACCCCCTGCTCCTCATCACACAGGCGGTGGTACTGGCCTGTGGTCCCGGTCAGGCGTTTACCCTGCGCCTGGTGTCAGCACGCAGGTGGTCAGGAGTAATGCCACAGGTCATGTACCTGTGTGAGCATTCAGTTGCTGGGAAGCCTGTGTCCTATGGGATTTGTAATCAGCAGGTGATGTGTCCCCTGCAGCTGCAGTTAACCAGTATATATGGCTGTCCTCTGCCTAGATACTAACTTTAGGCATTGTCCTTCGTAGATGCTTTTAATGCTGTTCAGCAGTTGGTGATGACTCCCACACCTAACTGGATTATATTATCAAGCTGTTTATTCTCAATTTCTAAATATTTTGTGTGACTGTCTTAAAGTAGAAAAATTCTGGGTTTTTTTAATAAGGAATTCTGCCTTTTTTAATGTAAAATCACTTTCTCTGCGGAAATCATTGAGATCATCAGCAATGTTTTAGTGGATTGCTGTCTTTAAGCACCTAAAGATGCTTGTGTGTATTTCACTGAACTTGCAAGCATGCCTGACTTTCACTGATTTCTTTTTTGACAAGCATCTGCTACATGAAACACACGGATACCTCTTCCATTTAATGTCTTTGTTCCTTATGCCCTGCATCTCTGGGTTATATTAACCTGTTCTGAAATGGCTTCAGCAGTTTATGGCTTCCAGTGGCAGGAAATGCTATTTGCCTGTTAGTTGGCATTCTGAAATCTGTGCTGAGGTTGGTACTCCAACAAGAGTGGAGATCAGTCTTGGTTCCTTTGTAAAACACGTTAAAACTAAATGCGTAGTAGGTAACCGCTATTCGATTAGTGTTATCAATCATAAGAATTTTCTTACTAAAGAACATTGTTAAGTTGGAAACCATGGGAAAGATTAAGATTGTTTCAAGATTCAGATGCAATCATGACTCTGTTCTTTTATAGATTTCTTCCCTCTGCTTATCTGGATAAATTTGTTGTGTGTTGTGCAATGTAATTAACTTTTTGGTCTTGGTTTGCATTTACATGAGAAGGATGGTATCATTCTGGAACAAAATCTGCCTGGTGACCATCTGTCTGTCCATTAAGATGAAGTATGACATTGCTTTTGGCAGTGGAATGATGAAAGATTTTCTTGAAAAAACAATGAGCACTTTGCTTTTTTAAAAATCCTGGCACTGGCAAACTGTAGCTTTAAGCGGAACACTGCATACAACGAAACTGTCACTGAAGCTTCATACTCACTTTAAGTATATCATAGTTGGTTGGGCCACCAATTTCTGTCAAAACAATTAAAGTTTTTGTTTAAATGCCTAAATCTGCATAGTGCTGACTGTCTTGTCTGAATCCTCATTCAGAAGCTGTTGGGAACATAAGGCATCAAAACCAGAGGAACAATGGCTCTGTGAATCAAAAGCAAAAGTTCTCATAATAGAAAAGTTAATGCTGTTATCTTTGTAATTCGTGAAGTATGGTTCTTACCAAATTTCTTTCTAAAACACAGCAGCAGTGATAAATATTCTGGAAATACATTTCCCAGCAGGATTTGTTTTGTCTGTTTTATTGTTGCCACATATCTATGTAAAGCATAGACTCCAAAACACATCTGTGTCAGATTGCGAAGTAGAATCTCCAAGGCAGGTGATTAACAGTAAATAAGTCTGCTCTTTAGCAAAGTTTTATTTGTCATCTTCTGTGCTAATATGAATTTTAATGTCCCAAGGGATAAGAATGGTTTTCATTAATATGACTGTCTTACACAAAAAGAAAACAAAACCCTAATGAGTCTATAACTTATTACTAGGGTTTTTTCTGTTGGTTAATTTGTGCCATCTCTTCCTTTAGGTGCTGAAATACTAAAAGAATCCTTAATGTGCAGCGATGGAAATTCCTGGCAGACAGCACAGACAGGGAGCAACTTCAGGTGGGTCAAGAACAGAACCAGAAAGCTGTTGTGGTGGCTCTTTCTGTCGCTGTAACAGTGCCAGGAATAGGTGCCCTAGGACTGAAGAGCTGTGACTCTTTGTAGCTCCGGTAGCAAAGAGCAACGCAGTGATACAAAGGTGTTCTGACCAGATAATGGTTCCTTTTCTCCTCTGTGTCTCTAGCAGGTCGGTGCACAAGTACCTGGAGTGTAAGTGGTGCCTGGACTGCGTGTGGGGTGGGAGGAGTTGGGCATTCCTAAGGTGGATGCCAGAGGTTATGTATCTATGCTTGTGTAGCCAGCAGTCTTGAACATCTTGATTATTATTGGTCATTTATTAGTAACTTTCTGAACACCTGTTTATTTCTCTCTCCATCTTTTTATTTATGCATTCCATCAAATCAATATATTAATTAATCTTGTGTAGCAGTTCTTTCAAACAGCATCTACTGCATTTCTTCATGTTGCGTGAAGTGACCTTTTTGTCAGACTGTGATTACACTTGCCCAGCTATGCCTGCCTAGACCCTTGGGAACACAGACTGTTTCTGTGAGTAAGGCTTCTCAACTGTATTGAATATTCTGTATCACTTTGAGCTGCAGTTCTTTCTTGGCGTAGCTCTGCTGAAAAGATTACGAGCTCTTACAGCTTGATGGTTTATACAGTCCTTCTAACCTAGTTCAAAGGCTCTTGATAACGGGTTTTTAGCTTGCAAAACCGGTGGAAAAAACTCCCCTGAGATTAATACATAGACCAGACCAAATAGGACCAGTATTAATATTAGGACATCTCAATATTACTTATGGCTAAGTGAATTGCTGTGTCGTTAGTTACTGTGGTAGCTGGCATCTTGTTTAATAGAAGAATTCTTAAAACCCCTCAGACAGAAATGTGTTTTTTTTCTGAATAGTGATCATTATCACATTCCAACAGTAACAGTTGTATCAAAATGAAATAACTGACTGGCAAGAATCCTTTGAGTCCCACAGAAAATAATATTTGTGATTAAAATACATGTCACCTCGGTGGTGATTATAGCTGATCTCTGTGTTGTTTTACAATTCATGTTCATAAAAGTAATGTAGAACATTGTGTGCTGTGTGGAATTACAGTGCACACCCTTAATACCTCTATAACAAAACAAATGTTCTCAACATGGACTTTGATACACCCTCTCTGTTCTTTGCTTTTATAACGTTAGTTTGTCAGAGTAAATCTTCACAGATGCATTTAGGAGATACCTGATATTTTAAAATTGTTTATTTCAACCAGTTATAGAAAGTAAGGCAGCAATGAGTCCAGCTCTCTTTCAGAAAAGGGGTTTCATTTCTTTGATGTTGTCTCCAGATGCTTGCACATGTTTTTTCAGTAGTACCAGTGATGTATATTCTGTTATACTTGGAGTGTGTATATTTTCCTCTTTTTAAGTTAGTCTAAAAAGGACATTGTGCCTTCGGCCCTGTGTCAGTGTTTACCCTGGATTTGGTGTTTTACTATGGAGTTGAAGCAGCTGTGCAGTCTCTTGCATCTTTTTCAGTTTATTATCTACATGCTAGTGCTACATGGGTTTTAGTTTAAATTGTATCGCTGCCAGAGGAATGATCCCACTCATATGAAAATACCTTTTATTTTCTGTATGCAACTACATTGTGAACCTACATCCAAAGCTAAAGCATAAACTTGGCTGACCTTGCAGGCATTAATTTTCCTGCCTACTTACCAACCATTTGTTTTTTGTTTGCTTCTCTAAAAGGGCGTTTGTTAAGCACTGAAACGGCATCTATTATTTGCTTTTGGTAATCATTTCACTGCCAAGTCCTCTGGGGGTGATTGCTTCATTTTGCCCTTATTTAACTGTTCTAGCTGAACCATTTCGCTTCACATATGTGGAAGACTTCTGTCTACTCTGTTGTTTTAACTTAAGTCATTCACTGAAATTGAGAACATTTCCTAGTATTGTAGATACAGCCTAAAAAGTTTGTGACTAAGACTTAATCTTGCAGCTGTCTATTGGAATTCTTGGGGCAAATTGTGTATTCTTCTCGTTCTGGACAGATTTCTTTCTATGTCTCCTCTTACATGCACACATGCACACACGCCTCCTCCACAGCACTTGTTAGTTGGGAAATAAATTCCATAGTCTTGAAAACTGCTGGGTTTTCACATTCACTTCTAAATCTGAATTCGAACTAGCTTTCTCGACGGTATTCGTTCCACAGTCGGTGGACTAAACTGTCCAAGAATTAGGTTACAGTGGAGCTTTTGCTCTGCTCTAGTTAAGGTTGAAAACCCCCTCTTTGTTCCAAATTGAACTCTTATAATACTCTGAAATCCCTGTGTTTACTTGGATGTATTGAAATTTACCATGCAGTAAGGGATTAGTGTTCTGAGTTTTGGATCAGCTGATTGGGGATTGTTGAAATACAAAAGAAAAACCTTCTTTGAATAAACACGCATGACACTCATAAACTGAGCAGCTTCTGCTATCTTTGTGTGAACAAGGTAGATGAGAAGCTTTCCACTTCTTCTGTGTGCTGTGCTTACTTTGAAGCATTCTGTGGTGTCTGAGGTTTAAAACTGGAGGCATAATCTGGCTATATTATTTTTCAGCCAAATCAGTTCCTCAATGTGGTTTAGAATGTAGCCCCAGAAAGAACACAGCTGGAGAGGCAATCTGGGCGCTGGTAAGGAGTGGCACTGTCTTGAACCAGT